>NC_057794.1:15875379-16565075 GCF_018294505.1 Triticum aestivum
GAATCGGATTTGGGGGGAATTTTTGGGTGTGGGGGGGGGGAGGATTTTCGCGCGGTGGGCGGAGGGAGTTTGGTGCATGGTCGGTTTCTCCAAGTGCAGTCCCATATGTCAGTGAAGAGACAAGCCGAAGCGCGTTCCGTTTGCGTGAGCCGTGTGCAGGACCGAACGTGTGTGGGGTGCAATGCGACCGCGACAGGAGTGCTGTGAGTGTACCACATTTTCTCCTTTTAAACTAGGCGCTTCGCCCCCACAAAAAAAATCTGTTGCTTCGCGCGATCCATCGATACTACTACTAGTAATCCGGTAGTCCCGACTAAAATGGCGCGGCCGGGTCTTTTCCCGCGCGATATGCTGGGAGGTTGGCTTAGTTGGGTTTTTTAGGACGAGTAATGCTACACCTACATAATCCCAGTTACGTAATTAATGTAATGTGAAACGTGTGAGCTGTTGATTGTAGTTTGGGGGGAGGGAGGGGCCCACCACCATGAAAATCAGGGGAGGAGAGAGAGAGGCAATTTACGTTAACCCTTTCGTAGGTTCCCGTAGATGTAGAAAGATGTGTCCGATCCTGCAATATAGGCCGTCCGATCTATATCTAACGGATAGGAAGGAAACTATGACAATTTACCCGCACTCCTCTCCACATTTGCAGATAAGGCTATCCCTCGTTCATCCTTTTCTCCCACAAGATCTTGATCTTCCGTGCAACGCACGGGCATCTTGCTAGTACTCCTACAATATGTATATTATTGTGAAAGTTCGTATACACCAGCCGAGATTAATGCAAACACGGCAGATTTTCATTACATTTCGAACTTTTATAGGACAAAAAAATAAAAGAAACCCGACCCTAAACCTATTCTTCGGTGGCGACCGACGTCCTCCATCTGTGATCTCAATGTACGGGGGCGGGGTTCAAGACCCGTGAAGTGAAGGTGCGGTCTCCGGCGAGGAAAAGTAGAACACGGGAGACGGACCGGCCAGTTGGCACACCATGCCCTGCCGCCTCCCATGCCCTACTCATCCTCGGAGGAGTCCCCGACCTCGGCAGTGCCGGACGTTGGACGGCGGCAAGTAGGACGAGTGGCTGACGGTGCTCCCGTCGTCGGCCGCCAGCGTGGCCACCGCTTGTGCGGCGACTTCAGCGAGGGCGGCGACCTCGAGCTCCATCCCCGAAGACAAGCTCTCCCGCAGAGCGTTCGCGCTTGCGGTCATGGCGGATGTGGTTCCAGGTAGGAGGACGATGCGCTATGGTGTGGAGGTTAGCTGGGCGTTGCCGCTTTAAGTAGCGCATTCCGGTGAGGCCAAGCGTCCGGGTGCGTCATTAAGTCGCCGGAGTTGTTCCTCGGGCACCGAGCCTCTTAATGACGACATATGAACGGACGGCATGAATGTGGGCAGCTGGCGCCTGCTAGGAACGCACCGCGCGACGGCGCGAGGGACGAGGGTTTTGGTGTGCCAGGGTAGTCAGCTGCGGTCGTGGCAACGTTGGAGATGCCCTTTGCTCACATGCGATCCCCGCATGTCATTGAAAAAGCAAGACGACCCGGCATGGTCTCAGGTCCAGAGGATGCAGTTGGCCGCGCTACACCACTCCGTGGACGCGTCGCGGCGCCCCGTGCAGCCTCGACGAGCCGGGTGTTGGGGTGTGTTTGGATTGTGGCCAAAGTGCACCTTTCCATAATTTTGGTCATGACCAAAAGATTGGTCTTTGTTTGGATGGTTGCCATTTTTTTGGCATGCCAATGAACTCTAGCCAACTCTAGTTCATTTTTCTTGCCAATGTCGGCCAAATCATGGGCAACCAATACCTCAACCAAAATTTTGGTCATGACCCAAAGATTGGTCTTTGTTTGGATGGTTGCCATTTCTTTGGCATGCCAATGAACTCTAGCCAACTCAAGTTCATTTTTCTTGCCAATGTCGTCCAAATCATGGGCAACCAATACCTCAACCAAAATTTTGGCTACCCAATGCTTTGATGGGGCAACCTTGGGCACAAACCAAACATACCGTTGGTTGTGCCACAGCACTAACGCCACCCTCGGCAAACTGAAACCGACCGTGTCCAGCGACGATATGAGCGTGTCGCTCACCGCGGTCGCCGTGTCCAGAGGCGGTGCTGGAGCTGTGCCCCGTTGTTGGCCCCAACGGCCCACATGAACGGTTGTCGGTGGTGAGGAGGTCGTGGGCCAGCTCCTCCATTGGACTAGTCTGCGCTACGTCGTCCCGACGGGTGTGCCCCACAGGTCTGTTTCCCTGTTTTCCCGGCCATATTCGAGCGTCAGTGCTCTGCGTTGCGCATTAGGCCTTTCACTATGTAGGCCAAGCGATACAACTTATTGTTTATTTGAGACGTTCAAGTATAATCATGTGGCGTTTTCTTATTTCTCATTCCTCTCCAACCCTCTTCTCCATCGATCATGTCGCCCTCTAGTCGAGTCCATCCTCCCGCATGCCTCATTTGAACATTCCGTCGAGTATCATTCGCATGTACCCACCCTAGTCCTCTTTCAATAGATCTCCGGACCCGAGATGAAATCGAGGGGGAACGAGTGGGGGCACGTGATACCTAAGGCGGATTCAAAATTTTGAACCGGTGATCATAGCATCCGCAAATCATATATAAAGGGTATTCAATGTTCGTTTCATTTTTGAACGTACAATATACTCCCTCCTATCCTTTCTACTCCCTCCTTCCATCTATATTGGGCCTAATGCATTTTTCGACTGCCTTTGACTATTGACAAGATTAATAGTACATGACATGTATAATGCGAAAATTATATCATTGGAAGCTCCTTTCACATACGAATTTGATAGTATGCTTTATTTAAGTTGCATGTCATATATTATTGCTCTACCTTTTGGTCAAAGTTAGCCTTGAAAACGCATTAGGCCCTATACAGATGGAAGGAGGGAGTAGTTTACATATAAGTTTTATGTGTAGTCAAAGTATATCTACTTTGATAAAAAAGGTATCAACATTCAACAACGCCCAATCAATATTGTTAGATTCGTACGTACTCCTAGATTTGTACTCAAGATGGTTTCCAATTTGACTATTGACAAGATTAATAGTACATGAGATGTATGTTGTGAAAATTATATCATTGGAAACTCCTTTCACATACGAATTTGACCGTATGCTTTGTGTAAGTTGCATGTCATATATTATTACTCTAACATTTGGTCAAAGTTAGCCTCGAAAAACGCATTAGACCTTGTATGCTTTGTGTAAGTTGCATGTCATATATTATTACTCTAACATTTGTCTAAGTTGCATGTCATATATTATTACTCTAACATTTGGTCAAAGTAGTATAGTGGAAGTGGATCCTCTGACGTAGGTATCCCTGCCTTACCCTCCCTTTCGGTCACTTACAGGCGGACCCCATGCTTGCTAGCCCCCGCATGTCGGTTACTCAATGGGTTCGGCCACGTCAGGGGATCCTCATCCGTAGTAATACTCCCTCTGTTTTTATTTATTCCGCATAAAACGGAGGGAGTGGTGGTATAATAAATGACGCGGGCGGGGGAGGGGGAGGGACGTCGGTTTGCTCTGAACTGCGGTCCCACAAGCGAGTGAAAACGCAAGACGAAGCGCGTTCCATTCGGTGGGCGACGTGGAGGGTCCAGCGTGCCGGGCTGCAACGTGAACGCGACAAGAGCGATGTACAGTCAAAATCGATTGACCGGTCATCACCGGAACCACTATTCACACCAGAACCTTCGCTGCTCGGCCTACGGCAGCCACTGCCCTAAAACCACACCAAATCTCTAGCCCATTCCCCCACCTTTCGATCCCCTAGCCCGCATCAAGCATCCCCTAGTTCGTCGGAAAGCCATGGTGCGCCGCAAGATCACTTACTACAAGATGATGACGCCGGAGCGCCGCGCAGAAATCGCGGCGGCGGTCGGCGCCACAGACCTCCATTCCCAAGCTCGCTTTGCGGCGGGCCAATCCCCGAGTTCTCTGGAGCCAAGCTACGAGGAGGAGGAAGCCGATCCAATGTTCATGGCGGAGGTCGCGGCGCAGAAGGCCCCCGATGGGTATGAGACGATGGATGTCGACTTCGTGCCGGCGTCCGAGTCCCGGATGGTGCAGGCGGACCAGCGGTTCAACATGGCAACACTAAAGGAGGACCGGGAGGCAGAGGCTCAACTCGACGCAGAGCGCGCACATGCCGCTGCCATCGAGGCTCTCCTGCAGGCGGAATCGGATGTCGTGGATGTGAACCTGGTGGCGGAGGCTCAACTTGAGGTGGAGCACGCGGATGCCGCTGCCATCAAGGCCCTCCTGCAGGTGGAGTCGGATGTCCTGGACTTGAACCGGGCGGCAGAGGCTCGACTCGACACAGAGCGCGCATATGCCGCTCTCATGGACGCCCTCCTCTAGGCGGAACCGGATGTCCTGGACTTGAACCGGGCGGCGAAGGCTCGACTCGACGCAGAGCGCGCGGATGCCGCTGCCATCGAGGCCCTCCTGCAGGCGGAACCGGACGTGCTCGACTTGAACCGGGCTGTGCTCTCGTCCGTGGAGAGCGCCCGCATGCTCCGCTTGAACGAGTAGCTGGAGGCCGAGGACAACCATGGTGCGGAGACACACGTCGGCAGCGACGGCTGGTTCGCGCCGGCAGCCAAAGACGACGAGGCCGTCTCTTTCCGCGAGCAGTGATAGTTTTTCTTTACGTTGTTGTTTTCATGGATCTTTTGCTGTGTAAAAACATATATTTGTTATGCAAGTCGCCTGACTTGGGCCAGTCTACCATTTCAGGCGGTTGGATGAATATCCTACGTCTCCTAACCCTTCTTTCCTTCTTCCTCACCTCTTCTTCTTCCCCAACAGACCACCGCACGGGCCGTACGGATACTCCCCAACATGCGGTTGGATAAACATACTCTATGAACGAAAATTATGTGTCAGCGATAGGATGGCTGAGTTTGGTGTGTTCACATGCGACAGCACGTGTCAGTGAGGGTGCGTTCCCTTGGTTGGGTTTGCGGCGTGCAGGAGCGACTGTGTGAGGGTGCGGTGCGACCGCGGCGTGCAGGAGCGACCGTGTGATGGTGCGGTGCGACCGCGATAGCCGTGCGCAAGTGTACCTCCTTCTCATTTTGAAAACTTTAGGCAAGTTTGTCAAAAATGTGTGGCGAAGTTTGGCAATGCAAGGCCTAGACCCAAACAGGATAAGTACGTACGTACTAGGAGTACTAGTGTTAAAAAAGAAAGGCTGGGTTTCCCTTCGCGGGATTTAATCGATACAAATCCTCGTTTCACGTGTCAATTAATGCGTATTTTCTTCTCCAAAGACCAAAGAGCTAACCATCTCACTCCTCATCTCTTGATTAATGCAGCGCCATGCAAACCAACCTTCTCACTTCCGCATGCATGCAGGGGATATTAATGTCCTTGGTTGCTAACCCCATCAATTTTGCCTCGATTAGTGTTAGTGGCCCTTTCCAAATTGTAATTTTGATATACTGGCCTTGTGTACAAAAAAATGGAGGTAGTAACTATATTTGAATTCCTTCTCCATTGCGGTGACGTCGGCGATATTTTTTTGGTGGTGGTTTGGCGAAGTGCGTTGGACGGAGAACACCATTTGCATCCAGGAAGTCCTTTACTAGTACTACTAGGAGTAACTAATGCGGTGAGATGGCTTCTCGAAGAAGACGATGGAGAAGCAGAGTTAGCGAAGAGTGAAATGATGGTTGTTTCGTCCGTGCTTTTGTGATTTGACGCCTCACTGCTTTGTGATTTGTGATAGAAGGGACAGGGGAGTAGACTCTGTGCTCTATACTGTAGTACAACATGCGTCCAAGCATGGGAGAAAGAGGAGAGACGTTGCATTTTTCTGTTCCTTAAATCAATCAATCACGGAGCTTCGGTTCCATCTTTTTCGCTTTGGCAACACCGTCCACAATGGTTCCCACGATGCCAAAAGCTATTTTCACATTTGGCTACACATTGTGGATGCCCTTAACCGTACCACTTGGTCTTGCTCCTGTGTGCTATCTATACAAATCTCAATTATGTTGATCTAAAAAATTATAGAATTGAGATTAGTAAAAAGGAGGTGATTTTGCCGCGCGGATGGCGGGGGAGGTTTCTTATTTGAGCAATGCTACATCCACGTAATGGTTTACGTAAACTTACAAACTGATGTGATGTGGGACTATTTGATTGGATTAAAGGAGAGGATTAGGCCCACCCCACCTGAAAACCAGGGGGGCATATATAGATTAGATGGAAAGTATACGTAGCAGCTACGTAGCCCTTTGTAAGTCTAGGATTAGGCTTCTTATTTTCGGAGGACGGTATCCTGGCGGTTTGCTAACATGCGGTCCCACGTGTCAGTGCTTTACCAAGCCAATCCGCGTCCCACATGAGGCAGAACAACGGCAGAAGCAACACATGGTTAAGTTGAAGAAGATGAGGGAGAAGCGATTCAGCAACGAGTGAAATGATGGTTGCTTCGTCCCTCCAACTTAACTGCGGTAAAGGTGCAGCTTTGTGATTTGACACCTCATTGCTCATTACTACGCCGGCGCCATGACTAGGGTGCTTCACCCCGGCTGCTCTGCACTGTATTCCGGTATGGCACGTGGACCCGGTAGCTTGATGTCCCACATGTCGGCGAAAGGGACTAGAAGATTTATGAAAGCGAGCGCTCCACTCTTACGATGGAGGAGTAGACGACACGACGGCCCAGTGAACTGTCACTTGTACTGTATAGTACTAGTATAGTTTTGCTGTTTCGCACGATCCATCGATACAAACCCGATTAAACAGGAAAGGGCGGGATTTTTCCCGCGCGGTAGATGATACTGGCCATACATTTCAAAGGCAATTTTAATGTATGCAAACTGAATAATTAAAGTAACAATATGATATCTAGTAAAACTAAAAACACATATGATTTATTGTGTTAGAGTGTAGTAGTAGTGATGTATTGCATAGTTGTTAGATGTAACATGCGAGAACGTGTAGAGATGTAGTTTTGGAGGGCCTACAGAGAGAAAAGCGTAATATGGTCACCGAACTTCAGAATAAGCTGATTACGGTCACTATATACGTTTTGCGGTGATTATACGGTCACTTGCTCACAGCTCAACATCGTATTGCACTCTGTTGACCGGCCAAATAGTCTACGTGGTGCCATGTTGACTAGTTAAATTGACCACGTTCGTTGTGGGTCCCACCTGTCAGTTCGCATAGGCAAAAGGTCAGATAAACACAAATTTACGCAGGCATGACAAGGCTCCAACCCGTGCGCGGGAATCACCTGGTTGTGTATGTGTCTGTCAGGGCCTGATGTGTGCGCATGCACGTGTAGGTTGAGCACTTGAGCGTGAGAGTGTGTGTTGGTCGTGTGGTGTACTGGTGTGTGCATGCATGCGTGCGTGTGTGCATGCGAGTGTTGCGTGCGTGCATGTGAGTGTTGCGTGCGTGCGTGGCTGCGTGTGTACGTGTGAGTGTTGCGTGCGTGCGTGGGTGCATGTGTTTGTGTGAGTGTTGCGTGGATGCAGTTCGTGTGCATGCGTGTGTGTGTGTGTATAATCACCACACCAGCTCCTGTGTGTTAAAACAGATGACTCGGCATACCAATACAAGGCCACCTTGTCCGCTGTGCCCGCGATCATGACTTTGAACCACCGTCCAAATATTTTTTGTCGTTTGTTTTCATTCTTACTAGCAAGATGCCCGTGCATTGCACGTAACATCAAGATGCAATTGTATGACTTGTTTATCTTGTGAGAGAAAAGGATGAACGAGGGAAGGCCTTATTTGCAAATGTGGAGAGGTGTGTGGGTACCTTTTTGCAAAATTGCCATAGTTTCTTTCCTATCCGCCAGATATAAATCGGACGGCCTATATTGCAGGATGACAGGCACACCATCATCACCAACTCTGTTTTTTATAAGAGTGTATTTTATAAGAGTGTAGATGTTGAGTAGATACAAGTCGACGGGTGGGCACGATGGTAGTGAGATAATGTGATGCAACACTAGAGGTGCCATGTGGAGCGTTTAACTGGTCAACTAGTCATGTCATGAGCAAATACAGAGTTGTACGGTGAGCCAGTGACTGCATAATAACCACTAAACATAAATAGTGACCGTAATGAGTGGATTCTGAAGTCCAATGTACGTATCGTGCTTTCGCTTCAAATACAATGATCGTCATTGCATATATCGCGAGAGAAAGATGAAACATGCCTGAATTTTCTGGGGGGCTTACTTTTAGAGGACCTGGAGATAGTTTTGTATGCATACGTGAAAGGGCGTACATGGGGGGTATGCGATGGAGAGAGAGATGCTCTTCGTTTCTCTTTATTATGACTAACTTTGTATATTGTATAAAAATATACAAATTCACAGTGCGGAATAAATATCATTGTGGGCACCATGCAATGCAAATTAGTGTTCGTACTCCTCCATATAACTTTGTAATGTTGTATATATGTAGAAACTCTAAAATATTTTTTTGGCCACACTTTATTCAAAAGGAATGTTGTATGCGAAATAAACGTGAAGAGAGGGCTTTTTAGATCAATGGGGTACGTGATGTAACATGTGTGAATGTGTAGTTGATGCATTTGGCGGGGCCTAGAGAGGTATGTGTGTGTATTACGTATTCGAGAGAGGCATGGATAGAGGGGCCGACTGGGGGGGGGCGTGGGAGAGATAGCACGAGAAATGAGAGTGGTCTAGAGAGAGAGAGAGACGAATATGACGTCACGACAAGAGATTCAATTCCGTTGAGTGTGTATATGCAAGGGGGACGGAATAGAGGCACCAGGAGAAATTTTCTGTGTGTGTGGTGTTTGTGTTGGTATGTGTGGGTGTGAGAAGATAATGAGACGTGGGGGCAGAGGGTGTGTCACCGCGTGAGGTCCGGTGGGTCGAGGTGAGGCCCTTCGTTCTGTTCCGTCCTGCGCCACATTGGTCGGCCCGTGACGCATTTAGGAAGACCCATGGATGACTAGTCGTACAAGACAAAGGTAGCAGAATTGTGAAGGACTCTGTGTCCACTGACAAAGCCGGCTAGGATTTGTAATCCTAGGTTCTCGGACTAAGGTAACCCCTTTATCTCTGATATTACTATTGATCCAACCTAACTTTAAGGGGCATCCTGCAGAATGCTCTGCTAGAATCATACTCGTCGATTAGGAAGAGAGGTGTGAGACAATGCGTGAGAGACAGGCGTAAAGATAATGTGCGTACATGAGACACGTAGGCAGGTCCATGTATATAGAAAGGGTCCATGAGGATTGTGCGTGTGTATGTTTGCGAGAGGAAGAGTGCTTGTGATAAAGGTTAGTGAAAACAGTTGTAAATGGTTACGAGAGAGAGGGAGGGTTATATCTAGAGCATGTGTGCGAGAAAGACACCTCGGGAGAGAGTGTGTGAGCATGTGTGAGAGACCACCGATGGAGAGTGAAACTACACGTAAAAGACTGCTCTACACATTGATTAAAGATATAAATTGTATCCAAATATTAGGATGGGATCATGATATTTGCAATTCGCGTAAGGAGCGGTCATTGATCCATCAGACATCTAGATTCTATCGAATTTGAGCATGTCTATGTTATTATTCGACACAATTGATCCACATAGTTAGTATCTTGAACTCCAGACAATGCATCGCTTTAGCAATCGAATATAAACGTGAGTATAGTTCATGCTGTGTGTGTAAAGCACATTATACATACGGAAGTTACACAATGGACATTATAAATAGCTACTACCTATGAACTAGCATTCATTTGAATTCAACTTAAGGTGGTTTAAAAAAATCGAATTCAACATGAAGTCCATTCAATTATTTGAATTTGATATCAGGGCATTTGTAAACCATTACCTAAATTATGGGGGCACCAATCTTTGCTCTGATTTTGTACATAAATAGCATATGTAGTCGTGTACAAAATAGATTTCAAATTTAGCTCCTCCATTCCAAAAATAATTGTAGTTATAGGATTTTCAAGTGATTCAAATTTCAAAAAGAAGCGGATAATTTAATGAGGTTTTTCAAAACATACAAGGTCACAATATAACGGTGTATATTAGGTCAATCCTCATAGTTTAAGAGTACTCTAAATGTGAATGCTTGTATTTCAAAATTTCGAATGAAGCGCCAAAAGAGCCTCTACTCGCCCGAAACCGCGTGAGACCAATGTTTGGTAGTACAAGGAAATTACTTTTCTAATAACTCCGACCCGTGAAACCTACCGGCCCGACATCCAAAGGTCTAAACCGGGGTAGGTTTGTAGCTTCATCTAGACGCCACGCAACCGCATCCGAGAAACATTCATACACAATGGCGCCTAAGCACACATGCGCGCGACCGAAATCGCTCCCGCCCACTATTTGGGACACTTGGGATTACCATCCTACCCCCGTCCCGCAGTAGGTCCCAAATTTAAGAGGGGGGCAAAGTTTGTACTTTCCCGAAATTTCAAACAAGCGCGTCCCATCTTCTGTTCAAAAAAGCCAAAAACAAGCGTGTCCCAGACTGAAACATGGTTCCCCCCACCCGTCCGATTCCCCATTCGTACTCCATGGGCGCCAAAACTACCTCTCCACCAGCTGCGAAACCCCGTCGTCCTCCGTCCGCCACCCCATCCCACCCATCAACTACCGCCCTCCTCCATCACGCCGAAGCCGATACCCTGACGTCGTCGTCCACCGCAACCTCAACCGCAACACCCTCCATGCCTAGTAGTTGAAGCCGAGGCCGAGCCGTTCGTACCCGAGCCAGTTCAACCACGTCGTCCTGCGCCTCACCACTGCCGCTCCAACTTTGCCACCCTCCACCGCACCGGAGCTGTTCCTGCTACGCCGTCCTTCACCGCCTCGGATCTGCTTTCCCTCCGTCGACATACGGCCACGGCAACACGGTCAACAATTTGGCCATGGGTTCGTCCAAGCATGCACCCTCCAGAACATCGGTTTCCCCGGTAAAAACAAGAAGATCGGCGCGACATGTGGGGGTGACCACACCGACAACCGAAGAAGGTACTCCTCTTCCCTTATTCGTGCAAATCTTACATCTCTGCTTGCACGGTATTCATCCCACAGAAGACACTAGTCGACCGCTTCTTCTTGATACTAGATGTTCCTAGTAACTTGCGATGCACAAGGTTTCTCCTCATATACTATTTCACCTTAGCTAGAGGTCCGTCGCCCCCCTGAATTTCAATTTCTGGCCATTTGATTCCCAATTAACGGAAGCATTCCCCGGCGTAACAGGCACTAGTACGCCTATTATGCCGGGGAAGCAGCGCCTTGGTGTTTATCTTAGGGGCGTGTGCGGCCTAGAGCTACTGGCGCCCGATCTGGAGGTCGGCCGGGATTAAAGGGATGGCCTGGGGGCGCTGCCAAGCACGGCGGTGGTGTGAGGTCGATGGGAGGGCGGGGCGGCGGAGGCAGGGTCTGGGCCGGTGGTCGCTGGCGGTTCGAGAAAGATCGTCAAGAGTGACTGGCGGGAGGTAGACGAAGGCCATCTGCCCGTTCCTTATAGATCGGACGGTTTATTAAAAAAATCGACTGACCTATTTATTTTCACTGTACTGTTATCTTAGATATGACCAGATGTGGTGGTGTGCTGGAGGAGTACCTGCATTTCCTGTGCTCATATATTATAAAATCATACGGAGTAAAATCTAATTTTGTTTGCCATGCAATGTTGTAGAGCTATCATATGTCTCTTGTCATTTATTTTTCAGCCACCTGCTATCTGCTACTTTTACAGTGCACTAGTTCTGCACACACTTAACCTTTACTCTCACTGTTGTGTTTTTATGCAAGGGTATTACAGACCCTGCCTTGACAGAAGCAGAAAATAATAGAGAGAAGTCGCTCCAGCTTGGTAAGTCAGCAGATGGAGACGGTAAACGTAGCTCCGGAGTTGATGACCTCGCTCGCAATGAACCACCATCCCAGGTGCTTGCTTTAACTCCGCGGTGTCATATGTGGTTGCATGTTCCATATGGTGTCTAGCTTGTATTCGAAAGGCCGAAGTCGGTAAGATAAGGAAATATTTTTTTTACATGAACCACCATCACGTGAGCACCAGAAGACAAATAGCTAGTCAGGGCACTGGCCAAGCCAGTGACAAGCCCAGCAAAGATAGGCATCACCTGGAAGCCAACTAAAAAGCTGCGATGGTGGCGAAGCAGCCCGCCTCCCACCAGGCTCTCAGGTCCTAGATGATCATGCTCACCACTCCAGCCGGATGTCTAGCTTGTATTGCTTCCAATTTGGTTAAATTGCATCTGCTTAGCTTACACATTATACCTTTGAATATGACATGCCTTTCTGTTTTTGGTACATACTAGTACATCTGTGTATTAACCATGTTCTTACATCAAACTAATGTTCTTGTGTATCCCTCATCAATCAATTATGACGAGGCAGGCAGGCAAGGGGACTACTCCTCATTTAAAGAATGCAGCGTCAGCCTCCCGACATGATTCTCAAGAAACAGAAATGCTACATGAAGATAGTGAACGTAGCTCTGTAGTTGATTACAACATTTCCCCTACACTAGCATCGCAGGTGCTTGCTCTAACTTGGCAGCGTGATATGTGGTTGCATGTTGCATATGGTGTCTAGATTGTAATTCTTCCAATCTGGTTAAACTGCATGTGCTAGTCTGCTTAGCTTATACATTATACATGTTAATGTGACATGCCTTCCTTTATTTAGTACATAGTACTACTGTCTATTAAGCATGTCCTTACATAAAACTATTGTTTCTTTGTATCCCGCATCAATCAACATGACGAGACACCTTTAGTATATGCAGTGCGATATTAGTTGCATCTTTCATATGATTTATAGCATGCGCTGCTTCTAATTTGTTGAAATTCCATTTATGATGGGACGCTTTTAACTTGGCAGAGTCATATTGGTTGCATCTTTCACGTGGTGTCTAGCTTGCATTGCTTCTTATTTGCTAGAATGGTTTCTGCTTAGTTTACACAAACAGTTGTGAACATGCCATGTCGTCCTGTTTTTCGTACATATTCCATCCTGGTATCATGTGTTTGCCTTACATCAAAGTAGTGATTGTCAGTATCATGCATGAATGAGTTCTGAAGAGACTATTTTATTGCTTTTTCTTGTCGGTTTTACTTGACAATTCAAAATCAATAAAGCGGAAGGAAGTTAGCAAGGCAGCGGATAATGGTGCTCCTTCCGAACGGAGGGCCTCTACAGTTTCTACTCCTCCACACCCCCAAGATGATTTCCATGACAACACATGCATAGACACTCAACAAAGCTGTGTTTATGATGAGCACGTCTCCCCTAGTGCAGCATCACCGGTGCTCCCTCTAACTTGGCACTGTTATATGTGGTTGCATGTTATGTGTGATGTCTAGCTTGTATTGCTTCTAATTTTGTTGAATTCCATCTGCTTACTTTACACATTATACTTGAGTAAGACACGTGTTCCTATTTCTAGAATATACAATATCTGTCTATAACACCATGTTCTTACATCATATTACTACTGTTGTGTAACCTGCAACCATCACTTATCATAAGACACATTTGACTTCAGAGTGTGATATAGGTTACATCTCACATTCTTTTCTAGCTTGTACTACTAATTTGTTGAAATGGCACTTATGACGAGACAGTTTTAACTTGGTAGAGTGATATTCGTTGCATCTTTCATATGGTGTCTAGCTTTCATTGCTTCTAATTTGTTGAAATGCCTTCTCCTTAGTTTACACATCATAAGCTATGAATATGCAATGCTGTGAATATGCAATGGCACTAATGACGAGAGACCTCTAACAAGGTAGTGTGATGTTGTTTGCATCTTGCATATGATTTATTTCTTGTACTGCTTCACATTTGTTTAAACGCCATTTATGATGAGACACTCTTAACTTGGCAGAGCGATATTTGTAGCATCTTTCATATGGTGTCTACCTTCCATTGCATTGCTTCTAATTTGGTGAAATGTCTTCTTCTTAGTTTACACATCATAGTTCTGGTTATCTCTTCCGTCCTGTTTTTCATACATATTATATCCTCCTATCATGTGGTTGTCTAACATCAAAGTTCAGTTCGTCTGCATCACACATCAATTTGTTCTGAAGAACTAAATTATTATTCGTTTTTCTTGTCGGCTTGACTTAACATGGCACAGAGAAAGAGGAAGAAACACAGAATGGCAGGGAATGAGAAGCGGATGAATCCTGCAGATTCTGCTGGTACTGATGGTGCAATAGAAGGTCAAAGTCCAGCAGAAAATTCTACAAACACGGCATCCCATGCTACACGAGTTGCAAAAAAAGACAAACAGAAACAAATAGCTGCCACCAAACAAGCAGAGACAGCCCTAGTTCTTGCAACACCTACCATAGTACTACCAGCTGCACGACGTACTCGTGCGTCAACTAAGCTAGCAGCACGTTCCCAAGCTCCCTTGCCACATGACACTACTTCCCAAGCACTCTTGACACAAGACGAGTTGGCAATATCAGATGAACCTTGTGAGCTTCAACAGCAAGAAGGTAGTTGCTGGAGTCAAGTTACAGTTGCATGCTTCTTTATATGTAGTCTCACAGTTTGATGTACACTAACACTTCCTATGTTTGATGTTGGACTAGCACCTAGGCGCAAGAGGAAACAAACATCAGGGATAATGCTCGATAGGTTAACTAAATCTAGAGGAGGAAGAATGGAGATCCGTTTTGAGGCAGGTTTAAAAAGGCCATGTGATGCTACAGAGTCAGCCAAGTTAGTATCAGAGGCAGCGGTTGTTGTTAGGTGTCATGTACGTATCCTCCCAACATGGATTCAGTACAGGAATGACAAAGACGAAACCCAGTTCAACACCTTCCTCGACCATTTATCTGTAAGTATGGTTATGTATGGAAACTAGTAATATCGTCTTGTTCTATCCAATACTTTCTAGGTTGCTGATAATGAGACTCCCATAATTTTCAACAGATGAGGTTCAAGTTGGATAGCCAAGATGATGCAACCAGACAAGCTTGCACCCATGTTTTCAAGTCTGCTCTGCAACAGTATCGGTATAACTTGAGGAAAACTCACTTTGAAGGCAAGGCTAACAGTGAACTTGCCCAAACATCTCCAATGGAAAATATATCTGATGAAGACTGGAGAAGCCTCGTTAAACACCGGTCCGATCCGAAGTATCATGTACATTATATATATATATATATGTCAACAGATCACATGTTGAAGTCCTATTTACGCATGTGCCATACAAATCTATCTTCTTGTAGGTGAACTGTTCAAAGAACAAGGCCAACCGTACGAAAGTGAAATTCCAACAGACGACAGGATCTCGTAGCTATATTGCACACTGCGAGGCTCTTGTAATTAGCTGCTGTTTCACTCTTTTCGCTGTATCATATTATCAGATCTATATTGACTTGTTCCAAATGCAGAGGAAAGCCCGCAAGGACCAAAAAGTACCTGAACCAAATGTTGTGGAAATCTTCAAGGACTATCACACCAGCAAGAAGAAGGGCATGACTACACCAGTCAAAGCCGCTGTTGTAAGTCCTTAATCCTCATGCCTTTTAACTACTACTTACTCTGACTTGTGCCTTGAACTGCATGGTTTGCAGCCAATGTCTATTATTCTTTTCAATTTTATACACAATTGTCTTAGCGTATCATTGCACCTTACAAGGTTTAAAAGAGAGGAGTGATGTTCCTTTGATCTTGACCCGTAATCTAGTTCCGTGCTGGACTTGCCCACACAACGTTACAATTTCCTGTTTGTCTGTTCTCAGTTGTTTTGTGATATGAATGACGTCATACTATGCTTACCGTATTATAAACTTCATCTCTTCATCCTTAGCCCTCAATACAATGTGAAGAAATAGACAATACATTAGCGATGGTACATGGTCATATGTTTGGAACCTGGTTTTATTATGTACTTTGCAATAAAATACAACTAATATTTTACATGGGTTCACCAGAATAAGTTCTGTATATAGACCAAAGCTATTTTGCTTGGTTTTGCTGCCTCCTTAATATCTTCTGTTCTGGTATTACTAATGTAAAACCTCAACTTTTCAGCGAGCTATGGAAAAAATGATGGAACCGCCACCTTTAGCCTTCTGAAGGTGGCGAGGCAACTATAACCGCAATGTCAGCTCTTGCTGCAGTGGGTCAGTACCTGTCCACTAACAGTGCCAAAATCACGTTCCTGTGTAATACTGGGTTGGTTGTTAAGGCAATATCGTCCAAACTGCCTCATGATCAAGATATGCAAGCTCAAAGCAATGTTGTATATGCGCTCCAGACACAAGTCCATTCCCTAACAGAGACCCTTTGTGAAACAAGGAGAAACATTGCTCAATGTCGTCAAGATATGCATGATTTTGAAACCAGACTATCAGACATTTGCTATGTTGTTCAGGAGCCTAGGGGAAATGAAGGCGAGGGTTATGGTGCTCCATTGGACAATACAGCATGAAAACGTAACAGTCAGGTCAAATGAACTGAGCTTCTGAACTTCTGGTGGTGCATTTATCTGCTAGACTGTTAAGTTTATGCCAACCTTCCTTTTGTTATATAGTTGTAATTTGTTTTGGTGCGATACAAAATGTATTCTTAACGTGCAGCCACCGCCTGAAGAAAACAACAAGCCATTTTTGTATAGTGTAGGGTGTTCCCTATATTTGCACTGCTGGCGATCTTTGATGCCGAGTGGATGTAATCTGTGCAATCGCCTTAATAGCCTAGCGTTAGTTTCGGCCTTATTTATTTCCTAGTCTTCTTTTTTCCTGGTTTGCTAGTGGCCGCAACTACCATGGGCCATATACGGGCCCTAGGATCCATGGGTCTCCTACGGGCCGTCGATAAATGGGCCTGTAATCGGTGGGCCTCGGGCCGTCGGATAAATGTGTCTACATGGGCCATAGTCGGGCATAATTGGTATCGGCCCAGCACGGTAACAGGCCGTTAACAGGCCATAGGACAGCAAAGACTTAATTCTGTCACAGGCATAACGGGTCGTTAATGGGCCAGAATATAGGACGGGCTAGAAACGGGGCAACGGGTTAACAGGCCAGAAACGGGCCGACTCTTGCCATGGGCCGATTTTGGCCCATTAGGGTAACAGGCCAGTAACGGGCCGACTCTTGCAATGGGCCGAATTTGGCCCATTAGTGGAACAGGCCAGTAACTGGCCGACTCTTGCCATGGGCCGAATTTGGCCCATTAGGGGAACAGGCCAGTAATGGGCCGGAAGTAATCGAGGGCCGAAAAGAAGCCCAAGAACGTATGGGCCGTCAATAGACCGAAAGCTAACACGGGCTGGAAACGGCCCATGTAAATCACGGGCCGTTAACGGGTATAAAGGAAATTACTGTTCATTATGGGCTAGACTCACCGTGAGCCTGTAATGGGCCGAAAGATACGAAGGCCTCATATGGGCCGAAAGACGTCGTGGGCCATACATGGGCCGAAAGTGAAATGGGCTGGTATTATATTCGACGGCCCACATGACATTGTTGGGCCGATTTCCTTTAGGGCCTAGCGGGTCGTGAGTTAACGGGCCGTAAAATGGGCTATTTGCGAAGAGACCGTTAACAGGCTTTTCATGGGTCAGCCCGTTAACTTTTGACCAAGTCAAACGAGCCGGCTTTGTAAGCTAAATGGGCCACTGTTGGGCCGTGCCATGTGTCGACGTATCATAGGCGCCTATCTGACCCACTGACAAGCTGACACGTGTTTTGTCCGGCTAATCTCTCCCTATCTATCCCTAATAATAAAGCACGGATTGACTCCATGGATTCACCGTCACAATACGCTTCCCGTAAATTTACGCTTTCAATTTGAATTTAACACATATACATAAGATGGTACTAAAGCGTCAATTTCCTTCAGATCGTTCGGCATCGAGAAAACCAACGAAACAGCCCATGAGCCGTACGTGCACCTTCCCTCGCCCTCATGTTCGCTTGACGCCTCTCCCTGTGCCTGAGTGGGCCTTTTCTTTTTTTGTCTATTGCCAACATGGGCTGCATGTAGTTAAAAAACAGAGCCCACCGAAAAATATGTGCACGCACGGGATCGAACCGTCGACCTCCAGTCTAGCGCCAACAGGGGAAACCAACTGAGCTTGCTTGTACGATTCTGTCAAATATTTAGGTTCTTCTCCGAATTAAATAGTATCACATCGCTTATCTATACCAAGTCCGACCAGTTTTTATAGGACCGCGAGTTGACCACAAAAGAAGCTGCTTTGAGAAAAGAAAAGGAGTTGGGTGAAATATGAAGGCGTGAAAGGAGCGGCATCAAAAGAAAAGGAGCGGATTGTTATGTGGGCAGGCTAATCCCTGACATCTCTCTACGTGTGGTAGGTTCTATATGATGTCACTGAATAGGGAACCAGCTAATATATTTATGCACCTGTTACAAGGCACGGGTCCTTTTCCTAAAAGTGATAAAAAAGTTTCACACAAGGCAATCACCCAACTAGGCCGGCTCATGCAGTACAAACACCAATAAAGTGCTATGCACGCTGCGAGAAGACGTAGCACGCCCGCTTGGGCCGCCCATGTCTGGGTTGCCTATTTTTTAATTTTCTTTTTTATTTTTTCTACCTAAATAATTTCGGACTTCAAAAATGTTCCGAAATAAAAAGGAATGAGAATTTTGAAATATTTTTTTCATAAATAATAAAATGTTTGTGGATTCAAAAAATGTTCAAGTTTTTACAAAAAATGTTTTCTTATTCAAGAACTGTTCAAAAATTTGAAAACAAATGTTTGAGAAATCAAAAACATGTTCATGATTTTTTCAAAAGGTCGTGTATAAAAAAAATGAATCAGAACAAAATTTCGCCAGTTCAAAAATATTCATGAATGGAAAAATATCCTAGGAATTCAAAAATTGCTCATGACTTACAAAATAGTTTATTAATTCATAAAATGGTCGCTGATTCAAAAAAGATTATGCATTTCAGAAAATGTTCATTAAAATGTTCGTGAATTTAAAAATTGTTGCACCAATTTCCAAAACAATGTTCATCCATTCTAGAGATGTTCGCCGATTCAAGAAAATAGTTTTAAAATGTTGATTTTTTTAAAAAGTTTGCCAATAGTACAAAATATTAATGTATTCGAAAAGTATTCTTGATTTTCGAAAATGGTCAAAAATCTAAAAAGAGTTCATGAATTTTGAAAAAATCATGGTTTCAAATATGTTCACGTGTTAAAAAAATGTTCATGATTTCACGAATTTGAAAGTGATATTATATCTCCGTGATGCAGCAAATTGTGATCATGACCATTGGAGATTATGAATTTTTGTCCCGTTGCAACGCACGGGCTCTTTTTTTGCTAGTATAATAATAATAATAATAATAATAATAATAATAATAATAATAATAATCTCTCCCTAATAATAAAGCACGGATTGGGTCTCCGGGTTCACCGTCGTGGAAATTTTACAAAAATGCCCCTGCGATTTTTGTTATTCAACCCGCAGTTCTAATAATAAGTCGACCCGAATCGGTACAGGCGAGATAAAAGAAACAAAAAAACGCAGCCGCCCGCACGACCCTTCCTGTCAATCCCATCTCCACTCCAGCGCGCCGCCACCTCTGTCCCCACCCCGCCGGCGCGCCGCCAGCCCGCCTCCCGTCACCGCACGCCGCTGCCCCTCCCTCGCCGCGCGCTGCCGGAGTGCCTACCCCTGCCCCAAGTTACCCCAGCAACAGCCGCCACCGCCAGCAGCAGCAGCAGCAGCCGGAGATCCCATCTTGGGGCCGGCGCTGGTCGAGGAAGGCCCGAGTGGCGCCGCCGGCCGAGAAGCCCGCGCCAGATGACGATAGGAGCGAGGGCGTCGCCAGCCCGGACACCCCCGAGGACGACGAGCACGACGAGGCAGTAGCGACGGAGGACGAGGCCAAAGCCAGCGCGCAGGACAAGGTGAGCCACCGGGCCATGAGATCTGCGCCCGCCCGCCTCCTTCCGCCAATTCGGCCCGCTTCGATTTTGATTTCTTTCTGCTCGTTGACGTGTTCATCCTCCCCCTCTGCCTCAGTGGGCGCAGGAGCAGCGCGGCGTGGTTGCGAGCTTGTCCCACGAGAACGCCCATCTCCTAAAGGTTCGTGATGACCTCCGCCTTTTCCTTCTTGAATAGCATCAACCCAACATCCTTATTCCCCTGCCTGCAAGAATGATCCAGTACCGTTTGAAACCTGCTCTGTTCGCCCATTTGTAATTAGTGATAATTAGTAATCTTTGGGTGGGTCACCTCATACATTTCTTTCACTTTGCCTTTCAAGGACAGGTTCAAAGATTCAGCAATGTTTTCTGCCATACAATTATTCTTGTTCAGTATCACATACAACCTGTTCATTGTCCAAACTTCTTGGACATGGTTCGAATCGTGCATTGCAGGCAATCTTCTTGACAAAGCTGAGGATAGTGAATGGCGGGGATGATGGTGCTGGAGAGCCGCCCCCTATTGGCGTGAAAGCGCACGCTGGACTGTGGGACCTTAGCCATGCCGAGTTCAACAATAGAGTTCGGGTGGGTAAAAATTCCCTTGTACTAATAAGTATTCATAGCAAGATTAATTGAGAAGGGCGGATTGATCAGCGAAGCCTATGAAGGCAGCACTTCTTTGGCCTCCCCCAGTTTTAGCCCACTATGTCACCAATGGAGGAAACTTGGTGCAGGTTGGCTTTAAATTAATCTTCAATTAAGACAAGGTCCTCTAGAACCGAGCCAAATCGATCTGGGATGTGATAACAAAGTGCTGAAGAAATGAAGGAGGCTGGGCGGGGATATGTCATGCTTTGTTTTGTTCTGCTATAAATCTCATGCATGCTCTCTCTTTATATTTATCCATTCTTTCCCTGAAGATGAAGGTCATTCCACCAAAATTGATCCTGTCTATGATGATATCACTTCCCTTTCAAGCCAAAGTTAACATCTGCCTTCACTAACTCCATTTGTATTTGTGTATGTTGGTGACAATGGAACCTAGATTCGTTGGTTTAATGTTTTCATTCTACACTCATATTTGTATGAAGGTCTGCTGAATCTGATTAAACGATTGTTTGGATATTTGAGTAGTAGTGTCAACAATAATAACTTCAAATATGCTTTTATTTTCTCAAATCCAAGATATCGTTGATATAGTTTGGAAGTTAAGATCAACTGGGTAGATAAGGGTAGCTAGGTTTCAGAGATTAAAAGTTTTCTATTTCTTCTGCTGTGTTATTTTACTTGAAAAAACGTATTACATTGCTAAGTAACTTTATAGGCTGTGAGACATATATGAACAGGTGCGTTCACGTGTCACAAGAAACCAAGCTATCCCATGAGATCCTACGACAGATCTCCTGCCTTGCTGAAGAAGCTAGAAAAAGTTTATCATAGTTTTTCCACTGAGACAATAAATCTTTATGATAATCGTAAGTTCCTAACTACCCGCTCATACAGGTAATTCATAGAGAGGAGGAGCATGGAGAAGGCTGCTAGAGCCTGATATATTCGTTGTGACTTGGGCCTGACCATTTGGAGAGGTATATGTTGAACTGGTGAGGTACAGATTTCCATCTGTCATCTTTTCGTCAGCATTTTATTTATCTTGTGGTTTCTGCAGTCACACAAAAATTTGGGTACAATTGAAATATAGGATTATATGTATAATACTATTGAAATTAGAAGAGATGCATATGAATGTATTAGAAGCTAGAGTAGGTGCAACAACCAAAACAAACAAGGCGAACTACACCCAGCTCTCACAGCCACATAGCTAGCACAAGACCTTAAAGCAAAGTGCCACCATGATTCATACATGTTCCAGGAGAAACTAGAATATGAGCTACAAATGTAGTGCATCAGCAACATTGTCTGTTACTCTGCTTCATGTACAGTGCCATTGCACATTCAGTTAGGTACATGCAGGACCTTGCAACATTCAGTCAAGCTAACAGTCGAGCTTTCAGGCTCGCGTAATCGGGCCGGCCCATAACCAGGAAACGAGCACGTAAAAATGGCACGAAAAACAAAACCGCACGCGATGGGTTCGATCTCGCGAACTCAAGCTAGGTAGCAGCGACGCCAACCACATGAGCTAGCTGCCGACTACTCAAATTGCAGCGCCCCAGTTAAAGTAGTTTAGCGACAGGTCTGTTTATTTTTCTTAAATATTTTCAAAAATTCTTGGAAACAAGTGTGGATGATTTTCCTTCAAATATTTGAATACATTTTTAAAATCATGAATAAATATCAAAAATTCAAACAAAATTTTGCAACCTTAACAAATTTTGAAATTCCAAATGTTTATTTTAAGATTGCCATGGGCGGTCCTCACTTGTAGCTCGATGAGATTAGTTTTTTCTATGTTTTATATGAACATTCCCTTGCATGGGTGTGGTTCGGGCAGTATCGTGGATGAGCTCGTCTCGACCATGTCAGGATACATGGATGATCAGGTGGTGAACGGCCGACTTGGGTTCGGGTGTCATGTCAAAATAGAAGGCACATCCATGTGCATGTATGTGTGTGAGAGAGAAGAGGGGTCTTTAGACATCACAGAAGCCGGACATGCGATATTTTTCTTCTCCCGTTGCAACGCACGGGCATTTTTGCTAGTAATAATAAATCACGCATTGAGTCTCCAGGTTCACCGTCATGGCATTTTTATAAAAAAGATCCTACTGTTTTGTGCAATTAACCCGCACTCCAGTCTTTCGTATCATACACAGTAATAAATAAAAAAGGAATCGTAATCGCTGTTTCACAAGACCCGGACGGACGCAACGCCCCCGTCGTCCCCAACCCATCGGGAGGACAAGGATGTCGAACTCAGGCTGCGGCGCTGGTCCGGGTCTCCGGCTCTCCATGGGGATCGGACCGTCCTCCGGCGATCTCAGCTTCCTCTTCCCCAACACCTCCGCTGCCTGATAGAAAACAGAGGTGATGATCTCCGCCGCCGGCCTCCAGATCCCCGGCGACTGCAAGGTGGTCGACGCGCGCCCACTCCTGGTGGCCCTCCTCTTCGCCGCCGTCCGCGCCTCGCCCGCCTAGGAACTCCTCCGCCTCTTTGCCGCCGCGCCCATGAAGCTGATCCAGGCTAAGTCCTGGACGCTGGATGCAGAGTCTCCCATTCAAGGAGAAGAGGCAGGAGCTGCTCTCTGGTGCCGATGGAGGGGGGAAGGAGGAGCCAGCAATGGCACCATCAGGTGCTGATGCTCTCCGGTGCCGATGGAGGGCGGCATCAACAACATGAGGTGGTATTCAAGAGGTAGAGGGAGGACACGGTTGTACTGGGTGAGGGGGCTTTGCCGAGGATTGGTGGATGGATACTTCTCTGTGCCGTTGGCAGTGCGGGAGGGGATGGCCAGGAAGTGGGCTACCAATGGCGTGCTCTTGCAGGTGATTCTGAATTTCAGATACTTTTTGTCGAAGATGTCTGACATCTTCATATTGAATCATTGCATATGTAGACATAACAAATCAATTGGGCATTAATATTGTATCACTTCCGCTGGAAATATTTCCAAGTTTACTCATATGTAATTGGTAAATGATAATGTTGCTGCACTCCGTGGTATTGTTTTTATGTGACAATGGAACATTTTAGTTTTAGTCAGTATGATGGGGCCCTCTAGGCGGGATGGCATGGACCCAACAGCAAGGATATCGATCATGATGGATTCAACCATTCTGCTCGACATTGGATGCCATAATATGCTTATGATGTTGGTTAACTGAGGTACTCTAGCCCCAACCAAGCTATGGCTCATCCAACCTCTGGTCAGGTTCACTATTATTCAATCTTAGTGCTGCATATTTCTATTTGGATGATACTATATCTTATTCCTGAGTTGTTATTTGTAACGTGATGATGATTGTTAAGAATTGATGCCATTCTTTCTCCTGCCCCTTCTCTTTGTAGATTTAACTACTCAAGGAGGTTTGAGGAAGAGCTCGCTGGGCGAATTCTTCGGTGGGCTCAGCCGGCGCATGACACGGACACTCGGACAAGGTCGAGCCAGCGGCTAGGCTTAGCCATAAGGAGTACTGTGGAGGTCATGGGCGGCAAGGGAAGTAAGTGGCAACATGAATGGGGCGCCATGTTGCAATGAAGGGCGTGGGCTTATGGGGTTTTGACTCTTTGAGTCATGCTTACTGGGCTAAGGGCACCCGATATTTTCTTGATTCTGTTCCAGCACCAGTTTACCACGGTAAAGACAATCCACAACCTTATGATCAGAAGACTGGATGGTTATTGTAAATTATCATCCTCTTTTGAAGTGGGTGAGAGGCATGGTAGTTATTTTGTATTGCACCTCAAAACAGGTAAACATCACTTCTCCTTTGTGGACCTGTGCATTGTGCTCATCGATAAGTTTTGTCCCGAATTTTTTTCTCATTTGAGTTTTGCCACATTTGGTATTGTTCGATATGCTATTTAATATATAGTGTGTGCTCCCACCTCAGTTGATCAATTGTTTTTCACTTAGCAGCGGGTGCTGATGAACCAACTATGCCAGTAATGTCCTTAATTTTAGAGAAGATGCAAAACCAAGAACATGCATGAGCTTGCATACTTGCTGGTAGCCGGGAGAATTTTCAGTGACCAATGGAAGCTTTGATGTATTCTTTTCAAGCAAAATAAATCGTCTACTACCCATGTCAGGTTTCAGCTCAAATTGTGGTGATTCTATTCTATGCAATTTAATTTTCTTGCTAATGCTACGTTTTAGCAATCCTTATCTCTTTGTATACGGTGCGTGCGTGTGAACTATATTTTCCTAATGGTAAATCTACTTTTCCCCATCGTGTGACTTAAGGCTAATCTATTCATGGTTAATTTTCCTTCATGTACAAAGGTTTTTCTTCTCTTTCTTTTACAGTAACATAGACCATGCTCACATGGTCGCGACTTGCAAAAGAGATGGAAACGTGCATATAGATCTCTCAAGCGTGCACATATTCTTCTGTTTCATAAAAAAGGAAGTCTTGATCGGATCACATAGCAAGTTTTGAAGACAAACAGTCCAATGTCGCCTCCACACTACCAGAAATTATCTAGTTGCCGACGGCCTCATCTATGCCGACGGCGCCCGTCGGCATAAATGGACATATGTCGACGGCCAAGGGCAGGCCGTAGGCGTAGAATAGCCGTCGGCATATGTGTATCTATGCCGACGGGGGCCGTCGGCATATTACGGCCGTCGGGACAGCTCGCGGTACGCTTACGGGGACCGTCGGCACAGATAGGGCCCACCTACCCGATTAGCGGCGACCATTTGACGGCGTCAAAACTACGCCGACGGGGATAACGGCGGCCGTTGGCATAACTATGCCGACGGCCTGACATCACCGATCCGCGCCGTCGACACGTCATCGATCCGAGGGAGTGAGGGCCTGTGGTGTGGCAGAGATATGCCGACGGCATAGCCGTCGGCATAGTCCTAACCCATGCTATCTGCCACGTCATCAATCCGCGTGCAATGCCATGTCATCGATCCGTGGGATCGTAGCTCCGTGTGCGCAGCTAGCATACATTTATTTTTTTATTTTTAGTTTATATATTTATTATTTTGTATTTTTTCACAACATAAATGTGCCTTATCTAAACAAAAAACATGCCCCAATGGTATATCGATTGCCCCCCTCACGGACGTCACTGCCGCCGTGTCACGGAGGGGGGAAACGGTCGACATGGAGGGAATCTGGTTAGAGGGGGGATTCGGGGTGGCGTTCGGGGTGTAGCTATGCTACCGAAACATCGCATGGGTCCCGATGCATGTGTGAAAGTGTTCTGGCATGCGTAGACGCCCGTCTTGGGGCTCCATGGTGTGGCCCCCTCCACGGAAGGCAGAGCCGCCGTCACTTGGAGGGGGGAAGGTGCGGGTGCGGTGGAACCGGAGGGAATCTAGTGTTGGGTTGGGTCCAAACCGTGTTCGGGGATGTTGCTATGGGCTGACCTATCGCAACCAGGTGGAAGAGTCCACCGGTCAAAGCCCCCCCGGCGAAAGTCAAAGGGCTAGATCTACTCGTCGACTAGGATTCGGGGTGGCCTTCGGGGTGTAGCTATGCCACCGAAACATCGCACGGGTCCTGATGCATGTGTGAAAGTGTTCTGGCATGCGTAGACGCCCGTCTTGGGGCTCCATGGTGTGGCCCCCTCCACGGAAGGCAGAGCCGCCGTCACTTGGAGGGGGGATGGTGCGGGTGCGGTGGAACCGGAGGGAATCTAGTGTTGGGTTGGGTCCAAACCGTGTTCGGGGATGTTGCTATGGGCTGACCTATCGCAACCAGGTGGAAGAGTCCACCGGTCAAAGCCCGTCCGGCGAAAGTCAAAGGGCTAGATCTACTGGTCAACTGGGATTCGGGATGGCCTTCGGGGTGTAGCTATGCCATCGAAACATCGCATGGGTCGCGATGCATATGTGAAAGTGTTCTGGCATGCGTAGACACCCGTCTTGGGGCTCCGTGGTGTGGCCCCCCTCCACGGAAGGCAGAGCAGCCGTCAGTTAGAGGGGGGAGGGGGGATGGTGCGGGTGCGGTGGAACCGGAGGGAATCTAGTGTTGGGTTGGGTCCAGACCGTGTTCGGGGATGTTGCTATGGGCTGACCTATCGCAACCAGGTGGAAGAGTCCACCGGTCAAAGCTCGTCCGATGAAAGTCAAAGGGCTAGATCTACTGGTCAACTGGGATTCGGGGTGGTCTTCGGGGTATAGCTATGCACTAGTAGAAAAAGGGTCAAACGTGAAGCACATTAGTGCCGGTTTGAATTGAGCCGGCACTAATGTGTACATTAGTGCCGGTTCGTGGCGGCGATCAATAGTACCGGTTCGTGGCGAACCTTTAGTACCCATTCATGCCACGAACCGGTACTAAAGAGGCTGTGTTAGCCTGCGGTCAGGCTATGGCCCCACCATCACCATTTAGTGCCGGTTCGTACCACGAACCGGTACTAATGAGGTTATGGCAAGCTGTTTTTAGTCCCACCTCGCCAAGAGAGAGGCAGTATGAGCGGTTTATAAGCCGTGAGTGCACAGACAATGACGAAGAGTTGCAATGCTCACATACATGTTGATTAGCTTCAAGCCTTGCGGAATAGCATAGATTGCACTGAGCTATGTGCAGTGCAGTCTACACTATTCGAATGGCTTGAAGCAAATTAACCAGCATTGCACCTCTTTTTTATTTTTAATAACTTATTTGAACTCTGGACTTCTTTTGTGTTCAGTATGCAACATTTAAAGCGACGTCATCAATTTCCAACATGTTCTGACATCATTTGTTGTTTTTCGGTCATTTACCTAATTGTTTAGAGAGCTAAATGACCGTGAAATTGAAAATCACTAGAAAATGAATCCTGAAAATGTTGAAACTTGGCATGGTATCATCATATCACCCGCATAGCATGCGCGAAAGAGTAGAGAGGGCCACGGCAAAAACTGGACGCACTTCGTGTACAAACTGGACAAACTCTTTCCGAGTATCAGGGTTTCGGAGTCCGGAGTGGGTACTAATGTGCATCCCACCAATCAGGAAGAATCACATGGATCGTGTGTTTCTGTCTAGCTCTTGCGAGTCGTTGGATCAAGGGTGTGTTTCTTCGTAGCTCATGTGAGTCATTGGATCGAAACTACCACAATCACTTTGTGAGCCAGACAACCCTATATATAGCCCACCTCTCGCCTTCCCTGCATAAGTCTTTCAGTTCATCGACTACATACATCTACCAGTTCATCGACTGCATACATCTACCAGTTCATCGACTGAATACAAATCATTCGGATTCGCCATCATACGTCCAACCGTGCATTTGATATGCATATATATGCATCACGAGCCACGGTTGGGCTGTATGATGGCGATACCGATTGGTTTGTTCTAGATCCGACATAAAAGGTTTGATACAACTTCTTTTTTGTGACATAAGAGCTATCTCTCCTCCTACCTATTTTAGTTAGACAACTACCTATTTGTGCCAAATTTTCACTTTTGCTGTTGCTCTTGCATCATAAGCATCCATGTTAATGCGTGTCCGGGGTGTGCCCCCCTCACGGATGGCGCTGCCGCCGGCACCTGGAGGGAGGAAACGGACGCGTGGGGTCTACACGGAGGGGATCTTGCTGTGGGTCTGGCCCGGATGTTGCTCCAAAGTGTTCCTATGGGATGACCTAACACAACCGGGTGGGGAGGTCCACTGGTCAAAGCCCGTCCGTGCAAAGTCAAAGGGGTAGATCCCGTGGTCAAACGCTACAGGGTTAGGCGGGACGGGGGCACTTGGGGTAGCAATGCCACCGGAGCGTCGCACTGGGCCCTCATACATGCGGGGTGGTGTGGTGGCATGTCCGAAGAGGCGGGACGCGTCTCCGGGGCGTGGCCCCCCCTCACGGACGGCGATGACACGGTAGTAGACGTTCTGCGGTAACGATGCGGCGTCAATATTACTAAATACTCGGAGCGCGATAAAATCATGATTTTTTTGCACGACGTAGGCACATGTGCTATAGGAACGATGGTATTTTTTCATAATTTTTGGTGATGGAGAAGTATCCGAAAAATTCCCTCTACGCGGATTGCCCTTCGCGTGTCTACGGCTGTGGCCGGCGGCCTCCGGGGGCTAGCATGCCGCCAAATCTTGCGCCGGCGGCCTCTCACAAGTCTGGAAGTGTTGTGGCGGTTGCAAACGCCCGGCACGCGTGTCCGGGGTGTGCCCCCCTCACGGATGGTGCTGCCACCGGCACCTGGAGGGGGGGAAACGGACGCGTGGGGTCTACACGGAGGGGATCTTGCTGTGGGTCTGGCCCGGATGTTGCTCCAAAGTGTTCCTATGGGCTGACCTAACATAACCGGGTGGGGAGGTCCACTGGTCAAAGCCCGTCCGTGCAAAGTCAAAGGGGTAGATCTCGTGGTCAAACACTACAGGGTTAGGCGGGACGGGGGCACTGGGGGTGTAGCAATGCCACCAGAGCGTCGCACCGGGCCCTCATACATGCGGGATGGTGTGGTGGCATGTCCGAAGAGGCGGGACGCCTCTCCGGGGCGTGGCCCCCCCTCACGGACGGCGATGACACGGTAGTAGACGTTCTGCGGTAACGATGCGGCGTAAAATCATGATTTTTTTTGCACGACGTGGGCACATGTGCTATAGGAACGATGGTATTTTTTCATAATTTTTGGTGATGGAGAAGTATTCGAAAAATTCCCTCTACGCAGATTGCCCTTCGCGCGTCTACGGCTGTGGCCGGCGGCCTCCGGGGGCTAGCATGCCGCCAAATCTTGCGCCGGCGGCCTCTCACAAGTCTGGAAGTGTTGTGGCGGTTGCAAACGCCCGGCACGCGTGTCCGGGGTGTGCCCCCCTCACGGACGGCGCTGCCGCCGGCACCTGGAGGGGGGAAACAGACGCGTGGGGTCTACACGGAGGGGACCTTGCTGTGGGTCTGGCCCGGATGTTGCTCCAAAGTGTTCCTATGGGTTGACCTAACACAACTGGGTGGGGAGGTCCACTGGTCAAAGCCCGTCCGTGCAAAGTCAAAGGGGTAGATCCCGTGGTCAAACGCTACAGGGTTAGGCGGGACGGGGGCACTGGGGGGTAGCAATGCCACCGGAGCGTCGCACCGGGCCCTCATACATGCGGGGTGGTGTGGTGGCATGTCCGAAGAGGCGGGACGCGTCTCCGGGGCGTGGCCCCCCTCACGGACGGCGATGACACGGTAGTAGACGTTCTGCGGTAACGATGCGGCGTCAATATTACTAAATACTCGGAGCGCGATAAAATCATGATTTTTTTGCACGTCGTGGGCACATGTGCTATAGGAACGATGGTATTTTTTCATAATTTTTGGTGATGGAGAAGTATCCGAAAAATTCCCTCTACGCGGATTGCCCTTCGCGCGTCTACGGCTGTGGCCGGCGGCCTCCGGGGGCTAGCATGCCGCCAAATCTTGCGCCGGCGGCCTCTCACAAGTCTGGAAGTGTTGTGGCGGTTGCAAACACCCGGCACGCGTGTCCGGGGTGTGCCCCCCTCACGGACGGCGCTGCCGCCGGCACCTGGAGGGGGGAAACGAACGCGTGGGGTCTACACGGAGGGGATCTTGCTGTGGGTCTGGCCCGGATGTTGCTCCAAAGTGTTCCTATGGGCTGACCTAACACAACCGGGTGGGGAGGTCCACTGGTCAAAGCCCGTCCGTGCAAAGTCAAAGGGGTAGATCCCGTGGTCAAACGCTACAGGGTTAGGCGGGACGGGGGCACTGGGGGGGGGGTAGCAATGCCACCGGAGCGTCGCACCGGGCCCTCATACATGCGGGGTGGTGTGGTGGCATGTCTGAAGAGGCAGGACGCGTCTCCGGGGCATGCCCCCCCCTCACGGACGGCGAAGACACAGTAGTAGATGTTCTGCGGTAACGATGCGGCGTCAATATTACTAAATACTCGAAGCGCGATAAAATCATGATTTTTTTTGCACGACGTGGGCACATGTGCTATTGGAACGATGGTATTTTTTCATAATTTTTAGTGATGAAGAAGTATCCGAAAAATTCCCTCTACGCGGATTGCCCTTCGCGCGTCTACGGCTGTGGCCGGCGGCCTCCGGGGGCTAGCATGCCGCCAAATCTTGCGCCGGCGGCCTCTCACAAGTCTGGAAGTGTTGTGGCGGTTGCAAACGCCCGACACGCGTGTCCGGGGTGTGCCCCCCTCACGGACGGCGCTGCCGCCGGCACCTGGAGGGGGGAAACGGACGCGTGGGGTCTACACGGAGGGGATCTTGCTGTGGGTCTGGCCCGGATGTTGCTCCAAAGTGTTCCTATGGGCTGACCTAACACAACCGGGTGGGGAGGTCCACTGGTCAAAGCCCGTCCGTGCAAAGTCAAAGGGGTAGATCCTGTGGTCAAACGCTACAGGGTTAGGCGGGACGGGGGCACTGGGGGGTAGCAATGCCACCGGAGCATCGCACCGGGCCCTCATACATGCGGGGTGGTGTGGTGGCATGTCCGAAGAGGCGGGACGCGTCTTCGGGGCGTGGCCCCCCTCACGGACGGCAATGACACGGTAGTAGACGTTCTGCGGTAACGATGCGGCGTCAATATTACTAAATACTCGGAGCGCGATAATATCATGATTTTTTTTGCACGACGTGGGCACATGTGCTATAGGAACGATGGTATTTTTTCATAATTTTTGGTGATGGAGAAGTATCCGAAAAATTCCCTCTACGCGGATTGCCCTTCGCGCGTGTAGGTTGTGGCCGACGGCCTCCGGGGGCTAGCATGCCGCGAAATCTTGCGCCGGCGGCCTCTCACAAGTCTGGAAGTGTTGTGGCGGTTGCAAACGCCCGACACACGTGTCCGGGGTGTGCCCCCCTCACGGACGGCGCTGCCGCCGACACCTGGAGGGGAGAAACGGATGCGTGGGGTCTACACGGAGGGGATCTTGCTGTGGGTCTGGCCCGGATGTTGCTCCAAAGTGTTCCTATGGGCTGACCTAACACAACCGGGTGGGGAGATCCACTGGTCAAAGCCCGTCCGTGCAAAGTCAAAGGGGTAGATCCCGTGGTCAAACGCTACAGGGTTAGGCGGGACGGGGGCACTGGGGGTAGCAATGCCACCGGAGCGTCGCACCGGGCCCTCATACATGCGGGGTGGTGTGGTGGCATGTCCGAAGAGGCGGGACGCGTCTCCGGGGCGTGGCCCCCCCTCACGGACGGCGATGACACGGTAGTAGACGTTCTGCGGTAACGATGCGGCGTCAATATTACTAAATACTCGGAGCGCGATAAAATCATGATTTTTTTGCACGACGTGGGCACATGTGCTATAGGAATGATGGTATTTTTTCATAATTTTTGGTGATGGAGAAGTATCCGAAAAATTCCCTCTACGCGGATTGCCCTTCGCGCATGTAGGCTGTGGCCGGCGGCCTCCGGGGGCTAGCATGCCGCCAAATCTTGCGCCGGCGGCCTCTCACAAGTCTGGAAGTGTTGTGGCGGTTGCAAACGCCCGGCACACGTGTCCGGGGTGTGCCCCCCTCACGGACGGCGCTGCCGCCGGCACCTGGAGGGGGGAAACGGACGCGTGGGGTCTACACGGAGGGGATCTTGCTGTGGGTCTAGCTCGGATGTTGCTCCAAAGTGTTCCTATGGGCTGACCTAACACAACCGGGTGGGGAGGTCCACTGGTCAAAACCCATCCTTGCAAAGTCAAAGGGGTAGATCCCGTGGTCAAACGCTACAGGGTTAGGCGGGGCGGGGGCACTGGGGGGGGGGGTAGCAATGCCACCGGAGCGTCGCACCGGGCCCTCATACATGCGGGGTGGTGTGGTGGCATGTCCGAAGAGGCGGGACGCGTCTCCGGGGCGTGCCCCCCCCTCACGGACGGCGATGGCATCGTTACCGCAGAACGTCTAATACCGAGCACTGAAAAGTTCACAGCAACTGTCCATTTTCTTCATGTAAGTGTAATGAATACCGGAGCTTATAACGTATGCATTAGTGAACTATTTAAACAGGTCAAATTGCTTTTCCCTCGGCGAGGTGGGACTATTTTTTTTTTTTAAAAAGCAGTTGACATCTATGCCTACGGCATAGCCGTCGGCATAGGCCTCCCATCTATGCCGACGGCCTTGCCGTCGGCATAGAGACGCACATGTCCATGGATCGATGACGTGGCAAGGTGTCGGGCCTGTGCCGACGGCCAGGCCGTAGGCATAGGGCCGGCCTTATCCCCTTGCGGTTCGCCCCCGCACCACCCATTCGCCATCCTTCCCGACCCACACCCACGCCGCGGCCCACCCTCACCGCTGCCCACCACCTCCGCCGCCCGCCCCGAGCCCGCCGCCGCCCGTGCCTCCCCGCCCCGACCCCGCGCCGCCCTGCCCCGACCCCGCGCCGCCCCGCCCCGAGCCCGCCGCCGGCCGCGCCGCCTCGCCCCGACTCCGCGCTGCCCCTCCCCGACCCCGCGCCGGTCGGCGGCACCGACCCCGCGCCGTCCCGCCCCGACCCCCGCGCCTCCCCGCCCCAACTCCGGCCGCCTCGCCCCGACCCCGTGCCTCCCCGCCCCCACTCCGGCCGCCCCGCCCCAACCCCGCGGCTCCCTGCCCCGACCTCGCACCGGCCGCCCCGCCCCGACCCTGCGCCGGCCGCCCCGCCCCTACCCCGGCCCAACTCCGGCCGGCCCTCTCGAAGGTGATTTGTTTGAAGTTTTTAGTGTTTTTAGTAATTTTGTAGCTAGTTAGATATAGATAGTTAGATAGGTATTTAGATAGGTATTTAGATAGTTAGATACATAGTTAGATAGATAGTTAGATAGGTAGATAGTTAGATAGATAGTGAGATAGGTAGTAAAAAAAATTGGTTAGATGAGATGCTATATGTTGCATACCTTAAAAAAAAATTGGTGACGATGATGAATATGTGATGGCGATGATGAATATGTGATGACGATGATGAATATGTGATGACAATGATGAATATAGGTAGTAAAAAAATTAGGTTAGACGAATAGGTGATAATGATGATGATGAATATGTGATGACGATGATGAATATATTGTTAATGTTGTTAGTTTTTTTGCCTACATGATGCAAAAATAAATGAATGCATGTTTAAATGTTTTAAATATGCTCTATGAGTTGTGATGTTCTAATTTTTTGTCGCGATGGAATTTGCAGGCTTTGTGGTTTAGCATTTCATTGGAGTGACCGTTGTCCGGCGCGTTGGTCCCCCTGAGCATCCCTCTGCTGTTCGACTACTTCCTCTACAGCCGAGGGTGAGCTACAAGTCCATCTCCTCCAATTTTTCATATCACTAGATTTCATTCTCAAGTCAAGTGGCATAACCTAGGCGTCTCCCATTCGAAAGGGTTGCATCGATAAATATGCATTCAATTGCATATTTATCACCGCAGCTCTTTCGGATTGTCCAGCGTTTTCCATGGACAGCCCGAGGATGTGTAGATTGGGTATGTTCTCCATGTTCTACAACATTCTGAGACAGGATTTCGGCGGCGCCTCCCCATTGTTCTCCGGAGCACATTCTCTCGGCTATTTGCCGAGACGTGTATCTGGAGAACAGCGGGGAGGTGCTGCCGAAATTTTGTCTCGGAACGGGGTAGAATGGAGAACGTACTCAATATACACATCCTCGGGTGGGATTAGGACCCATCTTTACCTATTAGAGATGTAGGTGGATTCAACGCGGTAGAAACTGAAAATTTGATGTGATTAATTTAAGCGAATCCTTAATTATGTTGTGTGGCTTGCAAAAAAGCAGAGGATGGCAGATAATCAGTGGATGTACAGTGGTTTTATCCGTCGGAATCGAGTAACTTCAGAGTGGATCACGAAAACCGATGTGTATTTGAAGGAGATATTCCGTCATCCAATGAGAATTATCCCACCATGCCCCTGTGCGAGATGTGCCAGACGTCACCGTAGAAATCAGACGGACATGAGTGAGCACCTTCGCACACACGGATATATGTCAAACTTTGACATGCCGCCGATAAACATAGCCGAGCAGGACCGTGGTAGAGAGGAGGTGACGCGACAACGCATCGATGGATATGAGGACGATGGGGTCAGGGACATGCTAGATGATGTCATTGTTGCAGAAATGGCAAATGCGACACCTTCAGAGAATGAACCAGAGGAGCCGGAGGCAACCGCAAAGGCCTTCTTGGAGGTCTTGGCCTCGTCGAAGAAACCTCTTTATGCGGGTGCGAAAATATCTCAGCTGGATGCCATCTCGCAACTGATTGCAGTGAAGGCCGAGTACGGCTGTAGCCAGAAATGCTTCAAAGCATTCCTGGGAGTATGGGCTAACAGCCTCCCTAAGGGTCATGAACTGCCGAAAAGCATGTACGATACAAACAAAATCATGAAGGCACTCTCTATGGATTATGAGAAAATAGATGTTTGCCCGAAGAATTGCCTTTTGTTTAGGCACGAGTATGCGGATGACAAGTACTGTAAGAAGTGCGGTTCGTCTCGGTACATTGAGGTGGTCGGTGAGGATGGTGAGAAAAAGCAGCTAACCATCCCCGTTAAGGTTCTTCAATATCTTGATTTTATAAAAAGACTGCAGCGCCTTTTCATCACGAAGGAGTCTGCCAAAATGATGAAGTGGCACAAGGAAGGTATAAGGTACAATCCAAAAAAATCATACATCCATCGGGAGGGGAAGCATGGAAGTCATTCGATGAAGAATACCCCGAGGAAGCAGCCGAGGCTGGGAATGTCAGAATAGCCATATCAGGTGATGGGTTGAATCCATATGGTATGTCGTCCAATCCATACAGCTGCTGGCCTGTGTTTGTAATTCCGCTCAATCTTCCTCCCGGTGCCCTAATGCAACGGAAGACCATGTTCTTGTCGCTCATCATTCCGGGGCCTGACTACCCGGGGAAGCAATTGGGTGTGTTTATGCAGCCGCTTGTGGATGCTTTGCACCATTCTTGGTACTTTCCGAGGTTGACATACGACTGGGATCTGCAAAGAAATTTCTTGATGAAAGTTTGGTTGCACTATTGCATGCATGACTTTCCCGGCTATGCTCTATTCTGCAGATGGTGTACAAGTGGTAAGATGCCATGCCCAGTGTGCATGCAGGCTCTGCGAATGATTTGGCTGAGTAAGGGTGGCAAGTATGTAGCCTTTGACCTGCATCGACAGTTCCTCCCTCCAGACCATCCAGACAGGGAAGACAAGAAGAACTTCACGAAAGGCCGGGTTGTTCATGAAGTAACCGAGATTCCAACATTTTCGGGGGCAGATGTTCTTGCTCAGCTAAAAGCTCTCAAGCCTAAAGTCAAAGGCAAAGGCAAAGCCAAAGCCAAAGGCTTCGAGGGATATGGTGAGACGCACAACTGGACGCACATTACCCCCTTCTCGCAGCTTCCCTATTTCAAGGACCTCAAACTTCCTTACAATATTGATGTGATGCACACCGAAAAGAATGTGGCAGAGTCCCTTTTCCACACGATCCTCAACATTCCTGATAAGACGAAGGATAACGTAAAAGCTAGAGCCGATCAACAGAGAATTTGTGATAGACCACGCCTGAACATGAAGCCTCCCACAGGCGGTCGAAAAAACTGGTTCAAGCCAGATGCTGACTTTGTCCTTAAACCGCTAGAAAAAAAGAAGTATTTATCTGGCTGAAAGAAATTTTGAAGTTCACCGATGGTTATGCATCAAATATAAGTAAGGGAATCAATCTTTCAACGGGCAAAGTGTCCGGCCTGAAGAGTCATGACTACCATGTATGGATTGAGCGGATAATGCCGGTGATGGTTTGAGGCTATGTCCCCGAGCATGTCTGGCGAGTGCTTGCCGAGCTTAGCCATTTCTTCCGCACGCTCTCTGCTAAAGAAGTAAGTAAAGAGGTGATTGAAAAATTGCATAAGAAGGCACCGGAGTTGATAGTCAAGCTAGAGAAGATCTTTCCGCCAGGCTTTTTTACTCCGATGACACATCTACATGCCATTATGCTTTTATTATGTAGGTGTGTCCAAATTGGTGTTATGGAAAAGACGAGTCCTGGGTGGCATTGGTGGATCTTTGGTGTGATGAGACTGGAGCCTGGGCGGCTATGAGAACCAAAAATAAGGCTAACCGAGGGACGGAGGGAGTACATGCTCAGGGAAACCGAAACCACTATCTCCACAAGGCAGTTAATGTATGACTAACCCCATTAAACATTCTTCTTCTTCTATTTACCATCACTTTCTTATGTATGACTAATCTCTGTTTGGTGGTGCAGGAGGAGAAACTGAAGCGGCCGCTCTCACACATGCAGGCGTGGGAGATCGCCCATACGCGGAAGGACCCCAAGCCTGGCGAGCCCAAGTACTATGGCAAGAAGACCGCAGGGAGGAAGAAGGCCTACTCCGAAGCATATCTGGAGTTACATCCTGACACACCTGACCCCATTGCGGCGCCTCTTGACGACATGGCGGTGGTGAGGATGGGGCCCAAGGAGCACAGTCGGGAGGCGGTTCTCGATGCTGTGATCACTCCTAGTATCTCCTACACACAGCTTCGTCGGATCGACCCGAGCCTGAGCCAGCGCACGAGCCAGCCAGTGACTAGTACACAGTCCCTCTTTCAGGAGCAACAATCTGTAAGTTTTTTCCCTATTATCTTCATTTCTCACTTCATTTTCCGCATTTAGTAGTTTTATGAGTTCCATCATGTCATACCGTAGGCCTACATGGAGTACACACGCCAGGAGACCATGGCGTGGCATCAGAGGCTTTATGAACACCAAGTGCAGAGGGATAGCCAGATGCAGCAGGCTTTTCAGGATATGGCGTCCGGCAGGTGTCCTCAATTCCCTCCAGCACAATGCCCTCCAGCACAACCAGTGCTGATGAGCTTTGAGGAGTTTGTGGCACAGAACGCTGGCCCCTCGCCGGTTAGTTCATCCCCAATCTATTCACCCAAAGCATGTCATGCCTTTCAACACAGTCATATATCCCGTGCATATGTCTTTTCAACATCCAGGGAACAGGTGGATCTACCGTTGGCGGTGGTCTTCGCAGCACTCCGGAGACACGGAGCCCGACCACTCCGATCCACGGAGGCGGAGGCGGAGGAGGAGGCGGTCTTGGCGGTAGCGCTGCCGCTAGCAGTGACGACTTGGGCTTCGGCGGTCTTGGCGGTGACGACCTCCGTGGTGCTCGACGTCCTGGCGCTTAAGCCTTTGGGTCACATTGTGGCGGTCTTGGTGGTGATGATACTTATATGCTTGTGATGTTTCTTATTGTTGTTTGTGAGATTCTTATGCTTGGTGGTGATGATACTTATATGCTTCTTATGATGCTTGATATGTTTCTTATTGTTGTTTGCGATGCTTCTTATGATGTGTGATGATGAATTTGTTGTGTGATGCTGCTGGGCCAGCTGTTATGTGATGCATATATTTGTTGTGTGCTGTATATATTCAAATGAATTGAGCTGAAACAAAACAGAAAAAAGAAAGAAAACAGACAGAAACTATGCCGACGGCTAGGCCATCGGCATACAGCTGCCGTGAGCTCCCAGTGGCTGCCACGTGGCAGGTCTATGCCGACGGCCTAGCCGTCGGCATAGTTTCAAACTAAGCCGATGGCTAAGCCGTCGGCATAGGCCTGCTCCAGGAGCTCCCAGTGGCTGCCACGTGGCAGGTCTATGCCGACGGTCTAGCCGTCGGCATAGTTTCAACCTAAGCTGACAGCTAGGCCGTCGGCATAGACCCGCCCCAGGGGTGACGCCTGCTCGCCACGTGGCACGTCTATGCCGACGGCCTAGCCGTCGGCTTAGTTTGAAACTATGCCGACGGCTAGGCCGTTGGCATAGACGTGCCACGTGGCGAGCAGGCGTTGGTCAGCACTTGACGGCGGCCGCCGTTAGGCGATAACGTTGCCGACGGCCCCGGCCGTCGGCATAGATGTACGGACACCGTCGGGATAGGGCCTATGCCGATGGCCTTTCTATGCCGACGGCACTCCTGGCTACGCCGACGGATATGTTGCCGAGGGCCTGGCCGTCGGCATAGGGTGCGATCCCGGTAGTGCCACCGACTTCGCCGTCACCTCCGCCAACTTCGCGGGAAGACCATCCAGCATTGTCTCTGTGGACTTCGCTGCAAGACCATCCGTAGTTGCCTCCGCCGACTTTGCCGGAAGACCATCAAATGTCGTCTTCACCTACTTCACCGCAGGTATATATTTTCGTTTGCAAATTATGATGCAACTATTTTTTATTTACAACCAGAGCTTACTGATGGTTATAGGATGAAAAACACGTGCATAGAAGTTGCAGGATTTTGAATAACAATTTGATTGCCCCTAGTACTAATCAGCAGTCCTATGGGATACGGGCCCCTGTTTGCCCCTGGTACTCCTGATGCAGGAGTAACACTTCCAGTTTGATTGCCTGAGGGAAGGGTCTCGCTTCAGGTCATTACATGTTTTTTCGCATTGAAGTGTAGTACATGGGATTAACCGTGTCCAGAACTGAACTTTAGCAGTAGGGACTGCGGAATTATCTGAAAAATACTGTATAAATGGACATAGAATGCCAAGCTGTAAAGAAATGTGAACTGAAAGGAAGGGGCAAATTGTTTTCTAATGTGAGAAGTCCGATTGAACTCTGTAGTGGTTATCTTATTTCATTTGGCTCTATGATAACTTGCTTATATGTGCAAGTTACTCTGAAGCAGCAATATAAACAGGGTGATGTATCATAAAAATAGGGTCTACTTTCATAATCTAATTTGTGTATCTTTTCTCCTACATTCATTTCTTTACTTCCATAAGTTTCCAGAGATATTCTATTTGAAACAACCAACCTGTTCTTTTTTCTAGAATGTATAAGCTGTATAACTGTACTTATTTTTAATATATGTTGAAGTATTTGGTACCAACAGATTTTTCCGCAACTAACATTGTGCATATTTGTCATGGTTGGAGTTCAATATTGAAAACCTAAGATTAGAACTGTATACCGGGATTCATGGTTAGAATTTGAATGATAAGGGATGAAATAATTGATTTTGGGTCATAAATAAATCAAATCAAATGTGATGATTTTTTCTCCCGTTGCAACGCACGGGCCCTTTTGCTAGGAAGAATTTTACACATGGAAATTTCCCATTGGTCGGGGCTGTTAACGGGTTATCGGATCCAAAACCCGACCCGATAGCTTAACGGCGTTCCATTACGGTGGATGCCACGTGTCGGTCACCCTTGACGAAAGCACTTCTGTGACGCGCGATTTATCGTCATGGAAGTGGACACTTCCGTGATGATAATTTTGGTAATGTCATGGAACACTTCTACGACAGCACATGTATGACTATCTTGATTCTGTCATAAATTTGTCATGGATGTACATGCATGACAAAAAAAGCGACATACTGTGACAAACACGTATCATCACGGAAGTGTATTTTTTTTGTAGTGACAGGTTTTGAATAATTGTTTCTCTTGGGAGCTCATGATTGGGGCATGAATATAACATTGATTTAAGCCTCCCCCAAGCTTGAGCGATGCTTTCTCCTTCGCGAGGCCAAAAATTATATATATAATTGCGATCACGATGAACAAGATGCATAGGGTAATACTTTCGATGAAATTCCAATTTCAATCTTCTATAGTTCCATGATCTCGTATCATCACATAGCCTATACCATGTCAATGCGTCTCCCTTCAAAGATAAAGGGAAGACCTTCTTCTTAGCAACATCATCGGGTATACCTGCAAGCTTAAATAATCCACAAACTTCATCCACATATATTAGGTGCTCATCAGGATGCTTTGTTCCATCTCCTGTAAAAGGATTAGCTAACAGTTTTTCTATCATACCCGAAGGAAATTCAAAGGGAACATTTTCATATTCAATAGGTTTAGTAGGTTGAGGAGCAACTCTTTGCTCTACTGGTCTGGGTGAAGATACCCCGAACAAGCCCCTCAGAGGATTACTTTCCATAGTAACAAGTGACAGTAAATTTCAGCACACTATATAAATTTTCCTTACCAAATTCCACCTACCAAAGGCGCTTCACTCCCCGGCAACGGCGCCAGAAAAGAGTCTTGATGACCCACAAGTATAGGGGATCTATCATAGTCCTTTCGATAAGTAAGAGTGTCGAACCCAACAAGGAGCAGAAGGAAATGATAAGCGGTTTTCAGCAAGGTATTCTCTGCAAGTACTGAAATAAGTGGTAACAGATAGTTTTGTGATAAGATAATTTGTAACGAGCGACAAGTACCAAAAGTAAATAAAGTGCAGCAAGGTGGCCCAATCCTTTTTGTAGCAAAGGACAAGCCTGGACAAACTCTTATATAATGAAAAGCGCTCCCGAGGACACATGGGAATATCGTTAAGCTAGTTTTCATCATGTTCATATGATTCGCGTTCGGTACTTTGATAATTTGATATGTGGGTGGACCGGTGCTTGGGTGCTGTTCTTACTTGAACAAGCATCCCACTTATGATTAACCTCTATTGCAAGCATCCGCAACTACAACAAAAGTATTAAGGTAAACCTAACCATAGCATGAAACATGTGGATCCAAATCAGCCCCTTACGAAGCAACGCATAAACTAGGGTTTAAGCTTCTGTCACTCTAGCAACCCATCATCTACTTATTACTTCCCAATGGCTTCCTCTAGGCCCAAATAATGGTGAAGTATTATGTAGTCGATGTTCACATAACACCACTAGAGGCTAGACAACATACATCTCATCAAAATATCGAACGAATACCAAATTCACATGACTACTAATAGCAAGACTTCTCCCGTGTCCTCAGGAACAAACGTAACTACTCACAAAGCTTATTCATGTTCATAATCAAAGGGGTGATAATATGCATAAAGGATCTGAACATATGATCTTCCACCAAATAAACCAACTAGCATCAACTACAAGGAGTAATCAACACTACTAGCAACCTACTAGTACCAATCCCGGACTTGGAGACAAGAATTGGATACAAGAGATGAACTAGGGTTTTGAGAGGAGATGGTGCTGGTGAAGATGTTGATGGAGATTGCCCTCTCCCGATGAGAGGAGCGTTGGTGATGACGATGGCGATGATTTCCCCCTCCCGGAGGGAAGTGTCCCCGGCAGAACAGCTCTACCGGAGCCCTAGATTGGTTCCGCCTCGTGGCGGTGGAGTCTCGTCCCGAAAGGTTGCCTCTGTTTTTTCCTCGACGAAAGACCTCATATAGCAGAAGATGGGCATCGGAGAGCCACCAGGGGGCCCACGAGGTAGGGGGCGCGCCCCCCACCCTCGTGGACAGGGTGTGGGCCCCCTGCTCTTCATCTTTGGCAAGGATTTTTCATTATTTTTTATAAGATGATCCGTGGAGTTTCAGGACTTTTGGAGTTGTGCAGAATAGGTTTCTAATATTTGCTCCTTTTCCAGCCCTGAATTCCAGCTGTCGGCATTTTCCCTCCTTATGTAAACCTTGTAAAATAAGAGAGAATAGCCATAAGTAATGTGACATAACGTGTAATAATAGCCCATGGGACACTGGCACAATGTGACATAAGTAATGCAACTACTTATCAACTACTGAGAAGGGCAGCCCATGGGACACTGGCACAATGGCGGTGCGAGCTAGGGAAAAAATGCAAATGTTGGGAATGTTCCAACCATCATATCTGCCTGAGATTCAGATCTGGTTGGTAACGGGATATTCCCGCCATTATGTAAACCTTCTCAGTAGTAATGTGACATAAGTAATGCAATAAATATCGATATAAAAGCATGTTGGTAATGGAATGTTCCCGCCATTATGTAAACCTTCTCAGTAGTAATGTGACATAAGTAATGCAATAAATATCGATATAAAAGCATGATGCAAAATGTACGTATCAACTACCTTGTTGAAGACAACATAATGGATGATTTTTTTGCCTATCATCGGAAATGGATGGGACCCATGGTAGGACCACTTTTGAAGATGATCCTGAACAACAACTACTGAGAAGGGCAGCCCATGGGACACTGGCACAATGGCGGTGCGAGCTGGGGAAAAAATGCAAATGTTGGGAATGTTCCAACCATCATATCTGCCTGAGATTCAGATCTGGTTGGTAACGGGATATTTCAGACAACATATTTGGAAAGAAAATTTGCAACACAAACCGATGAGATGGCGTTGCGAGATTCTCGAGGAATGAACTACGATAGCAAGCTCCAAAACATGAGCTGGTTTTGCTACATACATGTGAACATATTGTCCCAGACAAGCATGACCACGCAGTAGTCTTATAATAAAACACTACCGTGTTCAGGTGGGGAACCATCAATGAGGATATCGAAGTCTTGTGCATGAACTAGTATTCGCACATCAACTCCTTTTCCTTGAACAAATCAATCAGTGGCTTGGTGTGCAAGGGATTCATATAATGAAGGTTGCAAGTCTCCAGACCACAGAATACTTCGCACGTATGCATGACTGACTTGGGATGATTCCAGAGGAAGCAAAACAAACTTTCTCAAATTTAAGGCGGCAACCTGCATCATATGCACGCGAATTAGAGGAAGTCACTTCTTCCATCAAAACATAAACTTCATGAGCTAGCACGAAGAAAATGCTTTCAAAAGTTTCCAACGCTAACTTAGATGTTCAACATGAATCATGGACAAGATGAAAATGTTGTCAATGGGCTCAACAACAAACCATCCAGGCTTCCATATAGATGGAATTCCACAACTAAGTGAACACGGTGATAGCATTGGTCAGACCAAAGGATGTAATGGTGTATGCCCGAGGAATCAACCACGAGTAAGACAACATTATGAACATCGTTGGTTCTGATTTGATTTGAGGATAGCCCACACTCAAACCAAAGTTTGGACAAGAGAATAGATCCAATAACTGATCACGAGGACCAATTGATGAAGATATCATCTTTCTTCAACACACACACACATACACACACAAAAAGATATCCCTTAACACAAACTAAGTCAGACAAACTTTTATCTTCCAACTCTCCAAGTTGTTATTTGGCTTAACCAACTAGCTCAGGGGTATCCAACACAGATTCTTGGAGAAGGGGTGGTTTAGAGGAAAACCAACTTGATCACGAACTCAACATAGTGGTCAGGGGACAACCTGGTAACACTTCCGAGAAGATATTCGGAAAATCATGAACCACCGGTATGTTACTAAGCTCGAGAACAATCTTGCTTTTCAAGGCAAGACGATGTGATCAAAAGAGCAAAGGTTTGACAAAATCCTAACTCATCGATCGAAGAGTGCACCAAAAAAAATGGACTAGGTAGCACGATCAGTCCTAGGATGGTGATTCAATAACCAACACGCTAAGGATGAGAATATTGTCCTTTAACTACCAAGCAACGCAGTTGCTAGGAGTATTGATTTCACACATCATGATTCACTTGTCGGTATTCTGGTTGCAGCAACACGAGAGCCGAGGAATGAACAACGATGGCGAGAGGTATCACTGTATCAAGAATTCATAAGATGGTGTGCAATTCCCATGACATTCTTGACATAAGACAGTAATACTTCAGGGTAGAACAGAATCAAAAGCTGGATTGGCATTTTGATCTGCGATACACAACTATTTTGACCCAACCCTGGAAATGGACGAGGTACTGGAGTTTTTTTCTCCTGGACATTCCGGAATAGAATGGCGTGACGGACCACAAGAATAATAGGCATAGATAACACGAATGCACAACTAGTCCTGATATCAATTGATAGACAGAAGTTAAAATACAACTAAAGAGGGACAACTCAAAGGAACATACGATTTTCTGAGTTGTGGGTGCATAGATTAGCATGTCAAACGAGTTCAACATATTTCTTCCGGATAACCCATGCAGAAAGGTAGAACTTGCAGAATCACAACATAGAATCGAGAACTCATCAAGAGCACACTGGTTGTGATTGTTCGGTTCAACGAGGAACTTCTGCCATAAGTAGTTCATGGTATTTGGAAGAAGGAGATACCACGGACCTCGAGGACTATCGCAAAGGTTACTAATATCCTAAAGGAACTAGCAAACACTATCAACATGAGTGATTAGAGTGAATCTTGGGTTCAAGAATCCATGAATGAAATACCTACTAACTAAATAACATCACGAGATGCTTTCGAGAATGGTGGCCAGAATCATCACACTGGGAACAAAAACATGACTAGATTACTAGGTGATCCTCTAAGACACCTAGGGTCATAATAATAGCTCCAACATATATGTCGAGGCAACATAGTACCTCAACTCACCGATTAGTGTGCTTAATGTGGCCCAAAGGACATCAAAAAGAGGGAAAGGATTCTGCAAATGCATCAGATTGTTTAGAAACCTGGGATGACTCGGACAGCATAATGGCTGTAAATGCTCGAAAAGATTTGAGACATCGTGCAAAATGGTGGTATAGCCACTCAACATCACAATATCAAGGTTCTGAGACCAACTATGAACACACGGAAGTAATAGAACTGAGATGAGGCTTGAAACCATCATTCCTATAAGTCTACGGATTAGTAACACGATTTCCTGATAGAAAGAAGAGAAGCCTAGTTCTTAATCCCCATAAAAGAGAAGATGTTGACTCGGATCAGAAGGACATGAGGTAAAGGTGTAAAAAGAGCCTTACGTTCCCTTCCACAATCAATTCCCTTATATAGCTAAAGCATTTCTAGACTCAACTTCGACCAGTTTGGCTTGGTAATCCTACAGGCAGTCAGGATCTGGTACCAAAGTTGTCAGGACCCCGATCCTAAGTCACACCAATCTAGCATGTAACACATCATATCACTTTGCGGCCTCACGCACGGTATTCCCATGGGTGCCACCTTACCTGGCCCGGGACCGTTTGCGCCTTTTGGCTCACGTATATGATAGCGTCGCTAGCATCCATATGACAAAGAACCTGGGCCGACATGACTAGTCGTGAACCCAAAGTGGAGCTAACTTACGGGGACAGGCGTACATGACCTAGCATCGGACGTGTCGGTCATCAGCGTGTGAATCCAGGCTATAGCAACTGGGCTGACAGGACTCCGGGAACCTGGGCTGTAGCAGGCTAGCAGGACTCCGGAAGTCATCGCGTGACATTTCCCCGAAGGGGAAGACACAGGAACGAAGTGAGACACAAGCCAGCCAGTCTAAGTGTTCTGGAGCGGTAGTAACTGGGCTAGCAGGACTCCGGTAAACCGGGCTGTAGCAGACTACCATGGCTCAGTGGAAGCACAAGACTACATTTCCCCATAAGAGAGGCCACCAAGGATAGACAACTAGGTTGTCGGATCCCACACATACCAAGCATTTCAAAATCATACACACAATATGGTCGATATGTGCAATACAACATGGCATCACAACAAGACTCTACGACTTAGAGTATTTATTCATTAGGCTCCGAGGAGCCAAGTATTACAAACATGGGTCTCATGACCCAACATACAGAGTATACAAGCAACAAGCGGAAGCATGAACATGTCTGAGTACAGACAACTACAAATGAAAAAGGCTGAGAAGCCTGACTATCCACAAGACCCTCCCAAGGGTACAAGATCGTAGCTGAGGTAACAAGCTAAACATCGAAGTCCATGCGGAACTACTAGCGAGACTGAAGCCTCTCTGCAAAACATAGAATAAGCAAACGTGAGTACAAATGTACCCAGCAAGACTTACATCAGAACTATCTACATATGCATCGGTATCAACAAAGGGGTGGTGGAGTTTAACTGCAGCAAGCCAGCTTTGACTCAGTGGCTAAACTAAACTACGACTGCAAGTAACTCTTTGAGGTGGCGCACACGAGTCCACATATTCACCATATCGATACACCACTATGGATCCGCTCCCGCCTCCCTACAAGAACGCCATCCATAGCACTCACGCTTATCTTGCGCATTTTAGAGTATCCACTTTCACTTGTCTATGCAGTAAAAGAGAGCAGGAGCGAGAGAGTGGGATTGTATCGGAATGAACAAGGGGGTTTTGCTTGCCTGGCACTTCTGAAGATAGTATAGTTCTTCATCGGTGTCATCGATCTCGTCATCGGAACCACGACTACTGAGAGGGAACAAACACCGGCAACAGAGAAGGAAACACAATCAATGCAATGCACAATATGATGCATGATCATGACATGTCAATATGCTGTGTGTTGGGCTAATGCAACTAAAACCAGGGTGGTTTGAGCTTATTTGAATCAAGGATTCAAATACAAGCCTAAACTATGAACTCATATAAGTGCATTATCATGTTCCATCTAAACAGCAAGGTTAGGTTGCTGTAACATGCACTAAACCAGTACAGATGGAAAGATTGGATTTTTCTAATCATTTTTCATATATAACTTATTTCATTCTGAGTTACGGTTGATTTTATATGATTTTTAGAAGTTTATAACATTTTCTGTAATAAATAAACCATTTAAGATTTATTTAAATTCCAGAAAGAATTACTGCGTCAGCATGACATCACTGTGATGTCAGCGGTCAACAGGGCCGGTCCAGGTCAAACCTGACCAGTGGGGCCCGTGTGTCAGTGGCTAACTAAACTAACCTAGTTAATTAGCACTAACCTAGGTTAAACTAATTAAGTTTAAACCTAAACTAGATTAATTAGCCGGGCGGGGCCCGCACGTCAGTGTGAGAGAGGGGTCAAACCCCTGGGCAGACGGGGTCAAACCTTGCCGGTCAAACCGGTCAACCCACCGGTGTTTAGCCGCCGGCGAGGCCGGACGCGGTGGAGCGCGTCGGGATCCACCTGCAGGGGCTCTTTTGGCACGCAGGGAGCAGCTACGGGAAGAGGGTGGAGTGGCGCATCCAACGGTGGCGGTAGCGGAGGCCGGGGTGGCCGGGAGCAGCGCCGACGTCGAGGTTTGCGGCGGCCGGAGCTCGGGTGCAAGCGAGGATGGGGCTGCGGTGCGCAAATGAGCGCGGTGAGGTGCTACGAAGGCTCTACGCGATGCGGGGAGCTTGTTGGGCGCATGCCCGGGACCAAATGGTCACCGGAGCGTCACTGGCAACGAGCGCGGCGGCGGTGTGTGCCGGTGAACGTGGGGCAGTCGCTACAGCACATGGGGAAAGAAAAGAAGAGGAGGGGAAGGTCAGTGGCTCACAGCGGTCATGTAGAGAAGCTCGATGGGCTCGGGGAATGGTTGGTGACGGCGTGCGGTCGCCGGTGATCTCGGCGGACCGTGGTTGAAGAAGACGGCGTTGGCAACGTTTTAGGGCTTCCAGCGTCGCATGGCTCGGTGAGGAGGAAGAGGAGGTCGGGGCTGAGCACGGGGACATGTCGGAGAGGCGCGGCAAAGGCGGTGGCCACGGCTACGGCGGTCGGCGGTGGCGAGCACGCTCGGCTGTGGTGGGGAACAGTGAGAGAGAGGTGGAGAGGAAAAAGTGCGGTGTCCAGGGGGTCGAGGGGAGGCCGGGGAGACGGTTCAGGTGTCGCGGTAGCGAGGGACGCAAGTAGGCAGGGAGGTGGCGTGTTGCCACGGCGCGCGCGTGTGATGTCTCCCTCCTCTGCCTACTGGCAGATGTAGAGGATGACTGGCATGGGCCCTGGTGGGCTAGGCCACCAGCTGGGCCAGCCAGGTGGGCTGCCAAGTAGGTCCAGGTGAGTGGCCCAGTGGCCTTCTCTCTCTCTCTCTCTCTCTCTCTCTCTCTTACTTAATTGTTTCTGTTTTTCTATTTTTCTGCAACTTCAGAGCTTTATTAAAAATACTAAAACTAACACAAAACTCATGAAATTTCTCATACCACTGTTTGAAATATTTCCGACAGTAAACATTTTAGTTTACGATTATTTGGACATTTAAAATATTTGATAGCATTTAAATGTCCAAATGCAGTTAACATATGATTTAATCCAGTGACCTTATGATGTCCTAGTAAAGTGTGCACCATTTTTGTCAGAGGTTCTAGACCAAGGCAAAGATGATGAACATTTTAGAAGGTCATTTCAGGTTCACTGAAAAAGATTTTATTTGAACCTATTTGAGTTCTTTCTGGTGCTAGGGTTAGATCAATCCCCATTTCTGCTTTACATAAAATTTAAACATGATGCAACATGCAGATCTAACCCAAGTGCATTACTGAACTAGGGTTGTGAGAACCGGCCATGGGAGCGAGCACAACTCCACCGGAAGGAGAGGACAGCCTCCACCAGCGCCACCGTGTTGCCCCACGACCAATGGCTGCACCACCGTGTCGAGAGCACTGCGGCACGCAGCAGCACCACTATTAGGCCACACCAACGCCGGCCGAAGCACACCGCCGCCAGCCACCACCGCCTGAGTAGGGAAGGCCGCGCGCGGGGAAGGGCTGGCCCGCCGCCGCCAGCACCACGCGGGCAGGGCCCGATGGCGCCCGCCGGCAGTGGCGGGTGGAGGGAGGAGCGAGGGGGGGTATGGAGGAGAGTTAGGGATGAGGCCCCCAGTTGCCTCGCTCGGGGAGGCGACGCGGGGGTTGCCAAATCCAGGGCCTCCCAGTCTGGCGCAAGGGCCTCGTGCACAAAGGACCAAAGTGCTTGGGCCGCGACACAAGAGAACATAATATGGGTTCCCGTCTCCAGGGCGTGACATAGGGGGCAAGTACCATCACCCGGGCCGTGCCTCTTAAGAACCTCTGTCCCATAGGGAAGGCGGTCACACAGGAGATGCTAAACGAAAATCTTGATCATTAGGTGTAATGGTGCCTTTCAGAGATGGGACAACCATTGAATGACAGAACGGTGGCAGAGCACCTGATAAGCAGAACTCACAGAGAACTCTCCCAAAGGAGAGAGACTCCAGGCAACAGAGTCAAGGGACAGGGACAGCAGGAGAAGGACTACTTCCCTTAAGCCATCCCACTCAAGCACTTTAGCCGGTCCAAAGGAGCGGCGGAATGCGATGTTCCACTGCCCGTCTAGACTGGCATCGGAGATGAGGAGTTTTGGGTGAACACAGATAGCAAAGAGCCTAGGGAATCAAAAGAGGAGCGGTTCCCCATGAAGTCAGGGGTCGATCCAGAACTAGGTGCTATTCCCATTGCTAACTGAGAAGGTAGCACCCAGCTAGATCTCATCTTTAATAGCTTGGATGGACCTCCAAAACTGGGAGTCAGTGGAGCGAGAACAAGACAGCAAGGGTTCTCCTTGTAGATATTTTGCCTCAGGCAGCTGGAGCCATAAACCTCCATCACCTCTCATAATTTGCCAGACCAACCAACGCAGCATGAGGACTTAAAGCGAAAATCATCAAGTGAGCAAAACCCAAACCCAAACACCTACAAACCCAAAGTGATTGAGCATCACTGAAGAGATTGATCCTGCGTGGATCCGACGCTTGTTACCTTTGAAGACTGTTCTTCTTCCAGATGGTTAGGTGTCATGGTCTAGAGCATCCAAGAGGAATTGTGGATCGCCGAGTGACCGAGTCTGTGAAGGTTTGGATGTCACCTGAAGACTTACCATGAGTGATTGGGCGAGGTCTGTGTGACCTTAGCTCAAGGACAATATGGTGAGGACTGTGTGTCCTCAGGTTTAAATATCTAGTCGCTCCAACCAGACGTACAACTGAGACAGCAGTTGGAACTGGTCTACCAAATCATTGTCTTCACCAAGCTTACTGGTTCTATTTCCTCAACTCTTTCATTTCCTCATAACTGTGTTGTGCACTTGTTCATATCTGTGTTTGAAGACTTTGACTTAAGACTTTCTCAATTTCCTTAGTTCAATTTCTTCAGTCTGTTTGTCTTCATCTTGTGTTATCATGTGTTTATGCTTTCTGTACTCAGTGCCTGTCTTCATTTCATCATGATGACTATGCTTGTGTTCTGTTATGTTTACTTTTGAGTACTTATTCCGCTGCAAGTAGTTCTTCGCTAAGGAATTTCCTCACCCGCAAATTCCTCAGTGAAGAATTCATAGAAATCGCCTATTCACCCCCCTCTAGTCGATATAACGCACTTTTAATTGGTATCAGAGCAAGGTACTCCCTTGTTCTGTGTGATTTTGGTTTAACCGCCTGGAGTTTTAGTTATGTCGACCGCAGGTATGAAGAAAGTGACATGCCCCATCTTTGACGGTCACGATTATCCCAAGTGGAAGGCCATGATGAGGAAGCGCCTCATGGCTATGAACAGCGAGCTGTGGACCGTCACTGAGATTGGTCTTACCGATCTGTGCAAGATGGCGGAAGCTAATGACATTCGCAAGTTCACCCTTCTCAACCTCACGGCGAAGGACGTTATGCTCCTGTCTATCTCAAAATCAGTTCAGGAATACCATGAATCTCGATCATGCGAAGCTTATCTGGGACCGTCTCTCTAAGGTCTATGAAGGTCATCGAACTCGTCATGATCCTTGGTTTGAGGATTTCAAGGAATCTCTCAAATCGATGACATTTGAACCAGAATCATCATCCTCTACTCCATGTCTTATGGAAAAAAGTGCTAAGGTAACTGAATGCTACCTATCTGAGTCAAGTGATGAAGAATCTGGTGATGAATTTGGACCCAGTTATGTCAAACTTGCTTCCCTTGCCACTAACAACAAAGAGCTTTGGAAAAAGTTCAATACATGCTAAATAAGAGCGATGATATGTTGGGTGAAGAAATGGACCAGTCGGAAGCTTTGGCTGAAAGTCTTCAGAGACTTCAGTCTAGGTTTGACAACCTTCAAGGTCATCATAACACTCTCTTATCTGATCATGAGAAGCTTTCTTATGAATTTCTTCAAAGGAAGCAAGATTTTGAAAAGCTAAGAGTGAGTTATGGAGATCTTCAGAAGGAGCGCGATTCATTACTTGCTCAACAAATCAATGCTTCTCAGGATGAATTTGTTCCTCCATGTTTGAAGTGCATTGAACGTGAATCTGCTAATTCTTCACCTGAATGTTCAAATGCTTCCAATGCTACAAATTCTTCACCTGTCTCTGCTATCACTAATTCCTCATCTGAGGACATTGCTAGTATCACTGATGATGCTGGGATGAAGAAATTGTACATGACAGGCATGTATAAAAGCCTCAAAGGGCATCAGACTCTTTGTGATGTGCTTAAAAAGCAGATCCTCAACAGGAACCCTAGGAAAGAGGGTATTGCCTTTGAGAGGAAACTCAATGCTGATGGTACATATTGGAAGACCGAGCAGTACCCCAAAACCTCATGGGTTGCTGCAAAGGGACCTCCAGTTGATCCATCCAATTTATCTGGCTTTACATGTGAATCTCCTCATTCTTCTGATGAGTCATTTGACTCCAACTATAAACTATTCAAAAATCAGAATGGTGAAGTATTTGCTAGATATGTTGGCACTAACTGCAGGAACGGTTCCCTTGTGAAGAAAATCTAGGTTCCCAAAAGGTGCCTTGAAAATCTTCAGGTGAATGTCCTCATGACACCACCAGTGAAGAACAGGAACCCCAGATCAAATTCTTCATATGGACCAAATTCTTCATATGGATCCAAGTCCTCATACAGACCAAATTCCTCACGTGGATCAAATTCCTCAAAAGGATCAAAGTCCCCATATGATCATCGTCGTGCTAACCCCTCTGTTTCGCAGGGAAGAGCTAAGGGCTATGAATATGAGCATTATTCTTCTAACCATTATGTTCATAAGTCCTCGAAGAATTTCTCTTCTTATTCATATGCTTACCCTAACTCCTCATATGTGAAGCGAAATGGACTGGCTTCTATGCCACCTTTCTCGTATGGAGCTCACAGAGTGATGAACTCTTTGCCACCCCTTCAGATGTGGGTGGTGAAGAAAAAGAACTAATCTCTTCTGCAGGGTCAGGTCTCCAGACGTACGTAAACGTCTAAAGAATTTCCTGGAGACCTGAAAATGCCTGAAAGGACACAGGCTAATCATGAAGAAATGAACTTTCATTTCTCACGTCCTCATACTGCTTTATATGTTCTATTGCTTGATGAAATTGATCTGATGAATTGATGTCATATTCTTCACTGATGAAGTATATGAGTCCGTAAGCTGCACTAATTCATCTGCAGGACGATCAACCCAAAGCCACTGAGTGGGTCCTCGATAGTGGATGTACAAATCACATGACTGGTGACAAGAATCTATTGATGGATGCTCCCTTATCTCCATCGCATCTGAAGCACATCATCTTTGCTGACAAAGGCAAAAGTCAGGTATTGGGTCTAGGTAAGGTTGCTATCTCAAAGGATCGGCACATGGACAAAGTCATGCTTGTCGAGATCTTAGGATACAACCTTATGTCTGTCCCAATGCTTTGTGATCTTGATATGGTTGTTGTCTTTGGCAAGTATCGTTGTGTTGTGATCATGGAAGCTGAAGATTCCAAAGTCTTCGAAGGCTTTAGGAGAGGAGACTTGTATATTGTTGATTTCTCTACAGGACCACAACCAGCCGTGTGCCTACTTGCAAAAGCTTCAGAAGGCTGGCTATGGCATCGATGACTTGGTCATGCAGGCATGAGGAATTTGCACACGCTTGCGAAGAAGAAGCATGTCATTGGCATTGAGAATGTCAAATTCCTCAAGGATCACTTATGCGGAGCCTGTAAAGCTAGAAAGATGACCAAGGCCAAGCATCCAGCGAAGACAATCATGACTACCACTCGACCATTTGAATTGCTTCATATGGATCTCTTTGGCCCTAACCATTATTCTGCAGTTACAAATGATACATCTCTATATGGCTTTGTTATTGTTGATGATTACTCTCGTCACACATGGGTACACATTGTTACTTACAAACATGAAGTGCAGGAAGTCTTCAAACGATTTTCTTCGAGGGATTCAACCAACTTTGGTGTGAATATCAAGCACATCAGAAGTGACAATTGAACTGAGTTCAAGAATTCTGGTCTTGATGACTATCTTGATGAACTTGGTATTACTCATGAGTTATCTACTCCTTATACTCCTCAGCAGAATGGCGTCGTGGAGCGCAAGAACAGAACTCTTGTTGAGATGGCTTGCACTATGCTTGATGAGTACAAGACGCCTCGTCGGTTCTGGATTGAGGCAATTGATACTGCGTGCCACATCATCAACAGGGTATATCTTCACAAATTCCTCAAAAATACTGCCTATGAACTCCTCACTGACAACAGATCCAATGTGAGTTATTTCAAAGTCTTCGGTGCTAAATAATGGATTAGAGATCCTCATCACAACTCTAAATTTGCACCTAAAGCACATGAGGGTTTTATGCTTGGTTACGGAAAGGACTCGCACACCTACAAAGTCTTCAACAATGTTCTTCAAAAGGTTGTTGAAACTGTAGATGTGCGGTTCGATGAAACTAATGGATCGCAAAGAGAGCACCTACCTTCTATGATAGATGAACCAGCACCTGAGGACACTATCAAGTTTAAGGCTACTGAGGATGTCATTCCTATCGAAGAATCTGCTGAAGAATTCATTTTAGAACATGACGAACGCCGAGCTGGTGCACCTGAAGAAAATGGTGTCGTGGTTCTAAGTCTGACAGTAGAATAGGGGGGTAGGAATGTAGAGGCAAGATCTTTGCTATGGAGGAGTTGTACACACAAGATTTACGAGTTCAGGCCCTTCTCGGAGGAAGTAATATCCCTACGTCTCGGAGCCTAGAGGCGGTCGACTGTATTATACGCATGTGAGTTACAGGGGTGCGAACCCTTTTCCCAGAGGAGGGGGTGGCTTATATAGAGTGCGCCAGGACCATAGCTCCCCTCCTTTATGCAAGGTTCAATGTACATTAAGAGAGGGACGTTACTGGTAACGCTAATAATAAAGACACATAATGACCATTAAGGCTATAACTTAATTCTCAACCGTTGCAGAGCAGAGTGGCTTTAGACCTCCCGGTGGTCGAGTGATTGTCTACGCGGTCGAGTGTCTTCAAGGCTGTCGAGTGGAACATTACTTCATGGTCGAGTGGATGATGATTCTTCTTCAAATGTTTCTAGTTCTTTTAGAGATGTCCTTGGGGATGGTATCTTGGACAGGTCCATGACTCTACCCTAGGTGCATAGCTTCATCATTAGCCCCCGAATGAATCGAGGTTTGAGTGGGGAAGGAGTTGAGAACACTTCCGACCCATTTCTCTTGCTATGTGCATGCTTCGTTCTGGATCGACGAAGCGAGGTGACGACACCAATTTTTTTTTCAGTCGCCTTGATCCATTCTTAGTTTTTGTCGAGTGAGTTTCTTTACTTGGAGAGCTCCGAGTGACGGTGTGGAGGAGATCTTCCATCTGACAAGTTGTTCTGCTGTCCGCGGATTTCACGGGATTCGAATTTCGGGAAGCGCGTGGGGCGGAGGAGGCCGCAGTAATCGGATGGGATAGGGCAGGGCCGCCTCGATTTCCACGCCACCTTTTTCTCCACGTATTGCGCGCGCGACTGTTGTGGGATTTGATATGATCGCCCAGGCCTACAAGTCAATCACTCGGAAGTAACCTCATATAAGGCACCGGGCCGGGGTTTTTGAATAGTGCGTTTCCATTTCCTCCTCTCCTCCTCAGACTTCTCTGCCGCGCTCGTTCTCGCCCCAGTGCCGCTACTCTGTGCGCATCTCGCCTGCAACGATGGGGAAAGAGAAGACAGTGGCTCTGGAGCGGGCGAAGAAGGCGACGGCGAAGGCGAAGGGGAAGAAGTCCAGCCGGGGCGGATCTTCCTTGAGGGCCGGCCTGCCAGAGGGTTGGATCCAGAGCGACTGGACCCGCTCGGCGATTAGTCAGGAGGACATCGACGACTTGGCTGACGGAGGGCTGATTCCCCACAGATCGGCGCGGCTTCCGGGGAAGGAGACCGAGCCACAGCCTCGGGAGGGCGAGCACGTTCTACTCGCCACCCATGTTGACCATGGGGTTTTCTTTGCCTCCCCACCCTTTCTTTCGGGGATTCTTGAATTTCTTTGGGGCGCAACTCCACCACTTCACTCCCAACACAATCGTGTATCTTGCTGCCTTTGTGTCTTTGTGCGAGAATTTCTTGGGTTATCGTCCCCATTGGGGTCTTTTCAAGCACATTTTCACCTGTCGCTCTCAGACGGTAAAAAAGGCCAATCCGAGTGATGAGAGGACAAAAGTGATCCAGATGTGCGGGGGTCTTGGGATTCAGATGAGAGGTAAAAGTTCCTTTCCAGCCATGATCCTTCCCGACTCAGTCCGTGGGTGGCAGTCGACTTGGTTCTACTGCAAGGACCAGCCGACCCCAGGACAGTCGACTGGGCTTCCTCCTTTTTCCTTGGACCAGGTGAGGAAGCCCTCCTCTTTGAAGGTGATTCCGGAGGAGAAAGCACAGGTTAAGGTGCTGGTCGAACAGGTAGTCCAGCTTATCCATGACGGAGTGACTAGTATGGATTTGTTGGAGATCTTCCTCTGGCGACGCATCCAACCACTTCAGGCTCGAGACCATCCGATGTGGATGTATTCGGGTACTGAGGACACCACTCGGATCCACCTGGAGGAGGTCGAGGAGTCCACGTTGGAGGGGTGGCTGACGAGCGTCACTGGAAACAAAGACAACCCCAGGGGGGCCAGGAGAGTTCCTCCACTCGACCGGTCCCACGAACCAGACAAGGTCCGATTCTGAACTTCTGACTAGGGTCTAAATTTACTCGTGCAGCTGTTTATGCTTCGTCGAGTGACTTTTGTTCTGCTTGTTTTCTTCCAGGCTCTTATCGAAATGTACTCAATTCCCAATGGAGAGCAGGAGCAGGACCCGGAGGGGGAGGCAAGCGGCGGCGACAGTGGGGAATGGCATTCTGACGGAGAGGGGACGTGGAGAGCGACGACTCAAGTGACAAAGAAGAAGTCGAGTCACCTCCTCGCAGGGAGAGGCGATCTAAGCTCGACCAAGACCGGGAGAGTGCCCGTGAAAAGGCGATTGCTCAAACTGGCCAGTCCTCAAAGCGCAGTCGGATGTCCTCTCCAGCACCAACTGAAAAAGCTTCAAAGCAACCCAGGGTCATAGTGCAGAAGCCTCGAAAGGTGTTGCCGAAGATTAAGATTGATATTCATGTCGCTTCTGCATGAGTGTTTCTCCTTCATAGTCACTCGACACTCTATGCTGTTTATTTCTCCTTTGATTTAACCAAATGAATCTTGAAACCGGCAGTGCTGCTACCTCCGGGACTTCAGCTTATAAGGATGAGGATGAGACAATGGAAGATGCGGTCACCTCCAATTTGGGTACAATCTTCGTCATTCTGCCTTCGTTTGGTCGATTGAACTGTAATATATACAATCAGGTGATGTAATTTTGGCGACTGATTCTTGAACAGCTCCCAACGTCATTGACCTCCCTGACGATGATGATGACGAGCCAGAGAGGCCTTTGGCGAGGAAGAATAGGAAAACGTCTGCTGGCAAGACGCCACAGTCGACGCCGGTGGTGGAACCAGTCGTTCAGGACACTGGTGACGCCAATCGGACTTCTGTTTCCTTCGCCATGCCGCTGTCAAGTGCTCTACCCTCTGCATCGACTGCCCAAGCTCCTGTCGATCCACCTTCAGTTTTTGCCACCCATCACGTCCCTGAGGACGAAGTGAATGCTGCCAAAGAAGCTATACGCCAAGCAGGTATTATGATGGAGAAAATCAAGATGGTGCGGGATGCCAGTCAGGCCGCTTATGATGCCATCTCGGCTCTCCAGAGCAATGTCCAGGTTAGCAGAACGTCGACTGATTCTCTTGGCTTGTTCTGTTTTAGGATATGCTACCTGAAAACTCTCTTTCCAAGGATCTTTGCATTTGTACACCCAGTGGGTGTTTCGATTTATCACTGAGAAAATTCATACTTTGAGCTGAATATTTGTTATTGAATTTCTGGACCAGTGGGGGCACGCTGAGTGCACCCACTGGGTGTTGTCCCCGAGACTATGGTGGACTGCGGGTAGTCGACTGTAGTCTTGAATTTTGAACTCCTTCACTCGGTCTGGTCTGGCCATGTCAAGTGTAAACTGAACCAGTGGGGGCACGCTAAGTGCACCCACCGGGTGTAGTCCCCAAGACCATGGTGGACTGCGGGCAGTCGACTGTAGTCTTGAATTTTGAACTCCTTCACTCGGTCTGGTCTGGCCATGTCGAGTGTAAACTGAACCAGTGGGGGCACGCTAAGTGCACCCACTAGGTGTAGTCCCCGAGACCGTGGTCGAATGCTGGCAGTCGACTATGGTCTGAAGAGCTTGTTTGTTGCTGTCTCTTTTTTTTGTCACTCGCGCCGAAGAGGTCTCGTCAAGTGTAAACTGAACCAGTGGGGGCACGCTAAGTGCACCCACTGGGTGTAGTCCCCGAGACTATTGTTGGATGTTTGATTCGACAGTAGTCTTAGTATTTATTGCCTGAAATAATCCATCTTTTTGTCCAATCGACTGACCCATTCCTTGATTGCAGAAATCTTGTGATCTTGGAGCTCGCTTTGCTGACTTGGAGAAGCAGCAGATTCAACTCAACCTTGACTTGGAATTGGCCAAGACAGAACTGCAGAAAGCCAAGGATAACGCTAATGGTAAGATGGATTTGTCGACTGGTTTGTCTTAGGCCTGGATTTCATTCTGATCTTTCTAAACCAAGCATTATTTCTTTTCAGAAAAACTAAACCATGCTCTGGCGAAGAAGGATCAAGATCTGGCTGCTGCACAGAAGAAGGCTGACGACCAAACTGCTCTGGCTGAACAGAAGCTGGCTTCAGTCAGCCAATTGGAGGAAGAGAATGCGAAGATAAAATCTGCCCTGGACGAAGCCAACAAGGAGGTAACACGCTTGAAGAAGGACAAGGTCAATCTGAACGAGAAGATGGAAGGCATTGCTCGCAGCAGGGATGATCTGGAAAGCTATCTGAGGAGCCTTGCCAAGAAGTTGTTCATCAAGCTTGAAGGTATATACTCTGTTCCGACTGGTTTATCTTCGTCGACTCGGCATATGAACATTGACTCTTCCTCAAATCGTGTATGTAGAGTTTTGCCGAGACTTCGAGGAGGAGACCGGGCGAATTGAACCAAGCTTGGACCCCATCAACTCTCCCGTGAAAGATGAATCTGCTATGAACCTGCTCCGACTGGAATCCCGCATCGACGGCGTCGTTGACTACTTGGCTCGACTGAAGGTCGCCAGGTCACGGATCGACATGGCACTTTGGCCAAGGTCAACACTCTAGAATGACCTCGAGTCTCTGATGACTCGACTTAACGAGATCCCTGGTCGAGTGCAGGAGTGGAAGAAGTCTTCTGCCCGGTGTGGTGCTGATGTGGCTCTGTCTTCGGTTCGTGTCCATTGCAAAGAGGCACGAGATGATAAGCTGGCAGCGATCAAGGTCGCCAACACCAAGAAGCATGATTTCCGATCCTTTATGGAGACTTTCATTGCTGCCGACACTCGGATCGCCGATGGTGTCGACCTAGACGAGTTTGTCGAGCCTGCCAGTCCTCCTCCCGCGGAGTGAACAAACTTTTTATGCCCCACCTTAAATTTGCCTCGGAATGCCGAGTGGATTTTGTAACCATTAAACTCTTTCGGGCTGGATGCCCGAGTACTTCGATCTGCGATCTGGGACCTTTAAGATTTATCTGAACTTGGTTTATTTTTGAATATTCTTGCGTTTGCCTTCGATCGAACTTTGTCCTTCACTCGGAATATACTTTGTGCTTGAGATGCAGCTCTGAGGTGGAAAATCCAGTCGACCTGCACTTCATCGTTCCTGCAGGTAGGGATGGAGCACACATTGCAGTCGACCTGCACCTCGTCGTCTTTGTGGATCGGGATGGAACGCACGTTGTACTTGTGGCGTAGCTCCGAAGGAGAAGGTAGCAGTCGACCTGCATCTCGTCGTCCTTGCGGATCGGGATGGAGCGCACGCTGTACTTGTGGCGTGGCTCCAAAGGAGAAGGTAGCAGTCGACCTGCACCTCATCGTCCTTGCGGATCAGGATGGATTTCATACATAGGCGAGTACTGGACTGCAGCTAAGCCTCCAAGTGGGAGGGTTGCTCTCCACTCGGTAGGATTTTTCAGAACTTAGGCGAGTACTTGGACTACAGCTAAGCCCCCGAGTGGGAGGATCGCTCTCCACTCGGTGGGATTTTTGAAACTTAGGCGAGTACTTGGACTGCAGCTAAGCCCCCGAGTGGGAGGGTTGCTCTCCACTCGGTAGGATTTTTCAAAACTTAGGCGAGCACTTGGACTGCAGCTAAGCCCCCGAGTGGGAGGGTTGCTCTCCACTCGGTGGGATTTTTCAAAACTTAGGCGAGCACTTGGACTGCAGCTAAGCCCCCGAGTGGGAGGATTGCTCTCCACTCGGTGGGATTTTTCAAACTTAGGAGAGTACTTGGACTGCAGCTAAGCCCCCGAGTGGGAGGATTGCTCTCCACTCGGTGGGATTTTTCAAAACTTAGGCGAGTACTTGGACTGCAGCTAAGCCCCCAAGTGGGAGGGTTGCTCTCCACTCGGTAGGATTTTTCAAAACTTAGGCGAGTAGTTGGACTGCAGCTAAGCCCCCGAGTGGGAGGGTTGCTCTCCACTCGGTAGGATTTTTCAAAACTTAGGTGAGTACTTGGACTGCAGCTAAGCCCCCGAGTGGGAGGGTTGCTCTCCACTCGGTAGGATTTTTCAAAACTTAGGCGAGTACTTGACTGCAGCTAAGCCTCCGAGTGAGAGGATTGCTCTCCACTCGGTAGGATTTTTCAAAACTTAGGCGAGTACTTGACTGCAGCTAAGCCTCCGAGTGGGAGGATTGCTCTCCACTCGGTAGGATTTTTTAAACTTAGGCGAGTACTGGACTGCAGCTAAGCCCCTGAGTGGGAGGCTTGCTCTCCACTCGGTAGGATTTTTTAAACTTAGGCGAAACGGATTCGCAGCTAAGCCTCCGAGTGAGAGGTTTGCTCATCACTCGATAGGATTCTTTTACAAACTTAGGCTAAACGGATTCGCAGCTAAGCCACCCACTGGGGGATTTCTCATGTAAACAAAAGCAACGACAATTGGGAAAATTATAACACTCTTGTCTTTAATAAATAAACTACAGAGGTATTTCTTATTACATCTCATCCGAGTGAGTACTCAAGTATAAAAGGGGCGAAGCAGATCCGTGTTCCATGCTCGTGGCTCGTCTTTCTAATGCTCGACATTGTAAAGATGGTATGTTCCATTGTGGAGAACTCTGGTGATAATGAAGGGGCCTTCCCAAGCAGGAGCGAGCTTGTGTGGCTTCTGTTGATCCACTCGAAGAACTAGGTCTCCCTCTTGAAAGGCTCGACCCTTCACGTTTCTGGCGTGGAATCGACGCAAGTCTTGTTGATAAATGGTCGACCGGATCAAGGCCATCTCTCTTTCCTCCTCTAAGAGATCGACTGAATCCTGCCAGGCCTGTTCTGCTTCCGCTTCAGAGAAGAGCTCGACTCAGGGTGCGTTGTGGAGCAAGTCACTCAGCAGAATAGCTTCGGATCCATAGACCAAAAAGAAAGGAGTTCGTCTGGTCGACCGATTAGGATTTGTCCTCAAACCCAAAAGTACTGATGGAAGTTCATCGACCCAGGCGCCTGCTGCGTGTTTGAGATCACGCATCAGTCGGGGTTTCAGTCCCTTGAGAATTAGGCCATTTGCTCTTTATGCTTGTCTATTCGACGGGGGGTGAGCGACTGAAGCGTAGTCGACTCGCGTGCCTTGAGAAGCGCAGAAAGCTCTAATCTCATCAGAATCGAAGTTCGACCCATTGTCAGTGAAGATGCTGTGTGGAACTCCATATCTGAATGTTAATTCTCTGATGAAACTGAAAGCAGTGCTGGCTTCGAGACTCTTGATAGGTTTAGCTTCAATCAATTTGGTAAACTTGTCGACTGCTACAAGCACATGAGTGAAGCCGCTTCTACCAGTTCTCAGTGGTCCAACCATATCCAACCCCCAAACAGCAAAGGGCAAGACGAGAGGAATGGTCTTCAAAGCTGACGCTGGCTTGTGAGACATATCAGAGTAAAACTGGCAGCCTTCACATCTGTCGACTATATCTTTTGCCATCTCATTCGCCCGTGGCTAGTAAAACCCGGCTCAGTATGCTTTAGCCACAATGGCCCGCGAGGACGCATGGTGACCACAGGTCCCCGAGTGGATGTCATTGAGGATCATTTGACCTTCTTCTGGCATTATGCATTTCTGACTGACTCCAGTCACACTTTCCCTGAACAATTGTCCCCTTATCACGGTAAAGGCTTTGGATCATCGGATGATCTGTCGAGCCTCTTCTTCATCCTCTGGGAGTTCTTTCCTAAGGATGTACGCAATGTAAGGTACTGTCCAGTCGGGAGTGGTGATCAGAACCTCCATGATTAGATCAACCACGGCTGGGACCTCGACTTCAGTCGGATCTGTGGCACTCTTAGGCTACGGGGGCTCTTCTGTGAAAGGATCTTCTTTAACTGACGGTGTGTGAATGTGTTCCAAAAACACATTGCTGGGAATGGCTTCTCTCTTGGAACCTATCTTTGCCAAATCATCGACTGCTTGATTTTTCAGTCGGGGTATATGATGGAGTTCTAACCCCTCAAACTTCTTTTCGAACTTTCTCACCGCATTGCAATAGGCAGTCATGGCTGGGCTTCTGACGTCCCACTCTTTCATCACTTGATTGACCACCAAATCTGAGACGCCATAGACCATGAGACGACGGACGCCGAGTGAAATGGCCATGCGCAACCCATATAAGAGTGCTTCATATTCTTCTTCGTTATTGGAGGAATCAAAGTGAATCTGGAGTACATATATGAGCTTGTCTCCTCGGGAGGATACCAGTACCACTCTAGCACCAAAACCATTCAGCATCTTGGAACCATTGAAGAAAATGGTCCAATGCTCCGAGTGAACTTGAGTCGGTAGTTGCTGTTCAATCCACTCGGCGAGGAAATCTGCTATTGTCTGGGACTTGATAGCTTTCTTTGCCTCAAACTTGATATCTAAGGGAAGGAGTTCAATCGCCCATTTTGCCACTCGACCAGTTGCATCTCTGTTGTGCAGAATCTCCGATAGTGGGGCGTCGCTGACGACTGTAATAGAGTGATCAGAGAAATAGTGAGCAACCTTCTTCGTGGTCATGAAATTCCATTAACAAGTTTCTGATAGTGCGGATATCTCTGCTTTGACGGAGTCAGAACTTCAGAAACATAATAAACTAGGCGCTGAACCTTATAGGTTTTTACTTCTTCTTCCCGCTCGACCTAGTACTGTACTGACGACTTGTCCAGTGGCTGCAATATAAAGCAGCAAAGGCTCTTTGCTGATTGGAGCAGTAAGCACCGGCTGGGTGGAAAGCAGGGCTTTTAGCTCTGCAAATGCTGCATCAGCTTCAGGAGTCCACTCGAACTTATTTGACTTCTTCATCAATCGGTAGAGAGGTAGTGCCTTCTCACCGAGTCGAGAAATGAATCGACTTAGGGCGGCCAAACAACCAGTAAGCTTCTGGACATCATGCACACGCACAAGGCGTTTCATTCGAAGTATGGCACCAACTTTCTCGGGGTTAGCATCGATCCCTCGTTCAGAAACGAGAAAACCGAGTAATTTCCCCCTGGAACTCCGAATGTGCACTTTGATGGATTAAGCTTGATATCATACCTTCTGAGGTTGGCAAAGGTTTCAGCAAGGTCAGCCAGCAGGTCGGAACCTTTACGTGACTTGACCACAATGTCATCCATGTATGCCTCCACATTCCGACTGATTTGAGTGAGTAAACACTTCTGAATCATCCGCATGAATGTGGCTCCAACGTTCTTCAGACCGAATGGCATGGTGACATAACAGAAGCACCCGAATGGGGTGATGAAAGCTGTTTTAATCTCATCGGGTCCATACAGACGGATCTGATGATACCCGGAATCAAGGTTGTCAGAATCGTGATTCTGTTATACGATTCTATGACTTTACGATCCAAACTAACCCCTATGATTCTACGATTTTAGTTCTTAGAATCTACGACTTTACGATCCTGATAGTGAAGATCCTATGATTTGCGATCCAACCATCAAAGCTCCGATCCGATTCAAAATCACGATTCTGACAACCTTGCCCGGAATAGGCATCCAAAAAGGACAAACGCTTAGACCCCACAGTCGAGTCGACTATTTGATCGATGCGGGGGAGAGGAAAGTGATCCTTCAGGCAGGCCCGATTGATATGCTTGAAGTCGATGCACATGCGAAGTGAGTCGTCCTTCTTAGGGACCATGACAACATTTGCTAACCACTCGGAATGGTAAATCTCTCGGATAAACTCAGCTGCAGGGAGTCGAGCCACTTCTTCACCGATTGCTTTCCTCTTCTGTACGGCGGACCGTCGAAGATGTTCCTTGACCGGTTTTACCTTTGGGTCGACTCACAAACGATGCTCAGCCAGTCCCCTGGGAACACCTGGCATGTCAGAAGGTTTCCATGCAAAGATGTCCCAGTTCTCACGGAGGAACTGGATGAGCGCTTCTTACTATTTGGAGTCGAGTGTTGTTGAAATGTGGGTCGGAGCAGCATTGGGATCAGTCGGGTGGATACGAATCGATTTCGTTTCATCGGACGACTGAAATGCTGAACCCGTTGCAGGCTTCTTGGCTCGCAGCAAATCATCGAATCTGCATTTTTTTGATACTCCTACAATTCCACTACTGCCATCTGCACATCGGTGATCTTTGAGCCCTTCTGGAAGCACTCTTCTACCTTCTTTCGATTGCTAGTAATAGTGATCACACCCTTGGGACCAGGCATCTTCAATTTGAGGTACACATAACATGGTCGAGCCATGAAACGTGCATAAACTGGCCTGCCCAGAATAGCGTGATAAGCGCTCTAGAAATCCATAAATTCAAATGACAACTTTTCTTTGCGGTAATTCTTGGAATCACCGAAAACCACATCAAGAGCAATTTGGCCAAGTGATTTAGCCTTCTTGCCTGGAATGACTCCATGGAAACTCATACTACTTTCACTGAGTCTGGACATCGGAATGCCCATCCCGTTCAGCGTCTCTGCATACAGAATATTCAGGCCACTGCCACCATCCATCAAAACTTTAGTCAGTCGAGTGCCTTCGACAACTGGGTTGACCACCAAAGCTTGCCTCCCAGGGGTGGCTATGTGCGTCAGGTGATCGGACTGGTCGAATGTGATGGCAGTCTGAGACCATTTCAAATAACTGGGTGTCACCGGAGCGACCATATTCACTTCTCTGTTGATAACTTTCAGTCGGCTCTTGCTCTCAACATCAGCAAAAATCATCAGAGTGGAATTGACATGAGGGTAACCATCATCACTCTCCTCCTTGTCCTCAACCTTGTCTGACTCTTTTTCCTTGTCTTTGGGCTGTTTTTCTCGAAACTGCTGGATCAGGAGTCGACACTGTCGAGTGGTATGCTTTGGGTAAATGATTTTACCCTCTTCATCTTTCTTTGTGTGGATGTGGCATGACAAATCCAGCACATCATTTCCATCTTGATCTTTTATTTTCTTAGGGTTCCATGGCCCCTTGGGCTTCCCTTTGGATTTTCCTTGAGTCACGGCTAAGGTTTCCCCAGGAGCAGCTGGCTCAGCTTTGCACTTCTGCTTCCGACTGGAGTTTCCTCCTCCGGTTTCATGGGCGACTATTTGTGCTTGCCACTCCGGAGCCGATCCTCCTCTTCACCATTGGCATACTTGGTGGCAATCTCCATCATTCGACTCAGAGACATGTCTTCGGTCCGACCGAACTTCAGGTTCAATTCTCTGTACTTGACGCCTTCCTTGAAGGCACATACTGCTTGGTGATTAGACACATTCTCCACTGTGTGATGCAACGTGATCCATCTCTGGATGTAATCCCTCAAGGTTTCATTCATCTTCTGCACACAAGATTGCAGCTCTGTCAACCCTACTGGTCGTTTACATGTTCCTTCAAACGTTCTGACAAACACTCGGGCAAGATCTTCCCAAGTGTAAATGCTGTTGGGTGCTAATTGATTCAGCCATGCTCTGGCCGAGCCCTCCAACATTAGAGGCAGGTGTTTCATGGCTACTTAATCATTGTTGCCGCCAATCTGAACAGCCACTCGGTAGTCCTCAAGCCAAGTATCAGGCTTGGACTCGCCAATGAACTTACTGACTCCAGTCGCCAACCTGAAGTTGGGGGGAATCACCGCGGCCCTGATGGCTCTGCTGAAGCATTCTTGACCTGAGACGTGCACTCTGCTACTGGTGGGTATATCACTATCATGACCTTCTCGGTGAGCTCTGTTCCTGTTGACCAAACTCTGAACGAGAATGGATCTCGCATCAAAGCCTGGTTCCCTGGGGTAGACTGGAATCCTTCGCCCAACACTGTGAGGGCGTCCGTCATCCTGCTGTCGAGGCATGTATGACCCACTCCTTGGGGGAGGGGTGGGCACTCGACGACGATCATCACGATCGAGTCGGTGATCATACTGCTCACGACTTCTGGACTGATCACGCCGGTCTCCACGTCCCTCACGCCTCGGGAGCGATCTTGGGCTGTGAGCCAACTGGACTGTATCTGCAACGACGGATCTGCTATGGATCCTATTCCGCGACTGTGACACAGCCGTATTCTGCTCTCCCGCTGCCCGGAGCAAAGCTCTGATCTGCATCAGACCTCTGCCAGCTTCTTACTGGGAGGGCTGAATTGACTCTGCTATTCGAGCTGCAGCTGTAAGATTTTGGATCGGAGTTCGATATACCTGAGTCGGAGGTGGAAAGAGCTGACGTCGACTGGATTCTGGGACCCGTTGTCGTGCACGCTCGTCGAGTACTCATTGGAGGTTTTCCAGTCGAGTGCGCTCAGCCAGGTTGGCCAAGCACGCATCCTCCAAGGCACGGGCCTCGGGGGTTTCTCCAACGATAGGAGTGTGAAGTGCATCCATGTTCCGGTGGCGAAGTTCTTCCCTCTGCTGCGAAGTGAGGGGCTCGGGGAGGTACTCTTCATGGGCATGCGACGGATTGCCTCCGCCGTCACCACCATCGGCGCGGGGGAAGCCGGGAGGACTACATGGCCCGTCGACCATCAGGAACTCCGCTGTTGGATTACTGCTGTCGCACTCGGATGCAGTCTCTGCGGAGCCAGTCGAACAGGCCGTAGAGAGATTCATCGGGCTCGATCGCCGTGACTTGGGGGGTGGCCGACTAGCGAGCCACCGTGTGCCTCACCCACCGCTAAAGCCTCGACCGATAGGAACGCTTGCGCGGCGGGCAACAGGGAGGGAGGACGCCACAGGAGCCGACCGATACTGGGTCGACGGCTACCGCAGGAGGACATCGCGGACGCACGCGCAAAACTGTGTTGCCCCGCGGACGGGGAGTGTGTCGACGTCGAGTGGAGCCTCGTGAAGCCAAGTGGAGTTGTCGGCGACGAACACGAGCGCGCCGAGACGGATCTCGCGGCCCTCAACCAAACCTCTGCCTGAAACCATGATGAAGGGGATTTGAGAGATTGCGACTTCTCCGACAAGTCGCTAAGACACCTGCCCCACGGTGGGCGCCAACTGTCGTGGTTCTAAGTCTTACAGTAGAATAGGGGGTAGGAATGTAGAGGCAAGATCTTAGCTATGGAGGAGTTGTACACGCAAGATTTACGAGTTCAGGCCCTTCTCGGAGGAAGTAATAGCCCTACGTCTCGGAGCCCGGAGGCGGTCGACTGGATTATACGCGTGTGAGTTACAGGGGGTGCGAACCCTTGTCCCAGAGGAGGGGGTGGCTTATATAGAGTGCGCCAGGACCCCAGCTCCCCTCCGTTACGCAAGGTTCAATGTACATTAAGAGAGGGGCGTTACTGGTAACGCTAATAATATAGACACATAATGACCATTAAGGCTATAACTTAATTCTCGACTGTTGCAGAGCAGAGTGGCTTTAGACCTCCCGGTGGTCGAGTGATTGTCTGCGCGGTCGAGTGTCTTCAAGGCTGTCGAGTGGAACATTGCTTCATGGTCGAGTGGATGATGATTCTTCTTCAAATGTTTCTGGTTCTTTTAGAGATGTCCTTCGGGAGCGTATCTTGAACAGGTCCATGACCCTACCCTAGGTGCATAGCTTCATCAAATGGTGCTGAGGAAAATGGTCCTGAAGAAAATGTTGATCAAATTCCTCGACGACAACCAGCTCATCCTCGCATTGAAAATGAAGTGCAAATTGAGAAGATCATCGATGACATTGAAGCACCAGGTCCTCTCACACGCTCAAGGGCTTCACATTTATCTAACTTTTGTGGGCACTTTGCTTTTGTCTCTATCTCAGAGCCCACTAAGGTAGATGAAGCATTTCTGGAGCCTGAGTGGATTCAAGCTATGCAAGAAGAATTACATCAGTTCGAGCTCAACAACATCTGGGAACTGGTCAAACGTCCAGATCCTCGCAAGCAGAATATCATTGGCACAAAGCGGATCTACCACAATAAGCAAGATGAAAATGTCCTTGTGGTGAGGAATAAGGCACGACTTTGTAGCTCAAGGCTACACACAGGTTGAAGGAATTGATTTCGATGAAACTTTTGCACCTGTTGCTAGACTTGAGGCTATTCGCATATTACTTGCTTATCCTAACCATCATGATATCACTTTCTATCAAAATGGATGTGAAAAGTGCATTCCTCAATGATAAGCTTGAGGAAGAAGTATATGTTGCTCAACCCCCAGGTTTTGAAGATCCAAACCATCCTGACAAAGTCTTCAGACTCAATAAGGCCCTCTATGGCCTCAAGCAGGCCCCTCAGACATGGTATGATACTTTGAAGGAATTCCTCATGAAGAAAGGCTTCAAACCCGGTTCACTCGACCCTACTCTTTTCACTAAATCTTATGATGGTGAACTGTTTGTGTGCCAAATATATGTTGATGATATTATCTTCGGTTGTACTGACCAACGTTACACTGACGAATTTGGCTATATGATGAGAGAGGAATATGAAATGTCTATGATGGGAGAGCTAAAATTCTTCCTATAGGTCTTCAAATTCGTCAACAACGCAATGGCATATTCATATCTCAGGAGAAATACCTCAAGGATGTACTGAGGAAATTCGGCATGCAAGACTGCAAAGGCGTCAAAATTCCAATGCCCACAAATGGCCGTCTATGCACTGATGAAAATGGTATTGACTTCGATCAAAAGTTATACCGCTCCATGATTGGTTCTTTATTGTATTTATGTGCATCTAGGCCAGATATTATGCTTAGTGTTTGCATGTGTGCCCGATTTCAAGCTACACCGAAGGAATCACACCATAAGGCTGTGAAGCATATTCTTCGATATCTAGCTCACACACCAACACTTGGATTATGGTACCCCAAGGGCTCAGCTTTTGATATCATTGGATATTCTGACTCTAACTATGCTGGTGATCGTGTGGATCGCAAGTCAACATCTGGCACATGCCATTTCCTCGGACGATCTTTGGTCTATTGGTCCTCGAAGAAACAGAACTGCATATCACTGTCTATTGCTGAAGCTGAGTACATTGCTGCTGGTTCTTGCTGTGCTCAATTGCTATGGATGAAGCAAACTCTCAAGGACTACGGCGTCAATGTGAAGAATGTGCCTCTCTACTGTGACAATGAGAGTGCCATCAAGATTGCTCACAACCCAGTTCAGCACTCGAAGACAAAGCACATTCAGATTCGCCATCATTTTCTTCGTGATCATGTGTTGAAGGGCGACATCTCTATTGAGCATGTGAAGACTGAAGAACAGCTAGCCGATATCTACACTAAGTCCTTGGATGAGAAGAGATTTAGCAAGTTGTGGTGTGAGCTAAATATCTTAGAATCTTCGAATGTTCTTTGAAAAGGACACTCATCCTAACACCTATGCAAAATTGATGACTTAGATGTGCAACACATGAAGAAACGTTTTTCCTCAATCAATGAAGAATAACACTCTAAGTGTGAAGAAATTAACGAAGAATTTGATTCTCAGAATCCTACGACAATTGTACGCGGTGTCTGAAATCATCATTCTTATACGGTGGGTCACGCCACCACAAAAGTTGAAAATCTTCAATTTGAGTTTTTCCTCAGTTTAAAATTCCTCAGTTGTTCAAATTCTTCAACTTTGCATTGTCTTCACTGTTTTCGTCGTTTTTCTTCATTGGTTATATATAATATATGAGTTTATGTCCTCTACAGCATTCACTTATGGCTAATTCTTCAAGTTTATTTTTCTGCTAAGTGAATGTGATCGGACCCTTCCCCCTCTATGCTAAACTCAACCCTATCTATTCACAAATTCTTCATGTGCGTACTATTTGAAACTCGTTCAAAATCTTCACTGTGTCCTTGTCAGCTGAAGAAATTGTGAACATAACGTTAAAACCTATCTTATCCAAATTTTCAGCTTTGCCGCTCAAACCGTTCCGCATTCCACGAAATACTTATCTATTCACCCACGATCTCACATGATCTCCACTTCACAGTACGTGGGTGACACATGTCAAGCGAATGAGAAGGGTTAGGGGCACGTTCGTCCTATTTCCTCGGGCGAACCGTTTTTCACAATGGCTATAAATACCCCTCCCCTTCCTCACTTCTCTTTTACTCCGCTCGTCCTCACTCCCGCTCGAGCTTCTCAAACCCTAGCACCGCTGCTACTTCATCGTCGCCGGTGAGGAAGAGCTTCACCGCCTCGACCTCGTCGCTGTCGTACTCGCGCCAGCTGCGGATTTCTTCACTCCACCACCGCTATAGCTGTCTTCCTCGGCCGAGTTAGTGCGTGGAAGATCTGAACTGATGAACTTTACATCTACACCTCTCAGTTTGTCGTGTTCTTCATCCACGGTAATTAAAAGTTACTTTTATTGCCCTCTTTGATTCAAATGATTTCTACAAAATCTTCAAAGGTGTTTATTCTTCAAAACCTAAGACAAAGAACACTTAGTAAAATTCTTCAAGACTCATCTGGTCAAATTCCTCAAACTTGTTCTTTTTGAAAAAAACCTTCTGAGAACGCATATGACCTCTCCAAATTCCTCGCAACTATACTCTGTTCACAGGTACTCATGTCCGCTGCTGAATCACCAGGTTCTCATCAACTTAACTCATTTGCAGCATTCCTCGAAGAAAAGTTGCATACATCTTCAGAGAATTCCATTGTTCAAATTCCTCAGCTGAAGAAAATGGCTGATGGAAAGAAGCCACAAAAGGGAGGAAAGAGGCCTGAGGTCAACACAATGTTTGAGATCCCTGATGACATATACAAAGATTACTGCACTCCTGATGAGGACAAGTTTGGAAAAGAGGACAAAAATCAGCGCAAGGTGCGCATCCAGAGGATAGAAAGGAGATGGGAACGGGAATGGAGGGAGTACAGGTATGTCACTCCCAAGTACATGAAGAAATTCGCTCTCAACCCTCCATGCTCAAGACCTCCATTGGCACCTGGCCAAGAAGCTGATCCCACTAGCCTCAAGCGCGGTGAGGATTATCCTGATGAATGGGCCAAGCGCCAGGCCAAGCTGGCTAGACAAGCCAGAGAAGCAGTGAGGAAATTCAATGAAGACTCTGTTGCTGCTGCTGCCACTGCTGAGGCATCTGCTAGCAAGCCAAAGAAGGCCATGGCAAAGAAGCCTGCGCATAAGCCAAGTGCTTCACCTTCAATGCCCTCAAGGCCAAGTTCCTCAGCAATGCCCTCGCAGCCAGATTCCTCAAAGCCCTCACGGTCAAATCCTCAAACTGCTCCTCCAAAGTCCTCAGCTCCTCCGCCAAAGTCTTCGGCTGCTCCGACGAAATCCTCAGCACCTGTGCATCTCGCCACGTGCCAAAGGACTGCAGGCATATCTATTGCCTCAGGAGCCTTTGCAAGTTCCTCGGCTGCGCCAAGTTCCTCAGCTGGCCCCTCTCTGCTGAAGAAAAAGTCTGCTGCTGGACGAGGTCCTCGACCAAGTCCTCACAAGAAGCAGGTCGCTTTCCAAGTGCCCTCTGATGATGATGAGGCTGATGATGAAGAATTAGCCGAAATCATCAGGGATAGACAACAAAGGGCCGCTAGAGCCAAGGGCAGTGTTGTGCCTCTTTTGCTGGATCCGAAGAAGATCCTGGATTTCATTGATCTGTGGCACAAAGATGTTGGGGATCGTAGCAGAAATTTAAAATTTTCTACGCATCACCAAGATCAATCTATGGAATAATCTAGCAACGAGGGGGAGAGGAGTGCATCTACATACCCTTGTAGGTCGCTAAGCAGAAGCATTGCAAGAACGCGGATGAGGTAGTCGTACTCGTGGCGATTCAGATCGCGGTCGATTCCGATCTAAGCGCCGAACAACGGCGCCTCCGCGTTCAACACACGTGCAGCCCGGTGACGTCTCCCATGCCTTGATCCGGCAAGGAGAGAGGGAGAGGTTGGGGAAGACTCCATCCAGCAGCAGCACGACGGCATGGTGGTGGTGGAGGAGCGCGGTACTCCAGCAGGGCTTCGCCAAGCACTGCGAGAGACGAGGAGGGAGAGAGGTAGGGCTGCGCCAAGAGGGAGATCAAATCATGTGTTGGGCAACCCCCATATCTCAAGTATATATAGGGGGTGGGGAGGGGCTGCGCCCCCACCTAGGGTTCCCTTGCTAGGGGTGGCGGCAGCCCCCAGATCCCATCTGGGAGGCGGCCAAGGGGGAGAGAGAGGGGGCGCACCTAGGGTGGGCCTTAGGGCCCATCTGCCCCTACGGTTTGCCGCCTATCCTATTGAGGGCGCCTTGGGCCTTGGTGGGAGGCGCCCCAGCCCACCTAGGGGCTGGTCCCTTCCCACTATTGGCCCACGTAGGCCTCCGAGGCTGGTGGCCCCTCCTGGTGGACCCCCGGATCCTTCCGGTGGTCCTGGTACATTACCGGTGATGCCCGGAACGCTTCCGGTGGCCAAATCCCCACTTCCTATATATCAATCTTTACCTCCGGACCATTCCGAAACTCATCGTGACGTCCGGGATCTCATACGGGACTCCGAACAACATTCGGTAACCGTGTACATACTTTCCCTATAACCCTAGCGTCATCGAACCTTAAGTGTGTAGACCCTACGGGTTCGAGAGACACGTAGACATGACCGAGACAACTCTTCGGACAATAACCAACAGCGGGATCTGGATACCCATGTTGGCTCCCACATGCTCCACGATGATCTCATCGGATGAACCACGATGTCGAGGATTCAATCAATCCCGTATACAATTCCCTTTGTCTACTGGTATGATACTTGCCCGAGATTCGATCGTCGGTATCCCGATACCTTGTTCAATATCGTTACCGGCAAGTATCTTTACTCGTTCCGTAACGCATCATCCTGTGATCAACTCCTTGGCCACATTGTGCACATTATGATGATGTCCTATCGAGTGGGCCCAGAGATACCTCTCCGTCACACGGAGTGACAAATCCCAGTCTCGATTTGTGCCAACACAACAGACACTTTCGGAGATACCCGTAGTGCACCTTTATAGCCACCCAGTTATGTTGTGACATTTGGTACACCCAAAGCATTCCTACGGTATCCGGGAGTTGCACAATCTCATGGTCTAAGTAAATGATACTTGACATTAGAAAAGCTTTAGCATACGAACTACACGATCTTGTGCTAGGCTTAGGATTGGGTCTTGTCCATCACATCATTCTCCTAATGATGTGATCCCGTTATCAACAACATCCAATGTCCATGGTTAGGAAACCGTAACCATCTATTGATCAACGAGCTAGTCAACTAGAGGCTTACTAGGGACATGGTGTTGTCTATGTATCCACACATGTATCTGAGTTTCCTATCAATACAATTCTAGCATGGATAATAAACGATTATCATGAACAAGGAAATATAATAATAATAAATAATTTATTATTACCTCTAGGGCATATTTCCAACAGTCTCCCACTTGCACTAGAGTCAATAATCCAGTTCACATCGCTATGTGATTAACACTCAAGGTCACATCGCCATGTGACTAACACCAAAGAGTTTACTAGAGTCAATAATCCAGTTCACATCGCTATGTGATTAACACTCAAGGTCACATCGCCATGTGACATACACCAAAGAGTTTACTAGAGTCAATGATCTAGTTCATATTACCATGTGATTAACACTCAATGAGTTCTGGGTTTGATCATGTTATGCTTGTGAGAGATGTTATAGTCAACGGGTCTGCAACAATCAGATCCGCATGTACTTCGCAAAACTTTATGTCATATCGTAGATTCTGCTACCACGTTCCACTTGGAGCTATTCCAAATGGTTGCTCCATTATACATATCCGGTTTTTCTACTCATAGTCATCCGGATAGGTGTTAAAGCTTGCATCGACGTAACTCTTAACGTCGAACTCTTTATCACCTCCATAACCGAGAAATATTTCCTTATTCCTCTAAGGATAATTTTGACCACTGTCCAGTTATCCACTCCTGGATCACCTTTGTACCCTCTTGCCAGACATGTGGCAAGGCACAAATCAGGTGTGGTACTCAACATGTCATACCGTATAGAGCCTATGACAAAAGCATAGGGGACAACCTTCGTCCTTCCTCTTTCTTCTGTCATGGTCAAGCTTTGAGTCTTACTCAACTTCACACCTTACAACTCAGGTAAGAATCCCTTCTTTGACTGATCTATTTTGAACTCCTTCAAAATCATGTCAAGGTGTGCGTTCTTTGAAAGTATCATCAAGCGTCTTGATCTATCTCTATAGATCCTGATGCCCAATATGTAAGCAGCTTTATCCAGGTCTTCCTTTGAAAATCACTCTTCAAACAACCGTTTCTGCTTTCCAGAAATTCTACATTATTTCGGATCAACAATATGTCATCCACATATACTTATCAGAAATGTTGTAGTGCTCCCACTCACTTTCTTGTAAATACAAGTTTCTAACAAACATTGTATAAGCCTAAAAGCTTCAATCACTCCATCAAAGCATATATTCCGACTCCGAGATGCTTACTCTAGTCCATAGAAGGATTGCTGGAGCCAGCATACCTTTTAGCATCCTTAGGATCGACAAAAATCTTTTATTGTATCACATACAACTTTTTCTTACGAAAACTGGTAAGAAAACTTGTTTTGACATCCATCTGTTAGATTTCATAATCGAAAAATACAGCTAATGCTAACATGATTCCGACGGAATTAAGCATCGCTATGGGTGAGAAAATCTCATCGTAGTTAACTCATTGAACTTGTGAAAAACTCTTTGCCATAAGTCGAGCTTCATAGACGATGACATTACCATATGCGTTCGTCTTCTTCTTAAAGATCCATTTATTCTCAATGGCTTGCCGATCATCGGGCAAGTCTAGCAAAGTCCATACTTTGTTCTGATACATGGATCCTATCTCGGATTTCATGGCTTCTAACCATTTGTCGGAATATGGGCCCACCATTGCTTCTCCATAGCTCGTAGGTTCATTGTTGTCTAACAACATGATATCTAAGACAGGATTCCCGTACCACTCAGGAGTAGTACATATCCTTGTCGACTTACGAGGTTCGATAGCAACTTGATCCGAAGCTTCATGATCACTATCATTAACTTCCTCTTCAACCGACGTAGGCGCCACAGAAACATCTTTCGGTGTTGCTCCATATTCCGGTTGAAGTAGAGGTTCAACAACATCATCAAGTTCTATCTTCCTCCCACTCAATTCTTTCGAGAGAAACTCCTTCTCGAGAAAGGACCCGTTCTTAGCGACAAACACTTTGCCCTCGGATCTGAGATAGAAGGTATACCCAACCATTACCTTTGGGTATCCTATGAAGATGTATTTGTCCACTTTGGGTTCGAGCTTTTTCCGGCTGAAGCCATAAGCATCGCAGCCCCAAACATTAAGAAACGACAACTTTGGTTTCTTGCCAAACCATAGTTCATACAGCGTCGTCTCAACGGACTTAGATGGTGCCCTATCTAAAGTGAATGCAGCTGTCTCTAATGCATAACCTCAAAATAATAGCGATAGATCGATAAGAGACATCATAGATCGCACCATATCTCATAAGGTTCGATTACGACGTCCGGACACACCATTACGCTGTGGTGTTCCAGGTGGCTTCAACTGCGAAACAATTCCACAATGTCTTAAGTGATTGCCAAACTCATAACTCAGGAAATCTCTCCTTGATCAGATCGTAGGAACATGATCTTCTTGTTATGATGATTCTTAACTTCACTCTGAAATTGCTTGAACTTTTCAAACGTTTTAGACTTTTGCTTCACTAAGTAAATATACCCATATCTACTCAAACCGTCAGTGAAGATGAGAAAATAACGATATCCACCACATGCGTTAATTCTCATTGGATCACACACACCAGCATGTATGATTTCCAACAAGTCACTTGCCCGTTTCATTGTACCTGAAAACGGGGTCTTAGTCATCCTGCCCATGAGGCATGGCTCGCATGTGTCAAGCGATTCAAAATCAAGTGACTCCAAACATCCATCAGCATGGAGTTTCTTCATGCATTTTATGCCAAAATGACCTAAGCGGCAGTGTCACAAGAAAGTGGTACTATCATTATTAACTCTACATCTTTTGGCGTGAACATGTGTATTACCACGACCAAGATTCAATGAACCATTCTCATAGGGTGCATGACCATGAAAGGTATTATTCATGTAAACAGAATAACCATTATTCTTTAACTTAAATGAATAACTGTATTGCAATGAACATGACCTAATCATATTCATGCTCAACGTAGACACCTGATAACATTTATCTCGGTTCAATACTAATCTCGAAGGCAGATGGACCGTGCGATGGTGATCTCATCAACTTTGGAAACACTTCCAACACACATCGTCACCTCGCCCTTAGCCAGTCTCCGTTTAGTCCGTAGCTTTTGCTTCAAGTCACCAATAATAGCAACTGAACCGATTTCCAATACCCAGGTGCTACCAGGAGTACTAGTAAGGTACACATTAATAACGCGTATATACTTTGTTGAAGTTGCCTGCCTTCTTTTCTATAATGCATTTGGGGTAGTTCCGCTACCAGTGACCGTTCCCCTTAAAATAGAGCACTTAGTCTCAGTTTTGGGTTCAACCTTGGATTCCTTCACTGGAGCGGCAACTGGTTTGCCATTCATGAAGTTTCCCTTCTAGCCCTTGCCCTTCTTGAAACTAGTGGTCTTGTTAAACCATCAACACTTGATGCTCCTTCTTGATTTCTACTTTTTTGCGGTCTTAAGCACCACGAACAGCTCCGGGATCATCTCCATCCCTTGCATGTCATAGTTCATGACGAAGATCTAGTAGCTTAGTGATAGTGACTAGAGAACTCTATCAATCACTATCTTATCTGGAAGTTTAACTCCCACTTGATTCAAGTGATTGTAGCACCCAGACATTCTAAGCACATGCTCACTAGCTGAGCTATTCTCCTCCATCTTGTAGGCAAAGAACTTGTCAGAGGTCTCATACCTCTCAACACGGGAATGAGCCTGAAATCCCAATTTTAGCTCTTGGAGCATCTCATATGTTCTATGGCGTTCAAAACGTCATTGGAATCCCGATTCTATGTCGTAAAGTATGGTGCACTTAACTATCAAGTAGTCATCAGGACGTATCTGTCAAATGTTCATAACATCCACAGATGATGCTAGAGGGGTTGGCACACCAAGCGGTGCATCAAAGACATAAGCCTTCTGTGTAGCAGTGAGGACACTCCTCAGGCAACGGACCTAGTCTGCATCATTGCTTACAATATCTTTCAACTTAACCTTTCTCTAGGAACGTATTGAAACAGGGAGCTACAACGCGAGCTATTGATCTACAACCTTTTGGCAAAGACAACTTAGACTATTGTTCATGATAATTAAGTTCATCTAATCAAATTATTTAATGAACTCCCACTCAGATAGACATCCCTCTAGTCATCTAAGTGATACATGATCCGAGTCAACTAGGCCATGTCCGATCATCACGTGAGACGGACTAGTCATCATCGGTGAACATCTTCATGTTGATCGTATCTTCTATACGACTCATGTTCGACCTTTCGGTCTTCCGTGTTCCGAGGCCATGTTTGTACATGCTAGGCTCATCAAATAAACCTAAGTGTATTGCGTGTGTAAATCTGGCTTACACCCATTGTGTTCGAACGTTAGAATCTATCACACCCGATCATCACGTGGTGCTTCGAAACAATGAACCTTCGCAACGGTGCACAGTTAGGGGGAACACTTTCTTGAAATTATTGCGAGGGATCATCTTATTTAAGCTACCATCGTTCTAGGCAAATAAGATGTAAAACATTATAAACATCACATGCAATCAAATAGTGACATGATATGGCCAATATCATTTTGCTCCTTTTGATCTCCATCTTCGGGGCGCCATGATCATCATCGTCACCGGCATGACACCATGATCTCCATCATCGTGTCTTCATGAAGTCGTCTCGTCAACTATTACTTCTACTACTATGGCTAACGGTTTAGCAATAAAGTAAAGTAATTACATGACGTTTAAGTTGAGACGCAGGTCATAAATAAATTAAGACAACTCCTATGGCTCCTGCCGGTTGTCATACTCATCGACATGCAAGTCGTGATTCCTATTACAAGAACATGATCAATCTCATACATCACATATATCATTCATCACATCCTTTTGGCCATATCACATCACACGGAATATGCTGCAAAAACAAGTTAGACGTCCTCTAATTGTTGTTGCAAAATTTTTATGTGGCTGCTATAGGTTTCTTAGCAAGAACGTTTCTTACATACGCCAAAACCACAACAGGATATGCCAATTTCTATTTACCCTTCATAAGGACCCTTTTCATCGAATCCGATCCGACTAAAGTGGGAGACACAGACACTCGCTAGCCACCTTATGCAACTAGTGCATTTCAGTCGGTGGAACCTGTCTCACGTAAGAGTACGTGTAAGGTCGATCCGGGCCGCTTCATCCCATGATGCCGCCGAATCAAGATAAGACTAGTAATGGCAAGTAAATTGACAAAATCGGCGCACACAACAACTTGTATTCTACTCGTGCATAAAAACTACGCATAGACCTAGCTCTGATACCACTGCTGGGGATCGTAGCAGAAATTTAAAATTTTCTATGCATCACCAAGATCAATCTATGGAGTAATCTAGCAACGAGGGGAAGAGGAGTGCATCTACATACCCTTGTAGATCGCTAAGGGGAAGCGTTGCAAGAACGCGGATGAGGTAGTCGTACTCGTGGCAATTCAGATCGCGGTCGATTCCGATCTAAGCGTCGAACAACGGCGCCTCCGCGTTCAACACACGTGCAGCCCGGTGACGTCTCCCATGCCTTGATCCAGCAAGGAGAGAGGGAGAGGTTGGGGAAGACTCCGTCCAGCAGCAGCACGACGGCGTGGTGGTGGTGGAGGAGTGCGATACTCCAGCAGGGCTTCGCCAAGCACTGCGAGAGACGAGGAGGGAGAGAGGTAGGGCTGCGCCAAGAAGGAGATCAAATCATGTGTTGGGCAGCCCCCATACCTCAAGTATATATAGGGGGAGGGGAGGGGCTGCGCCCCCACCTAGGGTTTCCTCCCTAGGGGTGGCGGCAGCCCCCAGATCCTATCTGGGAGGCGGCCAAGGGGGAGAGAGGGGGGGCGCACCTAGGGTGGGCCTTAGGGCCCATCTGCCCCTACGGTTTGCCCCCTCTCCTCTTGAGGGCGCCTTGCGCCTTGGTGGGAGGCGCCCCAGCCCACCTAGGGGCTGGTCCCTTCCCACTATTGGCCCACGTAGGCCTCCGGGGCTGGTGGACCCCCGGACCCTTCCGGTGGTCCCGGTACATTACCGGTGATGCCCGGAACACTTCCGGTGGCCAAATCCTCACTTCCTATATATCAATCTTTACCTCCGGACCATTCCGGAACTCCTCGTGACGTCCGGGATCTCATCCGGGACTCTGAACAACATTCGGTAACCGCGTACATACTTTCCCTATAACCCTAGCGTCATCGACCCTTAAGTGTGTAGACCCTACGGGTTCGGGAGACACGTAGACATGACCGAGACAACTCTCCGGCCAATAACGAACAGCGGGATCTGGATACCCATGTTGGCTCCCACATGCTCCATGATGATCTCATCGGATGAACCACGATGTCGAGGATTCAATTAATCCCGTATACAATTCCCTTTGTCTACTGGTATGATACTTGCCCGAGATTCGATCGTCGGTATCTCGATACCTTGTTCAATCTCGTTACCGGCAAGTCTCTTTACTCATTCCGTAACACATCATCCCGTGATCAACTCCTTGGCCACATTATGCACATTATGATGATGTCCTACTGAGTGGGCCCAGAGATACCTCTCCGTCACACGGAGTGACAAATCCCAGTCTCGATTCATGCCAACACAACAGACACTTTCGGAGATACCCGTAGTGCACCTTTATAGCCACCCAGTTACATTGTGACGTTTGGTACACCCAAAGCATTCCTACAGTATCCGGGAGTTGCACAATCTCATGGTCTAAGGAAATGATACTTGACATTAGAAAAGCTTTAGCATACGAACTACACGATCTTGTGCTAGGCTTAGGATTGGGTCTTGTCCATCACATCATTCTCTAATGATGTGATCCCGTTATCAACGACATCCAATGTCCATGGTCAAGAAATCGTAACCATCTATTGATCAACGAGCTAGTCAACTAGAGGCTTACTAGGGACATGGTGTTGTCTATGTATCCACACATGTATCTGAGTTTCCTATCAATACAACTCTAGCATGGATAATAAACGATTATCATGAACAAGGAAATATAATAATAATAACTAATTTATTATTGCCTCTAGGGCATATTTCCAACAAAAGATCCAAACACTCCCCTGCCAGAGCTGAATCTCTCACCTAGTCAAAGTCACATGTTGTCAGCTTTCATTGCTGAAGAAAAATGGAAATTTGAGAAGGCGAGACAGCTGAAGAAAGCTCAGTACAAGAAAGAGCGCTTCCTAAAGAAACACGTTGTCTCTATGACAACTGAAGAACTTGTGAAGATTCAGGCTGAAATCAAAGGCCTCAGTGATGACTTCAATGCTTACTATGCTGATTGGCAAGGACCCAAAGTCAGGTTTGTAAAACTGACTGAGAAATTCACTTCAAAGGTTGTAGCTCCATCGCAACCAGAAATTCCTCAAGCCGAAGCATCTGCTCAACCAACAGAAGAGCACGCCAGCACCGCTGATGAAAATCAGGCTGTTGAAGAAAATGTGAGTTCCAGGGCTGATGACTGCATTCCATCCGCTGAAGAAATTGCCAGGGCATCCACTAGTGGTGCCCCTGAAGAAAATGAAGAAGTCAGGGCAACTGCATCAGTTGTGCCTGAACAAATTCAACCAAGTTCCTCTGCTCCTCCCGCGCGTACCCCAACTCCAATCCTTCCATCTGCATCAGATGTGAAGAAGACCAAGGCTACAGAGCGTGCAGCCGTGAAGAAAATGAAAGCATCAACTTCATCAGATTCTTCAGCTCCGAAGAAGATGAAGCCATTGACGAGCTCTTATGCACATCCAATTGATGTTGTTCTTGTCTCATCCATGCCATCAAAGGACCTTGTTCCTTTTGATGAAGAATATGTGATTCCAAGTCAATCCGATGAAGACATTCCCTCTGTTGCTTCCTCAGAGTAGATGGATGAAGAAATTGAAGCGGACGCAATCCCTTCAACTCCAATTGTCTCCTCGCCCATGCCTTAGTTCACTGCTGAAGAGGCCGGCATTGAGGAATTGGATGAACAAAATTCTGACATGGACATTGGTTGTACTACTCTATTGATGAATGATGACTTTTGGGAAAGTCAACATCCCAACTCTCCACTGTTCACGCCATTACAACAAATTCCTCAATCCCCAGCACATACTGTTCCATTGGGCTCTGAAGAAACTCACCCACTTCGTCTGTCCATGAAGAAATTCCAGCCACTAGTGCTGAGGAAAATGAAAATGAAGAGTTGAAGACTCAGACTGCCAATGAAGAGGAACCAGAAATTCCTCAGCCTGAAGAACCTGAGATTGCGATTCCTGAGGTTGTGATGCAACTGACTGACACTCCTCAACCCAAGCCAAAGGATCCATTCTCAAGAAAGCAAAAATTCAAGACTGATGATTTCTTCGGCGAGCATGTATTCTTCACAGATTACAACCCCTATGACTCTGCTCGCATAAGGAAGAGGCGTTTCTGGACTGCCAGCCAGGAAAATTTCTATTCCTTAGTGCTGTTTAACAAATACAAAGTCTTCGATCATGAGCACATTCCTCACGTGGATATGGAATCTCTACCATGCTTCACACCAGTCCTCAGTGTTCTTCACGATGCTTGAATGTTAAATTTCTGCATTGACATCTGTGATTGGAATGAAGAACTCATTCTTCAATTTTATGCAACGCTGCACATCACCGGAGACTCTAAAGATGTGAATTCATGGGTGCTGGACTGGATGACTGAAAACACTCACTACAAGGCACCAGCCACTGAATTGCTTCGTGCTTTGCCCCTCAGTCCTCCCCTTGAAGCTGCTCGTTGCATGTACCAAGAACCTGAGCTTATAGATCATTACATACAAGTGCTGATGAAGCCATTGAAGCCAGGTCAGGCCCCAAGGACCAAATTCCTCGTGAAGGAATTGCTATATGTGCCTCGGACTGTCTATCGAATTCTGACGAAGACATTGAGTCCTATCAAGGGCCACGACTCGAATGAAGAAGAAGTCGTTGGCATCATGAAGAATCTGCTTTTCAATATCATGCACGGCGTTCCCGTCAACTTCCATGATTTCTTCATAAGGACTCTGGCCAATGTCGCTATGTCACCATTTGAGTTGAAGCCTTATGCTCCGTGGATTATGGGATTCATCAGAACAAGGTCTTCACTCAACTACAAAGCTGATACACTGAACCATGGCACCTACTTGCCCCCGATTGAAGTCCTCAAACGGACATTTTCCTCAGCTGATGACAAGGGCAAGACCACTGCTGTTATTGATGAAGGCATTCATCCATTGGATGGTCAATTTCACAAGGCTGCATCCTACTCCACCAATGACGACTCTACCACTCATGACTCTGCCGCCAACACACCCAAACCAAATCCTCAAGGTACAGCTCCCAGGGTGATGACTGATCATGAGCTTCTCCTTAGTCTTCATCAGAAGGTTGATCGCAATCACAAATGGGTCAAGCGTCAATTTGGTTCAATTCTTCACAACATAACTGCTACCCACAATGCAGTGAAGAAAAACCATTACTACCTCCATGAAACCTTCAACCGTACCTGGGCTGTTCTGTCTCACATTTATAGCGAAGAAGATCTGAAGAAAATGGGTCTCAAGGAAGTTTTTGACTGGTCTGCTCCTCCACCGAAGAAATACAAGAAGGTCAAAGTTCCCTCCTTGGTGGCCAGCTCATATTCTTCATCGCGCGACACCGACAAGCATTAAGACTTGGACGACACTGCGGCAGGTCCTACTACGACAAATGACCCCAACAACGCTGGCGCTCCTCCATCAACTTGATATTCTTCAGGGGCGTTAGTCCTCATTTTCAACCCTTTCGGTCATTTGATGACAAAGGGGGAGAAATTTGAGTTAGTCTTCAAGCGGGTCTATCTATATGGGCGTTTTTTTTGCTAAGTTACAACTCTCATTCTTTTGATGACTTTACTGGATCGAGTTGTAAACTTAAACTCTATGGTGGCCTGATACTTTTGCTGAGCTTTTCTGCATGCTTATTCCTCATTAATGTTAATGCATGCATGCTGAATTACATCAGTCACCATATTTCATCATGCATTTAAAATTCTTCATATTATATGTCAAATGCGTGTATGAATTACAAGATATAGGGGGAGATCTCCATGATTCTACTGTTCATGTGTGAATTGCTTCAAAAGCAAATTCCTCATTATGCATATCTTCAAGGGGAGTTCTTCTATATCTTACAATCAAATTCCTCAATATCAGTATTTACACTTCATATGTTTATCCCCGTTGAAAACTTAACCTATATTGTCATCAATCACCAAAAAGGGGGAGATTATAAGTGCATCTAGTGCCCCTTAGTGATTTTGGTGTATTGAAGACTTATAGGTTAAGCGACTAATGCGTTTGTGAGTGTACACAGGCCTATAAGTCTATGAGGAGTTTGATATTTACAGAGAAAGTTGACCCCTAAAAATGAAGTTCTTCGAGTGAAGACTTTGGATTTCTGAAGACTTTCTGAAGACTTTGAAAGTGAAGAAATTGGTGTGACCTTGAAGACTTGGCATTCATTCAGGGAACATGAAGCGTGAAGACTTTTGTTTTCATAGTTTCATTTTCTCTTTCTTGAGTCATAGGAAACACCGTGCTGTTAAAGGGGGTCGAGGAAATACTAAGGAAAATTTTCCAAGTGATGCTCAACTCAAAATCCTACACCTACCAATCCCTTCGAGTGAAGCCATTGGAAATCTCATACAGTTCAGTCATATTCTTCAGTGACAGAGACGAAGTTCTTCTGGTCTCTGAGGAATTTGTTCTAACTGAGGAGTTAGGAATTCGCGAGTGCGGATTGCCTACACAGTGAGGAACATGATAGCCCTAAGGAATTTTATACTCAAATTTCCGACCGTTGATGTGCCTTGTGCCAGCTGTCCCAAAATATCTACCCACCTAACGGTCATATCATTGAAGGGCATTTATGTCTTATCATGTCAGGCTGCTCCTTAGGCTATAAATAGCCGCCCCTACAACCACTAGCTGGTTGGCTGCTCCGAGAGAAACTGATATTTCTCATTTGAGAGCATCCCATCCTCCAAGGACTTTGAGCGAAAATCGTCAAGTGAGCAAACCCAAACCCAAACACCTACAAACCCAAAGTGATTGAGCATCACTGAAGAGATTGATCCTGCATGGATCCGACGCTTGTTACCTTTGAAGACTATGCTTCTTCCAGACGTTTAGGCGTCATGGTCTAAAGCATCCAAGAGGAATTGTCGATCACCGAGTGACCGAGTCTGTGAAGGTTTGGAAGTCACCTAAAGACTTACCACGAGTGATTGGGCGAGGTCTGTGTGACCTTAGCTCAAGGAGAATACGGTGAGGACTGTGTGTCTGGGACTGTGTGTCCTCAGGTTTAAATACCTAGCCTCTCCAAGCAGACGTATAACTGAGACAGCAGTTGGAACTGGTCTACCAAATCATTGTCTTCACTAAGCTTACTGGTTCTATTTCCTCAACTCTTTCAATTCCTCATAACTGTGTTGTGCACTTGTTCATATCTGTGTTTGAAGACTTTGACTGAAGACTTTCTCAATTTCCTCAGTTCAATTTCTTCAGTCTATTTGTCTTCATCTTGTGTTATCCTGTGTTTACGCTTTCTGTACTCGGTGCTTGTCTTTATTTCATCATGATGACTATGCTTGTGTTCTGTTATGTTTACTTTTGAGTACTTATTCCGCTGCAAGTAGTTCTTCGCTAAGGAATTTCCTCACCTGCAAATTCCTCAGTGAAGAATTCATAAAAATTGCCTATTCACCCCCCTGTAGTCAATATAACACACTTTCAACCAGCGCCATCGCGCTGCCCCATGGCCAATGGCCGCACCGCCGTGTCGAGAGCACTGCGGCACGCAGCACCACCACTATCGGGCCACACCAACGCCGGTCGAAGCACACCGCCGCCAGCCACCACCGCCTGAATAGGGGAGGCCACGCGCGGGGAAGGGTTGGCCCGCCGCCGCCAGCACCACGCGGGTAGGGCCCGATGGCGCCCGCCGGCAGTGGTGGGTGGAGGGAGGAGCGAGGGGGAGTATGGAGGAGAGTTAGGGACGAGGCCCCCAGTCGCCTCGCTCGGGGAGGCGACGCGGGGGTTGCCAAATCCAGGGCCTCCCAGTCTGGCGCAAGGGCCTTGTGCACAAAGGACCAAAGTGCTTGGGCCGCGACACAAGAGAACATAATATGGGTTCTTGTCTCCGGGACGTGACATAGGGGGCAAGTACCATCACCCGGGCCGTGCCTCTTAAGAACCTCTGTCCCAGAGGGAAGGCGGTCACACACAAGATGCTAAACGAAAATCTTGATCTTTAGGTGTAATGGCGCCTTTCAGAGAGGGGACAACCATTGAATGACAGAACGGTGGCAGAGCGCCTGATAAGCAGAACTCACAGAGAACTCTCCCGAAGGCGAGAGACTGCAGGCAACAGAGTCAAGGGACAGGGACAGCAGGAGAGGGACTACTTCCCTCAAGCCATCCCACTCAAGCACTTCAGCCGGTCCGAAGGAGCGGCGGAATGCGATGTTCCACTGCCCGTCTAGACTAGCATCGGAGACGAGGAGTTTTGGGTGAACACATATAGCAAAGAGCCTAGGGAATCAAAAGAGGAGCGGTCCCCCATGAAGCCAGGGGTTGATCCAGAACTAGGTGCTATTCCCATTGCCAACTGAGAAGGTAGCATTCAGCTAGATCTCATCTTTAATAGCTTGGATGGACCTCCAGAACTAGGAGTCAGTGAAGCGAGAACAAGACAACAAGGGTTCTCCTTGTAGATATTTCGCCTCAGGCAGCTGGAGCCATAAACCTCCATCACCTCTCATAATTTGCCAGACCCAACCAACGCAGCATGAGATCTACATTCATGCGGCGAGAGTCGGTGATCCCGAGGCCACTCCGTTCTTTGGGGAGGCAGATGTCAGCCCATTTAACCATGTGGTATTTAGGCCGACCATCCGCTGCCTGCCAGAAGAACCTAGCCAGATCCTTGTCAAAGGAGCTATGGACACCCTCTGGTAGGATGTACATCCCCATCATGTACATGGGGAGGCTAGCAAGGTTACAACCAATGAGGATGGTTTTACTGCCTTTGGAGGTGAATCGACCGCACCAGGGCCAGGGCCAGCCCTGGTATGTTAGGGGCCCTTGTGCGAACTCTGAACAATGGGCCTGTATACTATAATAGACAAAAAAGATATTCCACACCTATGTCTACCACGAAATCTATTATATAATTAAGACAAGAGTCAAACGAGCCATCACGTTTGTCCACATATGTTAATATTATTTGCACTGTCTGATCAAAATAATAATGGCCGAGATCTATCTATTATATAATTAAGTCAAGAGTCAAATAAGCCATCACGTTTGTCCACATATGCTAATATTATTTACACCGTCTGATTAAAATAATAATGGCTGAGATTTAAGAAAAATTACGTAACATATTGAGATGTATCAACTCGGGCATTGAACTGTCACGCGTATACATAATAAGGCAACTATAACCGGAAAGAGTAAAAAAACAGTTAGAAGGGGAATCGGAAACGCACGCACAGGCCAAAGTGCCGAAGTTGACATATTAAAAAAAATCAATTAATGGGTGTGGTACAGGAAAGATAAAGTCATGATTCATCATGATGTCTACATGCAAGAAGGATATTTTAGTCATCCGGTTAAAAGACAAGGACAAGGGACATGCACTTTTAAAGCTCAACCCCAACCGAACTTGGAAATAGATAAACCTGTTAAGCGGCCGGTACCTATAAAACGCCATGGCAAGAAAATATTTTTAAAGCTCCACCCCGCGCCCAAAAAAAATAATCTAAGACCAGCTGCCCAACGTAATCTAAATAGCGATGTAAAACAAGAAAGAAAATGTGTGCTCTAGATAAGATGTCAACAATGTCTAAGAGACAGGGCAACTATGTCTATTTTGTATTAAAAAAATATGGCCATATTTTTTTTTGTGCCAAGGAAACATCATAGTCAGTTTAGGTTAAAATAAAAACTGGACATTTATATAAAGTAGTGCCACTATGGAAATAGAAAGAATGACGTTGCTGAATTGGGTTATTTCTAAAATGATAGTACTTGCAACTCTTAAAGGTCAGGAAAGGTGTACGAAGTCTATTTTGAAACTCCATGGTACATACTCTATTTTAAAGCCAAGACGATCCTCAAGATAGGTTGTAATGTTATCCGTTATTGTGTTGATGCATCCTAATTGTAGCGATAATGATTTTAAATAATAATATTAAATAATGTTATCCGTTATAGGCCCAGTTCTTTTGAGCAGATTATGGAGAATCTTGGTCCCGAAAATCCCAAGCGAAAAGAACTCGATTGAACTTCCAAAATCTCAACTGGATTCTCTAGAATCCTAGTGCAATCCCAAAATCCCAAAATACCTGGTTTCTCCCACAATCTCAGGATTCTGGCAAGTCCCACCAAAGATAACGCTTGGAGTTAACAGAGTGCCCCTGTTGCAGCAGGTTATTACGGCAAAACTGCTACCGAGCCACCCACGACCGATGCCGATCTGTTCGCATCGCGCGACCTCGAGTAGGGCCGCCCGCTAAGATTCCAGCGCCGCCGCCCGCCCCAGTTCGCCGTCCCGGACCACGCAGCCGCCGGCGCGGCCCTCCCCGCCGCCGGTCCGCACTCCCGCCGCAGTCCAGCTTCCTCTGTGGGCCCTTTCCCCCTTTGCCCTCTGCCGCCACCGGGACACCCGGAAGCCGCCGCCGGGCCCCACGCACCGGCTACCGATGGCGCCTCCGTCCCGAAGCTGCAGCCGAACATAAACATCTCCTCCACTCCTCCACGGTGATCCATCCTCTCTTTCCCAACTCTCTGTTTTTCTTTTTTTTTAATCTATAAACTGGGTAGATGCAAAAAAGTTTGCATAGATAGAGGAATCGATGGGTCAATTTGTTAGATGGATGGATAGATTGATTGTTCAATTTGTCACATGAATGGGTGGATTGATTGTTCAATTTGTCACATGGATGGATGGATTGATTGTTTTATTTTGTTTGATGGATGGATTGTGCTAGAATTTTTTTTGTTGATATTGTCAATACTACTGCATATTGGTGCTATTGCCGGAACTTGGCTTTGGCTCACATTTGACAAGATATTGTTCGAAACAACAAAGTGTTAACAATTCATCAAACAGTTTCTGTCAAGTGGTGCTATAGACATTTCGGCACACAACTCTTTCCAGAATCTCAAACTGGAATCTCATAAAAGAACTCGACGCCAGATTCTGGGGGAAGCAGGTTCTCGCAAAATTTTCTAGAATCTTGATTCTGCAGAATCCCGGGTGAAAAGAACTGGGCCATAGTAGGACATCATTAATTCTTGATCCAATTTGGCAAAAGTTATAGCTCAAGCCCTAGCAGTCCAACCGTAAGGCTGGTCGTAATGGTAGTATCATAGCTAGTATCATGCATGCCAACTAGGCAATTTTGATGAATTGTTATAGCATTAAATGAAGAAAGAGAGGATGGAGTATCATATCATGATTCCGTATCATAATAAATGCTATGCTACTTTGTGTCATGCATGGCAATAAATAGAGTACTACATGATACTAATATATGATATTATGCATTAGGGAGGTAGTATCATACACTAGTATCATATGCATGATACTAGTATATGATACTCCCCATTACAACCAGCCTAAACGTGCATCAACAAATATCAGAGGAGCGATTGTTTGCCAGGTGCCTTTTGTCTTTGACCTCAAAATTACACAGAGAACAAGTGAATGACATACTCAACAGAAACGACACCTTCGGGCATTTTTTTGATGCAAAATCACCAAAGATCAATGTTATCCAACATATCCTTCTCAATACAGCACAATGTCTTCTATCTTTTGACATAGTTGATCTCAAATAGTTTTTTTAGTAATTTTAGTTTTGAGAAACATCTTTCAGCAGATGGTATAGTCACAGGGAATTTTAAGAGAATTCAATAAGCACTGGACACATTTTGATAGCAATCTGCAGCTGTAACAAAATTAAACATCTCATCTGCTGAAATGAATCTATTTGGCAAAGTCATTTTGAAGCAATGCTACAATCAGCAGAATATATCTTTTTTTTTCTTCGAAAAGGGGGTATGCCCCAGCCTCTGCATCTGAATGATGCATACGGCTAATATTATTAATAAGCAAAATATCCAACAAAGGTCTCCAAGTCTCCAATAAAAAAAGGTAAAAAAAAACTCCACAAGAGCTGAAAAGGAAAAGCCACAACCGGTTGGCAAAGAAGGATAAGAGCACTACATGCCTATCCTATTACATGACCGCCATCCAAACCGATTGAAAATACCCCGAGCTACCATCTCCCATCGGGTAGACGCAGTAATCAAACGCTCCCTGGCCTCCGTCGGAGTGAGTAGCGACCACATACGGATCAACGCCGTGGCTCTGAATATAACCTGCAGAAAATGAATATTTGTTGTTATGTTAAAACCAAATCATTTCTGCAATTCCAGATTGCCCATAATAAAGCACACACTCCCACACAAATGTGTCGTGCTGTATCAAAATTTATCCCATCAAGCCACGTCCCAAATAAAGTATTGATGGAATTCGGTGGTGTAATGTTAAAAGCAATGTGGACCGACTGCCACATCTATTTTTGCTAAGGGACAATCCAGAAAGAGATGTTTGATGGATTCGTGTTGGTCACAGAAACTACATCTGGTAGATCATGTCCAATTGCGTTTTGCTAAGTTATCCTTCGTTAAAATAACTTGTTTATGTACAAACCACATAAACACTTTGATCTTTAAAGGAACTTTGACTTTCTAAACATGTTTCTATTTAGGAATCACACTAGAGTTGATAACATCCAAATACATGAAATATATCTAACTGAAATTTTATGTACAAAAAGAGAGGAATCAAGCAGGTCAAACATCATAACAGAAATAAATAGGCAAGGCCAAAGAATTGAGATCTAAAAATTGCATGAATGGGGAATGGCGAATCTGGGGCACATGCTGCGGGCTGTTGCTCTTGCGGTACTGCAAGGGTGGTGTGTTGCTTGCCTCCGCTAACCTGGGGCCCTTGGGTATTTATAGGAAGAGAGAAGCCGAAGAAATCCATCTGATGCTCATACAATGGAAAATTCATTGATTAACTTGGGGAATTGGGGTCGTGGGCTCATAGGAACTTGGGATAATCAATTGGTGAAGACTGAAGAAGACGATGGTGGCTGGGAGACGAACGAGCCGGCGGCGTCTTTCTCGGAGATAACGAACGAAAAGGGATTGCGTCGTGTGTGAGTTTCCCCAGTTCTTCTGATCTTCTCTCTTCATGGGCTGGGTCTGCTACCTTGCGTACTAGAATTTGTTTAGGAATATGTATATACTGCTATGCACAGGGTATGGGCCCCTGATTGGGCTGGTCCCTAGGCCGTCGCACTCGTCGCCATGGCCAAGGGCCGGCCCTGGCCAGGGCTCCGCCTGGGATGCTACTCGTCCCATAAGCGGATCATAGCCAGACACCAGAATCCTGGAGTCTGACATAGGCATCCCCAGATGGGAAATGGGGAAGGAGGCAAGCCTGCAGTTGAGATTGTCAGAAAACCTATGTTGCTCGGCAGGCGAGTAACCTAAGTAAGCCATGATGGCATTCCCTAAAAAAAGTAGGATGGCGTGCGATATAGCTAAAGGAGGGAAAAAATATAACAAGCTCATCCATGTTACGCTCACTCTGGTCTGTAACAACATAAGAGAACTGATACAATACGGCCCGTCGTTAGCAGCGGATGATAGAGCAGAGGAGGCCATGAGGGCATGCTTCAAGATGGTATTTCTCTCAACATAATCATTAGCCACATGAGTTAAAGTGATAGTATTTGATATCAGGGTCTCCACACCCCAATTTATTGTTCCATGGCAACGCACCGATGTTCAACTAGTCTAGGTAGACAAGGGAGAACCCAACAATTGCAGAGGTCAATCTTTTCCGGTAAAACAAGGAAGCAAACCAAGCAGGCAGCCAGCGATGACCGAAGAAAGTTTGATCAGTAGGTGAGCGCGGTGCTGTTGGCGCCGAGCAGCAGCTGCTGCGCCTTAAACTGCCTCCACTCGTCGAGCACGGCGTTGAGCCTGTCGATCTTGTCCTGCAGGCCGTGGATGCAGGCTGCGTGGAAGGTGCATATCTCATGGAAGTTGAACTTCTTCCACGCCTCGCACGCGCTATGGAAGTAGGTAGTGTCCACGAGCTGCACGGTCGCCCCGTGCCTTGCAGCCAGCTCGTGCTTCATCTCTCTGAACACCACCTGGTCGTTCTCCCCGGGCCACCGCGTCCTCGCCTCGTACCAGTCCCTGAAGAACGCCAGGGACGCCGCGGTCGGCCTCGCGTACACAAACCCGCCGTTGGCGGCCTTGTCGAGGTCGTACGGGTTGGTGCCGAAATGGTTGTCGCAGCCGAGGGTGATGTCGGCGCCGACCGGGATGCGCAGCAGCGGGTTTCGGAACCACAAGATGTCCAAGTCAGTAAAGAGGAAGGAGTAGCCGAGCGCGAGCACCCGCGCCTGGAACCTGTTGCGTGCCCACATCATGTCCACGTAGTCCTTGTCATAGAACATGAGCTCCGTGCCATTGGGGGCGGCGCCTTTCGCGCCGGAGAGCAGGTGGCAGAGCAGGTGCATGCGCCGGCACCGCTCGAGTCCCTTGGGGTCGGTGGCCACCACCACCAGGTGCTTCAGAAGGGGCTCCGTCCTCACGCCGGTGCGGAGGCTGTCCAGCAACATCTGGAGGAGCGAGCCGGGCAGCGCATGCGCCTCGTTGGCGAAGGCCAAGATGACGGTCTTGTCCTCCATGGACGCGCTCCGAAGCAGCTCCGCGAGCCCGTCGTCATCGCTTGCGACCGCGGCCTACACGCGCGAACGCGATCGATGGTTTCAGTTCAGACATGCGATAAGACAAAGAATCGAAACAAAAGAGAACTGATGTACTCCCTTAGTGATCTAAACGATGTTATATTTTATTACGGAGGGAGTATGTACGAACCGTGCTGAGCTTCCTGATGCCAGCATCTGCGATGGTGTAGGGGCACGGAGCAGACGGTAGCAGCAGCGCGACAAAGGCTGCCATGGCCGCTGCCCCCAGAACGAAGCACAGCAAATTCGTCACCGAGGTCATGGCCAGTGAAGTGATCCTAGGAAAGTCCGAAACCTCCGAGAGTGCAGTCCAGAGTGCACTACTGTGTACGGACGCGAGGCCCTGTGCCTGTTATAAACCTCGTCGATGCCGAGATTCCTGTCAGAAATCAAGGAAAAAAGAAAAGAAAATGGAGACGTTGTGGCAATTAAAGCCACGGTTGACTCAGATTTCATCTGAGAAGTAAAATATATGGGATGAGATCGGATATTTGATTCTGAGTACGGCTTCCTGAAATCATCACCGTCCACTAGCATGTGGATCTGTGCTGGTTGATGTATTTCTGCAGATATAGCAGATGTATTGATGCGGGCAAATAAAGCCAGCTCGTGGGCGCATTAAATGAGATGACAGCTGGTCAGGTGAGGCGGACCACCCAGTAATTTACCTGAGCCGCCTCCTTACCGACCTGCACTTAGGCCCTGTTTGGTTCATAAGTCCTAGGACTTTTTTTAGTCCTAACTTATAAGTCTCAAGTCCCTAAAAAGTCCATACCTGTTTGGTTCCTGGGACTTATAAGTTTCTATAAGACCATATTACAACTATAAGTCCCTATAAGTCCCTCCTTGAGAATCTTATTTCATAAGTCTCAAATGCCCACTTTAAGTCCCTATAAGTCCCTCCTGTTTGGTTTACATGGGACTTATAGGGACTTATTTAAGTCCCTAGACCAATAAGTCCCTGGAAACAAACACCCTCTTATTATATCTCGCACATCGTTGGACAATCTTGTACAAGTGCAGCCGTTTGCAAGCAAGAACAATTGACATTTGCTGCAAAAGAACACCCGCGGTGACGACTCTTCGAATTTCAGTCATGGATTTCTGTCCCTTGTACACTGTTACGTAGAGTAAGAGACCACATCGGCATCACTAATTACTCCCTCCATTTACTTAGGCTGGTCATAGTGAGGAGTAACTTATACTAGTGTCATGCATATGACACTAGTCTAAGTTACTATCTTCATAGTGCAAAGTAACATGGTAGTAGTGTCATAGATGACTTCATTTATTAGCTTATAGACTCATTCTTTCTCGGGAAGCGCTATGTTACAGTAACATATTATGTTACTCTAAACATCTCTCTCCTCATTAAATATATGCCACATAAGCAAAAAAAATTGAAGTGCGCTATGTTACTACCTAAGTTACTCCCACTATGACTAGCCTTATACAAGGTCACAGTGGGAGTAACATAGATGATAACATCACACATCTCTAGACAAAACAGATGATGTGGCAAGTAATTAATGAGGAAAGAGAGACATGCGGTAACATAGCTAGTTACAGGATTGCATACTGTCGCCTCGGGTTTACAGGATCGCATGTGGATCAGCGATATCCACGGCCATCTCAGTCCGGCTACTGCTATCGAGTACTTTGACCTATGGCGCCGCTTGCAGACCATCGTCCTTTCTCAAGAGCCCGATATCATCTCTTGGCGCTGGACGGAGAGCGGTGCCTACTCCGCTTCCTCTTGCTACAACGCCTTGTTCATCGGCTCTACGTCCTCCGAGCATTGGTATCTCATCTAGGAATCTGCGGCCCCACTCTCTGTCAAGTTCTTCCTCTACCTCGCCTCTGCTAACCGATGTTGGACGACGGATCGTCTCGCAAGACGCGGTCTTCCTCATGAGCCTGCTTGCGTCCTATGCTCCCAGCATGACGAGACCCTCCACCACCTCTTGGTTGGGTGTGTTTTCTCCCGCACCATCTGGCACGGCATCCTCTCCTGGTGTTGCTCTGCGATCCCCGTGCCGGATGGCACCATCGACTTCCTGAGCTGGCTCAGCACTGCTATCAACTCTGTTGCAATGGAGAATCGGCGTGGGCTTTCCACTATTGCCGCCCTTACGGCCTGGTCCATCTGGCGTCACCGCAATGCGGTCATCTTCGACAAAATTCCGCCCTCCTCCGCCTCCCTCCTGATGTCGATCAAGGACGATGCCCGCTCCTGGGCCCTTGCAGGAGTCAAAGGACTCAACAACATTATCCCTGTAATGTAGCCTAGGTTATCTGGGCTGAGCAACCCATCTCATGCTCTCTTTGTATCATGTGCACGCCTTGTAGTGTACGTGATCATGATGCCACTCTGTATGTTCTAACCCCTTCTATCAATGCAATGATACGCTAACAGTAGCATATTCGAGAAAAAACATAGCTAGTTACTGTAACATCGCACATACCAAGACAAGATGAGTCTTCAAGCTAATAAATGAAGTATTGCATGACACCACATATATGTTACTCCCCACCATAGAGGTAGAAACATAGAGTAGTAATATATGCATGTTACTAGTTTAAGTTATTACCCATTGTGACTAGTCTATAAGGCTGGACATAGCGGGGGTAACTTAGGTAGTAACTTAACACCCCAAGACAATTTTACTTATGTGGCAAGTATTTAATGAGGAGAGAGGTGTTTGGAGTAACATAATACGTTACTGTAATATAGCGCTTCCCGAGATAAAATGAGTCTATAAGGCAATAAATGAAACAATCTATGACACTACTACTAAGATACTTTGCACTATGAAGGTAGTAACTTAGACTAGTGTCATATGCATGACACTAGTATAAGTTACTCCCCACTATGAGGCTAGTCATAGTGAGGGTAACTTAGGTAGTAACTTAACACATCCCAAGACAATTTTGCTTATGTGGCAAGTATTTAATAAGGAAAGAGGTGCTTGTGGTAACATAATATGTTACTGTAACATAGCGCTTCCTGAGGCAAAATGAGTCTATTAGCTAATAAATGAAGCAATCTATGACACTACTACTATATTACTTTGCACTATGGAGGTAATAATTTAGACTAGTGTCATATGCATGACACTAGTATAAGTTACTCCTCACTATGACGAGCCTGGCCAGCCTAAGGCCACCAACAATAATCGAGCTAAAAATAATGATACTTTCTCGTACTAGCAACATATTTAATACTTATATGTATGTAGCCATAATGACAGTCAGTTACTTCCTCCACTCACTTTTCTTGCATGCATGTGACGTATTAATGATCCCAATAAATAAAAAGAAAAGCTGACTAGCAAAGCACATATTAAGTTTTACATTGGTACCTAGCAAAGCACACATTGAGTTTGTGGCCACAGACCCATATTACAGGTACTAAGGTAGAAACTAATGGCCACTTAAGCCAATGTTGTAAACTAGTCTTTCTCCTCGCTTGACGTGTTAATTAATGTGTATTTTTCTTTCCAACGCACAATAAGACAACTCGCTCACTCCTCGCTGGTTGATTAATGTGGTGCATTAAAATCAAACCTTCTCACCCCGCATGCATGGGGTATTAATGTTCTCGGTTGTTAGTATGAGGCAAACCTCATAAATTTTATCTTAATCTCTACTCCTAATGGAGCAGTTGGTAGCCTGGTACTCCGATTTTATTTTCGTTCGGTTTTTATTCGTCCCATCCCACCACCCCCACCAACTGGTTTTTCTCCTTTTCATTAAAAACCAAATCTTATTGAAGAAGATATATTTTTCCATGCTTACTTTGACAGGTTCTAATTCATTCCAATCACGTAAATAAATAGATAATTCAGAGTTCAGAACTCTCACCATATATTTGAGATTACCTTCCTAAAATATAGACGTAATATTTTCCTCGATAACCTTTCAAAACAAAATGATATATTTCTCAATAACAAATCATTAAGTCTACACACTATGTCTCGCCTCGCTCTGGTTAATTTTTTCTCACCGTTATATATTTGAACCGGATTTTATCAGTAAGATCAATTTTCGGTATAACTTTCATATGGAAAGAAATGGATCACGATAAATCTTTAAGTCGTTTCCTTTCCTACTCATTCCATCGATCGACAGGAAATCCCCCGCCCGCGCCCCCACCGATTTTTATTTCCATGTGACCTAATCCTCCCCACGCCCTGCACCCTTTCCATCCCTCATGCTACGCCGCCCCCAGTTCCCCATGGACATGATGGCTGCCGCAGCCTCCCGATCTCCCTCTCCTCGCATCGCCGCCTGCGACGCAGCTTAACCACCGTCTCCACTGGCGCCTCGATGGTTGTGGCCTCCGCTCCAGATCCGTCCGCCGTTGATCCCATATCCATCCATCTGCCAGAGTGGAGGGCGGACGGAGGCTGCTGGGGCCTGAGTGGTCCGACCGAGGGTGTGGCGCCCAGCTCCGACATGGTGGATGCACCGGTCTTGACGCCGATGCGCTGTCTCCTCGCCATCTTCGACCACAACCTTGCCTTGTCCGGCCGCTGCTCTGCCATCGTCGTCTTCGAGTCTCCCAGGACCACTAATAGGCTCGCCACCTCCGCTCACTGGTCCGCCATGTCTTCGATGTTCCCCGCATCCCGCCAGCGAGCCTCCTGCGGCCCGCACGTACTCATCGATCTCTCTTATCCCGCGACAGAGCCCGCCCCTATCCTCGCCGGCGCCATGACCGTCTTCCACATGGATCCTACCTCCTCTGCCAGCACTGACGGCGACCGCGGCCCCAAGCGCAGTGGCCACGAGTGCCATGAGGCTAGACAACTGGGACGAGGTCGAAGATTCCCAGCTCGGCCACCTCGACCTCCACCCTTGTTCTCGCACGCTGACGGTTCATCATCATGCATCGGGATGAGGCCGGAAGACCCGGCAGCCTTGGCGGAATAGGAAGAGGAGTCAAATGAGGCTGAGGGGAGCATGACAGAGCGCCCTCGCTGCACGAGATCAAGAACCAGTCTATTCAGAACGAACGAAGAGGCTCATCTCTATCCGCTTCGGTGTGGTGCCGGCAGTCGTTGCAGAGCCAAACACACCTGTCCAGGCTGCGGCATGGTCAGGGCTCCACAGTTTGTAGGGTGGATGGTTGCACGGGGCCATTCTTGCTGCTGGTGCCATGGGGCACCTTACGCGGCTCCTCCCCCGCATCCGGTGGAGCTGTGAACGGCTGCGTCCGCTCGGCTGCGTCGGCGTGTGTGTGTTCTGATGTGTGTGCGGTTGATGCTTTGCTGCTGTGGGCTGATGAACAGTGATCATGCATGCGTGTGCTAGAGTGTGCTCATGTGTGCATGTGCTGAAAAACCTTATACACAAGAAGCACGCTGGTGCTAAGTAGCAGTAGCACGCCTGTGCAAACCGCGCTATAGATAAAGTTTTAGCAGCAGCGCGTCTTGTTCTAAACACGTTACTACTAAAATTTCCACGGCTTAGCCGATAGGCTACACATAGTAGTAGCGATCTATATCGAACCGCGCTACCGCTACTTTCTTTGTAGCAGCGCGTTTTAATCTAAACTCGCTACTGCTAAAGGATATAAAATTAAATGGAAAGCACATAGAAATGTAATTGAAAATGAAAGAAATAGAATAAGGTGGAAGGAAAAAAAATAAAATGTGAAGAAAACTAAATGAAAAAGGGGAAAAAGAGAAAGGAGTAGCAGTAGCGTGTATCCTATAACACGCTGTAGCTAACGTAGCAGTAGCGCGCTTTAGTAGTTCCTAGGTACTAATTAGATGGTAATTAGGGCAGTAGTTCCTAGGTACTAATTAGTTAGTAAGAACTAGGTGCTAATTAGGTACTAGTTTATTTTTATTTATAGTAAGTTTATTTTTAATAAGAACTAGTTGAATTAATAGAACTAGTTAGTAAGAACTTGTTGCTATTTTTTTAGTTAAAGCAATTTTTCCCGCATTGACGTGGACGATGCCTATCCCGCATCCTCGTCGTCGAGTCGGCGGAGGACGACACCTGCTTGACCAGATGGGCCATGTCCGGGACTGGGCTCCGCCGGGGTGGTACTGGGAGGCGCTACCTACCGGGGGGCGCAGGTTGGTGAGGAGCCAGCCTGTCGTTGACCCGAACCTTCTTTGGTGGCGGTCGCGTGGGCCAGTGACGGTCTAGAGGCTCGAGGACCCCGCGGAGGTGGTGCGTCACCGTGTCAGTGAGGAGGACGCGCACGTCCGTCGCTACTTGTTTGCGTTGGAGCACATGTTCTCCAATACCTGGCAGGTTCTCCAGGGATCTCACTGGAGCTATGATCCCGTGATGGTTCCATCTCTGTAGGTGTCCACCGCCCGCGCCGATACCCGTCGTGTGCTAGGGTTTTAGTTGTATTAGTGATGTTATATGTATGACACTATTCGGGATGTATTAGTAATAATATTCGACGATGTATGGATGCATGAGATGATTTACTTTTGCTTATTGAATGCATGCTAATTTGAGTCCTATAAGATATTTTGAAATGTATATCTTGTGTTGCTCAAATAGGATATGTGCTTGCCCAAGTGGCCGGTCATGTTTGCAGGTTACACCTCCGAGTGGCCTATGTTTTGCCGGAGTGTTGATTCATTTCCATTCCGGCAAATTTCAGGCGCTCGATATGTCCTATTTTAGCAAAGGTCATGCGGATTTTTTCGTGAATTTTGGCATGACTTGTGCCAGAATATGTAGGAAATATCGAGTGCTCCGGATTTGTGTGTTGAGTATCCTGGTAGTTGTCTTCGATCGATTTTCAATTAATATTTTAACTATGAACATAGGAAATGTCTGACGACGAAAAGGATTTCGGTATTTGCAAATACTGCGAAGACGAGCGCGGCCTGTGCGGAAAATCTTCCTAGATGATGATAGGCGCTTCAGCATCAAGCTGGACGAGAACTTCGAAGTGGATACAGTAAACCACAATGACAAGTCCTTTTTCATAATTAAGCATGACATTTGCTTCATTTGCTTCAACTTATAATTTAAGCATGACATTAAGCATGACAAGTCTTTATTTTACTATTCTACTAGCGTATCCCGTGCCATGCAACAGTTTTTGTATTGGATAAGATAGGTTTCAGTCGTACTATGGAGGAAAAGAAAGTTTACTTGAAGACCGAGCATGGTTATATTTTCCACGCAAAATTATACAATTCAAACGACTACACCTATTTTGGATGCAAAACATGGCGAGCACTATGCAAGACTTATGCATTTGAGCCTGATATGGTTATCACCTTTGATATTCGTCCGAAAGATGATATTAAAGGTAATACCGACATCTGGGTCGATGTGCAGACGCCTCCAGTTATACCATTATGTAAGTTTCTCAACCATATTTATGTCTTTGATATTGTTTATTCAAAAATAGTTGACAACTAATTTGTATTCTCAGCTTATTTCGGTGCAAGCAAACATGTCCAGCGCTTGGTAGACAGGACCTACTACTGTCCCGAGGCTGAACTAAACTGCGAGGAGCTAAGTCATTATGTTTTATGGCTTGAGGATCTTGATACTGTCAAGACAAATTTTCTTCCTGCATTTAGAAATGTTAGTACTGAAAACGTGCGACCAATAGTGTTCGTAATGAACTACGATCACATCTATTTAGGAAGGATGGTAAGATTTTTACTATTTGTCCTTAGTGTATCTTTTCCATACATTATTTTTGAAGCTAAACTTCATTGCTAAGTATGTTACCATACGATGTTCTTCAACAGGGACTCCCGATGAATGTTGTGCCTTATGGGATCGAGACTAAAGGTACCATGAGTATTATTAGCTTACGGCCAAGATATCCTACAGATTACTTTAGTGCATTCAAGATTAGCGACGGATGCTTAATAGTGCAAGACTGGACCAAATGTGTGATGGAGAAGCGCAGAGAAGTATTAGGGGGCAGCAAATAGATGCGCTACCCACGATTAGGAGACAGGTTCATCTGCATGCTCCAACTTGATCAAGGAGGAGAGCTACACATGTTTTATGTTATTTTACCTAAGAGAGAGCAGCAGGAGTGATTAGCTAGCTAGAAATGAGTTTGAGGATGATGATGTGCTACACTATTACTACGATGATAAAATAGCTAGTGTTGGTGGTAATGACTATGATAATTATTATCAGCTAGTGTTAGTGGTGATTAAATAAATACTGTTGGTGGTAATGACTATGATGATGATTAAATAGCTTGTGCCGGCGGATTAGATTCAAGTGGAGGCAACATGTGGTGCACATCGAAAGTACTACTAGTCCAAACTAGATCAAGTTTGGATCGGTAGTATACTTTTGACATGCACCACATATTGCCTCCATTTGAACCTAATCCACCTTCATTTGACACACTGTTATGGACATAATGATGTAAACCTCATAACTGGTATTGTACCAATATTTGTATGATGGCACATAAATACACTAAAAATAAAAAAATAAAAAGAATACTAGTAGCGATGGAGAGAAAACACGCTGCCGATAGTTACATTAGCAGTAGCGTGAGAGTGAACAAACGCTGCAGCTATTTGTCCTAGCAGTAGCGCGTGCGGGCACGCGTTACTGCTAAGCAATAGCTGTAGCGCCTTATTAGTAGCGCGCCTACCCGCGCTACTAGTGAGCACAAAACCAGCGCTACTGCTAGGATTTTCCCTAGTAGTGTAGACTGATGTATATTATCTGTTTTTTTGCAGGAACTGTTGCAGGATATTTGAGATCACTGTGAGCCCGTGTTTTGATTTTCGGGCAGAAAAACCACATTTCGGCCGAATTTCGGCCATCTCGGCCTAGGGCGAAATATATCTTCGACCGAAATTGGTCCAATTTGACAAATTTTGGTCAAAGTTTAGTCAAATTTCGGTCAAACTTTGGTAAATTTTTGGCCGAAATTCAGCTATCTTGGCCTGGAGCGAAAAAAATCTCAAACCGAAAGTCAAAATGCAGCCGTGAGCACATCTAGCAGCACAACTCCTTCAATCTGAGGTAAAACACACACCCCACTGCCTACCCCTTGTTTCTTTTTCGGAAATATTTGACACTAGAAGAGAACGTTGATTTACCTCTGAATAATTGGCTTCTTGTAGAAAGATTGTGTGTTATTGAATTATTCTTGTTCACATGCTAAAGTATCATTTGTAGTTGCATTGTAGATGGACAGAAAAACAAAGATGTTAATTTATGCGGTCTGCAGTCCAGTGGTTTGTCAACATGATAACATTGGTTGTTCAATCCAGAAAAAGAAAAAGAAGAGAGGCAACTACGTATGCACCATTTGATGAGAGAGATAGGATGAGAAGATAGTATTTTGACAACAAAATATGGAAGAATGACACAACTTGTCTGAACATGCTTAGGCTTCGGAGAGAACCTTTCTTTAGGTTTTGTCAAATCTTTAGGGATCCCAACTTGCTAAAGGACACAATACACTTGACTGTTGAGCAACAAGTTGCCATGTTCTTGCACACTTTTTGTTTTGGTCTATTATGAAACAGTATAGTTTTTCGAAATTATGAGTGTACATAACATGTTTTTTTCCTTCCATTGAAAAATTGCAAATTATGAGGGTAATCTCACCATCTCAAGTCAAAAAGGTTACCACAACTGAGGAAGTCCTGGATTAGGGGGTGTACGGATAGCCGGACTATACCTTCGGCCGGACTCCTGTACTATGAAGATACAAGATTGAAGACTTCGTCCCGTGTCTGGAAGGGACTTTCCTTGGCGTGGAAGGCAAGCTTGGCGATACGGATATGAGATCTCCTACCATTGTAACCGACTTTGTGTAACCCTAACCCTATCCGGTGTCTATATAAACCGGAGGGTTTTAGTCCGTAGGACAAGGTACACATCAACAATCATACCATAGGCTAGCTTCTAGGGTTTAGCCTCCTCGATCTCGTGGTAGATCTACTCTTGTACTACACATATCATCAATATTAATCAAGCAGGACGTAGGGTTTTACCTCCATCGAGAGGGCCCGAACCTGGGTAAAACTTCGTGTCCCTTGCCTCCTGTTACCATCCAGCCTAGATGCACAGTTCGGGACCCCCTACTCGAGATCCGCCGGTTTTGACACCGACATTGGTGCTTTCATTGAGAGTTCCTCTATGTCGCCGCCGTCAGGCTTGATGGCTCCCATGATCATCGATAGTGATGCGGTCCAGCGTGAAACTTGTCTCCTTGGACAGATCTCTGTCTTCGGCGGCTTTGCACTGCGGGCCAATTCACTTGGCCATCTGGAGCAGATGGAAAGCTATGCCCCTGGCCGTCAGGTCAGATTTGGAAGTTTAAACTACACGGCTGACATCCGCGGGGACTTGATCTTCGACGGATTCGAGTCACTGCCGAGCGCGCCGCACTGCCACGACGAGCATGATCTAGCTCTGCCGCCTAACAGTGCCCTGAAGGCCGCACCCGCATCGGCTTCGACCCTTAATTCGGAGCCAACCACGCCGATCGAGGATGGGTGGTTGGACACCACCTCGGGGGCTGCGACCCTAACAGCGATCGAGCCGAACACCAGCCCCGCACTCCGCGAGACTCATGATTCCAAGGAGTCGGACTCCTCTCCGGACTCTGAACCATTCGCGCCTCTGCCAATCGAATCCGATTGGGCGCCGATCATGGAGTTTACTGCCGCGGACATCTTTCAGCACTCGCCCTTTGGCGATATTATAAAATCACTAAAGTCTCTCTCTTTATCAGGAGAGCCCTGGCCGGACTACGGTCAGCGAGATTGGGATGCGGGCGATGAAGAAATTCAAAGCCCACCCACCACCCACTTTGTAGCCACTATCGACGATTTAACCGACATGCTCGACTTCGACTCTGAAGACATCGACGGTATGGACGCCGATGAAGGAGACGATGAGGAACCAGCGCCTATTGGGCCCTGGAACGCCACCTCGTCATATGACGTATACTTGGTGGACGCACCAAAAGATGACGATGAGGAGCGGAAGGACGCACCGAAGGCGTGTTCCCTCGAAAAGCAGTCAAAGCGGCGACGCAAGCGCCGCCCCAAATCCCGCCTCGACAGAAATAGCGGTCACACAGACCCAGCGCTGGAGCAGGGCGAACCGCTGCCGGACAACGGCAATCTGGATAATCAAACCGAACAAACAAATCCTACCAAGGATAATGGTCCGGACGACATAACGCCGGACAGACACCCGGAGCAGCAGACTGCCCGTAAAAGGCTTGTTGCCACCGCGAGGAGCCTAAAAAAGCAGAAGCAAAGGCTCAAGGCCGCGCAAGACACACTCCAATTCAGATGGAGTAAAATACTCAGCACTGCAGCAAGGTACGGCGACAATCGCCCCTCCAAGAGCTACCCAAAGCGGAAGCTACTACCCGAATTCGGTGAGGAGGCCTCAGAACCCCCACAACCAAATATCAAAGTAGCCACCTGGTCGGATAGACGACCCCTCTACCAACACAGAGCGGCATACAACGCCGCTCACAATACAATACGCGACCCATGCGAGGGCTCGCACCCAAAGGACGGCACAACCAGATCCATCTATGGACCACGCAAGCGCGCCCCAGCATACAGTGCAACACAACAAACATCCGAACAACGTGGTACACCCAGCTACAGGGGTGCCGCACACCCCCTATGTTTCACCGATGAGGTACTGGACCACGAATTTCCAGAGGGATTCAAGCCCGTAAACATAGAGGCATACGACGGAACAACAGACCCTGGGGTCTGGATTGAGGACTACATCCTTCATATCCATATGGCTCGAGGAGATGATCTCCACGTCATCAAGTACCTACCCCTAAAGCTCAAAGGGCAACCTCGTCACTGGCTCAAAGGCCTCCCCGAAAGCTCCATTGGAAGTTGGGAAGAGCTCGAAGACGCCTTTCGGGCAAATTTTTAAGGGACTTATCTCCGACCTCCGGATGCGGACGATTTGAGTCATATAACTCAACAGCCCGGAGAGTCAGCCCGAAAGCTTTGGAACAGGTTTCTTACTAAAAACAACCAGATTGTCGACTGTTCGGACGCCGAAGCCTTGGCAGCTTTCAAGCATAGCGTCCGTGACGAATGGCTCACCAGACACCTCGGCCAAAATAAGCCGAGAACGATGGCCGCATTAACGAACCTCATGACCTGCTTTTGTGCGGATGAGGACAGTTGGCTAGCCAGATGCACCACCAGCGACCCCAGTACATCTGAAGTTAGAGATGGAAACGGGAAATCACGGCGCAATAGCAATAACAAACGCCGGAATAAAGAAGACAATACGAAGGGCACGGCAGTAAATGCTGGATTCAAAAGCTTCCGGCCAGGTCAAAAGCCGCCCCCTAAAGGCACCAGGGATGAACTGTCCAGCCTCAACAAAATTCTGGACCAAGTATGTCAGATCCATAGTACCCCTAGTAAACCTGCTAATCATACCCACAGAGAATGTTGGGTCTTCAAGCAGTCCGGCAAGCTCAACGTCGTACATAAAGGGGGGGGATACACCAAGTGAAGACGAGGACGAGCCTCCCAAGCAAGACACAGCGAAACAAAAGAAATTTCCACCAGAAGTCAAAACAGTAAATGTGTTACACGTGATCAAGGGAAAAAATAACACGACACTCCCAGGAAAATATACCCAAGTGCCTGTCACCGCGAAGTCCTGCCACTAGTCGTCTCAACCGATCACTTTCGACCACCGTGATTACTCAGCAAGTATCCGACACGCAGGATGGGCTGCCCTGGTATTAGACCCGGCAATTGGCGGATATCACTTCACACGAGTCTTGATGGACGGCGGCAGCAGCCTAAACTTAATATATCAGGATACAATCCGCGGGATGGGGTTAGACCCAACACAAATCCGCCATAGCAATACTACCTTTAAAGGAGTAACGCCAGGCCTAGGGGCTCGTTGTACGGGCTCCCTTCTACTACAGGTTATATTCGGCTCCCCCGATAACTTTCGTCACGAGCATTTAACCTTCCACATCGCTCCGTTTCAAAGTGGCTATCAAGCACTGCTCGGACGTGAAGCTTTCGCTCGCTTTAATGCAATACCACACTACGCCCCCCTCACACTCAAGATGCCCGGTCCACGTGGCATCATTTCAGTGAACGGAAATATCAAGCGATCTCTGCGCACCGAAGAGAGTGCGGCTGCCGTGGCAGCCGCACACTAAAGGCGCCCGGACCAGTGAAAGCATCCAAATAGGTCGTCAAGACCTCAGACACAACTAATCAAGTCCGGCGCCGCTATTTATACCGAATAAGTGGTCACACCCCTATTTGTCAATACAAGGGGCTCAACGCGTGCAGACAAGGGGCAATTTCTTATCATCTTGAATTATACATGGTTTCTTTAAAAACTATCTTTTTGCACGACAACTTTTTCACGTAACTTCCTCTCTTTTACAGACGATCATCGTGCTACACCCATCCAGGATACGACACAACGGAGACACAGGCGCAGACGTGCAGCAGGGACCCGCTCCAAGGATTCTTTTTAGATTAAGACCCTGCGTAAACCTTTTTTACTGTCTCTTGTTGATACATATCCACCGTTGAGAAGGATGCTGACGTCTTGGCAAGTGGCCACGCCAGAACAATGCACGTACCTGGACACAAGGGGCTTCTTACAAAGGCCATTATTTAGGCCCGGTTTATACCACAAAGACCGAATACCTTAGGGAGTGTTCGGCGTCGCGAGTTTGGCCCTATATGCATCAGCTCCGAATCATTGTCTTTGGTCAAATGTTGGGTTTGCCTGGCTCCTGTGTTTTGGTGCCTTACGTTCCGCTTTACCGGCTAAGGTAGCACCAGCAGAACTACTGCGATTGTGCCCTGGTTCATCCGGACGAGCACCTCAGTAGAGAATGCCGAAAACTGACTGTCATGATATAGCGTGAGACTGGTCAACCACTTGATTGACCTGTGGGAATGTTAGAATTCCTCCGCCTTAACGAAGGGCCGTTTTCCGGCCAGGCATGTACGCACCCCAGAACCGGGAGAGTGCGGAGCCACCAGGGGCTATCTAGTAGCCCCACTGTCAAACTCCTATGGCTAAGTGAAAGTGCTAAAGCATTATAGTCCGGTTTCCTCGCTCGCTCCGCTATCACCTCCTTAATAGGACCAAGACGTTGGGTTAAGTGTGAACGTGTGTTTTTGCGAGCACCTCCGCATTATATGCGTGGAGGCTGAAGCTGACGACTGCAATCTTTCGGGTTATACACATGTACATGAAGGAAATATGCCCTAGAGGCAATAATAAAGTTATTATTTATTTCCTTATATCATGATAAATGTTTATTATTCATGCTAGAATTGTATTAACCGGAAACATAATACATGTGTGAATACATAGACAAACTTAGTGTCACTAGTATGCCTCTACTTGACTAGCTCGTTAATCAAAGATGGTTATGTTTCCTAACCATGAACAAAAGAGTTGTTATTTGATTAACGAGGTCACATCATTAGTTGAATGATCTGATTGACATGACCCATTCCATTAGCTTAGCACCCGATCGTTTAGTATGTTGCTATTGCTTTCTTCATGACTTATACATGTTCCTATGACTATGAGATTATGCAACTCCCGTTTGCCGGAGGAACACTTTGTGTGCTACCAAACGTCACAACGTAAATGGGTGATTATAAAGGAGCTCTACAAGTGTCTCCAAAGGTAGATGTTGGGTTGGCGTATTTCGAGATTAGGATTTGTCACTCCGATTGTCGGAGAGGTATCTCTGGGCCCTCTCGGTGATGCACATCACATAAGCCTTGCAAGCATTGCAACTAATAAGTTAGTTGCGAGATGATGTATTACGGAACGAGTAAAGAGACTTGCCGGTAATGAGATTGAACTAGGTATTGGATACCGACGATCGAATCTCGGGCAAGTAACATACCGATGACAAAAGGAACAACGTATGTTGTTATGCGGTCTGACCGATAAAGATCTTCGTAGAATATGTAGGAGCCAATATGGGCATCCAGGTCCCGCTATTGGTTATTGACCGGAGATTTGTCTCAGTCATGTCTACATTGTTCTCGAACCGTAGGGTCCGCACGCTTACAGTTACGATGACAGTTATTATGAGTTTATGCATTTTGATGTATCGAAGTTAGTTCGGAGTCCTGGATGTGATCACGGACATGACGAGGAGTCTCGAAATTGTTGAGACATAAAGATTGATATATTGGAAGCCTATATTTGGACATCGGAATTGTTCCGGGTGAAAATCGGCATTTTACCGGAGTACCGGGGGGTTACCGGAACCCCCCCCCCCCGGGGGGGTTATTGGGCCTACATGGGCCTTAAGGGAGAAGAGGAGAGGAGGCAAGAGGTGGCCACGCGCCCCTCCCCTTCCTAGTCCGAATAGGACAAGGGAAGGGGGGCGGCGCCCCCCCCCCTTTCCTTCCTCTCTTCCTCCTATTTCCCCCCTCTCTCTCCTTGTCCAACTAGGAGTCCTACTCCCGGTGGGAGTAGGACTCCCCTTGGCGCGCCACACCTGGCCGGCCGCCCCCTCCCCCTTGGCTCCTTTATATACGGGGGCAGGGGGGCACCCTAGGACACACAAGTTGATCCTTGAGATCGTTCCTTAGCCGTGTGCGGTGCCCCCTCCACCATATTCCACCTCGGTCATACCGTTGTAGTGCTTACGCGAAGCCCTGCATCGGTAGAACATCATCATCGTCATCACGCCGTCGTGCTGACGAAACTCTTCCCCGAAGCTTTGCTGGATCGGAGCCAGGGGAGCGTCATCGAGCTGTACGTGTGCTAAGAACTCGGAGGTGCCGGAGTAACGGTGCTTGAATCGGTCGGATCGGGAAGACGTACGACTACTTCCTCTACGTTGCGTCAACGCTTCCGTTGCGGTCTACGAGGGTACGTAAACAACACTCTCCCCTCTCGTTGCTATGCATCACCATGATCTTGCGTGTGCGTAGGAAATTTTTTGAAATTACTACGAAACCCAACAGTATACATAAACGGCCGCCCAGGAGGCATCATATTACTTTTAGGCAAAAGTATAAAAATATCCTTATAAAAATTTATAAAAGCATTTCGCTTACAATGAGATTACATATCACTCAAACATAATATTTTTTTGAGCACTGGGTCTCTATCAAACGGGCACCCTCAAGAACTTCTTCAAAGTAGTGCTCAGCAGCCTTTCGACCTATAGCCGAATCCCGCGCTGCAACATTGGTAGCATCCATCTCCGCCCAGTATGCCTTAACACGGGCGAAGGCCATCCGTGCGCCCTCTATGCATGCCGACCTCTTCATCGCATTAATGCGCGGCACCACATCAAGGAACTGCTGCACCAAGCTGAAATAGTTGTTCGGTTCTGACCTTTCCGGCCATAGCTGATCCACAACAGACCTCATGGAGAGTCTGGACAACCTATTTAGTTCGGCCCATTCGGCTAATTAGTCAGTCAATGAAAGTGGACGCTCGGGAGAATGGAATTGTCTTCAAAACAGCTGGTCTACTTCACGGTCCGTCTGACCCTGGAAGTACTTGGCCGCATCGGCAGCGCTCACCGCCAAATTCATATACACATCCTCCGAACTCCACAGCCGATCCAGCGGGGCATACCGTGGATCTCCGAACTTCCTCCGCAACATAAAGGATTTCCCAGCTACAATATCCCCGGCTTCCCGCAGCTCCTCCTTCTTTGCCCACATAGCAGAGTGGAGGTCTTTTCTCATCGCAGCAGCCTTCTCAAGGTCCGATGCCTTCACATGGTTTTCCTTTTCAAGAACCCGGCAACGGTCGGCGGTAGCTTTTAATTCTATGGCCATCTTGGCCATCTTGTCTTGGCTCTCGCCATGCGCGGCCTTCTCGGCTTGCAACTCTTCGGCCGCCTACAAAGCAGCCGCATTACCCAACCTCGCTTGTTCCTTGGCTCGGGCAAGTTCTGCCCGCAAGGCTTCAACAGTGGCAGCTCCATTTGCAGTCACAACATATTAAAGATGTTGGCATCATACCGCTCTTCCTATTGTGGCGTTTGAAGGAAATATGCCCTAGAGGCAATAATAAAGTTATTATTTATTTCCTTATTTCATGATAAATGTTTATTATTCATGCTAGAATTGTATTAACCGGAAACATAATGCATGTGTGAATACATAGACAAACAGAGTGTCACTAGTATGCCTCTACTTGACTAGCTCGTTAATCAAAGATGGTTATGTTTCCTAACCATGGACAAAGAGTTGTCATTTGATTAACGGGATCACATCATTAGTTGAATGATCTGATTGATTCATTAGCTTAGCACCCGATCGTTTAGTATGTTGCTATTGCTTTCTTCATGACTTATACATGTTCCTATGACTATGAGATTATGCAACTCCTGTGTGCCAGAGGAACACTTTGTGTGCTATCAAACGTCACAACGTAACTGGGTGATTATAAAGGTGCTCTACAGGTGTCTCCAAAGGTACATGTTGGGTTGGCGTATTTCGAGATTAGGATTTGTCACTTCGATCGTCGGAGAGGTATCTCTGGGCCCTCTCGGTAATGCACATCACTTAAGCCTTGCAAGCATTGCAACTAATGAGTTAGTTGCGGGATGATGTATTACGGAACGAGTAAAGAGACTTACCGGTAACGAGATTGAACTAGGTATTGGATACCGACGATCGAATCTCAGGCAAGTAACATACCGATGACAAAGGGAACAACGTATGTTGTTATGTGGTCTGACCGATAAAGATCTTCGTAGAATATGTAGGAGCCAATATGGGCATCCAGGTCCCGCTATTGGTTATTGACCGGAGATGTGTCTCGGTCATGTCTACATTGTTCTCGAACCCGTAGGGTCCGCACGCTTAAGGTTTCGATGTCAGTTATATTATGAGTTTATGAGTTTTGATGTACCGAAGGTTGTTCGGAGTCCCAGATGTGATCACGGACATGACGAGGAGTCTCGAAATGGTCGAGACATAAAGATTGATATATTGGAAGCCTATGTTTGGATATCGGAAGTGTTCCGGGTGAAATCGGGATTTTACCGGAGTACCGGGAGGTTACCGGAACCCCCCGGGAGATACATGGGCCTTAGTGGGCCTTAGTGGAAAAGAGAAGAGGCAGCCAGAGATGGGCCGCGCGCCCCTCCCCTCCCTTGGTCCGAATAGGACAAGGAGAGTGGGCCGGCCCCCTTTCCTCTTTTCCCCCCTCCGCGAATCCTATTCCAACTTGGATTGGGGGAGGGGGAATCCTACTCCCGGAGGGAGTAGGACTCCTCCTGGCGCGCCTCTCCTAGGCCGGCCGCACCCCCCCCCTTGAGCCTTTATATACGGAGGCAGGGGCACCCCAAAGATATACAAGTTGATTCACGTGATCATATTCTTAGCCGTGTGCGGCGCCCCCTGCCACCATAGTCCTTGATAATATTGTAGCGGTGCTTAGGCGAAGACCTGCGACAGTAGTACATCAAGATCGTCACCACGCCGTCGTGCTGACGGAACTCTTCCCCAACACTTTGCTAGATCGGAGTCCGTGGATCGTCATCGAGTTGAGCGTGTGCTAGAACTCGGAGGTGCCGTAGTTTTGGTGCTTGATCGGTCGGGCCGTGGAGACGTACGACTACATCAACCAAACGCTTCCGTTGTCGATCTACAAGGGTACGTAGATCACACTCTCCCCTCTCATTGCTATGCATCACCATGATATTGCGTGTGCGTAGGAATTTTTTTGAAATTACTATGTTCCCCAACAGTGGCATCCGAGCCTAGGTTTTATGTGTTGATGTTATATGCACGAGTAGAACACAAGTGAGTTGTGGGCGATATAAGTCATACTGCTTACCAGCATGTCATACTTTGGTTCGGCGGTATTGTTGGATGAAGCGGCCCGGACCGACATTACGCGTACGCTTACGCGAGACCGGTTCTCCCGACGTGCTTTGCACATAGGTGGCTTGCGGGTGACAGTTTCTCTAACTTTAGTTGAACCGAGTGTGGCTACGCCCGGTCCTTGCGAAGGTTAAAACAGCACCAACTTGACAAACTATCGTTGTGGTTTTGATGCGTAGGTAAGATTCGTTCTTGCTTAAGCCCGTAGCAGCCACGTAAAACTTGCAACAACAAAGTAGAGGACGTCTAACTTGTTTTTGCAGGGCATGTTGTGATGTGATATGGTCAAGACATGATGCTAAATTTTATTGTATGAGATGATCATGTTTTGTAACCGAGTTATCGGCAACTGGCAGGAGCCATATGGTTGTCGCTTTATTGTATGCAATGCAATCGCGCTGTAATGCTTTACTTTATCACTAAGCGGTAGCGATAGTCGTGGAAGCATAAGATTGGCGAGACGACAACGATGCTACGATGGAGATCAAGGTGTCGCGCCGGTGACGATGGTGATCATGACGGTGCTTCGGAGATGGAGATCACAAGCACAAGATGATGATGGCCATATCATATCACTTATATTGATTGCATGTGATGTTTATCTTTTATGCATCTTATCTTGCTTTGATTGACGGTAGCATTATAAGATGATCTCTCACTAAATTATCAAGATAAAAGTGTTCTCCCTGAGTATGCACCGTTGCCAAAGTTTGTCGTGCCCAGACACCACGTGATGATCGGGTGTGATAAGCTCTACGTCCATCTACAACGGGTGCAAGACAGTTTTGCACACGCAGAATACTCAGGTTAAACTTGGCGAGCCTAGCATATGCAGATATGGCCTCGGAACACTGAGATCGAAAGATCGAGCGTGAGTCATATAGTAGATATGATCAACATAGTGATGTTCACCATTGAAAACTACTCCATTTCACGTGATGATCGGTTATGGTTTAGTTGATTTGGATCACGTGATCACTTAGAAGATTAGAGGGATGTCTATCTAAGTGAGAGTTCTTAAGTAATATGATTAATTGAACTTAAATTTATCATGAACTTAGTCCTGGTAGTATTAGCATATCTATGTTGTAGATCAATAGCTCGCGTTGTTGCTTCCCTATGTTTGTTTTGATATGTTCCTAGAGAAAAACTATGTTGAAAGATGTTAGTAGCAATGATGCAGATTGGATCCGTGATATGAGGTTTATCCTCATTGCTGCACAGAAAAATTATGTCCTTGATGCACCGCTAGGTGACAGACCTATTGCAGGAGAAGATGCAGACGTTATGAACGGTTGGCTAGCTCAATATGATGACTACTTGATAGTTTAGTGCACCATGCTTAACGGCTTAGAATCGGGACTTCAAAAACGTTTTGAACGTCATGGACCATATGAGATGTTCCAGGAGTTGAAGTTAATATTTCAAGCAAATACCCGAGTTGAGAGATATGAAGTCTCCAACAAGTTCTATAGCTACAAGATGGAGGAGAATCGCTCAAGCAGTGAGCATGTACTCAGATTGTCTGGGTACTACAATCGCTTGAATCAAGTGGGAGTTAATCTTCCAGATAAGATAGTGATTGACAGAATTCTCTAGTCACCATCACCAAGTTAGTAGAACTTCGTGATGAACTATAGTATGCAGGGGATAACGGAAACGATTCCCAAGCTCTTCGTGATGCTAAAATCGACGAAGGTAGAAATCAAGAAAAACATCAAGTGTTGATGGTAGACAAGACCACTAGTTTCAAGAAAAGGGCAAAAGGAAGAAGGGGAACTTCAAGAAGAACGGCAAGCAAGTTGCTGCTCAAGTGAAGAAACCCAAGTCTGGTCCTAAGCCTGAGACAAAGTGCTTCTACTGCAAAGGGATTGGTCACTGGAAGCGGAACTACCCCAAGTATTTGGTGGATAAGAAAGGATGGCAAAGTAAACAAAGGTATATTCGATATACATGTTATTGATGTGTACTTTACTAGTGTTCATAGCAACCCCTCAGTATTTGGTACTAGTTCAATTGCTAAGATTAGTAACTCGAAACGGGAGTTGCAGAATAAACAGAGACTAGTTAAGGGTGAAATGACGATGTGTATTGGAAGTGGTTCCAAGATTGATATGATCATCATCGCACACTCCCTATACTTTCGGGATTAATGTTGAACCTAAATAAGTGTTATTTGGTGTTTGCGTTGAGCATAAATATGATTTGATCATGTTTATTGCAATACGGTTACTCATTTAAGTTAGAGAACAATTGTTGTTCTGTTTACATGAATAAAACCTTCTATGGTCATACACACCAACGAAAATGGTTAGTTGGATCTCGATTGTAATGATACACATATTCATAATATTGAAGCCAAAAGATGCAAAGTTAATAATGATAGTGCAACTTGTTTTTGGCACTGCCGTTTAGGTCATATTGGTGTAAAGCGCATGAAGAAACTCCATGCTGATGGGATTTTGGAATCACTTGATGCTTGCAAACCATGTCTCTTGGGCAAGATGACTAAAACGCCGTTCTCCGGAACAATGGAGCAAGCAACAGATTTGTTGGAAATCATACATACTGATGTATGTGGTCCGATGAATATCAAGGCTTGCAGCGGGTATCATTATTTTCTGACCTTCACAGATGATTTGGGCAGATATGGGTATATCTACTTGATGAAACATAAGTCTGAAACATTTGAAAAGTTCAAAGAATTTCAGAGTGAAGTGGAAAATCATCGTGATAAGAAAATAAGGTTTCTACGGTCTGATCGCGAAGACAAATATTTGAGTTACGAGTTTGGTCTTCAATTAAAACAATGTGGAATAGTTTCACAAATTCGTGCCACCTGGAACACCACAGCATAATGGTGTGTCCGAACGTCATAGCCGTACTTTATTAGATATAGTGCAAATCTATGATGTTTCTTACCGATTTACCACTATCGTTTTTGAGGTTATGCATTAAAGACAGCTGCATTCACGTTAAAAAGGGGCACCATCTAAGTCCGTTGAGACGACACAATCTGAACTGTGGTTTGGCAAGAAACCAAAGCTGTCGTTTCTTAAAGTTTGGAGTTGCGATGCTTATGTGAAAAAGTTTCATCTCGATAAGCTCAAACTCAAATCGGAGAAATATGTCTTCATAGGATACCCAAAGGAGACAGTTGGGTACACCTTCTATCACAGATCCGAAGGCAAGACATTCGTTGCTAAGAATGGATCCTTTCTAGAGAAGGAGTTTCTCTCAAAAGAAGTGAGTGGGAGGAAAGTAGAAAACTTGATAAGGTAATTGTACCTTCTCCCTTATTGGAAAGTAGTACATCACAGAAAACTGTTTCTGCGACACCTACCCCAATTAGTGAGGAAGCTAATGATAATGATCATGAAACTTCAGATCAAGTTACTACCGAATCTTGTAGGTAAACCAGAGTGAGATCCGCACCAGAGTGGTACGGTAATCCTGTTCTGGAAGTCATGTTACTAGACCATGACGAACTTGCGAACTATGAGGAAGCGATGATGAGCCCAGATTCCGCGAAATGGTTTGAGGCCATGAAATCTGAGATATGATCCATATATGAGAACAAAGTATGGACTTTGATGGATTTGCCCGATGATCGGCAAGCCATAGAAAATAAATGGATCTTCAAGAGGAAGACGGACACTGATAGTAGTGTTACTATCTACAAAGCTAGAATTTTCGCAAAAGGTTTTCGACAAGTTCAAGGTGTTGACTACGATGAGATTTTCTCACTCATATCTATGCTTAAAGTCTGTCCGAATCATGTTAGCAATTGCCGCATTTTATGAAATCTGGCAAATGGATAAACAAAACTGCATTCATTAATGGATTTATTAAAGAAGAGTTGTATGTGATGCAACAAGATGGTTTTGTCAATCCTAAAGGTGCTAACAAAATATGCAAGCTCCAGCGATCCATTTATGGACTGGTGCAAGCATCTCGGAATTGGAATATACGTTTTGATAAGTTGATCAAAGCATATAGTTTTATACAGACTTGCGGTGAAGCTTGTATTTACAAGAAAGTGAGTGGGAGCACTACAACATTTCTGATAAGTATATGTGGATGACATATTGTTGATCGGAAATAATGTAGAATTATTCTGCAGGAGTGTTTGAAAGGAGTTTTTCAAAGAAAGACCTCGGTGAAGCTGCTTACATATTGAGTATCAAGATCTATAGAGATGGATCAAGATGCTTGATAAGTTTTTTCAATGAGTACATACCTTGACAAGATTTTGAAGTAGTTCAAAATGGAACAGTCAAAGAAAAAGTTTCTTACCTGTGTTACAAGGTGTGAAGTTGAGTAAGACTCAAAGCCTGACCACGGCAGAAGATAGAAAGAGAATGAAAGTCATTCCCTATGCCTCAGTCATAGGTTCTATAAAGTATGCCATGCTGCGTACCAGATCTATTGTATACCATACACTATGTTAAGAGAGGGAGTACAATAGTGATCTAGGAGTAGATCAATGGACAGCGGTCAAAATTATCCTTACTGGAATAAGGATATGTTTCTCGATTATGGAGGTGACAAAAGGTTCGTCGTAAAGGGTTACGTCGATGCAAGTTTTGACACTAATCCAGATGACTCTAAGTCTCAATCTGGATACATATTGAAAGTGGGAGCAATTAGCTAGAGTAGCTCTATGCAGAGCATTGTTGACATGATCCGTTGACTAAACTTCTCTCACAAGCAAAACATGATCACTTTTTGGGTCTTAATCACATAGCGATGTGAACTAGATTATTGAATCTAGTAAACCCTTTGGGTGTTAGTCACATGGAGATGTGAACCAATCACATAAAGATGTGAACTATTGATGTTAAATCTCATGGCGATGTGATCTAGATTATTGACTCTAGTGCAAGTGGGAGACTGAAGGAAATATGCCCTAGAGGCAATAATAAAGTTATTATTTATTTCCTTATTTCATGATAAATGTTATTCATGCTAGAATTGTATTAACCGGAAACATAATACATGTGTGAATACATAGACAAACAAAGTGTCACTAGTATGCCTCTACTTGACTAGCTCGGTAATCAAAGATGGTTATGTTTCCTAACCATGGACAAAGAGTTGTCATTTGATTAACGGGATCACATCATTAGTTGAATGAACTGATTGACATGACCCATTTCATTAGCTTAGCACCCGATCGTTTAGTATGTTGCTATTGCTTTCTTCATGACTTATACATGTTCCTATGACTATGAGATTATGCAACTCCCGTGTGCCAGAGGAACACTTTGTGTGCTACCAAACGTCACAACGTAACTGGGTGATTATAAAGGTGCTCTACAGGTGTCTCCAAAGGTACATGTTGGGTTGGCGTATTTCGAGATTAGGATTTGTCACTCCGATCGTCGGAGAGGTATCTCTGGGCCCTCTCGGTAATGCACATCACTTAAGCCTTGCAAGCATTGCAACTAATGAGTTAGTTGCGGGATGATGTATTACGGAACGAGTAAAGAGACTTACCGGTAACGAGATTGAACTAGGTATTGGATACCGACGATCGAATCTCAGGCAAGTAACATACCGATGACAAAGGGAACAACGTATGTTGTTATGCGGTCTGACCGATAAAGATCTTCGTAGAATATGTAGGAGCCAATATGGGCATCCAGGTCCCGCTATTGGTTATTGACCGGAGACGTGTCTCGGTCATGTCTACATTGTTCTCGAACCCGTAGGGTCCGCATGCTTAAGGTTTCGATGTCAGTTATATTATGAGTTTATGAGTTTTGATGTACCGAAGGTTGTTCGGAGTCCCGGATGTGATCACGGACATGACGAGGAGTCTCGAAATGGCCGAGACATAAAGATTGATATATTGGAAGCCTATGTTTGGATATCGGAAGTGTTCCGGGTGAAATCGGGATTTTACCGGAGTACCGGGAGGTTACCGGAACCCCCCGGGAGATATATGGGCCTTAGTGGAAAAGAGAAGAGGCAGCCAGAGATGGGCCGCGCGCCCCTCCCCTGCCTTAGTCCGAATAGGACAAGGAGAGGGGGCCGTCCCCCTTTCCTCTTTCCCCCCCTCCGCGAATCCTATTCCAACTAGGATTGGGGGGGGGGAATCCTACTCCCGGAGGGAGTAGGACTCCTCCTGGCGCGCCTCTCCTAGGCTGGCCGCACCCCCCCCCCCCTTTAGCCTTTATATACGGAGGCAGGGGCACCCCAGAGATATACAAGTTGATCCACGTGATCATATTCTTAGCCGTGTGCGGCGCCCCCTGCCACCATAGTCCTCGATAATATTGTAGCGGTGCTTAGGCGAAGCCCTGCGACAGTAGTACATCAAGATCGTCACCACGCCGTCGTGCTGATGGAACTCTTCCCCGACACTTTGCTGGATCGGAGTCCGGGGATCGTCATCGATCTGAACATGTGCTAGAACTCGGAGGTGCCGTAGTTTCGGTGCTTGATCGGTCGGGCCGTGGAGACGTACGACTACATCAACCAAGCGCTTCCGTTGTCGATCTACAAGGGTACATAGATCACACTCTCCCCTCTCGTTGCTATGCATCACCATGATCTTGCGTGTACGTAGGAAATTTTTTGAAATTACTACGTTCCCCAACAGCGTTTACCAGATAATGACACTTACCCTGTGCCTCGTCAAGCCTTTTTTTAACAAGCTCGATGTCGGCGTCTGCCGCATCCAACTGCCGTTCTAAATGGGCAAACTCGCTAGTCTGGCTAGCCACCGGAGCTTCCATCACCTGCACATAGAGGCAGTATGGTTATTACATGGGAATATGATCCTCTGTTCGTCGTCGTTTTCGACAACAACTAGAGTCTCAAGGGCTACTATCTACACAGGGCACCTAGCATGTGCAGGACTATCATACATTCTTTTACGTACCTCAAAGCCTGTCGGTAGACTCATAAAAGCTTCATGCAATCCGCTTTCGGTGGATGATATTCTCTCCATCACCGTATTCATCAGCACACGGTGTTCATCTGAGATGGCCGCTCGCCCCACCAACCCCCTCAGAACATCCGATCGCACACTAGACGGTGCTGGACTCTTTTGTCTGCTCTCTTCGGGAGCCGGACACTGGGAGCTCCGGGGGTCAATGGGATTATCTTCTGGCCTCACCGGACTCGGAGAGGCCCTCCGCGACGACACTTCAGGGTCACCCGCTTCCGGAGCGGAGGAGTCCGTAGGAGGCGTTTCGCTCTCCATCATCTCTGGAAGAAGATCCCCCAAAGACGAGCTCATTTGAGAGGGGCTAAGGCCCGAACTGCAAAAATATATGCGGTAGTTATCTTCTCAGAAGAAAAAGATGGCATATCTGTACTATTAAAGTATTTCGGGTCACTTATGACTCGCGGGAGAATTGATCCCCCCGCGGACTTTGTGCGGCAACGGCGCCCCCCAAGGTAGGACCCTCTGTGGGAGACTTCTTCTCCCGTTTGGAAGCTTCGGCTTCCGAATCCCCGGGCGCAGTCCTTTTCCTCTTCTGGTCGTCTTCCTTCATGGAGACGCTCGCTCCCTCGGCTAGAATGGGCAGCGTTGGGGGCCCGCGTCCGCCCGCATTATCCTCCACAATATCTTCCTTCAAGGGCTCCGGGCAAGGTGCGGTCTGGAGCATCTTTTCCAATACCGGATTTTCCAAACCCTCAGGGAGGGGGGGGGGCGAACACCGAATCAACTTCACCTTTGTTAGCCAGTCCTGGTCAAAAAGCAAACTCTCAGAAATAACTTCGTAACAAAGGAGAGATAGTATGTTCGGCCGGAAGATGCCTTACCTGTTCGGCGGCGCGGTTACTACTCAGGCCCACGTCCTCGGAGATTTCCGGACACTCCACCTGAGGTCCGAAGAATGACTTGTACATCTCCTCGTGCGTCAGGCCGAGAAAATTTTGCATGACACGCGGTCCCTTGGGATTGAACTCCCATAGGCGAAGAGGCCGGCGTTTGCAAGGCTGGACTTGACGAACCAGCATAACTTGTATTACCGCAACCAAACTGAAATCTCCATTGAAGAGATCTCGAATGCGGCTTTGCAATATAGGCACGTCCTTGGCTGGCCCCCAGCTCAGACCTCTGCTGATCCATGACATCAGTTGTGGTGGAGGGCCCGAGGGGAAAACAGGGGCGGCCGCCCACTTGGCACTTCTAGGAGCCGTGATGTAGAACCACTCCTGTTGCCACAATTCAGACACCTCTGAGATGGAACCTTTGGGCCACGGAGCTCCCGTCATCTTGCGTATTGAGGCACCTCCACACGCTGCGTGTTACCCCTCGATCATCTTCGGCTTTACTTCAAAGGTCTTGAGCCAGAGGCCAAAGTGAGGGGTAACCCGGAGGAAGGCCTCGCACACGACAATAAATGTCGTGATATGAAGAAAAGAGTCCGGAGCTAGATCATGGAAGTCTAGCCCGTAATAAAACATCAGACCCCTGACGAAAGGATCCAGCGTAAGGCCTAGACCTCGGAGGAAGTGGGAGACGAACACGACGTTCTCGTTGGGTTCGGGGGTGGGAACGGCCTGCCCTCGGGGAGGCAGCCGATGCAAAATCTCGGCGGTCAGATATCTGGCCTCCCTCAACTTTTTGATATCTTCTTCCGTGACAGAGGAAGGCACCCATTGGCCTTGAAAGCTAGATCCGGACATGACTGAAGGTTCGGAGCACCTGACCTGAACTTCGGGCAATTGAGCTTGAGGTGGGGGAAGGATTCGATTGAGCACGGGAGGGGAAAATAAAAGCCTTGTCCCCTTTATAAAGAGGGTGAATATCAAGCGTCCTCTCCGTGTCCGTTTGGACTTGCCTATGATCTAGGAGTCCTAGAAGCGGTTGGGTTACCCATGCCCGCATTGATGAGAATCCCGGGATAAGGGGACACGATCTCTGCTTTAACAAGACGTGCCAAGGAAACCGCCTCGCATGACGCGCTGAGGTGGGATAATGAAACGACTCGGATAAAGGCTTGGCCGTGGTGTGACACGCTACGGAATACGTCAGCAGATTAGATTGGTGTAAATATTGTTCTCTCTATGGCAATATGTGGAAACTTATTTTACAGAGCCGGACACTATCTTCGTGTTCAAAATATTTTATGAAGTATTTGGAGGAGAACCCGCCTTGCAATGCCGAAGACAATCTGCGCGCCGGACTCGTCGTCATGGAAGCCTGGTTCAGGGGCTACTGAGGGAGTCCTGGATTAGGGGGTGTTCGGATAGCCGGACTATACCTTCAGCCGGACTCCTGGACTATGAAGATACAAGATTGAAGACTTCGTCACGTGTCCGGAAGGGACTTTCCTTGGCGTGGAAGGCAAGCTTGGCGATACGGATATGAAGATCTCCTACCATTGTAACCGACTCTATGTAACCCTAACCCTATCCGGTGTCTATATAAAACGGAGGGTTTTAGTCCGTAGGACAAGGTACACATCAACAATCATACCATAGGCTAGCTTCTAGGGTTTAGCCTCCTCGATCTCGTGGTAGATCTACTCTTGTACTACCCATATCATCAATATTAATCAAGCAGGACGTAGGGTTTTACCTCCATCGAGATGGCACGAACCTGGGTAAAACTTCGTGTCCCTTGCCTCCTGTTACCATCCGGCCTAGACGCACAGTTCGGGACCCCCTACCCGAGATCCGCCGGTTTTGACACCGACAGCAACCCTTATCCTTCATTTATCCCTCGAACCAAACACTACAATGGCTATCCTCAACCACGTTTCATCTTTTGAACCAAAAAACATATGGGATAACTCCACCCTTCCAACCAAACTGAAAAAGGGCTATCCCTAGCCAGCTGGTTGGGGATGCCCTCAACCACCCTAGCCTGGCCCTCAAACCAAACACATCCTAAGGCATGCTTCGTTTAGTATCTGACCTTTGACTCTATAGCCCATTAAGGTCTGGTGAGTGCACATGCTCAATTATGTGATGTAGTTGTTTTCATGTTCTACAATTCGGTGGTACCAGGTTGTGTGCACAATGGGATGTTCTTAAAGATCTGAACTTGTTTCAATGGAGGCATACGATTCAGTTGAGAACTATTTTATCAACAACCATTGGATGCTACAGGTCTGGGTATAGCTAATTCAGTTGAATCTTGGCTAAGAGGTTCTCTGATAGTTAGGGCAACCACATTTTATTCTCAAGCCATTGAATCTTTTGGTGAAATGCATCGAGCTGGTTTTAGCATGACCATTCATGTAATGCCAGCTTATTTTCTGAAGTGGGCTAATTCAGTACGCTTAGTCAATTGCAAACAGGGTCATGTAATAGGTAGGATCAACAAGAGTTGGCTGGCAACTGCTATATAGTACATATATGTTATGGATCAGCAAAGTTTGTTATTTTTTCTTCTTGTTAATTTAAGCCCTTAAGGTTATGTTGTTAAATGTGTACACAAAACTTAGTTCCAGATTTAACAAGAGCACATTTTACAATGAGCTTTATAGCTGGTGTTGATCATAATCAGTAAGTGTCCACAGCATTTCAATTATTTTCTGCTTTGTGCACATTAAATACCTAGCGTTCAGTATGCCTATTTGTAGCATATTGCAGACTTGTAGTGAAGTAGCGCCATGCTAAGTACTAGATGCACCTTATTTTCAAATATGCTTTTCTGAAAATGTAATATACTTAAGGCAGCTTGTGTTAATTTTTTGGTATTACTCCCTCCGTCCCAAAATAAGTGTCTCTTAACTTTGTACTCCCTCCGTTTCTAAATATAAGTCTTCGTAGGAATTTCACTATGGACTACATACGTAGCAAAATGAGTGAATCTACACTCTAAAATGCATCTATATACATCCGTATGTGGTTTATGATGAAATCTCTACAAAGACTTATATTTAGGAACGGAGGGAGTACTAACTTTAGTACAAAGTTGTACTAAAGTTGAGATAGTTTATTTTGGGACGAAGGGAGTATGTGACTTCCACCAGATAGTAAATAGTTATACTATTTATGAGATATAGTAGAATCGATTATACATGGGTATAAAGTAGAAAATTGTAAGGCATCATATGTTGTTTCTTGGGATACCACCACACAAGTAGTAATTTCATGGAATAAAACAATCTCTTTGTCTAGCATGTTTTAACTTTTCACATGGCCCGTTGAACGACCATTCAATTTAGAAGACGCGTTTAAAATTGTGTGGTTCTGCAACACCTCTGTTTTTGCTCAACAAAGAAATAACAATGTTGCACCAAATAGTTTTTAAGTTCTGTATTTACTTCCTAAATGCATTACTTTATGCACACAATAATTTTTTACTAAGGATCTTACTGATATAAGTCCGAACTATGTATTCGAACCTTTCTAGCAATATGAATAACCATCCATGTTAGTATATTATCCTTTTTCTGATAATGATCTGTTGCAGCTCTAGAAACTAGGTCTCTCATCCACGTCAATAATGCTTGAAAATCAATTCATTTGCCAAATAAATTGTGAACAATGATGTCATATATGTCAACCAGCCAGCTATGTATATAATTTTTGTGAGCTCTGGATTCAACTGATATGTCTAGCCAAAACGAAATAGCAAGTTTTGTGCAACTTCAAATTTTCAGAGAAAATTATGCTTAATTCAAGGGGTAGTTTTGGCTCTGGACTTTTGAACTATTAATTACTTACAAATTGAAGTACATAACTAACCCAGAAGGCACTGGCATCTCACTTACCTGACTGCCTATCTTCTCTGCATGCTGCCACTTTCGGATAAAATGCCGCCTTTTCATTTCTTTTTAAAGAAGTACAATGTTACAGTTAATAATCCTTCATTATATTGCTTGTATTACAGAAGAAATGATTTCCCTTCTTGTCAAATCGAAAACAGCTGACACGCCCAAGTGTGAAGTAGTTGATGGTCGAGAATTGAAATCAAGGCACAGAGGAGAGATCTCAACTATCCCATCTATAACCACATCTATAACAGGTTTGTTGGTTTCTCCCCAAACATTTTCAGTTGTTGCATATAGTTGTGCGCAAATACTTGACATGTTTTTGCTCCGACAGAGAAGGATTGGCAAGATTTCAATTTTGTTCAAAATTGTGTTGATTTTGATGTCGTTTCATTTTTCAAGTACGCAAGGACCCAAAGTTATTCAAGAACCTTCTTACCCATGACCACTATGAGCAGGTGTTGCATCAGGTCTCGCTGTGCTGGAAGCTCTCTAGGAATGACTCCGCTGCCATGCCTCGCTTAGCAGCATAATTAGCACGGTCCGGATTGCAGTCAAGACTCCTCGAAGCAGATCAATAAGATCATGGGGCTTGTCCTACTGTTTCAATGCAATCATGTAACTAATAACCAGTCCATTCATCAATATCATCCTTCTGTAAAATGATTTAGTAGGCTAGCTCACGATGTGAAATTATGAGATCGTTTGATCTGCCCATTTTCACTAGCATTCCCTTTTTGGATAGCATTCACATGGTAATTCATATCTCTTGTGAAGGCCAAAATTTAACCACCACTAGAACTATGATAATTAGCCTCCTTTCATAATTAATCTCAATACATGCTTACATGGATATGCATATGCTAATTGTTATTGTAATGAAAAACAATCCAATTTTTATGAATAGTTTTGTCCATATCTTCCAGGTTACTTCTTTCAGCGAAGTCAACATTTAAGGTGGCCAACCTGATGTGGTGTCTGTGTGCATGCTCTGAAAAAGTCATTTATGTGCAGGCTGTGAAGGATACTTCAAAACTTACATTTCAGTGATGGATACTTCTATCTGCGATGGCAACATTTCAACGAAGGATACTTCAGAACTTACATGTAGGAAATGTCGTATGTGTGCATGCTCTGAAAAGATAAACATGTGTATGTGTCCTCTTATTCTGTAGCTATTTAATAATATATCAATGGTGTCAAGAGGACAAGTCCATGTTCTTCATGTCAAGTACAATAAGTCTCTCTCGAAAGAAAATATTCTTTATACAACAAGACAATACTTATTACAATTTTTGCATGAAGTCATGGTTTTTTTCCTTGGATTGTGGGTTTGCATCAGTGGCTGCAAGTCGAGGCTGCCTACGTTGCCACTGACAGTAGGGCACTATATTTTGTTCCTTATTTTAGTGAGGGTTATTAGTTCTTCTATTTTGATTAGCCGTGTTATGATAAATACGAAGAATCTCATTAGCAGAGTTTTTAATTGTTTTGGGTGCGTATCAAAGAAACAAGGTCATGTATTGTTGCCGAACGACGACAAAGTTTGGTAATGTAGGCTGTAGGAGAAATGGGGAGAATCATTCCAGGGATTGTAAATGGTTGAGATAGCAAAATATACACATCTGATATTTATTTTGTTTTCTATGAAGGATTTTTACATCATAGGGATCCCCTACTTGGTGAAAGTTGTGGTGTCCATGGGAGAGGCAAGGAGCACGAGCATGTGAGAGAAATAGTGTAGTGCAGAGAGCAGGGACTAGATGCCCGTTATGAAGTTGTGTCATAGTAACCAGCTAGAGGGACGATGATGCATGAAATCAGTTACATAACAAAATACAAATATGATGGATGAGTCATCAATTCAAGTGAGAAGAACTTGTTTCATGTGATTTGTAGTGGCCAAAAGCGGAAACAAATTGTTTGCACAACACCTAATTCAACAACAAAAGTGATACGCCTTGATCATTATGTGCATGTGATATGATTCTAGATATTTTTCTTTGTATGGGGTGATTCTAATACTGAGGTAGGAGGGTTCGTATGAGTGGAGCTATCGTATCTCATGCAATGCTTAAACAGGAAAATAATGAAAGCAATTTAGGTTTTTTGATGTATAACATTGCAAAATTGTACAGGGACCTTATTTAATTTGTCAGAACTTTGTATAGGGAGTGCATGATGACGAATGTTGGAAGACATTCAAAGTTAGAGATGAGGGAGTGCTTATGGCAATATGGCGAACTTAAAGAAAACATATGCGAATTTGAGCTGGGTGGCAATGTAGAGCCAAAGCCAAGTGTCTGGTATTCATCTGTTAGATATGAAGTGGGGTGACAACATAGCGAATTATTACACAAATGATCAAAGAGCTGAAGTTGAGGGGCCTGTGGTAGATTCATTTGTTGGCCCGTGGCAACGCACGGGCGCTCTACTAGTTGGTGTTAGTGGCCTTGTATAGCTGCAAATTGTAATTTTGATAGTGGCCTTGTATATAAAAATGGAGGGAGTATAACATTGGGAATTCAGATGCCATATCTAAAGCAAGACACAAATCAACACCACTAGGGATTCAGACAACTCATCAAAGTTTGCGCCAAACATGCGCGGCAATTGCTGCAAAGAAATAGCCCAATTTCTGTCACCCATAGCGATGGCACTTTCAAATTCAGTCAGGGATTTTTGCCCATTAAACACGGGTATGAAGACTAAATATAACATTGCGAACTCAGATAGACGGTAATCTGTCCATACAACCACACATACATACTTTCACTTAGTCTATTTAGGCCTCGAATAACAAATTCAATACAGGTCCATAGTTTTTCACCCACAAGCTGGGGGAGGGGCGGTGGTGGATGTGCTGCAAAAAGCCCCATCAACGTAACCGGGGCAATTCCACGGACAAGCACACGCGCAACCAAAAGATCTTCATGGGCCGCACGAAGTCTGAACCACTACTCCTTCGCATCAGTCAAGGATCTCCTTGTACAGAAAATCTGGGATATCTCCCTTGTTCCCCTTCATGGTCACAATCTCTTATGCAATTTTCACCCTTAGGTGCTCAAGTTGTGCCTGTTGAAAAAACATGAGAGAAATACAAGTGCACCAATCGTCTTGTGCATTCAAACTTTTCCAGACAAATACAAGTGCCATTTCATAATGGGGTAAGAGTCAATCGAAGGTACAGACCGGTGAACTACAGGATATAGTGCATGACATACACGACGATATCCTCCCTACGAGCATGGCACATGGTTATTACTGTCAGTGCAGGCAAAAGAACTTTTCTGTTTCTATGCTTCATACAAATAAACTCACCTCCTGCATGGTTGGTGCTGCGCCACCAAGTGGTACAGAAATTTCCACCCGATAGTCTCGACCAACCCTGCACCAAACATGTCATTGAAAAGCCGGCAAAGTCTAAGCTGGAATTTCCTAGCCAATGTCTCTGTGGTTCCTCTTTATCTCATATGCCGGTCTGTCTCTATTGGATCAAGTATCATCACAATATTCTTCTCAGTATCAAGAATGTATAAGGACCAACAGTCCATAAAGAGCACTGGGAACATGAACTGAAATTGAATTCAACAAAAAAAAAACAGATAGAAATCTATCACAATGAAGCATACCATTCAGTATGTCTTTAATTACCGCACCCAACACCTTTACCTTCTTCAGCCAATCAATTGTGTTGACCATCAAATCAGAGTTCATTATCATGCTGATGTAATCCTAGTCCACTTCATCTCGTCTCCCCTACAAAGCTCTTCCACCGGATTATTTAATAGTCCAGGCATTATACTTCGGTCGCTCGGACACCGAAGGCCATTGCTCGCCCACACATGCTGATGTAAAAGCAAGCAAGATCCGATGGTGTTGCCGCAGGGATAGCCAAAGTAAAGATGTCGACTACAGACTCGTTGCAATGGACCTTGATGCAACGAGCCTGATTCGTGGACCGATGGAGGGTCTTGATGCTGTTTGGGCTGGGATTGGATGGATGTGGAGGGTGTCATGCTTGGTTGGGTGCCCGTGAAAGATTGTGACCTCCCCGGGGGTCTATATGTGGCCGTCGTAGAGGAGTTTGTGGCCCTCCCTCGACGAGCAAGAACAATGCAGGCGGCAACAGGAGGTAGGGATGGATGCGTGGATGGATGTTGACCGTTGCTCGAGGTTACGGTGAGGAAAGTCAAGAGCATGAAGTCGAGATCGGATAGGAGTTTGAGTTCTTGTTGGCCACAGCTGGCCTCCACTTCAGCTATGTATTTTTTCGTGTGCGAGCGGAGCAGTTTGACTTACAATTTTTTGGGGGATGTATGGAATTTGAGTGGACCGTGGGTTGATTCTAAAAAGATGAGGTGCTTCTCTGAAGAAGTGCATGATGGACCAAGTAGGTAATCATGTTCTTCATTATTGTTGGTTTATGTTGATGATCATCTTCAATAAAAATTTCTAATGTTGTGTTTCTAATCCAAGGACCGCAGATTCGCCTAAGATGAGGGGATGATAAATGAAAGAGACTAATTGTAAAATTTAAAAGCCCGTGGTAGTGCACGGGTGTTCTGCTAGTAATTGATATAGCCCAAGGTGAAGTGTTGAATAAAAGACGCACACAAGGCAAGAAAGACAACAACAACAATAGTCACCCAAAGGCGGCATGAATGGTAATATATGCATATTTTGACAATCTTATATTATATAAAGGAAATTTCCTCATAAAATCTACTGCTAGCTAGCTAAAAACTCAATAAATAAGCTATCAAAAAAAGCTCTAGGTACATGCCTGTAATTTAGCTGGCCACACGATTATATATATGGCACCGCTTGGAACCTCGAAGGGGCATCAATGATTTTTTTTTTGATCGGGAAGGGGCACCAATGATGGAGACACGTCAAATGAAAAATCCAGTATATCTTAGCTTAATCAGTGTGATACAGTTTCTTTCAAATGCATGGGTCCGCTTGTTCATGGGCATGTTCCATGAGGGAATAAAATAAAAAGAAAACCATGTTTGCTACTAGTAATTCTCACTCCATCCGGGTTTACTAGTCTCTTCTATTTATGATCATATTTTGACCATAAATTTAAGTAATAACATATAAGTTGTGTGTAGTAAATATAACATCAATGAAAACCATATTAAAATACGAATTCAACAGTATAATTTTTTAGTGACATGCATTAACATTTTGCTAGCCTAATATGTGCTTAAAGTTTAGCCCAAAATACAATGAGGACTAATAAAACCAGACGGAGGTAGCACGATTGAGAATTCTTTGGAGTGCAAGCCATTCAGCGAATAGTCAATCTGGTGTTGAGTTTTGTGCAATATTTCATCAGTTTTTTAACTTAAAAAAAATCAAATTGTTACAACCCACGGACATTTTCTAAATTTGTACATATATAGACAATTTTATAAAGTTATGGGTGGCCGTAGATAGACACGAATAACAATCACATAGCCATGCCATGGAGAGCAATCATCACATACTAACATCATTGCCTCCTGATTTTCCTCAATGTGTATATGTGTAAACAAATTAATAATGTTATCGGTAGCCGTAGATATACCCGGATAAAAATTATATAGTCATGCCACTTACGAGCATAGCATGTGAGCAAACATCACATAATTAATGACACCAATGCCTAATAGTAGCATGATGTGAGGTGTAGCTCCTCAGTCCACATCATGCATGCCGAGCAAATAATTCGCATCTCGGCGGCCACAGCCTCCTCAGCTTAATATCCCCCACTATATAAACGGCCCACGGAACTGAGAACCCTCGCCACCATCACCAAAATCAAGTGTTCTTGCATCAACACATGGGCATGGCTCCCCTCTTCCGCTCGTTGGCTCTCCTCGTCCTCCTAGTCACCCTGTCCAGCACCACATTGCCCTCCTCCCGTGCTACGTCCGGCGATGGAGCCGACCATGACCTGCTGATGCTGGGTAGGTTCCACCGGTGGATGTCAGCGCATGGCCGGACGTACCATAGTGCCGCTGAGAAGCTGCGGCGGTTTGAGGTGTACCGTCGCAACGTGGACTTCATCGACGTCTCCAACAGGGACGCCGAGAGGCTCGGCTATGAGCTCGGCGAGAACGAGTTCACCGACCTCACTAACGAGGAGTTCATGGCGCGGTATGTCGGTGGCGCTTATGGTGGAGCCGGTGATGGTGGTGGTCTCATCACTACTTTAGCTGGAGATGTTGCCGAGGGGGCGGCATCATCCAAGAACGCCATCGAGGAGGATCGTAATTTGACGATGACTGCCTCTGACCCTCCCCGGCAGTTCGACTGGAGGGAACATGGTGTCGTCACGCCTGCTAAGCAACAAGGAGCATGTGGTAAGCAGTTTATATGGCATGCATACGTGTGGTTACACAACTGAAACAACCTTGTTACACAACATTGCTGTAGGATGCTGCTGGGCATTTGCTGCAGCGGCGACGGTGGAGAGCTTGAACAAGATAAAGGGCGGGGAGCTGGTTGACCTGTCCGTGCAGGAGCTGGTGGACTGCAGCACGGGCGTGTTCAGCTCGCCATGCGGCTACGGGTGGCCCAAGAGCGCACTCGCATGGATCAAATCAAAAGGGGGCCTCCTCACGGAGGCCGAGTACCCCTACATGGCCAAGCGAGGCAGATGTGCGGTGCACGACGCCGCCCGACGCATCGGCAAGATCACCGGCGTCCAGGAGGTGCAGCCGGGGAGCAGTGAGAGCGCGCTGGCGCTGGCCGTGCTCGGGAGGCCGGTGACCGTCCAGATCGACGGGAGCGGCCCCGTCCTGCAGAACTACAAGTCCGGCGTGTACAGGGGGCCGTGCACCACCAGCCAGAACCACGTGGTGACGATCGTCGGCTACGGAGTCACCGGCGCCGGAGAAGAGTACTGGATCGCCAAGAACTCGTGGGGACAGACCTGGGGTCAGAAGGGCTTCTTCTTCGTGCGCAGGGGAGCCGACGGGCCCCGCGGGCTGTGTGGCATCGCCATGTACGGTGCCTACCCCGTCATGTAGTTAGTATATCGGCATATAGTCTGCGCGCTGGGTAACATATGACGCGTAGCGTAATGTGCAAACTAAATAAGCTGCATCCATGCATGTGCACGCACATGCTGGCTATGCGAACAACGATGCCACGGATACCTGGATTGCTGGATCTACGCTAAATTACTTTGGCACCATATCTATATATGATACGATATAGTTCTCTCTCTCTCTCTCTCTCTCTCTATATATATATATATATATATATATATATATATATATATATATATATATATATATATATATATATAGGGTCACGCTATTCGTCACCCTGAGCGAGGAACAGTTATTCTTCACCCTCCTCTATTTTACCATCAATGCACCGTAATTTTATGGTCCGTAAGTTTTGTTTTATTTCCAATGCAAAAAGGAACGGTAAGAAAATATATAATCGCCGTAAAAAATATTTTATGTTATGTAAAATTACAAACGTAAAAATATAGTCTAAAATACACATAAACGGCAAATTTTCTTGTCTTATGACCTATATTTTTATTTTCTTATGTCAAATTTTATGTAGTGAATCAATAAGAATGTAACTATTTGAATTTCAAACGTAATTTAATTATGAAATGATCGTAAGATTACCTCGGGTGAAGAATAACTTATTCTACATCTGGATGATGAATAGTAACACTATATATATATATATATATATATATATATATATATATGCGTGTGTCTGGTTCTACGTGTGCTATGATGTGTATGTTTTGACAGGGCATGTACAATGGTTGATAAGATAGTTTTATCGTAAGTCTTACATGTAATTTAGAGATGACAAAAAAGATGTCTACAATGGATCATCTATTAGCCTTATCTTCAATAACTGGTTATTCATAAAAATGTGGTGAGACATATTGTGCTAAGAGAAGACAAGCCTTTTTCTTATGATTTCTCTCTCCTCCACCTCATCATTTATCCTACGTGGCATTCCTAAGATAGAATCATTGTACATGCCCTAACAATAAGTTATCTACTATATACTGAAACATGAAGCAATTAAACAAGCCGCCAAGTTCGTTCACATATGCTTAAAATATATATTCCATTTCATTCAAAGAAAAATATATACTTCGTAGATTTTAAATACAATAATTGAGATTGAATATAAAGGGATACCCAGAGCCCAAATTATGTACATAAAGTGTGAATATTCATTTCTCTGAGCTCAGGCTCATCTACACCCGGTGAAGAGAAAATTCACAACAAATACTAAACAAACTAGATGATGCCCCGCGCATTGCTGCGGAATATGTAGAAGTTTTTTTAGGTGATTCAACTTGCAAACGTATAGATTCATATTGATGGACTCGAGTTTAGAAAAAAGAGAGCAACAACAGCATCATAGTGCAATGGGAAATGGAATAAGATAATATACAGGGCAGAGCAGCCGCCTCGCACCACATTTAAATGTATACCTGCAAAATTTTGTTATCATATTTAGATATCTTGATTGTAAATCAGAATCGTTTCCTACCAGTTGTGTTCTATTTTCGTGTAACAAAGGAAATGGAGGCTAAGCAAATCTAATCAAACTTAGTTATAGCACCTGAAACATAGACCTTCAAATTATGCAAAAGAGATGATTCGACTCCGGAGCTAAGTTGGCAAAAACATAATAAGAGAGCTCAAAATTACTTCTCGAATGCACAGGTATAAAGAGTTGGTTTCTTGGGGACATAATTTTATTTGACAGGAAATTGTTGATAAAATAAGACATGATATTATATTAATACTTTGTAAATTATATTAACTAAATCTGAAATGTAATGATAAATCGTACCTGAGTACTCCCTCCAAATATCTAGTGTTTCCAAGTGCTACAGACAACAGCATGCATTTTTTGTAGCTGCAGTTGAGAGGCCCCACTTATATGCAGGAGGTTAGAATACTACCAATTGAAGATAAGATTTCTCATGTGCATTCATATGCTCATAGGTAAACTCTGCAAAACTTGCCCAATTGAATCAGCAAACATGATTTGCTATATTCCAGAGGAAGAGTGAAATGATAACTTTTATCAGAGCATTGCATAACCTAACTGAGAATATACCTAAATTGTAGACATAAAACACAGCCAACAAAATCTGCGTGTAGTTTCTGTACAAGTCTAAGGTCTGAAAGGAAGGAGGTTGCTGCTTGAACTGTTAACAGAGGACTATAAGTAGACGTTCAGGGACATGTGTATAGTTAGCAAATTGAAATATTGACTGTCGAATAACTCAAGAAGAAAGCAATGGTTGCCAATCCAAGCAGTCAACTGAACTTACACTACAGGAAATCAGACATTCGACGATGGTATTGTACACTTGGCAATCAGACCTTCAGGGGCACATGTGTTCAGTTTAACTACACACCAAATTCTGCAAAAAATACAACAACAAATGACTCAGTACGATGAGTAAGATGTACATGCATATAATCATGATTTATGAGAGAGAGAGAGAGATAAAACTCTGTAAATACAAAACTAAATGTACAGGCCGTGATTTATGAGAGAAAAATTATAGATGAAGAAAAGGAGCAAATTTACCACACCTTCGTGGGTGGGTGGGGGGGGGGGGGGTTCAACCTCGACCCACGCACATAGATCCAAAAGAACACGGTAATACAATAACCAAACAACAGGAGTACATGGATCATGAGCATCACTTACCAGCATTGCCAAAAAATTAGGCCGGTACTGAATCCATCGATCTTACCAAATTCATACAGATGATTCAACATATTAAGAGCACCTTACTTGCCCTAGGTTTGGGAATTCAGATCAAACATGTAATCTGCGGAAAGTCTACCTACCTCACTTCATATCTGAGAGAACTTACGAATCTACAAAAGAAACAACTAATCAAATATAGTCGTGATGCTGCAGGCGTGCATGCATAAGAGGTTCCTTACATGAAACTAAGATTTTCTAGAACTGGCTATGCATGGTGTGGATCTAACGACTTTGACAGGGATTTGTGTAAGTCAGTTCCTTCACTGCAACGGCAAACTCGTAATTGTTCCTGAAAATCCCATGAGGAGAGGAGTAGATCGTCGTTTCTCTTGTGCTATGGGCTGCAATTGAAACTTAGCTTTGGCTAAGTACTGCATGGTGTTAAACATCATCCTAAAATAGGGATCGAGTGAGGCTGCCGAGGGTAGGAGATGAAGTTGGGACCTAGAAGATCGAAGCTAGACCCATTGCCCGGTAGGGAGAGAAGATATTGTAGACTTTTGGACTTCTAGTCACATCTAGTGCGCTTCAATCGAAGACATGGCCGCAGACAGGCACCCGGTCGCTCGGTTGCCTGCAATCCCGCTTCAGGTAACAAAAGTCGGGCTGCCGGAGATGCCAGACCTGGGGGCATATGTTGGGGTTGGGTCGTCGGACACCGGGTGGGGTAACATAGACTCGCAGCGGCGGCGCACCATTGGCGGCGGCGAGTTGACCTCGCAGCCTCAAACTCCATCCAGTAAGATGGCACGGAGGAGTTGCGGCAGGGGATCTCGATCGGGACTGCAGAGAGTTTTTCCCCTGATGGGCTACTCCTCTTCCTGGCGGAAGCCTAGCGGCGCGAGATTTCCATGGAGAGAGATGGGAAGAGGCGTACTGGAGGGAGATGGGACTCCACTTTTTCCCATCTGCTGGGTCTTTATTGATGGATGATGATGGCTCTTCAACTATCTGGATGTTACAGGACGGAAGAGGAAGCGTGCAAAGGAGAAATTAAATCACAGGAAATAAAAAGGGTATTTGGAATTGATGATGTGGCTAGACTACTGAGGTGGAGTGAGGTGGATGGTTGCATGTTGATTAGTGATGTGGATAGTCTGCATGTTAAGAGAAATATGTTAGTGGGGATGAACTATTTAGGTATTATAGATTCAAAGATTCTAATTTTTTTTGCATGGAACATAATTTGGTGCGTGAGGATCGCTCCAAATTTCAGATCCTTTGGATGTATGGGTAGCTCTCAGCAACAACAACAACAACAAAGTTTTAGTCCCAAACAAGTCGGGATAGGCTAGAGGTGAAACCCATAAGTTCTCGCGACCGAGTAGCTCTCAACAAAAAAAAAATGGATCGGAACAATACATGAACAGTAAACTTTTTCATAGACCCCAAATTTGTCTATTTTTGTCGAGAACTACTCAAATGTTCAAATGATCTTAAATTTGAAACGCATCTCACACACCAAATTATCTTCCATGCAAAAAACAATTGGTATTTTTTGAATTTTTCTAATATTATTTTTAAATTTTCCGTTCATCATGGGTGCAACTGAGCCTGGGCGTCAAATCGCCTCGTCCCATAAAGTGCATTAAATTTCACCTACTTGGAAAAGAATTTGAGATATTTTTACACATTATTTCTCTCCCCATCCTCGACCCTCACGTCCTTATATAAAGGGTTAAGACTTAGGATTTTCTACACATCATTTTTCCCCACCGGCATACCAATGCAGAGCCGCCTTGATTGTCCCCCGATCCTTTCCGATGATAGTGTTGCCGAGGCACAAAACAATAAACCGGAACAATATATTTGCATGAATAGTAATCCGTGTGAAAAATAAGTTCTTGGTCGATTACTGTCCATTTTTACACTACGATATTAGTGAACAGTACATCAACAATCACCGGAACAAAAACTGGAACAGTATCCGAATAAACCCAGAACTGCTAACCAAAACAATAACCAAATAAACCAAAACAAAAAATTCGAATAACCTGGAACAGTAAAAACCAGTGAAATGAAAGAACGCCTGAATAAAATCGAAAACATTAACCTACCCATATCATAAAACCGAAACAGTACCTGAATTGTAACCCAGAACCATACACTCGAATAAACTGGAACAACAAAAAGGGTAAATCCGCAACCCAGAATAATACGCCTGAATAAAGCGGAACAATAAAATTAGTACATCAGCACTATGCATTCACGTGAACAGTAATCCAAAAGAAATACCCAAATTAATCCTTAAAAAATACTGAGGCTCCTTCTCCCTAGGTGCATTCACCTACGCGAAGAGAATAGCCGATGTTGTTGCAGTCGTATACCTTGCCTTCTCCTTCCCCGTGGACAACCAGACAGAGGCTTCAACCATAATCCCTAAAAAAACGAATCGACTTGATCGATTCTGGCTGTAGCACTAGCACAACTCCATGCACACGAAAAGCTATTTGATAGCCCCAGGCCGGTCAACGAGCCAGTTGATTTCTCTTTCTTGCTTCACGGTTTGGTTTTGTTTTACAAGGGTGAGCAAATGCGTGTTTACCAGCGTCGATTTTGTTTATATTGTATGTGTCTCTCCGTTGGGTTTGGTCGACACCAAATAAGGAAAAAACCCACCATTTACACATTGTTTGCTTGCCTGCATTAGTGGAGCAGTTTTGGTATGATGTTTGGTGTGGTTGGGGTGATGCAACTACACGGTGTTTGGTTGCGTACATGCAGCGAGGTCGGCTTTACCTACGTGGTGAGCTTACCAGCTACACTTTACACGATCATCGATCACACCAATAAAACAGCACTATAATCACGACGAACTGCATGATCATGATGAAGTTCTTGATCCCAAACTGTAGATCCGACTTACCAATTTCAACACTGCCCACTCTTAAACCTTATATAGCAGCTTGAACACATGCCTGCTTGATCACGACCTTGGAGTAAGCATGTCGCCTACCTACTCTTAAACCCTCTGGAACAACTGTTTTTGTAACCCGTTACTTCTTCATTGCATGCTTTCCATGAACTATAAATCCCTGAAACCCTTCCTCGGAACATCACATAATACTTGTCCTAACATGGCAGGAGAGCAACAATTCAAGCAACAAACAATTGAGCATACTAGACATGTAATAATAGAAGAAAGCATGCATGATCATACGACATAGCAAGTTCATCTTACCACTATATCTAAATCAGGAGGCATCTGATCCTCGATGGGAGGCTGGGCGTCCTCGACATAGGACGATAGAAATTGGCTCTCGGATAGGACAATGGCCTGACTAAACTCTTGGGTGCTCATGTCCCACAATCGTAGCACACACATGGACAGTAAGCATAGCACACACTATCAAACCATCTAATTCAACACAACACGATATGAGTACCACGCATCAACTAGCATCCTACCAATCCACCATGGAGTTCAACACACGACCATACACCAACAAGCATGGTACCAATCAGTCACAACTAGCTATCAATCTTTGCCGGCATGGATACATCCCCTAGCATGCTACAAATTCATCACCACTAGCTACCAAAACATCACATTACCACATATCAGAAGGTACAATGCTACAATATGGTCACAGATATGACACATGCATGTTCACAGATCTAGCTAGAATGAGTACAAAGAAGGGGGTGATCGAATAGCTCGAAGGAGGCGCAGGCAGGTCAGAGAAGAGGAGGACATGAGTCTCCCACGCAGTGTACAGTCATCCAGAGAAGATGCGCCGCTTATCTACTCGTTAGTGTCGATCCGCGTGGGAGGAAAAGCTCAAAGGCGGGGTGATGGTGGGAGTTTGGGCAGCGAGGTGAAGCTGGCTATATAGAGCGACAGAATCGGTGGAAGGTGACCACAATTCCTTCCAACACTATTTTGGAGATGCGTGTGGGCTCGTGTCATTTCTGTGGTCGCATGAGCTCGACGACGCGTTCCCCTCCCCTGCATCGCCAAGTCTGGCTTGCTGGAAGCTGTTGATTTTGTTGTTCCTAGCGGACTTTGTTGGGGAAGCTTTAAAGTCCATGTGATTCAGTTCAAACAGTGAATGCAGGCAACCAAACAATCCAATTTCTTTCTGCCCGGGCCTGGTTGCGCTCAATGCGGGCAACCAAACATGTCTCTAATAAGCTATGTAGCTGCATGCCCGCATTGACACATGCAACTAGTCAGCTACGTAAAGTTCTCTGTCTCGCTTCCGCGGGGTCACCACTTGTGGCTTTTCTCCCCTCATGACCCACTTTGTATCCCTTTGATTACTGTTCTAAATTAATAAAGTATAGGAGCCCTCAAAATAAAAAAAAACTACGTAGTTGTACAGAGCAAACCAAGCCGGTTGGACACATTTTTTTAATATTATTATTAGCATCTAATAAGAATTTGGTCACAAAGCACATGAGGTGCAAAATGGTCTTTTCAGACATCATTTAACACAGTTAAGGCTTAAAATTGACTGAAGTCTTTTTTTAGAACATGGTACAATCGAAGCCGCTCACATACACGGGCATACATGCATCCCTATGAATTCACGCACGCACATCCTAATTAACTCTGGTGGGCTGGGGATATCACTGTCCTCCTAATTAACCATCCAATCGCAGGTTGGTTCGCATAGACAGAAGTCTCATAAAGAACATAAAATTTATACTAAGTGTTACGTAGGAAAAAAACATTTTTGGATGTCAAATAGGGAACAAAAATATAAGACGGTGTAAAATAAGGAATTCTCTCAATTACAATCTAGGGGCAAGATTTACTCAATACATAAACGCTCTTTGTGTAGTCAAACAGCAGTGCTACATTTAGTACGGTTATATCTTGACAAAGTATCTGCAAGCTAGTGTTAGCATTATATAAATGTGTAATTCCCTATTAACAATTCCTAGATTCAAAACAATATACTCCAGGCAGGTTATAAGCATGTTTTTAATTTTTAGAACGGCCGGCCGGCAAAATTGATTTGCTACATACGTTTCATCCATGTATGCTTAACATTCATAACTGTTGATTATATGATGGATCTTAGCTATACGAACAATATTCTACATAGCCAGTGCGCTAGAATTACTGATGTTATTTTAACACAATAATAATAAAAGCGCTCACATGAACACACATACACTCACCCCGTGAACATAGAAGAAAGAGCATATGGAGCTAAGTTGTGAGCCTCTTCATTCGATTTCCTTCGTTCAAGATGCATCTTCTGGCTTCGATCTCTTCAGTAACTAACACATAGATGCCACCCGCTCCTTTGTCGTTTACAACTAGTTGGCAATTGGAGGCAATGCTTCACGTCAGACTACAGCTTACAGTAGCAGGTTTTATTTCAGGAATATGGGCATAGGTTATGGTTTTTTAGACCAGCGGAGATAGAGAAATGTGTATAGGCTTCGCAGCTACAAGGCCGGAGCAGGCAGATCAGCCCGGAGTTGCCAAACATGCCATATATATAAGGGCGGTCGACACAAATGCTATGTACTCCCTCCGTTCCAAATTACTCGTCGCAGAAATAGATGTATCTAGAACAAAAATATATCTAGATACATCCATACCTGCGACAAGTAATTCGGAACGAAGGAAGTATTACTCTTTCCTTTTTTTTGAGGAAAATGTATTTACTCTTTTTGAAGGGTGGTCGCTCAGTAGAGTCTATAAATGGGCCGTCTAGCAGTTTGCCTCGGTCGGTTTTAGGAACCATCTGGAACTTTCGGTACGGTTTTGGGAAGGTTTCAAAAGTTTTTTTTTCATCAGTTTTTCTCGATATCGTTTTTGGTTTCTCTTTCCTTATCCTATCCTTCTTTTTCTTTTCAAATTCATAAACATTTAAAAAAATCCTTAACCTTTTTTTCAAAGTACAGATTTTTTTTGAATTCGCATAGATTTTCCAAACCGTGAACATTTTTTGCAATTTTTTAATATTTTAGAAATTTGTGAACGTTTTCATTTTTGTGAGCAACTTTATATTTGAAGAGCTCTGTTTTTCAAATTCTTGAATTTTAAAAAATTAAAATGAAGAACAAACAACACAAAAAGACGAACATATGCTCGCTAACTGGGACACTCATGCTTTGGCCCAGGCCTATGTAGCAGCAAGGGACGCAAGTGATATTGCTCGCTTTGAGCGATACATAGCCGCGCCCCGCGATCGATCAGGTAGGGAAATAGAGCATAAATCTTGTGTATTGTCCGCTGCAAGCTATAAGCGTCCAATCCCCTATTCAATTTGGTTGCGAACAGTTTTGGGAAGGTTTTGGAAGCTTCCCTGCCGTTTTTGGAAATTTATGAGTCGTTTTAATTTCCTTTTTCACTCTCTCGGATTCATATCACTAAAACATGCCTAGATACATTCCAATCTAGAAAAACGTAAGACGATACCCTCCGCCACGAATTACTTGGCGACAAATAATTTGAGACGGGGAGAGTAATATGGATCGGAGGGACAAGTTGTTTTCTTTACTGGATTTCATGGTGTTTTTATTCTGTTTTTTTTTATATTTTTGTGTTCTCCTGTTCTTCTCTTTTTATTTCTTCAACATTTCACGAAATTCAATAATGTTCAAAACCTTTAAAAATTGTTCGAATTTCCAAAAGTTGTTTTGCATTTTAGAAAATTATTTCTGTTTTAACAAACTAGTAAGCTTGCACGTGCAAATGCACGTCTCGACTAATATTACAAACATATGGGAGAGTTATACAAAAAAATTGATTGAACTAATAATACAAGTATAATAGTGATGATTTTACAATAAACAATTGGGCTATTACATTTTTTGTTCAAAACCAAAAATGGTCTGAAAATGATTTTTTTGTATGCTTATTTATTTTCGGCAAAAATGTCAGAAATTTCCTGGAGTGACTGGTGTATTAGTGCTGATTTAGAAAATCATTTATTTTGACACTTCCATTTGGTGGGGGGGGGGGGTCAAAATTTGACTAAAAAAGGGGGCTGAAATAATTTTAGTGAAAAGGACGTTCATAATAAACCCAATGAATCGAGATATCTTGTCAAGCTCATTTCCCCGTAAGCTTGTCGAAGTAATTCTAAGTTTGAAAAAAAGAACTTACATCACATAGGACGAGTAAGAAACATGCTAATCTTTTCCTTGAAAAAAGAAACATTTTAATCTTCACCAACAATAAAAATAGTACTGGTCAAATATTTGAACCCCCCCCCCCCCCCCCAAAGATCAACAATCAATTGCGTATCATGGTGTGACTGAACTGATCCGGCAAAGCTATAAAAATATATGAAGGCTTTAGAAGATGTTGTGTGCCTGATTGTTTGTTATACTTCAACGATGGATATACTCAATCTGAACTCATAAAAAAAGCTTGAAAGCACAAGAATAACAATTCAGGTAGCCCTTAAAACACTATGTATTCATCATACATTTGTCATGCTTATGGTAATGAATTTCTCTTAAACAAAAAAACAACCAAGAGAAAAAATATCATATGTTAATTCATGGAAGTACCTCGAAAATGCCTAATGATGAGCCACTTCCAATTTTCCAAATGGTGTTAAGTACTACTAATTTCTAAATTCCTCACAACTCAATGTGTAATTTGGTGGCTGAATTAACGTTTTCTGTAAAAATAAGGATTGAGGTATCATGTAAACGTAAGAATCATGAACTCTTAGTCATTCCAAATGGTAACTGGATGTAACTTCAAGTTTGCGTCCCAATCCACCTAGGTGAGTGCCATGTTGTGACGACCTCTCAGAAAAATCAATATTGTCCAAACGGCCAAGAATGTTGGCATGTACAGTGATTAACCTGCTTAGTACTATCTCTCTTCAGCTTTCAGAAAATAAATCTAGCAATAACTAAAAGTGCTCCCCTTGCTGCATGCATTCTACAGGTAGACACATTTTTTTCACTCCACTGCTAGGACATCTGGCACTTGGATCCAAGAACAAGAAAATCCCATGAGATTTTAAGCACAGAGCCTTCAAAATCTGACTATCTGTAGAGGCAATAATAATCATCAATGCATCTGTAGAGGCAATAATAATCATCAATGCCTGCTATTGTTTTCATAAGTATAGACTAATGTTTAGTTGCATTAAGGTGAAACTTCAAGCTTTTTTTGTTATACCAGTGCCTTTGGAACTAAACACATTTGTCCTAAACACCTTAAATCTGTTTTCTGTAATTATCAGTGGTACATAGGCTTATTATAGTCGTATTCATACATTTCATTACTTATTTGCTTCTATAAAAGAATGTTTGGACCCCACTAATATCATCAGCAGTTCAGCACTATAATCATGTGCTGCATAGTGTACATAATCTCTAGGGTATGTGGTGTAAGTAAAATGCAAACAGTGGGCCAGGATACATGGATGGGTCAAAAATTCCTTTCTTCGTGCGGCGAAATAACCCATATAAATGGGGAACGATCCATAGACGTTGTTGGAACTTCATCTGGATTATTCTTCCTCATCTGGTTGTGAAAGCACAAGTGTTAAAGAACTTGCAACAGATGAAAAGAGATGAATAAGCATATGCAATGATCAAACATTGGAACAATATGTACATTGAGACTTCAGAATTCGGAGTAAGAAGCATTTCTCAGATGAAGGAGTGTCAGCATAAATAGATAAAAAATTAATTTCCATGTATCTGGCTCACAAAATGCAATTTATATTCCGATACAATACTGATAATTAAAAAGGATTATAGATATATCAGAATTGAAAAATGAGGTCATCTAAAAATATTAGATCTTTCACTTGCTGAAGGCAATCTCTATATGTATTAGTAGAAAATGACCATGGAAATACTCGAGAGTATGAACTTTGTATCACCCAAAAGGCCAAAACGAAGTTGCATCCTTTCTCTCTATGATCAAGGAAAAAAAGTTGCTTCCGTTCTGAATAGAAAATAAGCACAAAATTCTTCTAATTCCATGCGCCATGGCACCACCATTTTGTCTACAGAAAATGGTTCCAATTCCAGCCATCCACCATTGAAAAAACATGGTTGTACGAGAGTTGTAACAAGGGCAATACAATCAGAGCAGAGCAGAACAGAAAACAGCATGATTGCTAAAAGTGACTTGTTAATATCAGCGAGCCACACATTGAGATTGTTAAAACTTCAAAGTGACTGGATAATGTCAGTGAGCCAGACACGGAGCAGGGCCGCCATCAGCAAGTCTCAAGTAAAACAAGTAAAGTCTCAAGTCTTGCCTGGATTCAGTGAAACAAGTATTGTTTTTGCATATAAAAAAGAAAATCTGAAAATGTGAATAAAAGGATCTTAGATCAGTGGCAAACCTACGTGTTACCTTAGATCAGTGGAGAACCTTAGATCTTGGTTTGGCTGCAAACATCAACAGATAGCGGTGCCAAGAATAGCCATATTTGAAACTAATCTTATCCTGAAGATCCCCCACACTACCCCAAATATACAACATGTTAGCCGGATCGCCTCTTGCTCCTCCGGCAGGAATTACCTTCCCTTCTACGTTTCCCCATCTCATCCCTTCAACACAAATAACCGCCTCCTTGAGAGGCGATTCCTCGAACACTTAAAGGCATGAAAACAAACTGGTCCAGAGGACTGCTTACTTATATGTCAATGGCACCTAAACCCAGCGCAACCGACAGGGCATGATCGCCTTCCACACCTAATCACCTCAAAACACCCAACACCAGCGAATATTTTGTACAAACTCGTTGTATAATCAGTACCACTGATAGTTCATCCTTAGATCCTAAACCTTCTGAAAAAAATTTAAATTCCAAAGAAGAATGTTGTATCTGGGTAAATATTTATGGTGGAATTCCTATTAAATGTACCACTGATAGTTCATCCTTAGATCCTAAACCTTCTGAAAAAACTCAAATTCCAAAGAAGAATGTTGTATCCGGGTAAATATTTATGGTGGAATTCCTATTAAATGTTGCTCTGCTCCAATTGAGCTAATGGTAGCTACACCAGAACATCATGAACTAAAATGACCTCTCTGAGGTATAAACTATACGGTGCCATGGAAAGAAATGAATTCAGCAGCTAGCTAGAAAGAAAGTGAGCAAAACTCCATACATGCACTAACAAGACTTTATGTGAGGGATAATATTACTTACCTGTGTATGTGAGATTCAGGAATGTAACACCGATGCTTGTGATCCCTGCCAGCTCACCTAAAATTGAAGTAGCCTGCTCAAAAGAAAAGTGGGAAAGTCAAAATACATATAATCAAGACCATAGTTGTCCTGTCGAAGTGAGACTTTCCAAAAATCCCAGCCAATTCATGAAGCCAGGACAAGATATTTACATATACACTGATTTTGCAATCACAAGCATGAACTTCTCTTGTGTGCAAGCATCATATCTCAAGCAATACCATCAATTTCGGAAATTATTGAACTATTTTGCCCTCTTTGGAGTCTGGACACAACCACATGTTTCTCCCTCGTGCTTCATCAGTCCATCCAATTGACGGTTCATGCTTTGTAAACTCAGATTCATTTGTTTGCTACAGAGTATGTGCGATTCATTTGCTTGTTGGTCCCGTGAGCTAGCTTCCTACACCCAGCCAACCTCTGAAAGTTAAGGTAAAGAAAAACCTGATCAAAGTTCGTCGGCTTGGTGGCGAGGGCCTGACCGGCTGCGGCAGCGGAGTGGGGGGTGAAGGGCAATGGCAACAGCTTAAAGTATGTGTTGCCCGATGCACACAAAACAGTCCAAAAATACTTTTGTAGACGTTGTACTCATGCTGTCTTGTACAAAAGCAGTAACACATAAGAACATTTAGGCTTGCATAAAAAACAGTTCAGAATTTAGGCTTCAAAGATTACAAGGAACTGAGGAAGGCATACCATTGAGCTGCATTGCAAGTCTTCAGTGTTGATCTTATACATGCTATGCTTCTGCTATCCAATCCCTAGCTGATCATGGCTTCACAAAACCTAAAATTGGATATCACATTTCTTTCAACAATGGATGAAACTGCATTCATCTGAATGTATATACATCTCAAATTTCTTAGAACAGTTCCACTATCAATGGGAGAAGCAATCTCAGAAGGGGCTGCGGGGTGGTCAGTTGAGATGCACAGCGTGTTGGTTGTTGGGAGGGGATGAAGAGGCCTTCCGAGGCGGGGGTCGGGGGACCTTCAGGTGGACGCGGAGCAGCTGGCGGATGCAGGGCATCGCGGAAGCGGCGAGATGGGAGGACGCCGTGACACGGACGGTGCGCCAGATGTGGGTCGCGACGAGATGCAGGGCATGGTGAGCCGTCGCGGCGTGGCGGTGCCTGCAGGGGGGCTCATCAACGATGGCGAGATGCAGGGCATGACGGGGTGTCGTGGGATGGCAATGGCTGCAGGTGGAAGCGGTCGGTTGCGGAGAGAAACAAGGAAAATCTTTGCCTCCCGGTCCGCCGGCGTGTCAAGTCGTTGAGGGGAAAGAGAGAAGAGGCGGCGTATGAGGCGTGGGGCGGTGACGGGTGGCAAACTGCCTAGGCGGCGTGTTCGGGAGAGGATAGCGGGAGGCAGTTTTCCTTTTTCTTGTGTAAAGAAAAGAGGCAGGAGAGGTTAGTGACTAATGGCATGATAGGTAATTAAGGCATAAAATATGTTTAGTATCATGGAGTGATGTAGACCATCAGATCACAGGATTTGATGGATGAGATTAATTGGTTCTCCGCTCTTTCGTGCTTTTATAGGGGTAGTAGATAGTTCATGTTTTTCAAAACAACTTCTCATGTTTCCCATAAAAATCATAAGTAAAACAAATCACAATTTAGAAAATGTTCACAAACTTCAAGAAATGTTCACATTTTCCAAATTGTTTGCATAATTCAGGAAATGTTCATAATTTTTAAAATTGTTAACAATTTCAAAAAAATCAAAACTTCAAAGAATGGCTTATGATTTTTGATATTTTGTGATTTAAATTTTATTTTTCGTATTTTCAAAAAAAAAGTTCAGAAAATTTGGAAATTATTCGCCTTTTCCCTAGTTTTTTGTAATTCATGAAATGTATTAGTTCGCAAAACTTTTTAACATTTGTGATTTTTTTAATCCAGAAACATTTTGATTCATGAAAATTTATTTAATTTCATACACACCATTTCCGATTTCATGAGTTTTTTCGAACGCATGAACATTTTGTTTGAATTATTGAACTTTTTATTACATTCATGATTTTTATTTAATTTGATGAAGTATTTTTAATTCACACTTTTAAACCACTGACTTCCTCCCATCCCTGTAGAAGTGTCAGTCCCCCTTGAGACTGACACTTCTACAGGGATGGGAGGAAGTCAGTGGATTAGATAAGGAATATTGTTTATTTCCTCCCATACCCAGCAGGTGAGGTAGAGATGGAGGGCGTCCCTGTTGTTACTTGTCGGGTTCTTTTCGTTTTCTAATTTTTGCTATTTATTTCTATTCTATTTCTGAATACATGAACAATATTTAAAGTTGGATTTTTAAAATTCATGGACTTTCTTTTAAATCCTCGAATAATATGTAAATTCGCAATCAAATTATAAAATTTGGGAACATTTTATTAAACTCATGAATATTTTTTGAATTTATATATTTTGTAAATACATGAATAATTTTATTAATCAGGTAGCATTTTTCTAACTCTGTTACATATTTTAAAATTCGTCATCATTATTTGAAATCCAGGAATGCTTTTGGAAAATTCACAAATAAATATTTATCCCTGAAAATTCTTTAAATCACGAAAAAAAATTCAATTCAAATATATATTCCAAACCGTGAACAATTTATAAAATCAAGAGAAAAATTAAATTCCTGAACATTTTTTAAAACATTGGAACGTTTTCTCAAAGTCATAACCAAAATTTAAAATTCAGAAACATTTTTCAAGATCATGAATATTTTCTGAATTCGGAACAGTTTTTTAAATCTGTGAACATTTGTTGAAATCCAGGAACTATTTATAAATTCAGTATAGTTTTCAATTTTTTGGCTGTTGTTATTGTCTGTTGGTGGATATTATTTTTCCCCAACCATTTCTGTTTTATTTTTTATTTCGAATTTTTATTTTTGTTTTGGGGTTTTATATATTTTTGGTTTATGTTTTCTTCCCCTTTTACCAGTTTTTGGGGGTTTTCCTTTTTATTTCTATGCAATAAATAAAAATATTTGATATTTTTTTAATACATACCGAACATGGTTCTATGCATTGAACATGTTTAATATATAGTGAACAGCTTTTTAATATATGGTGTATGGAAAATATACAATAAACTGGGGAACAGGTCTACCTATTCATCTAAAATTTCTTTTAGAAAACTATAGAGCAAAAAGTATGGAAATATATATTAATAATACTAAAATGGATAACCTATAGTAGGAAACTAAAGGCGGAAAGTTCGAGGGTGGAATTTAGGACCTCAATTGTTTTGAAAGAAAAACTAAAACCTCATCTCAAAGTTTCAAGGAATTCTAGAAACAAACTACATGTTCATATGGATGTATACTACAAATGTATAAAGTTTCATGATGAAATAAGTTAACATGTGAGCTACACAAACATGACAATTTCCTGGATTTTTAACAGTGAAAGCGAGTGTACTGTTCTCCGTTTTCAAAATCACAAATTTGCCATCTATTGCGTAGTCCGCTAGTTAACCTATATCATCGGCAATCTGTACGCACATATGGTATACATCCATTTGAGCAAGTGGAATCTTTTACAGAATTTAGTGAAACTTTAGAATGTGACTTTGGGAAAAAAATCAGACAATAGTGACTAACTAGTTTTTTTTTAGACAATAGTGACTAGGTAACTGGTCTGCTAGACTGCTAGTGGAACACCGTGCGAAAAGGTGGCCGCTCCGCTTAAATAACCTACTATTACTAGTTGCAAGCGCACAGTGAGACGTGCCGACATAGCAAACCCCAGTGGTGAAAGCTACAGGTACGTACGTAAGCACCTTGCACTGCATGCCAGCTGAAACTACTAAACACTGTCAAAACAAAGTCAAAATACATGAAAAAACTCCACGCAAAAGAAAAATACATGAAGAAACATAATAAGGTTTTTATCGCGCCACCAAAGGCCCCGTAGTTTCTCCCTTACCAGAGATTAAAACTAATAATACTTTACCCCGCAAAAAAAAAACTAATAATGCTTTATCCCGCAAAAAAAAAAACTAATAATGCTTTCCAAAAAAACGTAAAAAAGAAAGATGTCTAAGCCCACGTTCGAACTGGGGACCTTTAGTGTGTGAGACTAACGTGATAACCAACTACACCACCCAGACAAGTTGTTATCTAAAAGCCAATTGCTTCTTTAGTTAAAACTTGCTTAAGTGGCTGTTACGAATAATTTCCTTGATAAGCTTTTAGGTGTTACTAGTACAAATGCCCGTGCGTTGCACCGGGCTTAAAAAGAGGCACTACGTGCTACATGTGTCACTGTGCTCCACTTTTTATTTTTTATTTTAATAAACGTCGATCGTATGGTTAAATGTGAAAATTTCCTTTCTTTTAAATAAAATTTAATCCTTTCATAAAATTAGAACAATTTTTAAAGAGTTAATTTTTTTATAGATATTTGAACACTGAAAAAATATTTTTACAGTTTTTTTGTAAATAATGTTCTTTTGTTTACATTTGTAAATGTTTATTTGGGAATTTTTAAGTATACATTTCTAAATGGTTTTTTAGTAAAATCGTATGATTTTTTGGGTAGTTTTTAAGTTTTTTGAGATAGTGTGAACATATTTTTCTTGAAACAAAAATAGTTTGAAACTGTGAATGTTTTTAAGCTATATTGACTGTTTCGTGCGTTGCAACAGGTATAAATAAATCTGAGAGTTTGTTTGGTATTCGAGAGTTTACATGTCATGATAAATAATGATGATTTTCCAATTAAATTGATGGTAAGACTCGTAAGAATCCACTTTATGAAGATCCATTGTATTCCAAAAGCTTGTAATTTTCGTATCTACTAATAAAACATATTCCTTCAAATTGCTCAAAACAAATTGGATTATGTGTAATAAAAAATATGATTGCCGGAAAGTAAAGAGTTTATAATGCTTGGTGCTCTTTTGTTGACACATTGCATCCAGTAATAGGAGCACACCCTCCACGCCAACCTGGACATTTTCATCGGGCCTCGATGGGATCAAGATTAGGGTACGTAGAGCTACAGATCCCCCCCCCAGCTGCCGTCAGGGCAAAACATGACGCAAGCAAGATGCACCGTTGTCCACACTCTATATACACTTCGTCCCTTCCTCTCTACTCCCTATATCACCAAGACATCGATGACATCCAGAGTTGAGGAATATCTTGCTGGTCAGGAAGTAATGGTGAGCCCCAATATTTTTCTCCCTTAAGAGCATCTACACTCGGACTTGGCAAATCCGACCCCTCAAACGCCAGCGACCGGTCACCCCTCAAAAAATGGTTTCCACATCCCGATATCCCAAATTAGAAACCTCAAATCCACATTATTACATGCAACATGAAAACTAATCTACGTGGAGCTCGTTCGGTTCTGCTCCCCTCTCGCCCGGCTCTGCCATGGCCATGTCCGCCGGTCGGTTGCGCTCCTCAGAGTGTTGGGCCGGTCGCCGGCAAGGTAGTGTAGGGCATGGGACACAAGCTAGTTGGCTCACGGGACTCGAGGCCCCGCCGTCTCCCATGCCCTACTCTTCCTCGTCGGAGACCGGAACCCGTGTTGGGGAACGTTGCAGAAAACAAAATTTTTCCTACTCGTTTCACCAAGATCATCTAGGAGTTCATCTAGCAACGAGTGATTAGATGCATCTACATACCTTTGTAGATCGCGAGCGGAAGCGTTCAAAAGAACGGTGATGATGTAGTCGTACTCGACGTGATCCAAATCACCGATGACCAGCGCCGAACGGACGGCACCTCCGCGTTCAACACACGTACGGAACAGCCACGTCTCCTCCTTCTTGATCCAGCAAGGGAGGGAGGAGAGGTTGAGGGAGATGGCACCAGCAGCAGCACGACGGCGTGGTGTTGATGGAGCTGCAGTACTCCGGCAGAGCTTCGCTAAGCACTATGGAGGTTGAGGAGGTGTTGGGGAGGGAGAAGGAGGCAACCAAAGGCCGAGGCGTTCAGGTATGAAGTCCCTCCTCTCCCCCACTATATATAGGGGTGCCAAGGGGGGTGGTGCGCAGCCTAGGAGATCCAATCTCCTATGGCCGGCGGCCAAGGGGAGGTTTCCCTCCCCCCCAAGGCACCTAGGAGGTGCCTTACCCTCCTAGGACTCTTCCCCTTCTAAACCCTAGGCGCATGGGCCTATGTGGGGCTGATGCCCTTGGCCCATTAGGCCAAGGCGCACCCCCTTACAGCCCATGTGGCCCCCCGGGACAGGTGGACCCACCCGGTGGACCCCCGGGACCCTTCCGGTGGTCCCGGTACAATACCGATAACCCCGAAACTTGTCCCGATGCCCGAAACAGGACTTCCCATATATAAATCTTTACCTCCGGACCATTCCGGAACTCCTCGTGACGTCCGGGATCTCATCCGGGACTCCGAACAACATTCGGGTTACTGCATATACATATCCCTACAACCCTAGCGTAACCGAACCTTAAGTGTGTAGACCCTACGGGTTCGAGAGACAAGCAGACATGACCGAGATGACTCTCCGGTCAATAACCAACAGCGGGATCTGGATACCCATGTTGGCTCCCACATGCTCCACGATGATCTCATCGGATGAACCACGATGTCGAGGATTCAATCAACCACGTACGCTATTCCCTTTGTCTATCGATATGTTACTTGCCCGAGACTCGATCGTCGGTATCCCAATACCTCGTTCAATCTCGTTACCGGCAAGTCACTTTACTCGTACCGTAATGCATGATCCCGTGACCAGACACTTGGTCACTCTGAGCTCATTATGATGATGCATTACTGAGTGGGCCCAGTGATACCTCTCCGTCATCCGGAGTGACAAATCCCAGTCTTGATCCATGTCACCCAACAGACACTTTCGGAGATACCCGTAGTCTACCTTTATAGTCACCCAGTTACGTTGTGACGTTTGGCATACCCAAAGCACTCCTACGGTATCCGGGAGTTACACGATCTCATGGTCTAAGGAAAAGATACTTTGACATTGCAAAACTCTAGCAAACGAACTATACGATCTTGTGCTATGTTTAGGATTGGGTCTCGTCCATCACATCATTCTCCCAATGATGTGATCTCGTTATCAATGACATCCAGTGTCCATAGTCAGGAAACCATGACTATCTGTTGATCAACGAGCTAGTCAACTAGAGGCTCACTAGGGACATGTTGGTGTCTGTTATTCACACATGCATTACGATTTCCGGATAACACAATTATAGCATGAATAAAGACAATTATCATGAACAAGGAAATATAATAATAATGCTTTTATTATTGCCTCTAGGGCATATTTCCAACAGTCTCCCACTTGCACTAGAGTCAATAATCTAGTTACATTGTGATGAATCGAACACCCATGGAATTCTGGTGTTGATCATGTTTTGCTCTAGGGAGAGGTTTAGTCAACGGATCTGCTACATTCAGGTCCGTATGTACTTTACAAATCTCTATGTCTCCATCTTGAACATTTTCACGAATGGAGTTGAAGCGACGCTTGATGTGCCTTGTCTTCTTGTGAAACCTGGGCTCCTTGGCAAGTGCAATAGCTCCAGAGTTGTCACAGAAGAGCTTGATCGGCCCCGACGCATTGGGTATGACTCCTAGGTCGGTGATGAACTCCTTCACCCATATTGCTTCATGTGCTGCCTCCGAGGCTGCCATGTACTCTGCTTCACATGTAGATCCCGCCACGACGCTTTGCTTGCAACTGCACCAGCTCACTGCCCCACCATTCAAAATATACACGTATCCGGTTTGTGACTTAGAGTCATCCAGATCTGTGTCGAAGCTAGCGTCGACGTAACCCTTTACGACGAGCTCTTCGTCACCTCCATAAACGAGAAACATTTCCTTAGTCCTTTTCAGGTACTTCAGGATATTCTTGACCGCTGTCCAGTGTTCCTTGCCGGGATTACTTTGGTACCTTCCTACCAAACTTATGGCAAGGTTTACATCAGGTCTGGTACACAGCATGGCATACATAATAGAACCTATGGCTGAGGCATAGGGGATGACGCTCATCTCTTCTATATCTTCTGCCGTGGTCGGACATTGAGCTGAGCTCAATTTCACACCTTGTAACACAGGCAAGAACCCTTTCTTGGATTGATCCATATTGAACTTCTTCAATATCTTATCAAGGTATGTGCTTTGTGAAAGACCTATGAGGCGTCTCGATCTATCTCTATAGATTTTGATGCCTAATATATAAGCAGCTTCTCCAAGGTCCTTCATTGAAAAACTTTTATTCAAGTAGGCCTTGATGCTGTCCAAGAGTTCTATATCATTTCCCATCAAAAGTATGTCATCTACATATAATATGAGAAATGCTACAGAGCTCCCACTCACTTTCTTGTAAACGCAGGCTTCTCCATAAGTCTGTGTAAACCCAAACGCTTTGATCATCTCATCAAAGCGAATGTTCCAACTCCGAGATGCTTGCACCAGCCCATAAATCGAGCGTTGGAGCTTGCACACTTTGTCAGCATTCTTAGGATCGACAAAACCTTCCGGCTGCATCATATACAATTCTTCCTTAAGGAAACCATTAAGGAATGCCGTTTTGACGTCCATTTGCCATATTTCGTAATCATAGAATGCGGCTTCTATGCGGCAATTGCTAACATGATTCGGACGGACTTCAGCTTCGCTACCGGTGAGAAAGTCTCATCGTAGTCAACCCCTTGAACTTGTCGATAACCCTTAGCGACAAGCTGAGCTTTATAGATGGTCACATTACCATCCGCGTCTGTCTTCCTCTTAAAGATCCATTTATTTTCTATGGCTCGCCGCTCAACGGGCAAGTCAGTCAAAGTCCATACTTCGTTTTCATACATGGATCCTATCTCGGATTTCATGGCTTCTAGCCATTTGTCGGAATCCGGTCCCGCCATAGCTTCTTCATAGTTCGAAGGTTCACCGTTGTCTAACAACATGATTTCCAAGACAGGGTTGCCGTACCACTCTGGTGCGGAACGTGTCCTTGTGGACCTTCGGATTTCAGTAGGGGCTTGATCAGAAGTATCTCGATCATTTTCATTAACTTCCTCTCTAGTCGGTGCAGGCACCTCAGGAACATTTTCTTGAGTTGCGCCATTTTCCGGTTCAAGAGGCAATACTTCATCAAGCTCTACTTTCCTCCCACTTACTTCTTTCGAGAGAAACTCTTTCTCCAGAAAGGACCCATTCTTGGCAACAAAGATCTTGCCTTCGGATCTGAGGTAGAAGGTGTACCCAATAGTTTCTTTTGGGTACCCTATGAAGACGCATTTTTCCGATTTGGGTTCGAGCTTTTCAGGTTGAAGTTTCTTGACATAAGCATCGCATCCCCAAACTTTTAGAAACGACAGCTTAGGTTTCTTCCCAAACCATAATTCATACGGTGTCGTCTCAACGGATTTCGACGGAGCCCTATTTAAAGTGAATGCGGCAGTCTCTAAAGCATAGCCCCAAAAAGAAAGCGGTAAATCGGTAAGAGACATCATAGATCGCACCATATCTAACAGAGTGCGATTACGACGTTCGGACACACCATTACGCTGAGGTGCTCCAGGCGGCGTGAGTTGTGAAACTATTCCACATTTTCTTAAGTGTGCCCCAAACTCGTGACTCAAGTATTCTCCTCCACGATCTGATCGTAGAAACTTGATTTTCCTGTCACGTTGATTTTCAACCTCACTCTGAAATTCCTTGAACTTTTCAAAGGTTTCAGACTTGTGTTTCATTAAGTAGATATACCCATACCTACTTAAATCATCAGTGAGGGTGAGAACATAACGATAGCCACCGCGAGCCTCAACACTCATCGGACCGCACACATCAGTATGTATGATTTCCAATAAGTCGGTTGCTCGCTCCATTGTTCCTGAGAACGGAGTCTTGGTCATTTTACCCATAAGGCATGGTTCGCACGTGTCAAATGATTCATAATCAAGAGACTCTAAAAGTCCATCAGCATGGAGCTTCTTCATGCGTTTAACACCTATGTGACCAAGGCGGCAGTGCCACAAGTATGTGGGACTATCATTATCAACCTTACTTCTTTTGGTACTCACATTATGAATATGTGTAGCATCACGTTCGAGATTCATAAGGAATAAACCATTCACCATAGGAGCATGACCATAAAACATATCTCTCATAAAAATGGAACAACCATTATTCTCAGATTTAAAAGAGTAGCCATCTCGAATTAAACGAGATCCCGATACAATGTTCATGCTCAAAGCTGGCACTAAATAACAATTATTAAGGTTTAAAACTAATCCCGAAGGGAGATGCAGAGGTAGCGTGCCGACGGCGATCACATTGACCTTGGAACCATTCCCGACGCGCATCGTCACCTCGTCCTTTGCCAGTTTCCGCTTATTCCGCAGCCCCTGCTTTGAGTTACAAATGTGAGCAACTGCACCGGTATCAAATACCCAGGAGCTACTACGGGCACTAGTAAGGTACACATCAATTACATGTATATCACATATACCTTTTGTTTTGCCGGCCTTCTTATCCGCTAAGTACTTAGGGCAGTTCCGCTTCCAGTGACCGCTTCCCTTGCAATAAAAGCACTCAGTCTCGGGCTTGGGTCCATTCTTTGGCTTCTTCCCAGCAGCTTGCTTGCCGGGCGCGGCAACCTCCTTGCCGTCCTTCTTGAAGTTCTTTTTACCCTTGCCTTTCTTGAACTTAGTGGTTTTATTGACCATCAACACTTGATGTTCCTTTCTGACTTCTACCTCTGCTGATTTCAGCATAGCAAATACTTCAGGAATGGTCTTTTCCATCCCCTGCATATTGAAGTTCATCACAAAGCTCTTGTAGCTTGGTGGAAGCGACTGGAGGATTCTGTTAATGACCGCATCATCCGGGAGATTAACTCCCAGCTGAGTCAAGCGGTTATGCAACCCAGACATAGTGAGTATGTGCTCACTGACAGAACTGTTTTCCTCCATCTTACAGCTAAAGAATTTGTCGGAGACTTCATATCTCTCGACCCGGGCATGAGCTTGGAAAACCATTTTCAGCTCTTCGAACATCTCATATGCTCCATGTCTCTCAAAACGCTTTTGGAGCCCCGGCTCTAGGCTGTAAAGCATGCCGCACTGAACGAGGGAGTAGTCATCGAAACGTGCCTGCCAAGCGTTCATAACATCTTGTTCTGCAGGGAGAACGGGTGCGTCACCAAGCGGTGCTTGTAGGACATAATCTTTCTTGGCAGCTATGAGGATGATCCTCAGGTTCCGGACCCAGTCCGTATAGTTGCTGCCATCGTCTTTCAGCTTAGTTTTCTCTAGGAACGCGTTGAAGTTGAGGACTACGTTGGCCATTTGATCTACAAGACATATTGCAAAGATTTTAGACTAAGTTCATGATAATTAAGTTCAACTAATCAAATTATTAGTGAACTCCCACTTAGATTAGACATCCCTCTGGTCATCTAAGTATTACATGATCCGAGTTAAACTAGACCGTGTCCGATCATCACGTGAGACGGACTAGTCAACATCGGTGAACATCTTCATGTTGATCGTATCTTCTATACGACTCATGCTCGACCTTTCGGTCTTCTGTGTTCCGAGGCCATGTCTGTACATGCTAGGCTCGTCAAGTCAACCTAAGTGTTTGCATGTGTAAATCTGTCTTACACCCGTTGTATGTGAACGTCTGAATAAAACACCCGATCATCACGTGGTGTTTTGAAACAGCGAACTGTCGCAACGGTGCACAGTTAGGGGGAACACTTCTTGAAATTATTGTGAGGGATCATCTTATTTACTACCGTCGTTCTAAGTAAACAAGATGCAAAACATGATAAACATCACATGCAATCAAATAATAAACGTGACATGATATGGCCAATATCACATAGCTCCTTTGATCTCCATCTTGGGGCTCCATGATCATCTTGTCACCGGCTTGACACCATGATCTCCATCATCATGATCTCCATCATCGTGTCTCCATGAAGTTGCTCGCCAACTATTACTTCTACTACTATGGCTAACGCGTTTAGCAATAAAGTAAAGTAATTTACATGGCGTTTCTTGATGACACGCAGGTCATATAAAAGAATAAAGACAACTCCTATAGCTCCTGCCGGTTGTCATACTCATCGACATGCAAGTCGTGAATCCTATTACAATAGCATGAACATCTCATACATCACATATAGATCATTCATCATTCATCACAACTTTGGCCATATCATATCACAAACCACTTGCTGCAAAAACAAGTTAGACGTCCTCTAATTGTTGTTGCAAGTTTTACGTGGCTGAATTAGGGTTCTAGCAAGAACGTTTTCTTACCTACGTTAAAGCCACAACGTGATTTGTCAACTTCTATTTACCCTTCATAAGGACCCTGTTCATCGATTCCGCTCCAACTAAAGTAGGAGAGACAGACACCCGCCAGCCACCTTATGCAACTAGTGCATGTTAGTCGGTGGAACCGGTCTCACGTAAGCGTACGTGTAAGGTTGGTCCGGGCCGCTTCATCCCACAATACCGTTGAAGCAAGAAAGGACTAGTAACGGCAAGAAAGTTGACAAATCTACGCCCACAACAAATTGTGTTCTACTCGCGCAAGAAGAACTACGCATAGACCTAGCTCATGATGCCACTGTTGGGGAACGTTGCAGAAAACAAAAAATTTCCTACTCGTTTCACCAAGATCATCTAGGAGTTCATCTAGCAACGAGTGATTAGTTGCATCTACATACCTTTGTAGATCGCGAGCGGAAGCGTTCAAAAGAACGGTGATGATGTAGTCGTACTCGACGTGATCCAAATCACCGATGACCAGCGCCGAACGGACGGCACCTCCGCGTTCAACACACGTACGGAACAGCCACGTCTCCTCCTTCTTGATCCAGCAAGGGAGGGAGGAGAGGTTGAGGGAGATGGCACCAGCAGCAGCACGACGGCGTGGTGTTGATGGAGCTGCAGTACTCCGGCAGAGCTTCGCTAAGCACTATGGAGGTTGAGGAGGTGTTGGGGAGGGAGAAGGAGGCAACCAAAGGCCGAGGCGTTCAGGTATGAAGTCCCTCCTCTCCCCCACTATATATAGGGGTGCCAAGGGGGGGTGGTGCGCAGCCTAGGAGATCCAATCTCCTATGGCCGACGGCCAAGGGGAGGTTTCCCTCCCCCCCAAGGCACCTAGGAGGTGCCTTACCCTCCTAGGACTCTTCCCCTTCTAAACCCTAGGCGCATGGGCCTATGTGGGGCTGATGCCCTTGGCCCATTAGGCCAAGGCGCACCCCCTTACAGCCCATGTGGCCCCCCGGGACAGGTGGACCCACCCGGTGGACCCCCGGGACCCTTCCGGTGGTCCCGGTACAATACCGATAACCCCGAAACTTGTCCCGATGCCCGAAACAGGACTTCCCATATATAAATCTTTACCTCCGGACCATTCCGGAACTCCTCGTGACGTCCGGGATCTCATCCGGGACTCCGAACAACATTCGGGTTACTGCATATACATATCCCTACAACCCTAGCGTAACCGAACCTTAAGTGTGTAGACCCTACGGGTTCGAGAGACAAGCAGACATGACCGAGACGACTCTCCGGTCAATAACCAACAGCGGGATCTGGATACCCATGTTGGCTCCCACATGCTCCACGATGATCTCATCGGATGAACCACGATGTCGAGGATTCAATCAACCCCGTACGCTATTCCCTTTGTCTATCGATATGTTACTTGCCCGAGACTCGATCGTCGGTATCCCAATACCTCGTTCAATCTCGTTACCGGCAAGTCACTTTACTCGTACCGTAATGCATGATCCCGTGACCAGACACTTGGTCACTCTGAGCTCATTATGATGATGCATTACCGAGTGGGCCCAGTGATACCTCTCCGTCATACGGAGTGACAAATCCCAGTCTTGATCCATGTCACCCAACAGACACTTTCGGAGATACCCGTAGTCTACCTTTATAGTCACCCAGTTACGTTGTGACGTTTGGCATACCCAAAGCACTCCTACGGTATCCGGGAGTTACACGATCTCATGGTCTAAGGAAAAGATACTTTGACATTGCAAAACTCTAGCAAACGAACTATACGATCTTGTGCTATGTTTAGGATTGGGTCTCGTCCATCACATCATTCTCCCAATGATGTGATCTCGTTATCAATGACATCCAGTGTCCATAGTCAGGAAACCATGACTATCTGTTGATCAACGAGCTAGTCAACTAGAGGCTCACTAGGGACATGTTGGTGTCTGTTATTCACACATGCATTACGATTTCCGGATAACACAATTATAGCATGAATAAAGACAATTATCATGAACAAGGAAATATAATAATAATGCTTTTATTATTGCCTCTAGGGCATATTTCCAACAACCCGAACATTATCGGTGGACGCCAGATCGATGATGGATCCGTCCGGGACGAGCCGCCGACGTCCACCACAATGCGGTTGCGGTGCCCGGACTAATGGGCCATACGGGGCGTCGGAGAATGTGACTCCGCCTCGTCGACGTTCATTGCCGCAAGGGCTGCCGCCGCCTCCCACGCTTGGTGCCTTGCATGGCGTGCACGTCGTGCCATGGCCTTGTGGGATGATGGTGCGCCATCGAAGGGGTTGCCTGTGCGCTAGCGCGTTCGAACGCCAGACGGACCGCATGACCTCCGGCGAGGCAGCGCCATGCCCCATTTGAGCGGACGCAATGGATTCCCGACGGATGGAGTCCGAGCACAGCCGTCCACGGGCCTCCTCCCGAGCATGGCGGAGCGCAAGCCGGACGTCCATCTCCTGCTCGGGGCCGCGCGGGATGAGATCGGAGTCGAGGGATCTCGAGGTGAAGGACTTGGATCCATTGCCCACCATGCCGGAGACGACCGGAAGGAGCCAGAGACGAGCTTGGGTGGCGGAGGGGAGGGAAGTGGCTAGGGTTTGGTCCGACGAGCGGTGTGAAGGATTTTATGTGGGATCGGGTGGGCCAGCGTGGACCGGGTCCGATATGGCGGGCATGCCGGGGCGCTCCCATATCCGCCCCATATTTAAGTTAGATATGGTGTGTGCCGGTGAGCCCGGGCGTTTGAGGGGCCTGTCTGGGTTAAAAAATCGTGACCGGGAGGCCCGTCCGGGCGTATGAGGCATATGCTCTAAGAAATAGTAGTATCTCTTTCCAATATTTCACTTACTTTAAATCAATATGTCTATAATATATTCATATGATGTGGTAGACATGAATAAATTATGCCAGTAACATCAATCAATCAAACAATAGAAATAGCATCCAGTAGCTTCCGCTCGGTGCGGCAGCAACAACACCCACTGCCGCCCACCACCGCTCACTGCGTGCCTCTTCCTTATCCACACACAACACACAACACACATCGGCCATTCCACCTCCTCTTCTTCATCCACCCCGATCTAGCCCACGAACAGCTTGGCCTAGCCTTCCCACTGTGCGCAGCCGTGGTGGCTGGCGGGGGCCAGGGCAGCAACCCCCCTGTCGGTGAGGAACCACGAGAGGACGCCATGGATGGCGGTTTGGAGCTGCGTCGCCCGATCTGGCCGCCAGCCCAGTATCTGATCCCTGCGTCGGCTTCGGCTCGATTCGGACGTCCATAGCCTCCGCCACCTGCGCATGCCCCCCTAGGTCCGGCCGATGATCTCGCGCCGCTTCGTCTGCTCGCGTTGACCCCGAGAAGGCCAACGCCTCGTCGTCCAGCCGCGGCCCGGCCTGTGACGGCGGCGGCGGCGGCATCCCCGTGCCGTGGTGGTGGAGCTCTCCGGTGGGTGGCTGGGCGACAGGGGATGCGGGGCTGGCTCGGTTGCTCGCCAGATCGGCAGGCCTGTGTGGAGGCGCGGGAGGCGGTCTGGCGCAGCGCCTGCTGTGTGTCGTCCTCGGCAGCTGCCTGGCGGGATGCGTTGTGGTGGTGCCGTGTGCACTGCGGCTGCCAATGGTATCAATGTTTTTCTGTATTCTCTCAACTCTGTTTCCATGAGGATTATTAGAAGGAATGTCAAATTCGCCGCCGCGACCACTGTTTTTTGTTGGATTCATGCGCCGTTCCTCTTTGATTGATTGTATCTCACACTTCTTTCGTTGGCTTGTTGATTCTTGCAATTTGGAAAGTATATAAGTTGCTAGGATTTGATGTAAAGTTGCGGGGTGGGACTATTAATTCGAATCTGAAATTTTAGCACAAACTCTGACTGCTACAGCAGGGAGGGAGAGGAGGGCGATGCGAGCGGGTGCGGGTGGATGCGGGTGACTCCTTTTTTTCCCCGACGAACCGTTATTTTCACCGCGACGCATCATCCCTTCCTTGGCTTCTGCGGAGGACGCCGGTGGCAATCGGCGGGGCGTGCCCGGCGGTTCGGTGGAGGGAGGCAATGGAGGAATCCGGCAATGGATAAGTGGGCGGAGGTGGGGGTGGTGGCAGGGGTTTTTATGCAAAACAAATCGAAACGTTATCTCATCAGGAGCATACGTTAAGTAGGACTGCGGGTTGATTTCTTATAAACTGCGGGACTATTATGCAAAAGCGACGACGGAAAACCGAAACGTTTTCTCTGGTTGCCACTTAAACAGGGAGCGCGGGTTGATTTCCTGTAAACGGAGGGGCTTTTTTGTAAAACGACCATGACGGACGACCAGAAGCACTCCGTGCTTTATTAGTAGGGAAAGATAAAGGCTTAAACCTCAATATCTTCTGTGGATTATTAACACACTCTCTCTTGTTTTATTTTATCTGCGTACTATAGATAATACCTTGCACATTATCGTGGGAATTTTTTGACTATGTGAACATGAATACTTGAATTAATAATATTTTAAATAGATGCAATTATACATATTTATTGAATATAAGTACGTGGAAGCCTGGTGGGTGAAGGGGGCTCCTATATCACAACCTCAAGCTGTAGGGTGGGGAGCCTAAGAGCAACTCTAGTAGACCCCACATTTTGCCGACTTGTAAAATGTGTTTGCAGGTCGCACGGGGACGGTTATGCAGGTCGAATTTTGCGGCGGCAGACTAGAAACCTCAAACAAGCCCCTAAATTTAAAAAAAAAGTTGTTTCGCGCGAGAAATTTAAACAGCAGCTCGCCGGAGCTCGCTTGCATAGATGGTTCTTCTTCGCATAATAAGTTTATACACGCCACATACATACATAAAGGTTAGATATGCTAGACAGGGCCTACGCTACCGCACCACTACAACAAAGAGTGAGCTCACCGGAGCTCCTGCGGTAGCTGCCCATCGGCGGCGATCAGTCGGAGTCGCGGTCGAGGTCGATGTAGAGCTTCGCCTGCTCCGCCTTCATCACGCGCAGGTCGCCCTCCTTCGATGCGTGCGCCTGCGATGCCATGAGTCCCGTCTCGAGGAAGAGCCGCTCGTACTCGAGCTCGTGCCGGATGCGCTCTTCCATCTCCTCCTGATCCCTCGCCGACCGCTCGAGGATGGCACGCTCAAGGAGCTCCTCCTGCCCCGATGGAAGGTAGTCCTCGGGTCCGATGATGCCTCGGCGCAGCGGCGCATCGGGCATGGCCTCCTCCGGCTCCCTCTTCACCGGAACGAGCCGCGAGCTCGATGCGCCCGCGGATGAGCACCCCACGGACCCGTAGCCAGATGAGCTCCTCGCGGACCAGTTACCGGAGGAGGCGCGGCGGCGACGGGCGCCCTCGAGCTCGAACTCGTCGAGCTCGCGTCGGTTGAATGCCGGCGGCGGCCGGGCATCGTGGTTGAGCCACCAACGCGCCCCCCCGCTTGCGCGCGACGTCAGATCTGGCGCGGCGGCGGCGCTCCGCCTCATCCCCCGAGTCGTCCATGGTGGTTCAAGGCTTGCCGGCGGCGAGAAATGGAGCGGCGCGGTGGGGAATTGGAGGGGAACGCGGCTGCGGGAGGATAGGGTTTCGACCCGCATCTGCCCCGCAAACCTGCAGTTATAGTGGCTCGGGGGTTGCGTTTGCGGGTTGCGGCAAAAAAATTTACGGACCGGACACCGATGCGGGCTTTGGTTTGGCCAGAAAAATGGGCCGAGCCTCTATAATTGCCGGAATTATGCGGGTTTGTGTCGGATACGGGGTCTGCTAAAGTTGCTCTAAGAGCTTGCATGGCGGTGAAGTGGTGGTGTGGAGGAGGCTAGGAGTTTATGCAACGCGGATGTAGTACGAAAATTCTGAGGGGCATGCACCTGCCCGCCCGTGCCAACTGTCCGTTTGCCCTAAAGATGCTGGATTTCACATAAGCATAGATCAAGTTTTAAGTTTTAGTTTCTGAAATTTATGATTCATTCGTTTGCTCTTATCAAGTTTCAGCAGTTGAGACTTAACAAAATTTTAAAAACTCGCCAAAACATATTTAAAATGGATCTTATTTGAAAGATCTCGAAAAAAAAAACACAGGACATAGTACTAGTAGATTGATTTGACAATTGCGAACGTATTTTCCTATAATATCTGCCAGCACACAATAAAAAAACACATGCACGGAGCCGTGACCCGTCTCCGACGTGGCCAGGTCAAAACATATGCACAGTGAATATGGTGATGTATCTAAATCATTATCTGTTGTGTCCACTTGCCTGAAATAACCGAATATATCTACACATACATGATATCCTTTTTTTTTGCGGTTATACATACAGTATATGATATCTACTACTCCCTCCTTTCATCTATATAGGGCTAATGCGTTTTTTAAGACCGTCTTTGACTATTCACAAGATTAATAGTACATGACATGCACAATATGGAAATTATATCATTGAAAGCTCCTTTCACACACGAATATAACGATGTGCTTTGTATAAGTTGTATGAAATATATTATTGCTCTAATATTTGATCAAAATTAGCCTTAAAAAACACATTAGGCCCTATATAGATGGAATGAGGGAGTATCACAATTTACCGGCCGGTCACATGCAAGCACAAAGTTTGACCAAGAAAATGCACACCAACAAATCAGAAAAAAGATGTTTAATTCATCATTTTTACATTTTAATACGTGTCTCATTCATAATTTCGCAACTACTATAATGCATGCCATACTCGTGACGGCCATATACTGTATATACTCCTACTTGTATAATGCTCCTACTTGCATACGTACATGTACCGGTCAAAATTGCGGAGGGGCCAGCAGCTCCATGGTCACATCGTATTCTGTCAGCCAAACAGAAGACCGGAGCGGCAGGGCACAGGCCAGAGCTACGTTCACTCACGCGACCAAAACAGCGTTCATCATAGCCGACCTAGCCAGCCGCCGCCTTAAAAACGCCAGCGTTCTCTGCCTTCCGTCGACGCCGGTGCCGGTCCGTTCCGTCTCCGGTAGCCTTAGGACCATGGAGGCAGAGCGGATTTCGGCATTTGCCAGCGGGGGGCTCCGTTTCTAGATTGTTATTTTTTTTGAATTTTGTTAGGGTTCGTGTTCTGTTTAGGAAGGTGAGACGGTGGCGTCTCCCTGAAGATGGAATAAAGGTCTCCCCGTCTAGGCCTCGTTCTGGTGATGCATCTAGCATTATCGGTGGGCGTGTGGAGGTGTGTCTTCGGCAGATTTGTCTTTGGTGGATTTGCTCAGATCTGTTCGTCGTTCGTCTTCGTTCATATGTTTTCAGGTTGGATCCTTTTGATCTACACTTTTCATCCGTGGCGGTTGATGTTCTGGTGCGTTGGTTCTATAAGACCTTAGCATGACGACTTCCCGACTATCTACTACAACAAGATTTGTCCGACTCCGGCAAAGGAGGGGTGATGACAGCGGCGTGCCTTCGGCTCTCTTTAATATTTGTAGCCGTCGCTATCTACTGATCTGGATGTAATTTTTATCATTTTTAGTGCTTATTGCACTATTATAATTAAAGATGAATAGATTGAAAGTTTTCTTGAAAAAAAACAGAAGACCCCAAAACAATGGCAGTTACAAGACACACAATTGATTTGACAACTTGGTACGTACTAGTACATAATAGCCGCAAGTTGCATATCGGTTTTCTTCCGGCCACGAATTTGTGAGGTGTGCACGCACGCACCCGTGTCCCTTCCCACGCAGCCAGGTCAAAACACATGCACACCGTACCTTTGGTGATCCATGAATCGTGCCTCATGCATGAATGCTCCTCCTCCTCCTCCCACTTGAAAAAAGTGTATGAATGTTGCCGATACATGTATGTGAAACCTTTGCTCGATCCACTTGAAAACAAACACACATGCTTGCATATACTGTACATGGCATATATCCTACCGGCCGGTCACATGCATAAAGTTTGACAACAGAAATACACGCCGAGAAATGAGAAAACGAGACTAGTTTCCCTCGGAAAAAAACAAGTAGACGTACGAGACGACCATCTACATATATAATACTCCCTCCGTCCGAAAATACTTGTCATGAAAATGAAAAAAGATATATCTAAACGTATTTTAATTTTAAATATATTATTTTCTATCCATTTTGACGATAAGTATTTTGGGACGGAGGGAGTACTCCCACTTGCACATACATACGTATACACATGTGTACCGGCCGGCCACAACGCATGAAATTGTATTTTCTCAGCCAAGCACAACAATGCTAGAGGACATACACATACGCCATTGATTTGACAATTTGGTTACCAGCCACAAAACTGTATTGGCCAGATATATATACCTAAATAAATGTTATAAAAAGAAAATCTTGGGTGCATGAATCGTGCCTCGTCCGCGAATGGCGATGCATTATTCTGTTGATCTCGATCGCGACAAGGTCCACTGCTTGAGACGTTTTCCCGGCTAGCTAGAAACAAATAAGATAAAGAAAAAGTAGGCGACCGGTGTACGGATATCGCCGTAACCGCTAATATTGTCGCACCCACGTACCGCCCACATAAACAAATACGGAGGCGTTGTACGGACGGCGATCTGGCGTGGCAGCCGAAATTGACCGTTTGGATTTGAATATTCGCCTTTTTCAGGATAATATTCGCTTTTATCCGTGGAACCACTCTCGATGCTGGACCATCAAATGTATAATCGGAGTAGAAAACATACTGGCGCACGAGCAGTTAGCTATGATTTCATTAACATTCGTTTCACAGTATCTCTGATTCAAAATAACTGTCGCATTTTTGAACTAAAGTTCTGCCACAGTTCAAAATTTCGACTCTTATTATGGATTGAAAGGAGTACCATACATATTCCGGCGATAAGTTTGTTTTTTCCCCATTGATGATGATAAGCTTGATTGGCTGGCACCTGTCCATCTGGACTCGACACAGCCAGGTCAATTGGTGCTATCATGCCTAGAGAGTGGTTCTCAAAACTTATCGCCATGTTTTTTTTGAGTACTACTCCGTCTGTTCCTAAATATTTGTTTTTTAGAGGTTTTAAATGATGACTACATACAGAGCGAAATGAGTGAATCTATACTTCAAAATATGTCTATATACATCCGTATGTGGTGACCATTTGAAATCTCTAAATACGGAGGGAGGGAGTAGTATACAAGAAAACATAGCGGCATTCTCAAAAAACAATAATAATACGGGCACATGAGCGATGAGGCACATCGTACATTTTGGCATTGTTTAAGCACTTGTAGATAATACCATGGCGGTAAGTTTTGCGTTGGTTTGATCTTTTGCCCCGCGGATAAGCTCGGCTGGCCCGCTTGCCCTCGTGTCGACGCCCGCGAGCAGAGGCGACCGGCGAGGCGAGGCCAACCCCAACCCCAACCCCAACCACCACCCCGCCCGCGCCGCCCCTCCCTTTCCCTCGCCTTTTCGGCCCCATCAATGGCTCCCTCCACCTCCTTCTAGAAGCCGCCTGCCCCACCACCCGTGCTAGCGGTAGTGTATCGGGTTCCCCTTCCTTCCTTCCTCCCTCCCTCTCCCTGCCCGCACTGTCCCATCGCCCGCCCGCCCGCTCGCTTTCTGCCTTTCCCCCGCTCGCTGGGTGGCGGTGGTGGTGGAGGAACTTGGCGCACGGGGAAAAGGAGGGGCGGAGGGGGACGCACGCAAAGGAAGATATACTTTCCACCGCCAGACTCCTCCTGGCTGGAGGAGTTCCGATTCCTCCCCTCTCTTTCTCTCTCTTCTTTCTCTCTCTCTTTCTTGCTCTGGAAGCAGGGGAGGAAAGGGGTTCTGATTTGGGCGCGCCGTGGTTCGGTCCGGCTGATTTGGGAGGTCTGCTCGCTTGATTCGGGTTCGCTGATTGACGGGCCGGTTCATCTCCGGCGGCTCCATTCGAGGGCCGGTCCGGCGAGCGAGCCAGTCGCCATGGGGAACTGCTGGGGCGCCAAGATCAGCTCCGACAGCTCCTCCTCCTCCCCTTCAGGTGCGTTCCTGCGTCTTCCTCCCTCCCTCCGCCTCCTCATGCTATTTCACAAATCTTTTTACCACTACTACAGTATATACTAGCAGTACGACTAGTTCATAACTAATCTGTGCCCATAGGGTCCAATAAACAAATCCCGAATGAAAAACAAGTGCTCAACAAACCATTTCTCTGTCTCTCTAATCTGGTGGTTTGGTTTGTGCCGACTTCGTGCTCTGCATCTCTTCTCTCCTCCCCGAAACCAGCCTTCGGTCATGCTGATTCCATTTCGGTCCAATCCAACTGCTTCAACATTGGGTAAACAGCAGGTTCAGTTAACTACTGTAGTAACTTAATCCGGTTCCTCCCAAATATCAAGTAGAATACCACCCAATAAATCACTCGTCTGTGTTAACTCTCTACGAGTACTACTTTGCATCTCTTCACTTTTTTCCGGAACTAAAACTAGAACTGGGTGATGCTGATTTCGTTCCGTTTAATCTGCTTCAGATTGTTGAGCCACTAAATTCAGTGCAGCACAAACTTAATTTGTCTCCTATAGGAAAATTCAGTCCATCCTTTGGAAAAATCTGTCGCGAGCTTGGACTCTTCCTCTTGGGCTGCTTCATGTGTAAGGAATCATGCCTTTCCGTTCTGGGCCTAGGGGAGAGGAAGCTTCGGATGTACATGCTTCTGTTAACTTTATCTGACTTTTCCTCTGATTTTTCTGAGTGCCCAGTTCAAATCAGACTGAGAGGAAAGCTCAAATTTTGATGCTACTTTTGGCTAAATCCACGTGCTTCCCTTCAAAGTTATTGACTGTCCTGTTTTGGATGTTCAGTCTTCTTTTCTAAGCGAAACTAGAGAGCGAAATGCATATTTAGTCCGACCTAACTTATCCATGATGAACCTATTTTCTGTTCAATGTTAGGCAGATAGGATGAATGATAAGGGACATCAACTTATTTGTGCTAAAATGTGATTGAATAATCTTTGGCTAAGTCTGAACCATCATCCTATAATGACCAGGGACAAATTCCAAGTATGCTAGTAGGAATGGGGCGGCCTTGAGCAGCTCCAGCAGCTATGCCTCCGCGGCGTCAGTGCCACGGAGCGAGGGTGAGATTCTGGAGTCAGCGAATGTCAAGGCCTTCTCTTTCAATGAGCTGAGGACCGCCACGAGAAACTTCCGGCCAGACAGTGTGCTAGGCGAGGGAGGGTTCGGGTCAGTCTTCAAGGGGTGGATCGATGAGAAGACCCTCACCCCAACCAAGCCTGGCACCGGGATGGTCATTGCTGTGAAGAAGCTTAATCAGGAAAGCTATCAGGGCCATAGGGAATGGCTGGTTAGTGACAATTTTGCCTGCTGGAGATGGGATTTCTTGTTCATTTCAGTTTTGCATTGTGTCTGACATGCTCTTCCTTTGGGACGCAGGCTGAAGTGAATTACCTTGGACAACTATCGCACCCGAATCTTGTAAAGCTCGTTGGGTACTGTGTTGAAGACGAACAGCGGCTTCTCGTCTACGAGTTCATGCCTCGTGGGAGTTTGGAGAATCATCTCTTTAGGAGTAAGTGCCTGGCCTTTTACTTTCCCTATTCGCTGGGTGTTATTCTACAGTTTTCTAAAGTGTCTGAACATTCAGGGAGTACACATTTCCAGCCGCTCTCCTGGAACCTTCGGATGAAAATTGCCCATGGAGCAGCTAAGGGGCTCGCGTTTCTCCACAGTGACAAGGCCAAAGTCATCTACCGTGATTTCAAAACCTCAAATATCCTCCTAGATGCGGTATATATATCCACAGCCTTGAAGGATCTTTTACTTTGTGTCCGAAAAATATCTCTATCAGTCGATCTGACAGTCACGCAATTTCTTCTTCAGAACTACGACGCAAAGCTCTCAGATTTTGGCCTGGCGAAGGACGGACCGACCGGTGACAAGAGCCATGTGTCCACAAGGGTGATGGGGACATATGGGTATGCTGCACCAGAATACCTTGCAACAGGTAGCTTGGTCATTCCACTTTCAGAATCCTCAGCTGCACAGATATCTTGCTGAAAATCTAACCACACGTGCCTGAATCGTGATTGCGTTGTCACTCTGGTTGCGTCATCAATCAAGATGCCAAACTTAACTAATTTTTCGGTTACAACCTTTCAATCCTCATGTGCCCAAATATGTTGCTGAAAATCTAAACACATCTACCTGAAACGTGCTTGCATCGTCACTCCGGTTGCGTCATCAACCATCATGCCGAACTTAAACTAATTTTCCTGCTACAACATTTCCATGATCAGGCCACCTGACCACGAAGAGCGACGTGTACAGCTTCGGCGTGGTCCTCCTGGAGATGCTGTCGGGGCGGCGCGCGGTGGACAAGAACCGGCCGACCGGCGAGCACAACCTGGTGGAGTGGGCGCGGCCGTACCTGACGAGCAAGCGGCGCATCTTCCGCGTGCTGGACCCCCGTCTGGGCGGGCAGTACTCCCTCGCCAAGGCCCAGAAGGCGGCGTCGCTGGCGCTGCAGTGCCTCTCGGTGGACTCGAGGAACAGGCCGAGCATGGAGCAGGTCGTCGTGGCGTTGGAGCAGCTCCACGACGCCAAGGAGGGAGGTAACAGCCCTCGCCCGCAGCTGCAGAGGAAGCCGAGCAGCAACCGGAGCCTGACCGGCTCGAGACCATCGTCGACCAAGGGGAACAACAACAGGCCCGCTTCGTCGAGACCGGTTTGACCGGTCGAGTGGGATCACATAGCATAATCTACTAGAGAGATGCGTTGAGGTGTAATGTATGTATGGTATAATAGGGTTTTAGAGTGGTGATCTGCGAAGAGGCAGCGGATTTGTGAATGTTTTGTGCCTGTGTTGTAGGGTTGTACCTTTGCAGCTTCTAGTGTTGGTATGTACAGCTTGTATCTATCCGGTTGTAGCTTCTAGTGTCTGTATGTAGTTATTTTTGTCAATGCCTGGTTGCTTTGGTTCTGACTCATGACGCCCAGAGGCTTTGTTTACATCATCTGATTTAGATGCATGCACCCTGTTAAACCAAACCCTTAGAATATGAAGATGAACAGTGTATATTACTATGTAAGAACATATTTGACACTTCATTTATCAAATGTGAATGAACAATCACAGGGATGTTGACCATTTTGTTGATATCATAATCATATAGAGCTAGTGTAGTAGTAGTATATTTTCCAGAGAATGTTGGGGAAATCAACTTCTGTAATTTTAAACAGTTGGCCACATTGATCTTTTTTCCCATTTACTTGGTGGGTTCAGCCAAATTATCTTTGTTTTTTTAGGGGTTACAGCCAAATTATCTGGGCAAGAGTATGGCGGCGGCCCAAGGCAGAGCACGCAGCCCAGCCGCCAAAACAGAGCTCGCCCGTGCTCCCCTCCGGCCCAAGTGCCGCTCCTCCTCCTCCTCGGTCGACGCCGGCGCCGGTGGATGGCTCCGCCGCGCCAAATCGAGCCCCTCACGCCGCGAGCCGCTCCTCCTCCTCAGCCTGCAATCCCCGCCGAGCTCCGATCCCCGCCGCCGTCAGGCTCCTCCGATCCGCGGGCGATCGCCAAGATCAGCCCCGGCTCCTCCCGTTCCTTTAGGTGCGCGTTTTTATTCTTCAGTAAAATAGTACGTACTATACTTTGATAGATAGATTTCAGACTGCTGTACTTCATTAACTGACTAGCAAAGCTGATAGATAGATCTCATCTTCTCTGTTCCTGTTGGAGGGTAAAATTTGACATGTGCTCTTCACGGAGGTAATCAGCTAAATAGTATTCTGGCGTCCGATCGACCAGGTTAATACTCACCATAACAACGAATGTTTTGATGATGAACTATACTAGTTGCAAAACCATATGAAAACATCCTTCTGGACAATGTTAGCCCCCGTCATGATTTATATTACTATTATTGCAGGCACTAATGCAATGGAGAGATTCTCAATTGTGTTTCCTCATGATATAGTTACTGAGAGTAAACACCATCTGTCAGCTTCATGGATTCTTTTCCAAGATTTTACTTTGTCTTTCTTCTTGATTTTCCAGTCGTGCAAAATACAATTGAGAGAAAAATTTAAAAAGCACACAAGTGGGCCATGGTGCTTCTCCGGTAGGTACAACACAGATTTTGGTACGCTCATCTGTTTCATACCAAGAAAGCCTTTTTAACACAATGGCATTGGTATCGATGTTAATGCCCAAGTTACTATTCTGACAGGAATTTATCCGAGAACGAGGTGGCCGATTGAGCATGCCGATGCTCTACAGATATGCTCAGTAATTTCCCATTAGGTACGTACTTGTTGTTAGATACAGTGTTCTCTGAGTCTGTATGTGTAGTGGGCACGCCAGTATCACATTAATTTTGGTGATGGTATTCATATTATTAGGTGGGCAGAGATTACTCCAAAGAGGAGACGTCCTTTGTCTTGCAAATATGGAAATACCAGTGCTCAGTTATCCAGAAATTCCAATGGTATGTTCAAGCTTGGTGTAATTACTTTGTTCCTCGTTCTTGATTTGTTACAATCCTACAAGGTATCACTCAAAGAACTTTATTAGAATTGTAACAGCTGATTTTGCTTCTACAATTTTGTTTTATGCACCACCTGTACATTGCATCCCCAGTCGGGCATTTATATGCCTTGAATGGAACAATGAAATATCGATGATGGTATTCATATTATAAGGTGTACGGAGAGTATCATGTTAATCTTGATGATGGTATTCATATTATTAGGTTAAACGGAGAGTACTCTGAAGACCAGGCTTTGCTTTGTTTTGCAAGGATGGAAATGCCGATGTTCAGTCATTCAGAAAAATATATATTCCAGTGGTATGTTCAAGCTTAGTGTAATTACTGTCTTCTTCGTTCTTGGTTTGTTACAATCGTATAAAATAGCACTCGAACAACTTAATAAAAATTGACACTAGGTGCTTGGTGCCAGAGACCTTGCACAAACGCCTGCATGCCATATCATCTGATTAGAGACGCTACAGAATAATAAGTCGAGGAACATGTGATTAGATAAGAGATAGAAGAAAATAATAGAATAGTCAAACAATCCAAATCAGAATAGGAGAAGCATTGGGCATACATTGTATATCTCACTCTCACCCACAACCTACTCACATATGCCCCACCAGCAACTTCAGGGTGTTATAATTTCCCCCTTGAAATTACCAAATACTTCTATCATTCTAATTTTCTCTAATAATTTAAACTTCTACCCTTAAGACAGATGGGCGCGGCAACGCACACATTTCTGTTCTAGTGGACATCGTATGAGGCGTCCAAACCAGGGGATGAGTCAGACCTCTTCTCTCCAGGGACCTTTCGACGGCCTTTGTCTTCTCCAGAGCGGCTGTGGCTTTTCCCTTGAGGGAAGGAATTTTCGGCTGTTGAGCACAAAGAAGGGAGCCCGGGCACAAGATCTCAGCCGTTCTCGCCTCAGAGGAGGGGTCCACGTTCCCTGTCATCGGCTCCTCGGAGGGCACACTAATAGAGTACTGAGGGCCCCTTGTCCTGGAGGTGCTCACGTACATGGTTGACTAGCAAGCCTCCCAACTGCCAGGAAATGGAAAGCTGAGATGCAAAGGAAGTAAGGAACATAAAACAAGCAAACCAATGGGAGGAAAGAGTTAGCGCACGTGGAAGACAAAAAGCTGGCACAAGCCAGGAAGGCGCGTGCCATCATAGGCGGCTCACAGTTGCTGGTCTGGCGCACCTTTGACATGATTCGCAAGGCTGTGAGCCCTGCCTAGCACCTCCTTGCCGAGGCACCATGGGATGTCACCCAAGGTGGTCAGCGCCCACATGGGTTGACATCTCAAGTGCGCGGGCTAGATCCGACTCCTGATGAACTCATCCATGATCCCCCTTCCCAAGCGCCCTTTGCTCACCAAGGCCGAGATGAGAGGCTCTAGAGCCCGGGCCGCTTTTAGGTCCACCTGAGAAAGGATCTCCTCCTAGGTTGATGGCTCCCTAGTGCTGAACGCCATCACGCCATCAGGGCCTGCATTGGCGCAGTAGAACTGTAGGTTGTGCCAACCCATGTTTGAGGAAGGGGCGATGATCTACGGCGCCCCCTTGATGCTCCTCCTGGTGAAGCAAGGGCATCTGACTTGAGAGAGCTCTTCCTTGGAGAAGTAAAGCTTAGTGAAAAATAGAGCTTCCCATAAAAGCAAAGTCGGGCTTGACCCCCAAGAAGCCTTCATAGAGCACGATGAACTCGATCACCTGAAGGACCCTGTGGGGATTCAGGTTGTGGATCTCCAGCTCATAATACTGGAGCAACCCACGAAGGAAGGGGTGGACCGTGAGAGAGAATCCCCTCTTGAAAAGGGGGCTAAAGATCATCACCCACGCCCTCTAAAAGTTGTGGGGTACTCTCCTTCTCGGGTTAGCGCCACTGAAGATCATGGGGGAAGACAGCCAAACCTTGCAACCTCTCCATCTCGTTGAGGGAGAAGGAGGAGCGTCTCCAAATGACGGGCTTCCTCGCCCCTCTTTCCTCGCTGGAGGTCACCTATGGAGCCCTCGCCGTTTCAGAGGACTCTTCCCCATCCACGACGTCCTCCTCCGCAACTTCTTCTCCTCCCCGGCGTCGGCAAGTTCAACGCTGGGAATCGGCCCACATGCCGCATCTAATGTCGCCTGTGCCTAGCTTAGAATGCAGAATGATTGTGTCCGGCTGCCCCCTCAATTCGGCTGGTGGCGAGGCCGATGTGGGGATAACCATTACTGATGGAACTCCCAGTGTGAGGCTCGGGGACAAAGGGGAAGATGGCTCCATGAGAGCTCGAGGTGAGCCGTGGAAATGCATGGCGGTGGCGCTTGAGTGCGGAGGACGCGGCGAAGGAGATGCAAACTCCTATGGGGGAAGTTGGGGAAGAGATGTGACGGACCCTACTGCTTCTTCCCGAACCCCCTTAAATAAAGCAGGGGGAGGTCGAAAGAGTTCCATACCCGAGGCGTCGTCAGGCGTCATGATGCGACCATTCAAAGCTTCGATGTGACAAGACGTGTCAGTGACCCTCGGTCCTGCTGATGCCATCAATACCCTTTCTCTCCTTGCGGAACTGAACCGAACCCACTAATAGCACGAGGTGTCCTGAGAACCTCCCAAAAGACCGTGCGTCATGGGGGGGGGGGGGGGGGGGCTCTGCTTTGATCATGGCAACGGAGGTCGGGGAGTTAGGATGCTACCATTGGACAGAGCACCATAGAAGGATCAGGCAGACAACAAGTCTCACGTCATCCCGCCCGAGGATGCGGAGGTGCTAATGAGGGAATTGAAGATCAAGGCGCCCTTGAAGGATGTGTAACTATATTACTGGGATTGTGGTGCAGCTGCCATATGTGAGCGGTGGGTGGAAAATAATGTTGAACTTGTTCATGACGGTGATACTAGCAACACTAAGGGCGCGTTCGGCAGTCCACCAGCTCCTTCAAATTCTAGAATCTGCGGAGCAGCTGTTTGCTGAATCCAAGGATTTTAACTACCGCTCTGGGAGCGGAGCCATGGAGTCGAGGGAAACCGAACGCGGCCTAAGGCTAGTACCATAAGGTTCTAAAGCTACTATAGTATGATTGAACTCTAGTTTGGTCTGGACTTGCTCTATATATATGTTCTTAGCAGAATTGAACTCTAGTTTGGTCTGGACTTGTAAGACTATGAAATCTAGTCATCTGTTCGTAATTAGTGTGTAATCCATAATGCTTTACACACGATGCTCCACAACCAAATGTATGTGATGTTTCCTTTCATCGCACACAATTACTTTAACACAATCATGTGCCTAGTAGAGTATATAATAATCCCAACACAATTGTATGCGCTATCACGAGTTATCGCACACGATTTGGATGGAGCCAACCATGAGCGGCACTTCACACGTGGTGCCCCTGTTTTGTAACAAGTGCGCTGTTTCCCCATCATCGCACACAATTCATTGATTTTGATCGTGTGCCATGTAGCCCGCACTATTGTGGTGATGTAATCGTTTGCGCTATCATGAGTTATCACACATAGGACGGACAACCTAACTCTGTGCCCGTTATCACACATGACTCTTTTCAAAATCATGCCCGATGGATCAGCCATCGCACACATTTGACTCTCAGGCACCTAATTTGATTTTTGTAACGTGTGTGATACGTGTGATAACCTGCATCACGACGCTAAGGTGTGCGATAGGTGGAGGCGTGGAGCTTAATAGTACCATTTTGCATCAGTGTTTAGAACGTAATCACAAACCAAACTGCCCGTGATTCTGGATAGATCGTTACCATTAAGTTATAGATCCAATCATTGAAATATAATGATGCGTATCAACGTGATGCCTCGAAAGGAACACCGTATTATGCTTCTAGTATATGATAGATAGATAGAATATTCCTCAGGATGATCAAGTGCAACACATTTACTTCCACTCATACTGGATCACCAGCAATATGTATGATATTTAAGTCCGAAAACAGTGTAAGCTCCCTCTCGTGCTGCTCCCGCGGGCGGCCCGGGAGTAACCCCAGTTGCCGCCGCCAACACACACCCACTGTTCCTCCTTCCCTCGCCGCCGTCGGCGGGAGCCGCCGGGCAAAGCCCACGCAGCTCGGCGTCGGCGGGGGGTGTTCCCTCCTTTTGGGGCTGGGCAGTGCGGGCTGCTCGCCTTGGTGGGAGTTCGACCCGATGTGTGGAGTTCGGGAGCTCAGGGAGGTGCGGCATGCTGGCGAGGCGGCTCAGCGGTGGCGTTGCTGCGCTGGTCGCAGCGCAGGCGTGCGAGGTCTCGAGCCCACACGGATCTGGCATCTCGAGGGCGCGCGTTGAGGTGAGGCGACCGTGTCTGGAGGAGTGGCATGGCTGCACTGGGAGGGTCGTGCTCGTGCGTCGGGGATCCGAATCTGGCGCCTTGATGTCGCGCCCTGGCTCGGGTGGCCCGGATCTGGTGTGTAGGGGTGGATGCTGTGGTGCTGCTGGCCAGGCGCTAGGGAGCGCTGCCTCGGGTTTGGGCGGTTGGCGCCGCCGTGGGCGCGTGGGTCAGATCTGGGCCCACGCGAGTTGGGAGCTGGCGCTTGCAAGGGTGCCGTCAGTCGGCGTTGCTGCCGGCCACTAGCAACGCGGGAGAAGTTGTGGGAGATGAATGGCACCCTTGTTCAGTGTTGCATCCTCCTGTTGGTGGTTCGGTAAGCTCGACGCTGCTTCGGGTGGGAGGACGAGATGGTGTGGCTGGAGGGAGAGGAATGGCCTCGCTGCGGTTGTTGCATCCTTCGTCGGGATTTGAATGGCCGGTAGGCGTTGCATCCTTGGGGAGATGAATGGCGTTGTGCTTGGTTGCATCCTTCCGATGGGAGACGAATGGCGCCGCTAGGGGTTGCATTCTCCGTCCAGTGGGGGATACGGATGCAAGGTTGGAAGCATGGCGAGCTTGCCGGGAGGTGCGGTTGGCCGTGGAGGCAGGGATAGTGGTTCGGTGTGTAGGCTGATCGGATCCTGGGTTCGGGCTATGCAGGTGAGACTTCCAGCGAAAGTCGTACTCCGGTTGCGGCCGGAGTCATCAATGGCGGCGCTTTCAGGCGTCGCTCCCTTGTTGGAGGCATCGATGTAGCTGCTCTCACCTTGCCTTTCCTGACGTGCTCCGGGGGAAACCCTTGATCTAGTTTAGATCGGACGATGGCGACACTATTCGGCGTTGAGTTCTCTCTTGGGGACATTGTCCTGGAGGTGGATCCGGTCAGAGGGACCCGTGGCTCGTGAGGTTGTGTGTGCTGTTTGCCGAAAGACGCCGTTTGTATGATCTTTGGGTCCGGTTTCTCTCATAAACAGGACCAACCTTATTTCTTCTGACCTATGAATTTGGTAGATCTACTGCCAACATTCGAAAAAAAAGATATTTAAGTCTCTTCCCATTGACAACCCTTGATTTACCATTAACATCACCTTCGAGTCTTATGGCCCTGATGGATAAATACCAGCAGTGGTATGTGACCATAGGCATGCAGGACAAATATGTTGGTAGGTAACTAGGTATGGTCCAGTGGGGCACGGACACGTCAATGAACAGGAGCCTCAGGTACATACTTCGAATGGATCTCATGATCTATCTCGCACATGGTGTGTATGCATATGATAAGCTCGAGATTACAATTTCCATCTGAAAAGGAGGGGAACCGAGCAGCAGAGGCATGCTGGAGCACCATGCTGCTCCTGCCTTATCCCTCTACTTTCCCCCCCATCTCTAGCTACCAACACCTAATGCTCAGCTGGGTCATACATAACATAATTAAGTTTAGTGTGTGTAGATAAGAGATAACTCTTGCCCCACAAATTGGCCAACACATACATGTACACCAGCCAGACAATCACCAGCTGATGAGGAAGGAAGAAGAGTAGCAGCTGCTGGGCCCGGTGGAATAATCAGATAGAATCAATCATATGCATACAGAGATGTCAACTACAAGCATATGCATGTCAAATATGTGCAAATATATCTCTTTTCTTTTGTTCAGATCCAATGAGCCTCTACCACCATAGCTTTTGGTGATTTGCCCTCATAATGATCTGATATGATCTGATCCTGACAAGGAGGTGCCATCTATCCACATGCACTTACCTTTTCTCCCCACTCTTCGAGTAGGAGAAGTCTCCCAGAGCAAGTTCACTGCATGCTCATCAGGCAGTTGTGACTAGTCATTTGGAGTTGTCAACTAAAGGTGCCATTGATCTGATAAAAGCTCAAATTAGCTGTCCCTTTGTTTGGCGGGGAAAAGCTCAAAGTTGCTGTGAAGGAGACTGAAAGAATATACCACATGGTAGTTCGTCTGCCAATAATGCAATCAGCCCAAGCGATGGCTCACAATATGACTTTACCGAGGTAATTGGGACCAGCTGGCACGAGCTTGCTTTCTTTAGATCACTAATGCTTCCCTTTACTAGCCGAATGGAGCACCAGAAACTGAACTTTCCAATCTCCTGTTCTGATTCTGCTCATGCCGTTGCCATGTTCCTTTACTAGCTAGCCTCATCCTGTATGGCAGACAAGTGGTGAGATGAGATAGGTCAACTGGGTTCCAAGCTCCCGGCCGGAGCGCTGACTACTGAGAGGGAAAAGGACTTAACCAGATCAATTGATATATGCCCCCACCCGCTACCATACGCATGCATCTTCATTGCCTAACTAATACACGTGTCCATGATCACAGCCTATGGTTTCAACAGTTATATTCCTGGCTCCCATATATCTTATCTGAGCTTCTGCATTTAAATGAATTATAAGTCAGGTCCAAATCATATAATAGGCCCATCATATTGTTTTTGGAAACAGGAAGGTATGCAAATATAGATCGGATCAGTGCAACTGTTCATGGGTCTTCACATGCTTTGCAACCTATATACATATAGATAGTAGGCAGGCAGGCAGGTAGTTACCGACAAGTACATAACGGCCACCAAGTGGCGCCTACTTCCACTAATTTGTGCATCCGCAATATTGTGCGATAAACACGTCCTTGATGGCAACTTTTTAATGTTAGGCATTACTGTTTATATCAAAGAAACAAATCATATACTAGTAGGTTTCGAAAAAAAGCTAATGCATATGTGCATATATTATTACCAATATATGATTTCAGAGAAACGGGCATGACTGTGTGTGCTAATAATTGTATGATCTAGAGAATTTTGTCAACAATTTAACATTTTTAGTGAACTGCTTGACACTGAAAAGTTAATGGAGATTCTCCACCATATTTCCCACGTGGGGCTCACCAGGAGTATTGAACTCCCATTACGTTTATTTGTCAGCATTTCTTTATCGAGTTAGCCTTTTGGTCAAGCCTATGAGGCTATATATATATTACTATTTATGAATCTATGATACTATGTCAGTGATGAATGGTTAGGATTTAGTGTCTGTATTGAAGGGCTTGAATTTGTCAACTTGTCAGCATCAGAAGGGAAAGATTCCCTAGCTACTTTTTTCATTGAGTTTTGACAAGAAAAGATACCGGCCGATCGATCCTTTTCGCATGAATAGAAAAGTTGAAATAGTTCTGCCCATATGTACATGTATTTACATGGGCCTGTACTATATAGACAGGAAAATAGAGGACCAGGTGTAAGGAGGAAAAGAAGGGTTAGGCTTGTGCAAAAGGTGGGGGTGCAAACTAGAGGAGGAGATGCAAAGGGAGGCTACTTTTCTCATTCATGATGGGGGATCTCTCTCCCTGCAAAAGAACCGATTGGTCGATATATGGCTAGAGGAAGAAGACGATCATTGATCTGAAGGGAGAGTATCATTAACTCATCGATCCATATACAACTAAAAGATGTACATATTTGCATGAGATAGGGAAATGCAAATTTTACCTCATATTGCATGTGGCTCTTATGAGTTTTCAGAAAAATCTGAAATAAATCATGGACATATATAGGTTATGTTGTATTGTGCACCTGTAAATTTCACCAAAAAAATGACTATATGTGACCTTCGCGAGAATGAAAATACATAAGTGAACAGTACTATATGCTATTCACACACCATTTGTTCTTTGCCACAAATGTTGATATATATTGATGTAATTTTGTTGTGCACAAGATACAATATAACCGATGATTTTCTTCCACCTCTTTTGAAAACTTATAAATATTGCATGAAACATGGCATGCAAGCACAATTATATGTGATATATTTCCTCAATCCTCATTCATCTCATCGTTAATTCATGCTAGTTCATTAATTATTCTATAGTTTAAAAAGAACATGATACCCAAAACGTGAATGAAAATGAGTCCTTACAAAAATAGAAAACAGATGGAGCTTTCAATCAAACTTGAGATAATTGCACTCGCAGTACAACAACTTGAACCAGACATTCACTTTAGTCCACCCTTTAGAAAAAAAAACTGGATTTTTCTGGTCCACGAACTTGCATGGTCTACCAATTAACAAAGGACATGCTTGACTGTGCACACCATCATAATGCAAATTAAGAGTATGTACATCGTCGTGTCTCCTCATAGAAGGTAGGTCAAGCTCCATGAGGCGCCTGAACCTATTCAAAAAAACATTGTTGTGTCACTTTTTTAGGTGTATGGCAACCTTGGCTATAAGGCTGCCGTGCACACCCCTTTTGCCTACATTTCACTAACCACACTACTAAGAAATACCCTAGTCGAAAGTTGTTTCCCTAACAACAGTCAGCATAAAGAGCAGTTCTACGCTTTATCAACTGTTAGCCAAGCTTGGAAATAATTTGCTTGGACTACCCCAAGTTGAGCAACCTGGCTAAACAATGCATAACCAACATGAAACGCATGGGAGAGAACGGGTCTGTGGCCCTATCTAAGCCCTCGCTTGTGGTTGATGCAGTCAGAGAGATATATGTTTACCATAATTCTTGTGCTTGCAGTGGTAACAAGGCAACAATCCAACCATTCCGATGGCTACCAAAACCCTGAGCGGCGAGCAGCTAAAATACGAATTAGAACAATGAATCAAAGGTACAGGAGATGTCTTGCTTAAACAGGTGCCCATGAAGTTTCTTTCACTACAGGAATTGTTGGATCTTAGAACCAACGGATGAGGTTAGGTGCTACGGGAGCGCCAAAATATTCTAAAAAAACACCCTTCAGGAGTCATGTAATCACAGCCAAGTCCAAGGCTCTGACCGTGACCGTTGGATCTCAGATCCAACGGCCGAGCTCGTGTTGGAGCACCTAAGCTTAGATGCTACGGGAGCACCTGATACTCACACCACAGACTTTCGAAAGTCCCGGAGGGGAAGTCAGCAGGGCTAATATCATATTTCTACATTCTTATTTATGCCTTTTATAAATGTTTTGAGGCAAACAAGCCTTACAAAGTGGCCCTTGTCTTTTATTTGTCTAAAAGATTTGGTATGTTTAAAACTATATACTTCCTCCGTCACGGTTTAGAAGGCGCGCTTGAAAATTCTCTGGGACCTAGGTGGTTATCTATTGGTTGTGAGATGAGCTAAAAAATAGTATTCACACTACGCATGCATATAGAAATTGTATATCGGAGTACTAATTAGCTATTAGAAATAAATGCAATGCGTCCTAAACCTTGTCTATTGTGGAAACGCACATAAATTTAACTGTGCCTTCTAAACTGTGACGGAGGGAGTAAGTTGATCGACAACCGAGGACATTACCAACCAATATCAGACCGAATGGACAGATATAAGCCTAAAGAATTAATTGCATGTGAAAAATCAAAAAGGTGGACAGATCAACACCATGATCCTTTGCTTTGTCCCTAGTCCTGATCTTCACACTCAGGTGGAGGTAGGTGCCTTTGCAAGTGCCCTCTCTTTCTCCTCCGTTGCTAGCTAATCTTATCTGCATTATTGTGATCGTTAGTGGGAAGGAAGGGCCCCATTGCAGATGCTGTTGAAGCTCCTAGAACATTCCTTGCGAGCTGAACTCCCTCTTCTCATCTCAGTTCACTTCCCTTAGTTTCCACGTCTCAGGGATCAGCAGTTTCTCCTCCTGCGACCATCTAGCACCTGAATATGATAATACTGAGATATACATTATTATGTGTGACCACCATTGGCTGCCACCAGGAGAGATGGAGAGAAAGCTCCAGGCTTGTAGTGCACGTCCCTCTCCAGTCTCCATCGCTTGTGATCGTGTAGTATGTACACCTCCTCCCGCCTATAAATGGGACATTGCGAGGTCGTCGATCCAGCAAGCAAGAACTAACCAGCACTAGCAGTCGTCTTCTTCTTCCACTGGTATATTCTCCTGAAGGATAGATCCATCCATCTTGTCCTTCTTCCTTCGACCTCAAGCTAGCTAGCACAAATGGTTCGTGATTGAGACCGATTGATGTACTAATCTGTGCATGTTCTTGCATTTTAAATGTGTCTCATTAACTGTGTGTTTGTACGTGTGGTGTGGTGCAGGGAGGAAAAATGGAGATTGAGAGGTCATCGTGGAGCGAGGACGGCAACCTGGTTCAGGATGCGGTCGACTACCGGGGTTGCCCGGCCAACAGGTCCAACACCGGCAGCTGGCTGGGAGCGGCATCCGTGGTCGGGATCGAGCTATGCGAGCGGCTGGCCACCATGGGCATCGCGGTGAACCTGGTGACGTACCTCACGGACACCATGCACCTGCCCAGCGCCGAGTCCGCCAACGTCGTCACCGACTTCATGGGCACCTCCTTCCTCCTCTGCTTCCTCGGCGGCTTCCTCGCCGACGCCTTCCTCGGCCGCTACCTCACCATCGCCATCTTTGCGCTCGTCCAGGCGCTTGGCACCGGACTCCTCGCTGTGTCGACGACCATACGCCATCTCCGCCCGCCACCCTGCGGGGGCGCAGCACCGTGCGAGGAGGCCACGGGTCTGCAGATGGGCGTGCTGTACGTGTGCCTCTACCTCATCGCGCTCGGCACCGGCGGGCTCAAGTCCAGCGTCTCCGGCTTCGGCACCGACCAGTTCGACGAGCGCGACGAGCGCGAGCGCGCCGCCATGGGATACTTCTTCGACCGTTTCTTCTTCTTCATCAGCCTGGGCACACTTCTCGCCGTCACCGTCCTCGTCTACATCCAGGACCATGTCGGCCGGAGCTGGGCCTACGGCCTCTGCTCTGGCGCCATGCTCGTGGCCATCGCCGTCTTCCTCTCGGGCACCAAGAGGTACCGCTACAAACGGAGCTCCGGGAGCCCGGTCGTGCACATCCTCCAGGTCCTCGTCGCCGCTGCCCGCAAGCGCGGCCTCAAGCAGCCGCTCACCGCCGCCACGCTCTATGAGGACCGCCCCGAGCACGCGAGGATCCATCACACCGACCAGTTCCGGTGCTTGGACAGCGCGGCCGTGATGGCCGGTGAGGAGGACAACGAGGTGGGGCCGGACGGGCGGCCCGCACCGAACCCGTGGAAGCTGTGCTCGGTGTCCCGCGTGGAGGAGGTGAAGATGGTGGCGAGGCTGATGCCGGTGTGGGCGACGACGATCTTGTTCTGGACCATCTATGCGCAGATGATCACCTTCTCGGTGGAGCAGGCGACCACCATGGACCGGCGCATCGGCCGCTTCGAGATCCCAGCCGCGTCGCTCACTGTCTTCTTCGTTGGCGCCATCATGCTGACCCTTGCCGTCTATGACCGCGTGTTCATCCCGCTATGCCGAAACCTCACTGGCCGGCCGGGGTTCACCAACCTGGAGAAGATCGGCATCGGCCTGGTCCTCTCCATCATCGGCATGGTCGCTGCCGCCATCTGCGAGAAGAAGCGTCTCACCGTCGCCTCCACGGCCACGAATGGGACCACTCTGCCGATCAGTGTATTCATGCTGATTCCGCAGTTCCTGCTGGTGGGCGCGGGCGAGGCCTTCATCTACACGGGGCAGCTGGACTTCTTCATCACGCGATCGCCCAAGAGCATGAAGACCATGAGCACCGGTCTCTTCCTCACCACGCTCTCCCTCGGCTTCTTCCTCAGCAGCGCCCTCGTCTCTCTCGTTAGGGGCGCCACCACATGGCTCGGTGACACCATCAATCACAGCCGCCTCAATTACTTCTACTGGCTCCTCGCCGTGCTTGGTACCCTCAACCTAGCCGCCTACCTCCTATGCGCCATGTGGGCCACGCCGGCCGCCAGCAGCAAGGCGGAGCAACCACATCCCGCGACAGCAGCCGACGAGAAATGCTAGCCGGTGCAGGTTATCGTTCATTACTGGATGTGCATATAGGTCCATCCGGTCTGGGAGTCCATGCATGCAGCTTCCATGTACGTCCGTATGTGAAGAACTTGTTTGTTTCAGTTTATCATTGAAAATAAGAAGAAAATTACTAAGAATCTTCTCCAATGTTTCTGGACCGTGGAAAGAGTGAGATATGTTTTTGTTTCCGTTTTATTATAGGGTCGCAATATCCGACGAACGGTTGGTCATTTCAGTTTAGTCGTATGGCGTGGTCTGTTTCTTCAAACACATGTCAATTTCTGGTAAGATTTTTTTCAAACAACAGCATTTGTCACCTCCTACTTGATAAAGTTGCCACAGAAGAATGTTGGCATGCCATCCCTCTCCCAACTGGCATTCACTAGTTATCACTACCGTTTTATATTGCCCCATAACATCTTGAGGATCATGGTTATCACACTGAAGTTAAGACGAAACATATCCTAGAACATTGGCATGACCACCAACTTGATATCTTCCAAAAGTTTTGAAAGACGGTGACCAGTGACCCATCCAATCCTGGCGTAGAGTCGGGTTTCATATCCATGAGCAACCGTGGATTGTGGACAATCTCAGCTGCAAATTGCCGATTGTGAACAGTCTTAACGGCAAATTGTCCTTCTTCCTGGTTGCCTACATATGGGTACCCGTGAGTTACTCTAGCATCCAAATTAAGTAACTTGGTGTTGTGATAGCGTTACAAGTGCATAATACATCATCTTAGTAGCTCCTAAGAATGCAACTTGACTTAAACAACATGTGCACGATCAACATGTATATAAGCTGCAGTAATGAAGATCAACATGTATATAAGCTGCAGTAATGAGCTAGAGTATAGGATTATCAAATTTCAGTGAATATGTAGCAATGAATACAATAAATTAGATGGGCAAGCGACAACATAAGATGTTTATGAGTGTAGCATCTATATACACAGAGACGACAGCATACATAAAATAATGTATTTTAAAATAGTACTAGAAATGATGACGCGGGTGGATAATGATAGCACAAGGTTATAACTCTTAGTTGAAAATTTTCACTAAAAGATATTTGATAAGTATTGCAACAAACTATTCATGCTTTAGTATTCTAGTTACCTATTGGTGTTGATGTATATAATTTTACTTAGATGGATTATTTCGCATAGTAATTGTTTACATTTTATCAAGGTATATTCATATATAAATAATGGTCAAACTCGTGCTTTCAAAAGCATGTCAAAATTGCTGAAATTTGAGATAATTGTATCCATTGATATTGAACATGTATATAATCTAGCCGCCCAAATGGGCAGGTCACCATGCTAGTTACAAGAATTGAAAATGAGAGCTCCTTGAGAAATTGTTGGCCCGGTCAAAATCGGATGACACAATTTTAAGATAGAGACCTCAATTGATTGTGAGGCCTTAAAAACTAGGGAGCATAGTGTTATAGATGATAGATAGAAACAGATAGATAAAATATTTCTCGAGGGTGATCAAGTGCAAAACATTTACCTCCACTCATACTGGATCACCAGCAATGTAATATTTAAGTCTCTTCCCATTGACCCTTGATCTAATTACAATTAACATCACCTTTGAGTCTTATGGTCCCTATGGATAAATACCAACAATGACATCTGATAGGCTAGAGATTATAATTTCCAGCTGAAAAGGAGGGAAACCGAGCAGCAGAAACCATGCTACTCCTGCCCTTATTACTCTAAAAAAAATTATCGTCGATCCATCTCTAGCAACCAACACCTAATGCTCAGCTGGGTCATACAAAACATAATTAAGTTCAGCGTGTGTAGATAAGATAGCTCTTGTTGCCCCACAAGTTGGTCAACACGTACATGTACACCAGTCAGACAATCACCAGATGATGAGCAAGGAAGAAGAGTAGCAGCTGCTGGGCCCGGTGGAGTCACTCACATGCATACAAGGATGTCAACCTCTACCACCATTGCTTTTGGTGATTTGCTCTCACACTAATCTGATCCGATCTGATCATGACAAGGCCGTGCTATCTATATATCGACATACACTTACCTTTTCTCCCCACCCTTTTGAGTTGTGAGAAGCCTCGTAGATGAACAAGTTCACAGCATGCTTTTTTTGAGGGCTAATGGCAGGTGCTCTGCCTTTGCATTAAAGATTAGGAATATACATGAGAGAAATCACACACAAAAGGCGTAAGGGCTAAGGGCATCTCAAGCCGTTGGCCTCCCCAGGAGGCATTTTTCTCGCCTCCTGGGAGGCTGCCGGCGAGAATTTTACTCTGGGGCTCCAATCTCTTTCAGTCGTTGCCCCCCCCCACCCCCACCCGCTCCTTCCCGACGTCGCCGAGGCACCGCGCGAGGACGGCTCCAGCGCGACGCACGAGCCTGGCAAGGACGCGCAGACCGCCGCGGCGTCCACGGGGCCTTCGAAGCCGTTGCCAGACGCGTCGTACGCCATGAGGTTCACGGCGCCGGGGAGCACCGGGTGGCTGCCGTTGAACGCCTCGAGGCGGCGCAGCCGGAGGAGGCCGGGCGGGAGCGCGCCCCGCAGCGCGTTGCCGGAGGGGCGGGCCGGGGAGCCGACCACGAAGCCGCCGCCGTGGAAGTAGACGACGACGGGGAGCTTGCCGGGGGCCGCGGCGGTGGCAGCGGAGGCGTCGGGCGGGAGGTAGACGTGCGCGCGGGCGGGGATGGAGTGGATGTCCTTGGAGACGACGCCGGTGAGCGGGTCGGTGCCGGTGGGGGCGAAGGCGTCGCCGCCCGGGCGGTGCACGCGGCCGCTCTTGTACTGGCAGAGGTAGGGCGGGAAGTCGAAGGCGATCTCGGCGTCGGGATCCATGGCGCAGCGGTTGGTGGCCGCGTCGGCTGCGCCGTCCCACGTAGCTCCAGAGGCGACGCTGCGGGCGGGAGCTGCGGCCGGGCGCGGAGGCGACGCTGCGGGCGGGAGCGCAGCAAGGAGTGCTTGGCCGGGGAGAGAGAGAAGAGTGGACGGGGAGAGGGGAGGTGGGGACGGAGAAAGCGACGGGGGAGAGAGAGAGAGATGTGGAGATAGAGGCCGACGTGTGGGGTTTCGCATGCAAAAAAGTAGTGCCGGCGCCCCGGCCAACCCCCAGGTTGTTGGGTTTCTCTCACGAGCGCCGGCCGTGTTTTTGGCTAATACCGGCGCAAAACGAGCCCCTGGGGTTGTGGCTGGGAGCGTTTTTGACCGCCGGCGCTGAAAAAAAGCTCCTGGGGGGCTTCCTGGGGGGCCGGCTGGAGATGCCCTAACAGTCAGAAAGACAATCTCTACTCCTAATGGAGCAGTTGGTAGTCTCGCTTCCAGGTTTTTTTTAGTCCCACCTCCTATGGTTTTTTTTGGTACATCCTCCCACCTTTGACTTAGCCATCACAAACCGAAAAAACCTCGTGCTGAGACCCCAACCCCCACCCATGCACGTACGACCGTAAAAAGACCTACGAAGGTTAACCAACGATAAAAGACCTACGAAAATTAACCAGCGACAAAAAAACCTAAACCTATCGCCCGCACGTACGAGGTGAAGGAGCGACGACCCCTGGATCTATTCGCGACGCGAACGCCGCCGCCTAGCAGATCCCAGGCGCTAGCCGCGGATCCCTTTGCCGGCTCCGAGGGGTCGTGGAGGCGGCGCCGCCATCGTTGTGGACCTCTGGGTCGCCATCTGGACACCTCTGCTGAGGTACGCCTTCGCCTTCGCACGCCGCCGACCTCCCAGAGGAGACGCCGCCACGACCTGCGCTAAACCCTAGGCATCAACCACCATGCTCCCGTCCTCCGGTTCCTCCTGCGTTCGCCACCATGCGATCGCCTTCCTCCCTCAGGTTCATCTCCCCTCTTTTCTCTATTTGGTTCAAGACGGAGAGAATCAGATCAGGATAGAGAGATGGAGATGAGGATTGAGGCCATGGGATCCCTTTGTGATTGCAACTTATACATGAGCTCAGTTTAGATCCCTTTGCTAGAAAAAAGAATGCTGCATACAACAATGATCTTATCTAGATTAATGGTTCTCTGATTATTCTTTTGATTCTGAGTCATCAATGTGTTTTTATTGTAGGTTCTTGTACGGAACATACCACCAGACCCCGATGAATCAGATAGCAAGCCTGTGGAACATTTCTTCCTTGTCAATCATCCTGATCATCATCTGAAACATCAGGTAATCACTAAATTTTGGAACATCTCCCATTTGAAGAATCATCTGCAAATTCAAATGTAAGGAAGTGTGCAGTGCAAGCAATTATCAGGGTAAATCTATTTCTCAATTATGTATTTTTACCACTTCATCAGGAGTGTAAACTGATAGTATTTCCAACTACAAAGTGTTGGCTGCCCAGGAAGAAGGAAAGGTCAGTCCAGACATGACATTTAACTATAATAATGGAGGTACGTAGTGCCTACTGCTCCCTTGTCCCTTGCTACCGGCTGGGGATGCTCGGCTCGCCAGCGATGGGGATGCTCGGCGGGCAGTCCCTGCTCTCATTTTCCTCCAGCCTCTGGTAACCCTCCTCCTCACCTGCCTCGCTGAAGCGGGATTCACAGGTTAGTTTAGTTTGGAGGGATTTCCTGTGGTTGTGCGTGAATCCAGTGTTCACTGGCTTGTATGTTTCATTCCTAATATGCTAGCTCCTGCCTAAACACGCATTAGAGAATCTCATGTATGTAACAGAAGATACACAAATGTGGTTTTCCAGGGAGCATCAGGTACATCTTATGTGGGGATGAACCATCAGCTAAAGGGAGTGATAGGAAAATATTTTGTTGAATGCAATGGGAAGGCGAAAAACGACACGCCTTGGCGAAGCAACTCTAAGATTCGGTAAGGCTAATCAAGTCTGCAATCAAATCCAAGAGCAGGGGCAGAGAAAAACATTAAAATACTTTTTAGGGCAGAGAAAACGTTAAAATACTTTTTAGCTATTGATTGAAGTAACTGGTAATTAGTAGCAGGAGCAACAATTGTAGTAAGAACCTACCTAGGCATATTTTCTCTCTTTCCTATCACATGGCACATTGAATAACTTTATAGTACAAATACATTCACATATGTTATTTTAAATTATCATGTGATGGAGGTTCTCGTTATTTCGAATCTTTGGTCGGAACCTTCATTTTGTGTTATTAAATGCACATGGTATTCAGTTATCTCCATTATGGTGAGAAGACTTTGATCTTGATATATCAGATTTAAGCCTCCTACACCATAGGAGGTCCTCCTTTTGGTGATATTCACTCATATGTCATTCTAAATTATCATGTCATGGAGGTGATGGGTATTTCGAATCTTTGGTTGGAACCTTCATTTTGCGTTAAATTCACATGGTATTCAGTTATCTCCATTATTGCCAGTAGCAATGCACAAGCACTTTCTATTAAATGCACATGCTATTTTCTTTTGTATCATGTCATTTTGTGGTCATTAACAATCAGATGGATGAAATTGATCTTGTTTTGTGCATCATGGATTTTCCTCAACTGAATGAGTAGAAACATAAGTGTGTAATGTAGTAGCCCCTCTATTCCATTGTTATAAATATTATAGTTTTTCAATCTTCTGACCTGATCGTAACAGCTGTTTAAAAGGAAGTGATCACATCACTATTTAGATTTTACTTTTTTTGTATGCTTAAACATAAGATTAGTTTGTCCCCTTTCTTTTTACCCTTCATGCTAACATAATAAATACATATTTGAACTGAATCGGTTGTATTACATATGCCACGAAGGATGTCGCCGCTTGAAGCTCAATTTCCATCAGCCCCTCTTTTAATTCACTTGCATTGTTTCAGCTTTGCATTGTACTTCTTTGACGAATTACCTCATCCAATCGGCTTTAATTCGGAGCGTCAGTCTTACTAATTATCATTGCCTTAACTTTTCATATGAACCTCTTACAGGAAACAAGGACTCCTATTTGTCTGTAGTACTGCCCATGAGACTCAACCTTGTTTTACCTTAATTATCATGGTGTGCCTGTTTTTAGAATAGCTCACCATTTTGTTAGTGGCAATAAAATGCATCTTTAGGCACACCTATAGCGCACATGTGATGATGTACAGATGAAAGAAAGATCTTAGAAGTTGAGAAGCCGAGAGCTGGAGGAACAAGGAGAAGCTAAAAAGACAGAAGAAGTCAGAGCATGTGGAGCTGTTGGGCAAGCAGAGTTCTATCTGGGTATTTAGGTAGCTGAGGATAAAAGGGAAAAGGAAAATGTTGACGATATAGCTACTCAATGTTGAGAATGTTGCCTGCATACTTTGTTGCCTATATATCATTGGCTTTGTATTGATCCAGGCAAGAACAAATCAGATGGAACAAGTTTGCTACGGGTGGGTGTGCATCAAGTTGCTTCGTTGCCGGCGGCGAGTAATCTCACACATGTTTATGGTGCATATGTACCAGAAAATTCAAATGGTACTGCCCGATGTGCCTTTCATACGAAACAGTTTATGCTTATGGGTGTTCATCTTTGTTTCTGTATACAGCTTACGGCTTTTTTGTTGATCATACGTACAAGGGGAATCAGGTAGGGTTTGATGCGCCTTTCATACGAAATGTTGATGAGAATTACCCAAGTAGTCCAGGTATGAGGCTGTGCGGATATAGTAATCATAATTTTCAGTGGCATCGGCATGTTCTAATAAATAAGATGGGAAGTTCAGAATAATGTAACATCGGCATGTTCTAATAAATAAAATAAGAGAAGGTTGGGTATACTGAAGCAGACCCCTTATAATTATGAACGGTTTATAAAGTTGAAGGATGAAACTTGAACGAACACAATTCTGAGGTTTGTAAAGTGAAGCCAAAGACAAGTTCGAGGGGTAATGTGGACTTCTCTCAAACTATATTATTAGAGGACAATGAGGGTCTTGAAGACAATGAAAGCGATGAGTTTCTGCTGGTTTTGTTTTGTTGTAGGCGAAGTTCTTAATTATAATTATCAATGTGTTTGTTTTTCTTAAGGACGCAGTGACATGCAAGGCGAGGGAAATTGAAGCCAAAACATGCAGGACGGCCAGGAGTGTGCCATTTTTTCTATGACAGGTTAGTGATTTTATCCTTTTTGTATTTTTTACATTGCTAGGTACAGTAGTTTATATGAAATGATTTGTTAATGGTAGGGGGTGGTTCTTCAATCTTCAGGGAATCAAGTGGTAGCATCAGATACTGACATGCATGGAAGGTAGCAGTATATGTATTTGTAGCAAATCATCATCGCCCATAAATAAATCATCTCTTGCCCGCTTCCTCTGTCCGGTTGTCAACTCAAATTGCTTTGGTTCACAAGTTCGTTTCATCGTACATCTAGGTACACTAGAACTGAGAGACTACTTTCCTTGAATGGCTCATGCGAGTAAACTGACAATAGTATTCATCCAAGATGCAGTAGTATATGTATCTTCATAGAGATGTAGATGCATAGATAGTTCAATAGTGCACATGTTCATTGACAGGGATGTAGATGTAGTATACAACCGAGGTTACATTGACAAGTTGGTCCATGATGCTCCCAGGAAAAAGAAAATATGATATATTGTTTCACACTATCATCCATAGTGAAACTTGTATTTAATATTTCTTTGTTTTGCAATGCTGAATATTTTGGGAACACACAGTAAGATGTAATCTACGGATTCACCAAATCAGCTTGAACATTGTTATCATGCTTCGTATGATTTGGTAATGATTTCAGAACATGGAATGGGGCAAATAAAGTTGAAACCATGTACTGTTCCTCACAAAAAAAACAGTTAATGTCGAGAGGTTTCATACTGACATTATTTCTTACCAACTAATGGTGCATTACTCCTGCCATGATAACAGCAGCTAACTACTCCATGATCACAGCAGTAAACATTGATAAGAGTACAAGCATTGGAGGAGTACTCACCACGTTCGAGGAAGTCGTCATCATGGTGGTGGTGGTCGAGGAAGTCGTAGGTGCTGGTGGCATCATCACGGAGCAGTTACCATCTTCTCCTCGACTTAAAATGTAGTACTCCATGTACTCCCACTTGTTAACTTTTTGAAATGCAGATCCACTCCAAGAATGTGCTCTGAAATGGAAGTAACATGGAGTATACTCTAAAAATCAGTATGGTTTGAGCCCACTAGATCAATCAAAGTTCTCCAGCATGATAAAAATAATACTACAGCATGAGTATTACAGTAGAATCAGTTTGGTTTGAGCCAAGCAAGAGTACTAAAATCCTGACAAAAAGAATACTACAACATGACAAACATGATTTCAGAGATGTTGATTTCAGTACTTACAACCCATTGATAAACATGATTTTCAGAAATGTTGATTTCAGTTAAACTACAATATTTACTCCAAGCAAATACTCTAAGAAACAATACAAGTACTCCTACAGTACTGAAAGTACTCCTGTAGTACAAAATACTCTAGGGGGAATGTACTCCTAAGTACTGAAAGTGTACTCCTGTGAGTACTGAGTTTACTAAATTCAGAGGCATCAAAATGCTCACACCCAAGTTCAGTCATCTACACATGGAGTAGTGCAACCGAGTGGTCTTTACCATGCCCGAATCGGCGAGTGGTAGTGGCAGTAGCAGCCGCATTGTACAGGAGCAGCAGCAACCGCATTGTACAGGAGCAGCAGCAGCCTTTCCAATCTACTCCCGCGGCAGAGAGCAGTTCTTGACCACATTACATCTACATCCATATTCCATCCACATCAACAATCACAATCACAATCAGCTCCAAAATCTCTCCTTGCCTTTCCCCGAATCCTAGGCTCCAGAGATTGGAAAGGTGTGGGGAAAATTAAGGATGATAACCTTGCAGGTCAAGCATGGGGAGCTCGACTTCGCGCTTGACCTGGGCGCAGGTGACGGGGCACTCGTAGCGGCGGAGGAGTACCAGCAGCGTCGGAGATGGCAGCGTCCAACACGGCGCTCCTCCTTGCAGGTCGATGGCGGCGAGGAGCGCTAGCATCCGTCGCCGCCTTCCTCGAGCAGGACAAGGCCGCCGTGCCCGCGCTTCTCACGCTCCTACTCGACCTCGCTAAAATATCCAACTTTGGCTCGACTGTGACGCAGAGGATGCGGGCAAGAGGGAGAGGCGACGCAGACGAGAAGGCCCGGCGGCGACGCCTGAGGAGAAGGGCGGCGACGCGGTTGATTCGCCGACGCGAGTGAGGGGGAGGTGCGTCGCCGCCGCGGGCTAGGGATTTGGTGGAGTGGGTGAGCGAGGGGAATGAGCGTGAAGAGGCGACTGAGTGAGTGGGTGAGTGAGCGAGGGGAAAAACTGGAAACCACAGAAATTTTGTAACGTTCCAAGAAATGTACTACAAAACCTTCGACATTCAAAGTACCAATATTTATTTTTGTTATCACTATATTTAAAATAGTACTCTCTTTGTAAACTAATATAAGAACGTTTAGATCACTAAAATAGTGTTCTAAACGCTCTTATATTAGTTTACGGAGGGAGTACTAATTTAGGAAATGCAGAAATATGTCTGGCTATTATGTTTTTTTATGCTCTGGTGGAATGGTAAAGAATTAGTTTGTCCGGTTAACACCATGAGTATTTTCCGTTGCATATTTTAAGTCCTTCGACATGAAGCTCCGTTACACGTTGCTTGTGCAAGATGTGTATATAAGCTAATGAAGAAGTTTTTTTATTATACTTACTCAAATATCATGTGAATCAAGCTAAAAACAACATTCATGATATTTTACGGGAATTATTATTTTTTTAACTTTGAAAACAACAGGAGTCTCCTACTATTATATATTACTCAAAATAAAGTACTGGTTAATTACATGGCCAAGAAGCAAATAAAAAGAAAGCAACTATGATTTACAGAGATAGGTTTGGGATAAAGCTATCAAGAAAGGAGACCAATTCAGGATTAACTTTGAATTTGAGATTTTCCAAGTCAGCTTTGAGTGCTCTTTTCCAATCATACAGGGATGCATCAATCTTGTCAAAGTAGCATCTGTTCCTTTGTTTCCAAATGTTCCAGGCGGCCGGGACTTTGATTGCATTGAACAATGGGTGTGGCCATGAAGACTTCACTGCATCAAACATCTCCTGAAGCTCCAAGTTGGTATCCCATTGAATATGAAGGTGCACTCAAAGAATGGGTGTTTGTTCGTTTCCAGTGGGTGTTGCACAAAAGACAGGAGTGACTTCAATATCAAAATGTCTCCGGTGGAGCATGTCCCTTATGTTGACTCTGTCCATTAACATCAGCCAGGTGAACACTTTAAGTTTCATGATACACTTTGTCTTCCAGATCATTGTGATGTATGCGGGTGGCTGCAGTTCTCTGAAGAAGAAGTTGATGAATTTCTTGGGCCGAAACTGAACATCTCCCCAACAAGTAATCCATTCATCAGCCATCATTGGTTCCAAGTATAGATCATTCATATGATTCTGTAGATATGTTAATTCATGTAGCGCCTCGATTGATAGAGTGAGGTAAAAGTTTTTAGAAGCCCGTGGTCTGTCTTGGAATTGCACTATAGAAATATCCTCCTCCCTTGTGAAAGAGAACATGTGTGGCAGCTTGTTGGAAAGGGGTTCGTCATCGATCGGAATATCTTTCCATAGAAGAATTGTGTCGCCAGCTCTAGGGATGCAAGTTGTAACCCCTCTGTATATGTCCATCAACGAGAACACATCGTTCTGTATATCTTTCCATAAAAGAATTGTGTGAAAATTTCTTAAGCGCAACAACTAGATATTAATTTATAATAGAATTTTAGTTGGATCATCACTTTATATGTATACATCATTAATTTATCATTTTTTATCAATTTACATTGCAAGTGAATTGGACTACGATAAACACCCGATTGTGCCCGTGCTATCTTGTTTCTACATGTGAAATTTGACATGCATTATGTTTACATAATTCCAGCAAAATATTTTCGTGGCACGTGACAAGGCACCGGCATTCCCATGCTATCTTATCTCTACATGTGAAATTAAACAGTCATTATGTTTATACAACTCAACAAAAATATTTCAAAAGCCCGTGGCAACGCATGGGCACTCTACTAGTAAAGCTAATTACACAGGCCTGGCTGAGGCCAGAACTAACGAAGCCAGGTCCGAATGCACCAAACAAGCTACCATGCCAGCAGTAGCCGACTGGTTTTGGAAGATTCTACGATTTCGCTCATTCCAAACATTCCAAGCAAAGTAGAGCGCAGTTGCAGCATGTGCTCGCTGGCCATGGAGAAAACTTTTCCACCAGGCCGCCGATGATCTGAAAGGTTGTGTGGGTGGCAGTTGGGCATCAGGTTGCAGGACAGCCAATTTGTGCCAAACTTCCTTGGCGAAGGGGCAATGGCAGACTAGGTGGGATGCCGATTCAATAGTTTGGTCACGAAGGGAGCATGTGTCATTATGATCACGTCCTCTCGCACGGAGCCTGTCAGCCATGGGCAGGCGATTCAGAACCAGGAGCCAAGCAAAGAATTTAACTTTCCCCTCCACCTTTGTTTTCCAGATTGCATTAAGTTGGGGCTTCATGATGGATCCCGTGAACTGGGCATTGTAGGCCGAGGCAGCGGTGTAGTTGTTGTTGCTAGTCCATCTCCAGTCAATCTCATCAGGCTGGTCAGAGAGAGTGATTTGGTTGATCTGATGCCATAGGTCAATGAAGCTTAGCAAATCAGCAGTAGTGGAGAGCCTCTCGATGCCCTTCATCCAGCGGCCCTGGTGTAGTGCATTCTTGACAGTGTCATTCTTCCGTCTGGCCAGAGAGAAAAGGTTTGGTGCAATGTCTTTTGGCGCCGCTCCGTTCAACCACGCATTTTTCCAGAACAGTGCACATTTTCCGTCACCAAGTCTGATGGTTGTAGAGGCGTTGAAGAGCTGCAAATCAGTCTTGGAGCAGGGGAGTTGGATTCCAACCCATGGCCGAGAGGGTGACTTCCATGTGTACCAGGCCCACCTCAATCTGAGAGATCTACTATAGAGGGCAAGGTTTTTAATTCCAAGACCACCAAATTTCTTTGGGGAGCACACTTGGTTCTAGTTCACCGCACAGTGCCCACCACTTGCTTCCTCTTCTCCCTTCCACAGAAAATTCCTTCTTAGCTTGTCGATCCTCTTGATGATCCACTTTGAGGGGGCGAACATAGTCAGGTAGTAGGTTGTGATAGAAGTTAACACCGAGTTTATAAGTGTCAGCCGGCCCATTTTATTCATCAGCTTTCTTTTCCAACCTGCAAGCTTAGCAGCGATCTTGTCAATTAGGATTTGGAAGTCAATTCTTCTTGGTTTTCTAAGGCTCAGTGGGAGCCCGAGGTACTTGCAAGGAAAAGAGCTGATGTCCCCCTCAAAATCTGAAAGAACTTCCTCAACGACCTCTTCCTCACAAGCAATTGGGTATGCAGCAGATTTGTTGAAGTTGGTGCAGAGCCCTGAAACATTGCCAAAAGCAGCCAGAATTTCTTGGAGGGCAGCCACCTCCATTTTGCTTGGGTTTAACAAGAGTGCGGCATCATCTGCGTACAGGCTGATCCTCACAGAGGCCGATCGGTGGCTGATGGGACTAAGAATGTGCTCCTCGGTGGCCTTCTCCAAAATTGTCTGAAGTGGGTCGATGGAAAGCTGGAAGAGAAGAGGTGCACTAGTAGAAAAAACCCCATTCGTCCCGGTTGGTAAGGGTCTTTTGTCCCGGTTTCTGAACCGGGACTAAAGGGTCGTTACTAATGCCCTAGCCCTTTAGTCCCGGTTCAGTCCAGAACCGGGACAGATGGGCCTCCACGTGGCCGGTGCGCCGAGCCCAGGCAGGAGGGCCTTTGGTCCCGGTTGATGGCACCAATCGGGACCAATAGGCATCCACGCGTCAGCATTTCAGGGGCTGGGGTTTTTGTTTTTGTTTTTTTTGAAGGGGGGGGGTTGGGGGTTTTGGAGGGTTAATTTAGGTGTTTCATATATTGTGTTAGCTAGCTAATTAATAGAGAGAAGTGTCCTCTCTTATGTCCGTGCTTGGTCGACGCTACGTACTATCCATACGTATAGAGAGGACTAGACATGCTAGCTAGCTAGTAAGCAAACGAAGGAAACAGAAGATCGTCATGAACATATATGCATACAGAGAGAAGTGATATCGACCACCTCTCCTTCTCCAAGAGATTGGTCGAACAATAAGTTCTCGTATATCTATCCAACACTACCGGCTACATATATGCAATAATTATCTCTTACAATATAATCTCCTAATTATATATGAACACAGGATCCACATAGTATTCTCCGTCTTCAGCGATCACGTGGTCAAGGAAGAATGCCGCCAATTCCTCTTGAATTGCTCGGATACGATCTGGTGGTAGGAGTTCATCCCGCATCCGAAAGATCTAATTTGAAGAAGGTGGTCAATACATATATATATATATATATATGAATAAATGAAACTCAACACAAATGACGGTAATAAAATAAAATTGTGAATATTATTGCTTACGCACTTCATATTGTTCGTCAGAGTACCCCCGTTCACAGGTCATGTAGAGGATGGACTCGCAAATATAGTATCCACAGAAATCATTCCCTTGATCCTGCCAGAACCACTTTACAAGAAATAGAGGTCAATCAAACTGATAAGCAAGCATGCCAAATGGTATTGATGAAACTAGCGCTCGAATCACTAGGAGACGCGCGGAACATGCTACTATAGTACTTACTTTCGGGTATCTAAATTGCAGCTTCTTCGGCAGTCCCGGAGCTTTTTTGGTGAATTTTCTCCAAACCCTGCCAGACAAAGAAAACAATTACTTGATATCAGGAAATGAACAAAGTTGCTGATATGGTGGATAATGATCGATTTAACTTACTTCTCGAGGATTTGAGTCATGTCTGCATACTCCTGGGGATCTTTTCATCTCGAGTCTAAGACGGTTACTAGTCCCTCCTCTCTAACTCTCAGCGTCAAAGTATTACTCCCCCCAGACTCTCTGCAGGTTTTCATGTACCAATCATGCAATCTTCGCATCATCGTTGTTAGAGATCTTTCATCATTGATGAGAGGCTTCCCATACTCGTATCTGTGTACCGCCTCTACCTCCAAGAAATCATAATGTACATCGTCGGGCAGGTAATCTCCAAGATTCCTATAACCTGGCACCATCCTCGGATCATTAGCGACGATGTCGCTAGACACCTTGAGCGGGGGGTACGATTTGTTCGCTTGTTCGCCGAGCTGGGTAATTTGTTTCCCAGCTCGTCGTTCTTTTATCCTTTGATCACTGACAGTACTTCTCGACCGCTCCGCTTCGACAAATGTCTTTCCAATAATGCGCTCATAGTTGCCTTTCGGCGGAGACTTTGGTGGTTTTGTCAGGGCAGCCAGAGTGCGCTTCGCTTTCACCGGATCTACCTTCTCCTCCGGAGGTGGATGTCTCTCTGCTTTCGCCCCTTTAAAGAAGTCCTTCACTTCTTTTTGCACGATCTTCTTGTATTCTTCCACGGTCATCTCGTACGGTAACTTCTCTAGAGGCTTGAGAGGTGGACCGTATCTGTATTTCCTCCTGCTACCTCTTGAGCTTGCGTTGGATTTCCCCGAAGAGGAAAGGATGATGCAGCAGAGTAGCGTAAGTATTTCCCTCAGTTTTTGAGAACCAAGGCATCAATCCAGTAGGAGGCCACGCTCAAGTCCCTCGTACCTGCACAAAACGATAGCTACTCGCAACCAACGCGATTAGGGGTTGTCAATCCCTTCACGGTCACTTACGAGAGTGAGATCTGATAGATATAATATTTTTGGTATTTTTGGTATAGAGATGCAAAGTGAAAAGTAAAAGGCAAAGTAAAAAAGCAAAGCAAGATTAAAGTGATGGAGATTGATATGATGAGAATAGACCCGGGGGCCATAGGTTTCACTAGTGGCTTCTCTCAAGAGCATAAGTATTCTACGGTGGGTGAACAAATTACTGTTGAGCAATTGACAGAATTGAGCATAGTTATGAGAATATCTAGGCATGATCATGTATATAGGCATCACGTCCGTGACAAGTTGACCGGAATGATTCTGCATCTACTACTATTACTCCACTCATCGAACGCTATCTAGCATGCATCTAGAGTATTAAGTTAAAAACAGAGTAACGCTTTAAGCAAGATGACATGATGTAGAGAGATAAATTCATGCAATATGAAATAAACCCCGTCTTGTTATCCTCGATGGCAACAATGCAATACGTGCCTTGCTGCCCCTTCTGTCACTGGGAAAGGACACCGCAAGATCGAACCCAAATCTAAGCACTTCTCCCATGGCAAGAACTACCAATCTAGTTGGCCAAACCAAACGGATAATTCAAAGAGACTTGCAAAGATAACCAATCATATATAAAATAATTTAAACAAGATTCAAATATTATCCATAGATAGACTTGATCATAAACCCACAATTCATCAGTCTCAGCAAACACACCGCAAAAAGAAGATTACATCGAATAGATCTCCACAAGAGAGGGGGAGAACTTTCTATTGAGATCCAAAAAGAGAGAAGAAGCCATCTAGCTACTAACTATGGACCCGAAGGTCTGAGGTAAACTACTCACACTTCATCGGAGGGGCTATGATGATGTAGAAGCCCTCCGTGATGACGGCCCTCTCCGGCGGAGCTCCGGAACAGGCCCCAAGATGGGATCTCATGGATACAGAAAGTTGTGGCGGTGGAATTAGGTTTTTGGCTCCTGTTCTGATCGTTTGGGGTACGTAGGTATATATAGGAGGAAGGAGTACGTCGATGGAGCACCGAGGGGCCCACGAGGCAGGGGGTGCGCCATAGGGGGGTGGGCGTGTTGGGGAACGTAGTAATTTCAAAAAAATTCCTACGCACACGCAAGATCATGGTGATGCATAACAACGAGAGGGGAGAGTGTGATCTACGTACCCTTGTAGACCGACAGCGGAAGCGTTAGCACAACGCGGTTGATGTAGTCGTATGTCTTCACGGCCCGACCGATCAAGCACCGAAACTACGACACCTCCGAGTTCTAGCACACGTTCAGCTCGATGACGATCCCCGGACTCCGATCCAGCAAAGTGTCAGGGAAGAGTTCCGTTAGCACGACGGCATGGTGACGATCTTGATGTACTACCGTTGCAGGGCTTCGCCTAAGCACCGCTATAATATTATCGAGGATTATGGTGGAAGGGGGCACCACACACGGCTAAGAATATGATCACGTGGATCAACTTGTGTGTCTAGGGGTGCCCCCTGCCCCCGTATATAAAGGAGCAAGGGGAGGTGCGGTCGGCCAGGAGGAGGGCGCGCCAGGAGGAGTCCTACTCCCACCGGGAGTAGGATTCCCCCCTTTCCTAGTTGGAATAGGATTTGGGAGGGGGAAAGAGGAGAGAGAGAAGGAAGGGGGGCGCCGCCCCCCTCTCCTTGTCCTATTCGGACTAGGGGGGAGGGGCGTGCGGCCCAGCCCTGGCCACCTCTCCTCTCTTCCACTAAAGCCCACTAAGGCCCATATACCTCCCGGGGGGTTCCGGTAACCTCCCGGTACTCCGGTAAAATCCCGATTTCACCCGGAACACTTCCGATATCCAAATATAGGCTTCCAATATATCAATCTTTATGTCTCGACCATTTCGAGACTCCTCGTCATGTCCGTGATCACATCCGGAACTCCGAACTAACTTCGGTACATCAAAACTCATAATATAACTGTCATCGAAACCTTAAGCGTGCGGACCCTACGGGTTCGAGAACAATGTAGACATGACCGAGACACTTCTCCGGTCAATAACCAATAGCGGAACCTGGATGCTCATATTGGCTCCTACCTACGAAAATCTTTATCGGTCAGACCGCATAACAACATACGTTGTTTCCTTTGTCATCGGTATGTTACTTGCCCGAGATTCAATCGTCGGTATCTCAATACCTAGTTCAATCTCGTTACCGGCAAGTCTCTTTACTCGTTTCGTAATACATCATCTTGCAACTAACTCATTAGTTGTAATGCTTGCAAGGCTTATGTGATGTGCATTACCGAGAGGGCCCAGAGATACCTCTCCGACAATCGGAGTGACAAATCCTAATCTCGAAATACGCCAACCCAACATTCACCTTTGGAGACACCTGTAGAGCTCCTTTATAATCACCCAGTTACGTTGTGACGTTTGGTAGCACACAAAGTGTTCCTCCGGTAAACGGGAGTTGCATAATCTCATAGTCATAGGAACATGTATAAGTCATGAAGAAAGCAATAGCAACATACTAAACGATCGGGTGCTAAGCTAATGGAATGGGTCATGTCAATCACATCATTCTCCTAATGATGTGATCCCATTAATCAAATGACAACACATGCCTATGGTTAGTAAACATAACCATCTTTGATTAACGAGCTAGTCAAGTAGAGGCATACTAGTGACGGTTGGTTTGTCTATGTATTCACACAAGTATTATGTTTCCGGATAATACAATTCTAGCATGAATAATAAACATTTATCATGATATAAGGAAATAAAATAATAACATTATTATTGCCTCTAGGGCATATTTCCTTCAGTCTCCCACTTGCACTAGAGTCAATAATCTAGATTACACAGTAATGATTCTAACACCCATGGAGCTTTGGTGCTGATTATGTTTTGCTCGTGGAAGAGGCTTAGTCAACGGGTCTGCTATATTCAGATCCGTATGTATCTTGCAAATCTCTATGTCTCCCACCTGGACTAGATCACGGATGGAATTGAAGCGTCTCTTGATGTGCTTGGTTCTCTTGTGAAATCTGGATTCCTTTGCCAAGGCAATTGCACCAGTATTGTCACAAAAGATTTTCATTGGACCCGATGCACTAGGTATGACACCTAGATCGGATATGAACTCCTTCATCCAGACTCCTTCGTTTGCTGCTTCTGAAGCAGCTATGTACTCCGCTTCACATGTAGATCCCGCCACAATGCTTTGTTTAGAACTACACCAACTGACAGCTCCACCGTTTAATGTAAACACGTATCCGGTTTGTGATTTAGAATCGTCCGGATCAGTGTCAAAGCTTGCATCAACGTAACCATTTACGATGAGCTCTTTGTCACCTCCATATATGAGAAACATATCCTTAGTCCTTTTCAGGTATTTCAGGATGTTCTTGACCGCTGTCTAGTGATCCACTCCTGGATTACTTTGGTACCTCCCTGCTAGACTTAAAGCAAGACACACATCAGGTCTGGTACACAGCATTGCATACATGATAGAGCCTATGTCTGAATCATAGGGAACATCTTTCATTTTCTCTCTATCTTCTGCATTGGTCGGGGATTTATTCTTACTCAATTTCACACCTTGTAACACAGGCAAGAATCCTTTCTTTGCTTGATCCATTTTGAACTTCTTCAAAATTTTGTCAAGGTATGTGCTTTGTGAAAGTCCAATTAAGCATCTTGATCTATCTCTATAGATCTTAATTCCCAATATGTAAGCAACTTCACCGAGGTCTTTCATTGAAAAACTTTTATTCAAGTATCCTTTTATGCTATCCAGAAATTCTATATCATTTCCGATTAGTAATATGTCATCTACATATAATATCAGAAATGCTACAGAGCTCCCACTCACTTTCTTGTAAATACAGCCTTCTCCAAAAGTCTGTATAAAACCAAATGCTTTGATCACACTATCAAAGATTTTATTCCAACTCTGAGAGGCTTGCACCAGTCCATAAATGGATCGCTGGAGCTTGCACACTTTGTTAGCTCCCTTTGGATCGACAAAACCTTCTGGCTGCATCATATACAACTCTTCTTGCAGAAATCCATTCAGGAATGCAGTTTTGACATCCATTTGCCAAATTTCATAATCATAAAATGCGGCAATTGCTAACATGATTCGGACAGACTTAAGCATCGCTACGGGTGAGAAGGTCTCATCGTAGTCAATCCCTTGAACTTGTCGAAAACCTTTTGCGACAAGTCGAGCTTTGTAGACAGTAATATTACCGTCAGCGTCAGTCTTCTTCTTGAAGATCCATTTATTCTCAATTGCTTGCCGATCATTGGGCAAGTCAACCAAAGTTCATACTTTGTTCTCATACATGGATCCCATCTCAGATTTCATGGCTTCAAGCCATTTTGCGGAATCTGGTCTCACCATCGCTTCTTCATAGTTCGTAGGTTCATCATGATCTAGTAGCATGACTTCCAGAACAGGATTACCGTACCACTCTGCCGCGGATCTTACTCTGGTTGATCTACAAGGTTCATTAGTATCTTGTTCTGAAGTTTCATGATCATTATCATTAGCTTCCTCACTAATTGGTGTAGGTGTCACAGAAACAGGTTTCTATGATGTACTACTTTCCAATAAGGGAGCGGGTACAGTTACCTCGTCAAGTTCTACTTTCCGCCCACTCAATTCTTTCGAGAGAAACTCCTTCTCCAGAAAGTTTCCGAATTTAGCAACAAAAGTCTTGCCTTCGGATCTGTGATAGAAGGTGTATCCAATAGTTTCCTTTGGATATCCTATGAAGACACATTTCTCCAATTTGGGTTCAAGCTTATCAGGTTGAAGCTTTTTTACATAAGCATCGCAGCCCCAAACTTTCAGAAACGACAACTTTGGTTTCTTGCCAAACCACAGTTCATAAGGCGTCGTCTCAACGGATTTTGATGGTGCCCTATTTAACGTGAATGCGGCCGTCTCTAGAGCATATCCCCAAAACGATAGCGGTAAATCAGTAAGAGACATCATAGATCGCACCATATCTAGTAAAGTACGATTACGACGTTCGGACACACATTACGATGTGGTGTTCCGGGTGGCGTGAGTTTCGAAACTATTCCACATTTTTTCAAATGTACACCAAACTCGTAACTCAAATATTTTCCTCCACGATCAGATCGTAGGAATTTTATTTTCTTGTTATGATGATTTTCAACTTCACTCTGAAATTCTTTGAACTTTTCAAACGTTTCAGACTTATGTTTCATTAAGTAGATATACCCATATCTGCTTAAGTCATCTGTGAAGGTGAGAAAATAATAATATCCACCACGAGCCTCAACATTCATCGGACCACATACATCTGTATGTATGATTTCCAATAAATCTGTTGCTCTCTCCATAGTACCGGAGAACGGTGTTTTTGTCATCTTACCCATAAGGCACGGTTCGCAAGTATCAAGTGATTCATAATCAAGTGGTTCCAAAACCCATCAGTATGGAGTTTCTTCATGCGCTTTATACCGATATGACCCAAACGGCAGTGCCACAAATAAGTTGCACTATCATTATCAACTCTGCATCTTTTGGCTTCAACACTATGAATATGTGTGTCACTACTATCGAGATTTAAGAAGAATAGACCACTCTTTAAGGGTGCATGACCATAAAAGATATTACTCATGTAAATAGAACAACCATTATTCTCAGATTTAAATGAATAACCGTCTCGCATCAAACAAGATCCAGATATAATGTTCATGCTTAACGCTGGCACCAAATAACAATTATTTAGGTCTAGTACTAATCCCGAAGGTAGATGTAGAGGTAGCGTGCCGACTGCGATCACATCGACTTTGGAACCATTTTCAACGCGCATCGTCACCTCGTCCTTACCCAATCTTCGCTTAATCCGTAGTCCCTATTTCGAGTTGCAAATATTAGCAACAGAACCAGTATCAAATACCCAGGTGCTACTGCGAGCATTAGTAAGGTACACATCAATAACATGTATATCACATATACCTTTGTTCACCTTGCCATCCTTCTTATCCGCCAAATACTTGGGGCAGTTCCGCTTCCAGTGACCAGTCTGCTTGCAGTAGAAGCACTCAGTTTCAGGCTTAGGTCCAGGTTTGGCTTTCTTCTCTTGAGTAGCAACTTGCTTGCTGTTCTTTTTGAAGTTCCCCTTCTTCTTCCCTTTGCCCTTTTTCTTGAAACTAGTGGTCTTGTTGACCATCAACACTTGATGCTCCTTCTTGATTTCTACCTCCGCAGCTTTCAGCATTGCGAAGAGCTCGGGAATAGTCTTGTTCATCCCTTGCATATTATAGTTCATCACGAAGCTCTTGTAGCTTGGTGGCAGTGATTGGAGAATTCTGTCAATGACGCAATCATCTGGAAGATTAACTCCCAATTGAATCAAGTGATTATTATACCCAGACATTTTGAGTATATGCTCACTGACAGAACTGTTCTCCTCCATCTTGCAGCTATAGAACTTATTGGAGACTTCATATCTCTCAATCCGGGCATTTGCTTGAAATATTAACTTCAACTCTTAGAACATCTCATATGCTCCATGATGTTCAAAACGTTGTTGAAGTCCTGATTCTAAGCCGTAAAGCATGGCACACTGAACTATCGAGTAGTCATCAGCTTTGCTCTGCCAGACGTTCATAACATCTGGTGTTGCTCCAGCAGCAGGCCTGGCACCCAGCGGTGCTTCCAGGACGTAATTCTTCTATGCAGCAATGAGGATAATCCTCAAGTTACGGACCCAGTCCGTGTAATTGCTACCATCATTTTGCTTTCTCAAGGAACGCATTAAAATTCAACGGAACAACAGCACGGGCCATCTATCTACAATCAAACATAAACAAGCAAGATACTATCAGGTACTAAGTTCATGATAAATTTAGGTTCAATTAATCATATTACTTAAAGAACTCCCACTTAGATAGACATCCCTCTAATCCTCTAAGTGATTACATGATCCAAATCAACTAAACCATGTCCGATCATCACGTGAGATGGAGTAGTTTCATTGGTGAACATCACTATGTTGATCATATCTACTATATGATTCACGCTCGACCTTTTGGTCTCCGTGTTCCGAGGCCATATCTGTATATGCTTGGCTCGTCAAGTATAACCTGAGTATTCTGCGTGTGCAACTGTTTTGCACCCGTTGTATTTGAACGTAGAGCCTATCACACCCGATCATCACGTGGTGTCTCAGCACGAAGAACTTTCGCAATGGTGCATACTCAGGGAGAACACTTCTTGATAATTAGTGAGAGATCATCTTATAATGCTACCGTCAATCAAAGCAAGATAAGATGCATAAAAGATAAACATCACATGCAATTAATATAAGTGATATGATATGGCCATCATCATCTTGTGCTTGTGATCTCCATCTTCGAAGCACCGTTGTGATCACCATTGTCACCGGCGCAACACCTTGCTCTCCATCGTAGCATCGTTGTCGTCTCACCGATCTTATGCTTCCACGACTATCGCTACCGCTTAGTGATAAAGTAAAGCATTATAGCGCGATTGCATTGTATACAATAAAGCGACAACCATATGGCTCCTGCTAGTTGCCGATAACTTGGTTACAAAACATGATCATCTCATACAATAAAATTTAGCATCATGTCTTGACCATATCACATCACAACATGCCCTGCAAAAACAAGTTAGACGTCCTCTACTTTGTTGTTGCAAGTTTTACGTGGCTGCTACGGGCTTAAGCAAGAACCAATCTTACCTACGCATCAAAACCACAACGATAGTTTGTCAAGTTGGTGCTGTTTTAACCTTCGCAAGGACCGGGCGTAGCCACACTCGGTTCAACTAAAGTTGGAGAAACTGTCACCCGCTAGCCACCTTTGTGCAAAGCACGTCGGGAGAACCGGTCTCGCGTAAGCGTACGCGTAATGTCGATCCGGGCCGCTTCATCCAACAATACCGCCGAACCAAAGTATGACATGCTGGTAAGCAGTATGACTTATATCGCCCACAACTCACTTGTGTTCTACTCGTGCATATAACATCAACACATAAAACCTAGGCTCGGATGCCACTGTTGGGGAACGTAGTAATTTCAAAAAAAATCCTATGCACATGCAAGATCATGGTGAGGCATAACAACGAGAGGGGAGAGTGTGATCTACGTACCCTTGTAGACCGACAGCGGAAGCGTTAGCACAACGCGGTTGATGTAGTCGTACGTCTTCACGGCCCGACCGATCAAGCACCGAAACTGCGGCACCTCCGAGTTCTAGCACACGTTCACCTCGATGACGATCCCCGGACTCCGATCCAGTAAAGTGTCGGGGAAGAGTTCCGTCAGCACGACGGCGTGGTGACGATCTTGATGTACTACCGTTGCAGGGCTTCGCCTAAGCACCGCTATGATATTATCGAGGATTATGGTGGAAGGGGGCACCGCACATGGCTAAGAATATGATCACGTGGATCAACTTGTGTGTCTAGGGGTGCCCCCTGCCCCCGTATATAAAGGAGCAAGGGGAGGTGCGGCCGGCCAGGAGGAGGGCGCGCCAGGAGGAGTCCTACTCCCACCGGGAGTAGGATTCCCCCCTTTCCTAGTTGGAATAGGATTCGGGAGGGGGAAAGAGGAGAGAGAGAAGGAAGGGGGGGCGCCGCCCCCCTCTCCTTGTCCTATTCGGACTAGGGGGGAGGGGCGGCCCTGGCCACCTCTCCTCTCTTCCACTAAAGCCCACTAAGGCCCATATACCTCCCGGGGGGTTCCAGTAACCTCCCGGTACTCCGATAAAATCCCGATTTCACCCAGAACACTTCCGATATCCAAATATAGGCTTCCAATATATCAATCTTTATGTCTCGACCATTTCGAGACTCCTCGTCATGTCCGTGATCACATCCGGGACTCCGAACTAACTTCGGTACATCAAAACTCATAAACTCATAATATAACTATCATCGAAACCTTAAGCGTGCGGACCCTACGGGTTCGAGAACAATGTAGACATGACCGAGACACTTCTCCGGTCAATAACCAATAGCGGAACCTAGAGGCTCATATTGGCTCCTACATATTCTACGAAGATCTTTATCGGTCAGACCGCATAACAACATACGTTGTTCCCTTTGTCATTGGTATGTTACTTGCCTGAGATTCAATCGTCGGTATCTCAATACCTAGTTCAATCTCGTTACCGGCAAGTCTCTTTACTCGTTTCGTAATACATCATCTTGCAACTAACTCATTAGTTGTAATGCTTGCAAGGCTTATGTGATGTGCATTACCGAGAGGGCCCAGAGATACCTCTCCGACAATCGGAGTGACAAATCCTAATCTCAAAATATGCCAACCCAACATTCACCTTTGGAGACACCTGTAGAGCTCCTTTATAATCACCCAGTTACGTTGTGACGTTTGGTAGCACACAAAGTGTTCCTCCGGTAAACGGGAGTTGCATAATCTCATAGTCATAGGAACATGTATAAGTCATGAAGAAAGCAATAGCAACATACTAAACGATCGGGTGCTAAGCTAATGGAATGGGTCATGTCAATCACATCATTCTCCTAATGATGTGATCCCATTAATCAAATGACAACACATGTCTATGGTTAGGAAACATAACCATCTTCGATTAACGAGCTAGTCAAGTAGAGGCATACTAGTGACGTTTGGTTTGTCTATGTATTCACACAAGTATTATGTTTCCGGATAATACAATTCTAGCATGAATAATAACCATTTATCATGATATAAGGAAATAAAATAATAACATTATTATTGCCTCTAGGGCATATTTCCTTCAGGGCGCGCCCCCCACCCTCGTGACCGCCTCTTTGACTCCTTGGAGTAGGGTCCAAGTCTCCTGGATCACGTTCGGTGAGAAAATCACGTTCCCGAAGGTTTTATTCCGTTTGGACTCCGTTTGATGTTATATTTCTCCGAAATATTGAAATAGGCAAAAACAGCAATTCTGGGCTGGGCCTCCGGTTAATAGGTTAATCCCAAAAATAATATAAAAGTGGAAAATAAAGCCCAATATAGTCCAAAACAGTAGATAATATATCATGGAGCAATCAAAAATTATAGATACGTTGGAGACGTATCAGGCATCCCCAAGCTTATTTCCTGCTCGTCCTCGAGTAGGTAAATGATAAAAAGAGAATTTTTGATGCGGAGTGCTACTTGGCATAATTTGAATGCAAATCTTCTTAATTGTGATATGAATATTCAGATTCGAAAGATTCAAGACAAAAGTTTATATTGACATAAAAATAATAATACTTCAGGCATACTAACAAAGCAATTATGTCTTCTCAAAATAACATGGCCAAAGAAAGTTATCCCTACAAAATCATATAGTCTGGCTATGCTCTATCTTCACCACACAAAGTATTTAAATCATGCACAACCCCGATGACAAGCCAAGCAATTGTTTCATACTCTAACTTTTTTAATCTTCACGCAATACATGAGCGTGAGCCATGGATATAGCACTATAGGTGGAATAGAATGGTGGTTGTGGAGAAGAAAAAAGGAGAAGATAGTCTCACATCAATAGGCGTATCAACGGGCTATGGAGATGCCCATCAATAGATATCAATGTGAGTGAGTAGGGATTGCCATGCAACGGATGCACTAGAGCTATAAGTATATGAAAGCTCAAAAAGAAACTAAGTGGGTGTGCATCCAACTTGCTTGCTTATGAAGACCTAGGGCAATTTGAGGAAGCCCATCATTGGAATATACAAGCCAAGTTCTATAATGAAAGATTCCCACTAGTATATGAAAGTGACATAACGAGAGACTCTCTATATTGAAGATCATGGTGCTACTTTGAAGCACAAGTGTGGTAAAAGGATAGTAACATTGTCCCTTCTCTTTTTTTTATTTATATTTTTTTATTTGGGCATTTTCTCTTTTTTATGGCCTTTTTTCTTTCTCCTTTTTTTGGGCTTCTTTGGCCTCTTTTATTTATTTTTCGTCCAGAGTCTCATCCCAACTTATGGGGGAATCATAGTCTCCATCATTCTTTCCTCACTTGGGAAAATGCTCTAAAAATGATGATCATCACACTTTTATTTTTCTTACAACTCAACAATTACAACTCGATACTTAGAACAAAATATGACTCTATATGAATGCCTCCGGCGGTGTACCGGGATATGCAATATGACAATGATGGAGTGTGTCATAATAAACGGAATGGTGGAAAGTTGCATGGCAATATATCTCGGAATGGCTATGGAAATGCCATAATAGGTAGGTATGCTGGCTGTTTTGAGGAAGGTATATGGTGGGTGTATGATACCGGCGAAAGATGCGCGGTATTAGAGAGGCTAGCAAAGGTGGAAGGGTGAGAGTGCGTATAATCCATGGACTTAACATTAGTCATAAAGAACTCATATACTTATTGCAAAAATCTAGAAGTTATCAAAGCAAAGTATTACGCGCATGCTCCTAGGGGGATAGATTGATAGAAAAAGACCATCGCTCGTCCCCGACCGCCACTCATAAGGAAGACAATCAATAAATAAATCATGCTCTGACTTCATCACATAACGGTTCACCATACGTGCATGCTACGGGAATCACAAACTTTACCACAAGTATTCTTTAAATTCACAACTACTCAACTAGCATGACTCTAATATTATCACCTCCATATCTCAAAACAATTATCATGCTTCAATCTTTTCTTAGTATTCAATGCACTCAAAAGAAAGTTTCACAAATCTTGAATATCAAGTATGTTATTATTAAGCAAATTACCATGCTATTAAGAGACTCAAAATAATTTAAGTGAAGCATGAGAGATCAATAGTTTGTTTAAAACAAATCCATCACCGTGCTCTAAAAGATCTAAGTGAAGCACATAGAGCAAAATTATAACGCTCAAAAGATATAAGTGAAGCACATAGAGCAGAACTACTTAGCTCAAAAAGATATAAGTGAAGCACACAGAGCAAAACTACTTAGCTCAAAAAGATATAAGTGTAGGACATAGAGTATTCTATCAAATTCTAATTCATGTATGGCTCTCTCAAAATGTGTGTACAGCAAGGATGATTGTGGCACACTAAAACATAAAAACACAAATAATACAAGACGCTCCAAGCAAAACACATATCATGTTGGTGAATAAAAATATAGCTTCAAGTAAATTACCGATGGAAGTGGACGAAAGAGGGGATGCCTTCCGGGGCATCCCCAAGCTTTGACTTTTTGGTGTCCTTGGATTATCTTGGGGGTGCCATGGGCATCCCCAAGCTTAGGCTCTTGCCACTCCTTGTTCCATAATCCATCAAAAGAATTCACCCAAAACTTGAAAACTTCACAACACAAAACTCAATAGAAATCTCGTGAGCTCCGTTAGAGAAAGAAAACAAAAGACCACTTCAAGGTACTGTAATGAACTCATTCTTTATTTATATTGGTGTTAAACTTATTGTATTCCAACTTCTCTATGGATTATAAACTATTTTACTAGCCATAGATTCATTAAAATAAGCAAACAACACACGAAAAACAGAATCTGTCAAAAACAGAACAGTCTGTAGTAATCTGTAACTAACGCAAACTTTTGGAACCCCAAAAATTCTAAAATAATTTGCTGGACGTGAGGAATTTATCTATTAATCACATGCAAAAAAATAATTAACTAAATAGCACTTTCCAAATAAAAATGACAGCAGTTCTCGTGAGTGCTAAAGTTTCTGTTTTTTACAGCATGTTCAACAAGACTTTCCCCAAGTCTTCCCAACGGTTCTACTTGGCACAAACACTAATTAAACACAAAAAACACAACCAAAACAGAGGATAAATAATTTATTTATTGAATAACAACAAGGAAAAATATTGGGTTATCTCCTAACAAGCGCTTTTCTTTAAAGCATTATAGCTAGGCATTGGTCATTTTAATGATGCTCACAAAAAAGACAAGAATTGAAGCACAAAAGGAGCATCATAAAGCATGTGACAAACACATCTAAGTCTAACATACTTCCTATGCATAGGCATCTTAAAGGCAAACAAATTATCATAGCAAGCAAAAACTAGTATATGCAAGGAAGCGGAAGGAAATAATAGCAATCTCAACATAACAAGAGGTAATTTAGTAACATGAAAATTTCTACCACCATAGTTTCCTCTCTCGTAATAATTATATGTAGAATCATAAGCAAATTCAACAAAATAGCTATCACATAAAATATTTTCAACATGATCCACATGCATGCAAAGTTGACACTCTTTTAAAATAGTGGGACTAACATTAACTAAAGTCATGACCTTTCCAGACCCACTTTTATCAAAAATTTCATAAGATTGATCATTCTCAAAATTTGTGGGATCTAAAGTTGATACTCTTCCAAACCCACTTTCAGTAATATTGCAAACACTATTATCAATCTCATATTTATCATGGGACTTAAATAAATTTTCAATATCATATTGCTGGACAGCCTCCGCACCGGCATGAGGACAGAGCCCCTACTCAAGCGCCTGGTGGTGGTGGCCACCGACCCCAAGGGGCTCGAGCAGTGCCGGCGCATGCACCCGCTCTGCCACCTGCTCTCCGGCGCGAACGGGGCCGCCCCCAACGGCACGGAGCTCATGTTCTATGACAAGGACTACGTGGACATGATGTGGGCGCGCAACAGGTTCCAGGCGCGGGTGCTCGCGTTGGGCCACTCCTTCCTCTTCACTGACCTGGACATCTTGTGGTTCCGAAACCCGCTGCTGCGCATCTCGGTCGGCGCCGACATCACCCTGGGCTGCGACAACCATTTCGGCACCAACCCGTACGACCTCGACAAGGCCGCCAATGGCGGGTTCGTGTACGCGAGGCCGACCGCGGCATCCCTGGCCTTCTTCAGGGACTGGTACGAGGCGAGGACGCGGTGGCCCGGGGAGAACGACCAGGTGGTGTTCAGAGAGATGAAGCATGAGCTGGCCGCAAGGCACGGGGCGACCGTGCAGCTCGTGGACACCACCTACTTCCATAGCGCGTGCGAGGCGTGGAAGAAGTTCAACTTCCATGAGATATGCACCTTCCACGCAGCCTGCATCCACGGCCTGCAGGACAAGATCGACAGGCTCAACGCCGTGCAAGACGAGTGGAGGCAGCTCAAGGCGCAGCAGCTGCTGCTCGGTGCCAACAGCACCACGCTCACCTACTGATCAAACTTTCTTGCTGCCTGTTTGGTTTGCTTCCTTGTTTTGCTGGATAAGATTGACCTGTGCAATTGTTGGGTTCTTCCTTGTCCACCGAGACATGTACAAACGAGCAGAGCGGCACGGGCATTTGCGTGGCTAGATTTGTTATGAGTTTTATATTTATCGGCAATTTTGAATTCCTTTTCCATTTTATTCATAAGCTTCCTCTACTTTTCTTTATGCTTAGATGTTTAGTAAAGTATTTTATCATAGCATTCCATAGACATAAAAACAGAAAACCTCAATAGATACATATTGTAGGCTTATGATGCATATTGAACTTAACATACTATTACTAACCAAAATTTTCGTTCCCCTAAAAAATTTAGTTAAGAGTCTTAATGCTTGTGTTTTTCGTATTTTTTGGGAACTTCTATTCTTAAACTACTCTAGTATGATATCGATGATTAAATTTGGACCGAGGCCAGCTCCCCGTCTTCCACCCCGCGGCCTCCTTCCGCTCCGACTCAACTTGAGCTCCGACCCCGAGCTCGCCGTCCTTGTGCGGCGGGGTGACTTCTTGCTCACCCGCCTTGAGCACAGCCCGGCGTGGCGCCTCCGGGACTGCCGCAACAGTTGGCTCCTCCTCTGCAGGGGCGACTCCCTCTCCGTCTACGACTCTATCTCCCACCGGCTCCTCCTCTGCAGGGGCGACTCTATCTCCCACCGCCGTCCACGGAACGAGCCCTCCTGTAACAGTAATAGAATACTTTATAAAAATAGAAAAGGAGGAAGACCCCAGCGTCTGCATCTGGGCGATGCATGCAACCACTTTATTAATCATTCGGATAATGATGTGATGGACAAGACCCATCCGTTAGCTTAGCATAATGATCGTTAAGTTTTATTGCTATTGCTTTCTTCATGACTTCTACATATTCCTTTGACTATAAGATTATGCAACCCCCGAATATCGGAGGAACACCTTGTGTGTTATCAAACGTCACAACGTAACTGAGTGATTATAAAGATGTTCTATAGGTGTCTCCGAAGGTATTTTTTGGGTTGGCATAGATCGAGATTAGGATTTGTCACTCCGAATATCGGAGAGGTATCTCTGGGCCCTCTCGGTAATGCACATCATGATAAGCCTTGCAAGCAATATGACTAATGAGTTAGTTGCGGGATGACGCATTACGGAATGAGTAAAGAGACTTGCCGGTAACGAGATTAAACTAGGTATGAAGATACCGACGACGAATCTCGGGCAAGTAACATACCGATGACAAAGGGAATGACGTATGTTGTCATTACGGTTTGACCGATAAAGATCTTCGTAGAATATGTAGGAAACAATATGAGCATCCAGGTTCCGTTGTTGGTTATTGACCGGAGATGTGTCTCGGTCATGTCTACATAGTTCTCGAACCCGTAAGGTCCGCACGCTTAACGTTCGATGACGATTTATATTATGATTATGTGTTTTTGGTGACCGAAGATTGTTCAGAGTCCCGGATGAGATCACGGACATGACAAGGAGTCTCAAAATGGTCGAGAGGTAAAGATTGATATATTGGACGATGATATTCAGACACCGGAATAGTTCCAGAGCTTGTCGGGTTTTTTTCGGAGTACCGGGAGGTTACCGGAACCCCCCGGGAATGTAATGGGCCAACATGGGCCATAGAGGAGAGAGAGGGCAGCCCACAAGAGGGTGCCCCCCCCAAGGGGAGTCCGAATAGGACGAGGGGAGGGGGCGCGGCCCCCCTTTCCTTCTCCCTCTCCTCTCCTTTCCCCTTTCCACTCCGGGAAAAAGGGAAGGGGGAATCCTACTAGGACTAGGAGTCCTAGTAGGACTCCCCTCTCTTGGCGTGTCCCCTGGTGGCCGGCCTCCTCCCCTCCTTTATATACGGGGGCAGGGGCACCCCATAGCACATCAATTGTTCTTAGCCGTGTGCGGTGCCCCACTCCACAGTTTACTACTCCAGTCATAGTGTCGTAGTGCTTAGGCGAAGCCCTGCGCGGATCACATCACCATTACCATCACCACACCGTCGTGCGGACGAAACTCTCCCTCGACCCTCTGTTGGATCAAGAGTTCGAGGGATGTCATTGAGCTGAACGTGTGCAGAACTCGGAGGTGCCATACGTTCGGTGCTTGACTGGTCTGAACAAGAAGAAGTTCGACTACATCAACCGCGTTAACAAACGTTTCCGCTTTCGGTCTACGAGGGTACATAGACACACTCTCCCCCTGTCGTTGCTATGCATCTCTTAGATAGATCTTGCGTGATCGTAGGAATTTTTTTGAAATTGCATGTTATGTTCCCCAACATGCATGACTTGACATCTTCACCGAAGCTCCGTGCAAGACGAAGCCGCTCCACCTCTTGCCTCGCGCAGAAGAGAAACCACCAAACTCAACCATGGACCAAGCCTTCCATCATGGCCAGCGCCCCAGGCTCCTCTTCGCGGCCCCATGGCCCTCAAGAAGGGAATTGGCAAAGTTGCTTTGTACCTCGTCTTCAGCTGAGCAAGCTCCAGACGCAGGGTTATCTCCCTCTCGTGGATCTAGTCTCCGTTCGAGCGGGCCTATATTCAATCGGCAACGACGCGATGGCTGAGAATTTCCCCGCCCCCAATAAGGGGGAGAGGGTGTGCTTCGTCCCGTTTTTGTTACGGGGCCTGGGATTTCCAATCCATCCCTTCCTCTGGGGGTTATTGCAATTCTGTGGCATCCAACTACACAACCTCACCCAAGGTTCGATTCTGCACATCTCAGGTTTGTCGCCCTCTTCGAGCTATTCTTAGGCACCGAGGCACATCTCAGGTGGACCGAGGCAGGGCCGACCACCGCCGCCGTCGTTGAAGCCATCGCCGCCGCTTCTAGATCGGACGCACCTCCACGCGCGTTTGGGCCCCGCCACCCCTAAGACGCGGGAAAGAGGAAGGACCCCCGCCACCGCCCACCGCCGTCGGCCTCCGGGGGCTGGCCGGCAGTGTCCTCCGGCAGCGGCAGGAGGAAGGGACGAAGATGCTTTAGGCCCCGGCGGCGGCTAGGATTGGGGCGCCACCCGAGTCGCCCGAGGGGGGGGGGGGGGGGTGGGTCCTCCTCTTTTCTGTTTGCTCGGCGGCCATGGAGAGGACGGCGCAGCTCCGCGTGGTCACCGTGCCGCTAGACGGCCATAGGATGCGAGCCATAGAGTACCACTCCTGTACGCCATCACCGTGGGTGGATGGCATCATCAATGTGACACTAGGCACACAGCGGACGATGCACGCCTCCGCGGCTGGGCTTATATTTTGGAGCTATGACCAGAATCCTCGCTCTTGCTTGACACCAGCACCATGACAGTCTCCACGGTCCCTCTCCCAGTTCCACTGGTACTCGTGTCGACGCTGCCGCTAAGGCCAGTGCCAGCATATGCCATAGGAGAAACCGAGGCCGGTGCTTGTTGCCTTGTGTTCATCGTTGGCAGAGCGGCCAGAGCCACGGTTTAAGTGTGGGTACTCAAGAAGAACGGCAGTGGAAATGTGTGGGAGTTGGAGAAGCAAAGTCAAACAGGCGAGCAGCCTGCGATTTAGCGACCGTATGGTGGTTGCCGAATTAGCTCTTGTTCACTGTGTGGGTAGCAAGTATTCTCACTTTGTCATTGATCTGAAGAACCTGAGCCTCAAGGACAAGTTTGTTTGTCATCGCCCCATGGCTTACCCTTTCCAAATGCCATGGCCACCTGCTGGGTTGCTGGCTACTTCCACGTGTGAGCGATCCACGCCTCAAACATATGCCAGCAGAGGTACGAGTGGATTCGCAGGTTCTTTGATTGCCACCGGCCTGTTGCAGAGAACTTGTTGATGTCTATGACTTGCCTCAGGATTGATGGCCTTGGTGTCACACATGCCAATCACCATAGCATATGAAATTCAATGAAACTGAATTATAACTAGTAACTTTACTGCTTCCTTACCAAACTGAACTGACAATACCACATTTGGCATTAGCAACTGTCGTGATACATAGGATCTTTTGATAGTGATCGAGGTGTGAGTAAAACTACAAGTTTGTCACTTTTTATCTTCTCACCATTTACAGATGCTGAAAATCAATACGGAACACTTTCTTCTAGTAGGAAGCGTAAGAGCAATGATGAAATGTCAAGTGGTAATGAAACAACGGAGCCATGTACCTCCATATCTTCTTTGATGAATTAATCGTCGCAGAAGAAATTTTGCTATGAGATTGGACCGCTGTCGTGATAAAGGAGATCAACTGTCAGCGGTCCTAGCTCTGCAGCTGATACTGAAGATGATCATGACGATGCGCGGGAGACAACAACTTCAGCTCGTGGGCCGGAGGCCCGGCCCACTCGTCGTCGAGCCCTTCCCCAGTGGCTTGCAGGCCCAGACTGGACCCGCTAGCGGGATGTAATGGTAACCCATATATTAGGGTGTGCGTGTGTCATTGAGATCTGGGATTGGAATGGTGGCTTCGGCTGAAACTACTGTAGCTCGCTGTGAGGGAGGTTGGGAGGAATAGCCATGGCTACGGCCGAATTCTGTTGATCTGCGCCGGCTTTCACATTTGGTATCAGAGCCATTCCGATCCTGGAGATTCCTTGCCATCCGCACGCTACCCGCCTGCGTATCCGCCGTCGGAAAGAGGCCATGGACAAGCTCTCGGCGGAGGGGAGACACATCCATGAAATCCTCAAATCCTCGATCTCCGACGACCTTGACCACTGTTAGCCATTTCTTGTGCACAACCTGAGTGGTTAACAGAAATTCTGAACAGTTATACACAAGATCCTGTTGCTCAAAACCTGTTACAATGGTTAGCTGTACAACCTGCATCCAAGGACAGTTACCAACTAGTGCAAGGGCTCATCAGATACAAAGGAGCAATTTGGATAGGCAACAATCCCCCTCTGCACTCCAAAATATGTCAAGCTTTCCATGACAGCCCTGTTGGTGGCCATTCAGGATTTCCAGTGACATATAAAAGAATCCATGCCTTGTTCAAATGGGTGGGAATGAAGAACTTTGTCAAACAGCATGTTCTGTCTTGTCTAGTGTGTCAGCAGGCTAAACCAGAAAGAGTAGCATATCCAGGTTTACTTTCCCCCCTTCCAGTACCAACACGAGCTTGGGATACTGTGACCATGGATTTCATCTCAGGTTTGCCTTCTTCTGACCAATTTGACTGCATCATGGTAGTGATTGACAAGTTCACGAAGTATGGCCATTTTGTCCCAGTGAAGCATCCTTACAATGCACAGAAAATTGCAGAACTATTCTTAGATAATATCTATGAACTACACGGTATGCCCAGACTGATTGTATTAGACAGAGACCCGGTTTTCACTAGTCAGTTCTGGCAGTTGTTGGTAAGAACTGGTGCTACACTTAATATGAGCTCAGCTTATCATCCTGAAACAGACGGTCAAACGGAGCGTGTTAACCAGCAGGTGGAATGCTTCCTCCGTTGCTTCATCATCGCACACCCGAAGAAATGGGCCCGTTGGATTGCCCAGTGTGAATTTTGGTACAACACGAATTGGCATTCGGCTCTGAACAAGTCCCCGTTTGAAGTGCTCTATGGTCACAGCCCTCGTTACTTTGGCATTTCGCCGTCAGATACTGTAGCTCCAGTTGATCTTCAGCAATGGCTGGAAACCAGAGCAGTGGTCCAACAATCTGTTCGTCAGCATTTGCTTCGTGCCCAGCAAAGGATGAAAATGCAGGCTGATAAGAAGAGAACTGAACGCGTCTTTTCTGTTGGAGATCGTGTGTTCCTCAAGTTGTAGCCGTATGTGCAAGCCACAGTGGCTCATCGCGCCAATCATAAGCTGCCTTTCCGTTACTTTGGGCCATTCGAAGTGTTGGACAAAATTGGTGAAGTTGCTTACAAATTGCAGATGCCAGAAGCTAGCAAGATACATCCTGTCTTCCATGTGTCCCAACTGAATAAATTTGTTCCTGCCACTCACCAGGTATCTAGCTCGCTCCCTTCTGATGACATTCATCTACAGGTTCCATATCGCATTTTGCAGCACCGCATGCGTCGTCGTGGAACGCGCTCCATTGCGCAAGTTCTTGTGGAATGGAGTGGGAGTTCTCGGGACAAGGCTACCTGGGAGGACAAGGACTCCCTCCAACAGCTGTTTCCGCGGGCGCCTGCTTGGGGGCAAGCCGCTTCTCAAGCAGGGGGGAATGTCAGCGGTCCTAGCTCTGCAACTGATACTGAAGATGATCATGACGATGCGTGGGAGACAACAACTTCAGCTCGTGGGCTGGAGGCCCGGCCCACTCGTCGTCGAGCCCTTCCCCAGTGGCTTGCAGGCCCAGACTGGACCCGCTAGCGGGATGTAACGATAACCCATATATTAGGGTGTGCGTGTGTCATTGAGATCTGAGATTGGAATGGTGGCTTCGGCCGAAACTACTGTAGCTCGCTGCGAGGGAGGTTGGGAGGAATAGCCATGGCTACGGCCGAATTCTATTGATCTGCGCCGGCGTTCACATCAACACTTACATGCTTCAGCGCCTTTTTGTGAGTATATAATTTCTTTTGGAGAAACAGAGCCAAAAATTCAATATTATGCTTTGTTTGCTAAAATATGTGTGTGCATGGTAGACAAGAAACATACCTATATATATCAAATTCAACACAAGCAAGCATCTAATGCAGCACATCGATCCCCTGGGCTGCCGGAGATTGGCCTGATAACGTAAGTCGGCGTGGCGACGGTGAATGGCGAGTGTCTCGAAGCTGTGGTGATGTCAGACAATGAGCGTGCCGGAGATTGGCCCAACAACGAGAATTGACTGCCCGTGCTTGGGCGTGACGACGGTGAGCGGCGAGCGTCTCGAAGCTGTGGTGATGTTGGACAATGAGCCCGAGTGGAGCGAGGCGGCTGCAGGCAGCAGGCTTCACAGGTTGATAATTCACAGGACGTGGCGGCCACATCGTGGAATCTGAGATGGCCATCGTCCATTGAGGCACAGCGACGCCAGTATGCCCGCATCTCGCACTTGCGTGATTACCTCGCTCAGCGCCAAGCATAGCAGCAACTTGAAGCAGCCCTATTGTCGAGTAGGCATCTCTTCCCTTCTGTCTCCTTTTCTGGATAGCATATATGATTTCTTATTCTTAAGAATGGCGCTTTAACAACATCAGCCTCTCCTATATATTGGTCCGAGACAGTGGATTCCTGGTGGCTGCAGATGAAATCGTCGAACGGGCCGGGCGGTGTCTTCGATTCTAGGGCTAGAGAAGATGTATAGGAAAGGGGGCCTGGAGCCCAGGACTGGCTGCTGCCAATTTGAAGAAGACAAAGCTTACGGCTGTAAGTTTGGGCCCCTGCTACATATTCATCATATAAGGTTTACAGCAGAAATCAAGTCCTAGGTTCTTTGATTGATTTTGATGATTCTTTTGTTTCCATACATTGCGTCAACTCCAACTTCAGAGCTGGAAGTCTGGAACAAGACGTGCAGAATGCCATGAACGATGGAACAAGGTACCACCAGTTGCAGCCTAGATTAGATACTTGAGTACGTGAGAAAACATGTGTCCTAACGAATAGTACAAACATCAGCCTTAATTTCTGAGTGAATATTTGTCATCGATAATTACAACTCCTGAGTTTATCTGAATATATCGAGAAGTAAACCTTTGTAGTACACAGATGGATTATTATTTGAGATGTATTCTGAATTTCTGATGCATGAATATACACATTAGTTATCTATGTGTGGAAACTTGGCACAAATTGATGATTAAACCAGCTAAAATTGTTTCCAAAATGGACTCCTTGCTACAGTCAAATCATTGATAACTGCTGGAATTTTGTCTATTTTGGGCCTAGCCCAATAGTAGTTTCAGAAATTCCTAATAAATCCTAGAGGCCCACACAGCCCATTTGTGCAAGGCAAGAGGTGGAACAAAAGTTTAGTCCCATATTGCTAGTTTAGACGAAGTTGGACCTCTTTATAAGGGAGGTTCTTTCCCCACATGTATGAGCATGAGAACAAGAGGGACATCCACGTGCGCTCCTCCTCTGCCGCCCGCCTCGTCACGACGCGCCGCGGGTTGCGGGAATGAGCCGAGCCGATGTCTAAATTTTTGCCACGCACGACGGGTATACAAAAGGTCACGTGGGAGTTGAAACGTTTTTCTGTAGTGGACACTGAATTCGAACGGCGCGCCTCTTCGGCCGCTGCCTGTTCGCTTCGTCTCCCTTCGTTGCTTCACCTCCCGCCGCAGCCTCTTCGCGTCCTTCTCCTGTGCCTATATGAGAGAGGTCGCTCCTCTCCAGAGAGACACACCAGAAGATCCTCTTTCTCTTGCCACAAAGTTCCTGAGCACTGCGCTGCTGCTACGATCTTCCCCATCCCGGCTTGCGGCGTGCACCGCAGGTCGGGACAGTAGGCATCCGAAACCGTACCTTTTGAGTCCTGTACAGGAGAAGGGTGATAAGGTTTTTGGGGAGCGCTCAGCGCGACTACTGGCTGCTTCATCACGGACGATCCGGTCGCCGACGACTACTTCCCCGACGACGACTTCTTCCCCGACGTCCACGACCTCCTCGACGACATGGCAGGCGAGGACACCGACCCCAAGTCCAGCGCTTCTGCTGCTGCTGTCCCGTACGTGTTCTTGTCTTTCCTGTTAAAGGTTCTGCCGCAGTTTCTTGTTCTAGTCCTTGTCCTACGCATGATATGTTCTACTTCATATATGCAACTAGTTCTACTGTCTGCTATAGATATGCTAGGCTACGGTTCATATATGCAGAAGCTATTTACCTTCTCTCTGTCAGAACGCATGACTTGTTTTATCTCTATTATATTAGTCATGCTTTATCTAGTATTTCTGTTAATAAAATCATTTGGTAAATTGCTCATATTTCCAACAATCCAAAAACCTTATTATAGGCAATTTACCCCAAGTGGTTTTGCTGCTTCCATGAGACCTCCTATGTTTGAGGGTATCCACTATAAGAGGTGGCGCGTGAGAGCAGTCTTATGGTTTCAAACCATGAGTTGCTATGACGCCACTCTCGGCAAACCTGAAGGAGAGCTTGATGCTCAACAGGCACAAGCTTTTCAGAAAATGGATACTCTGTTTAAGGCTGCTCTCTTGAGTGTTCTTGGTGAGAACATAGTTGATGCTTATGCGTCAATTGATAATGGAAAAGATATGTGGGATGCACTCGAGGCCAAGTTTGGGGTCTCAGATGCTGGCACTGAGCTGTACATCATGGAGCAATTCTATGATTACAGGATGACTGAAGAGCGCTCTGTGGTTGAGCAAGCTCATGAGATACAGTCATTTGCTAGAGAACTTGAGCACTTCAGTTGTATGCTACCGGACAAGTTTGTTGCCGGAGGTATCATCACTAAGCTTCCTCCTTCATGGAGGAACTTTGCTACCTTGCTGAAGCATAAGAGGCAGGAGTTTTCCGTCCCGGATCTCATTGGCACTCTTGATGTGGAAGAAAAGGCGAGAGCAAAGGACACACGTGCTCGAGGTATTGAGGGAGGATCTAGTGCCAATGTGGTACAGAAGCAGAACTTCCAGCCCCACAAGTTCAAGAACAAGGGCAAGTTTGATGGTAAAGCAAAGTTTGATGGGAAGAACAAGGCTGTGCAACACACGAACTTCAAGAAGAAGAATGGCAAGAAGAAAGGTGCTTGTCATGTGTGTGGGGATCCTGATCATTGGGCTCCTAGTTGCCCTAATCGCTATGACAAGCGTAATCCTGGGAAAGGCGGCAAGACCGCTAATGTTGTCATTGGAGACACTGACATGAAGGATGCTGGGTATGGTATATTTCCCACTATTCTTTCAGTATGTCATTCTCCTGACTGGTTGATTGACACGGGTGCTAATGTGCATGTATGCGGTGATATTTCCATGTTTTCGTCTTATCAGACCGCAGGGACTTCAACCGTGCTGATGGGCAACGGTTCAAGTGCTTCTGTTCGTGGTGTTGGCACGGTCGATCTGAAGTTTACTTCGGGGAAGATCGTGCGGCTGAAGAACGTGCATTATGTCCCCTCCGTCAATAAAAATCTTGTTAGCGGATCTCTTCTGTGTAGAGATGGCTACAAGCTTGTCTTTGAGTCGAATAAATTTGTAATATCCAAGTATGGAACCTTTGTTGGTAAAGGCTATGAGTCAGGAGGCTTGTTTCGTTTATCCTTATCAGACGTTTGCAATAAAGTTGTTAATCATATTTGCAACAATAGTGAATCCAATGTGTGGCATTCACGTCTCTGTCATGTTAACTTTGGTTGCATGTCGCGACTAGCGAAGTTGAACTTAATCCCTAGTTTCACCACCGTCAAGGGATCTAAGTGTCAAGTGTGTGTGCAAGCTAAGCAACCTCATAAGTCTCACACGACTGCGGAAATAAGAAATCTTGCACCACTAGAGCTCATACATTCAGATCTATGTGAAATGAATGGTGTTTTGACAAAAGGTGGAAAGAAATATTTCATGACGTTAATTGATGACTCCACTAGATACTGCCGTGTGTATCTTCTGAAATCTAAGGATGAGGCTTTGAACTTTTTCAAGATCTATAAAGCCGAAGTGGAAAACCAACTTGATCGAAAAATCAAGAGGCTTAGGTCCGACCGTGGTGGAGAGTATTTTTCCAATGAATTTGATGCTTTTTGTGCGAAACATGGTATAATTCATGAGAGGACGCCTACCTATTCACCTCAATCAAATGGGGTGGCCGAAAGAAAGAACCGTACTCTAACTGATTTGGTTAACGCCATGTTAGACACATCGGGTCTCTCCAAGGCATGGTGGGGGGAGGCGATATTGACAGCATGTCATGTCCTGAACCGAGTCCCCACAAAGAACAAAGAGATAACTCCATTCGAGGAATGGGAGAAGAAAAGGTTAAAACTTTCTTATCTGCGAACATGGGGTTGTTTGGCGAAAGTTAATGTTCCAATTCCAAAGAAGCGGAAGCTCGGACCAAAGACTGTGGATTGTATTTTCCTGGGATATGCTTTTCATAGCATTGGCTATAGATTCTTGGTTGTAAAATCTGAGGTACCTGACATGCATGTCGGTACGATCATAGAGTCGAATAATGCGACTTTCTTTGAAGATATCTTTCCCATGAAGGATATGGCTACCTCATCTAATCAGGAGATGCCTAGTTTATCGAATCAGGAACCAGTTACAATTACCGAACCTACCATTTCGATGGAACACTTCGAAAGTCCCGTGGAGGAGAACAATGAAGTTCCTACCAGGAGCAAGAGACAGAGGACTGCAAAGTCCTTTGGTGATGATTTTCTTGTGTATCTCATAGATGACACTCCCAGTTCTATTTCAGAGGCCTATGCATCTGAAGATGCTGACTACTGGAAGGAAGCGTTTCATAGTGAGATGGATTCCATCTTGGCAAATGAAACTTGGGAGATAACTAATCATCCTTATGGGTGCAAACCTATAGGATGCAAATGGGTATTCAAGAAGAAGCTTAGGCCTGATGGTACTATTGAAAAGTACAAGGCTTGGCTCGTGGCTAAGGGTTATACCCAAAAGGAAGGTGAAGACTTCTTTGATACTGACTCACCTGTGACTCGACTGACCACTATTCCAGTTCTACTTTCACTAGCTGCCTCGCATGGTCTTCTCGTTCATCAAATGGATGTTAAGACTGCTTTCCTAAATGGAGAGTTGGACGAGGAAATTTATATGGAACAACCATATGGGTTTGTACTAGATGGTCAGGAAGAGAAAGTGTGCAAGTTGCTGAAGTCTTTGTACGGACTTAAGCAAGCACCCAAACAGTGGCATGAGAAGTTTGAAAGAACTTTAACAGCTGCAGGCTTTGTTGTGAACGAAGCCGACAAATGTGTGTACTATCGCCATGGTGGGGGCGAGGAAGTTATCCTGTGCTTGTATGTCGATGACATACTGATTTTTGGAACAAATCTGAAAGTTATTAAGCAGGTCAAGGATTTCCTATCTCGTTGTTTTGAGATGAAGGATTTAGGAGTGGCTGATGTCATTCTGAACATCAAGTTGTTGAGAGACGATGATGGTGGGATTACTTTGCTTCAATCTCACTATGTGGAAAAGATCTTGAGTCGCTTTGGCTATAGTGACTGCAAGCCCTCTCCAACACCATATGATGCTAGTGTGTTGCTTCGAAAGAATCAAAGAATTGCTAGAGACCAATTGAAGTATTCTCAGATTATTGGCTCGCTTATGTACTTAGCCAGTGCTACAAGACCTGACATCTCTTTTGCTGTTAGCAAACTGAGTCGGTTTGTTTCAAAACCAGGAGATGTGCATTGGAAAGCTCTAGAAAGAGTTTTGCGTTATTTGAAAGGCACTGCAAATTATGGAATTCACTACACCGGGCATCCAAAGGTGCTTGAAGGGTATAGTGACTCAAACTGGATCTCATATGCTGATGAGATAAAGGCCACGAGCGGTTATGTATTCACTCATGGAGGTGGCGCTGTTTCTTGGAAGTCTTGCAAGCAGACCATCTTAACGAGGTCAACAATGGAAGCAGAACTCACAGCACTAGATACAGCTACGGTCGAAGCAGATTGGCTTCGTCGGCTCTTGAATGACTTACCGGTTGTTGAGAAACCTGTACCGGGTATCCTTATGAACTGCGACAATCAAACTGTGATCATGAAAGTGAGCAGCTCAAAGGATAACATGAAGTCATCAAGACACGTTCAGAGAAGGTTAAAGTCTGTCAGAAAAATGAAAAACTCCGGAGTTATTGCATTGGATTATATCCAAACGTCTAAAAATCTGGCAGATCCTTTTACTAAGGGTCTATCTGAAAGTGCAACTATCCCTAGGTGGTTTTGGTAATTCATAACAACATATAGCTCATTGAGCTAATGCTATTCCAAGATGATTATTTTAGGAAAGCTCAATGATTGGCATGGCATGGATGTGAAAGTGGAACCCTCAAAATGCTAAGGACAAAGAATTGGCTCAAGCTCAAAAGTTCAAGACTCTTCATTTTATATTTTAGTGATCCAAGATCACATTGAGTCTTTAGGAAAAGCCAATACTATCAAGGAGGGATGAGGTGTTGCTTAATGAACCTCTTGCTTTATGTGCTTGGTGATATGCTCCAAAATCCTCAACCACTTTTCCATAGCCACAAATGACCTAAACTCTAAGCCAAACTCGGTCATACCGATTCTTTCAATCCGGCGCCACAGAGTTTCACTTGTCATTTGCCACTGCCAAACCCTAGCAATTCGGTCCTACCGATAAGGATCTCGGTCTCACCGAGATGGGGTTGCAAACTCTCTGTTTCCCTTTCGTAACTTTTTGGTCTCACCGAAAGAGCGAATCGGTCCCACCGAGATTGCAATGTAAACTCTATGTTTCCTTCTTGTAACTTTTCGGTCTCACCGAAAGAGCGAGTCGGTCCCACCGAGTTTACCTGACCAACTCTCTGGTTAGCTTATTGCCAAACTCGGTCTCACCGAGTTTGTGCAATCGGTCTCACCGAGATTACGTTATGCCCAAACCCTAACCGAATCGGTCCTACCGAGTTGCATGTCAGTCCCACCGAAATCTCTAACGGTCACTAGGTTTGCTGAATCGGTCCGACCGAGTTTAACCATTCGGTCCCACCGAGTTTGGCAAATTGTGTGTAACGGTTGGATTTTGTGTGGAGGCTATAAATACCCCTCCACCTCCTCTTCATTCGAAGAGAGAGCCATCAGAACCCATACACCATTCCAACTCATATGTTCTGAGAGAGAGCCACCTACTCATGTGTTGAGACCAAGACATTCCATTCCAATCATATGAATCTTGATCTCTAGCCTTCCCCAAGTTGCTTTCCACTCAAATCTTCTTTCCACCAGATCCAAATCCTATGAGAGAGAGTTGAGTGTTGGGGAGACTATCATTTGAAGCACAAGAGCAAGGAGTTCATCATCAACACACCATTTGTTACTTCTTGGAGAGTGGTGTCTCCTAGATTGGCTAGGTGTCACTTGGGAGCCTCCGACAAGATTGTGGAGTTGAACCAAGGAGTTTGTAAGGGCAAGGAGATCGCCTACTTCGTGAAGATCTACCGCTAGTGAGGCAAGTCCTTCGTGGGCGATGGCCATGGTGGGATAGACAAGGTTGCTTCTTCGTGGACCCTTCGTGGGTGGAGCCCTCCGTGGACTCGCGCAACCGTTACCCTTCGTGGGTTGAAGTCTCCATCAACGTGGATGTAGGATAGCACCACCTATCCGAACCACGGGAAAAACATCCGTGTCTCCAATTGCGTTTGAATTCTCCAAACCCTTCCCTTTACATTCTTGCAAGTTGCATGCTTTACTTTCCGCTGCTAATATACTCTTTGCATGCTTGCTTGAATTGTGTGATGATTGCTTGACTTGTCCTAAGATAGCTAAAATCTGCCAAGAACTAAAATTGGGAAAAGGTTAAGTTTTTATTTGGTCAAGTAGTCTAATCACCCCCCCTCTAGACATACTTTCGATCCTACAAGTGGTATCAGAGCTTTGGTCTCCATTTGCCTTGATCTCCATAGCTTTTGGTGATCATAGCCTTGGTTTCACAACCTAGGAGAGTATGGCGTCTAGCGAGGGAAATTATCACCGTAGAGGTCCTTACTTTGATGGCACTAATTTTGCTAGTTGGAAGCATAAAATGAAAATGCATATTCTTGGACATAACCCCGCCGTATGGGCTATTGTTTGTGTTGGTTTGCAAGGTGACTTCTTTGATGGGAGAGAACCAAACCGTGAAGCTACCGCGGATGAGTTGAAGATGTTGCAATACAATGCTCAAGCTTGTGATATTCTCTTCAACGGATTGTGCCCCGAAGAATTCAACAAAATCAGCCGTCTTGAGAATGCAAAGGAAATTTGGGACACTTTGATTGATATGCACGAAGGTACCGACTCCGTCAAGGAATCCAAGTTGGATGTGCTCCAAAGTCAACTTGACAAGTTCAAGATGAAGGATGGTGAAGGTGTCGCTGAAATGTACTCTAGGCTTGCTCTCATCACAAATGAGATTGCCGGCTTAGGAAGTGAAGAAATGACCGATAGATTCATCATAAAGAAGATCCTAAGAGCCTTGGATGGGAAATATGATACCGTGTGCACATTGATCCAAATGATGCCCAATTACAAAGATCTCAAACCAACGGAAGTAATTGGAAGGATTGTTGCTCATGAGATGTCACTCAAGGATAAAGAGGAACTTCACAACAAATCAAGTGGTGCCTACAAAGCGTCATGTGAAGTCCCCACATCATCAAGTGAGAAACAAAACTTCAATGAAGAATTGAGCTTAATGGTGAAGAACTTCAACAAGTTCTACAAGAGAAGAAGCAAAGATAGAAGCTTCAAGTCAAGGTCCTACAATGACAAAAGATCTTCTAGTCGAGAGCGAAACTGCTACAATTGTGGAAGACCCGGACACTATTCCAATGAGTGTACGGCTCCCTACAAGAGAAGAGAAGATTCTCCAAAAGAAGAAGCAAAGAATCACCACCAAGAGAGAGAAGGAGTAGAGATGATCGTTATGAACGGAGATACTCACGGAGAAGCAAGGATTCGGAAAGGAAGGAAAAATCATCAAGGAGCTACACAAAACAAAGACATCAAGCTCATGTTGGTGAATGGGTATCCGGCTCCGACTCCGACAGCCACTCCGAGAGAAGTTATCACTCCGACTCCGAAGATACTCAAGATGAAGGTGTTGCCGGTCTAGCACTTGTGTCAACCAACTCCTACGACATATTTGACTCACCAAATGAAGGAATTGGAAGATGCTTCATGGCCAAAGGTCCTAAGGTAACACACCCCGAGTATGTTGATTTTAATAGTGATGAAGATGACTTGTTAGGTGATGATGATTTGCTTGTTGACAACTCTAGTGATGAGTACTATGATGAAACATCAATTAATCATGCTAATCAAGATAAAACGAATGACAATGATAAGGAGAAGATTGAGGCTCTAACTAAAGAACTAAACACTCTTAAGTTAGCTCATGAAACTATCTTCGAAGATCATCGAGAACTTTTAAGAGCTCATGAGAAATTACGCTTTGAAAAGCTCAATCTTGAACAAGAGCATGAGTTCTTAAAAGCAATCAATGATGATCTCCGCAAGAAAAGTTCTTCTTACATTGCCAAGCGTTTACTATTATCCACTTACATGCCTCAAGTCAAGTCTAGTAACAAGAACAAGAAAGATTCTTCCTCTAGTAGTAACAATGATCATGCTAAATCCAATATTGTTGCTTCTAGTAGTTCTCTTGATTCCACTAATGATTCTCTTAGCCAAGTTACACTTGAGCAAGAAAATAGCTTATTGAAGGGAATTATAGAGAAAGGAGTATACAAAAGCCTTGCTGGGAGTAAGCAATTCGAGGAAATTGTGCGCAAGCAAGGAATGCACCGGAAGAATCAAGGTGTTGGTTTTGGACGAAAGTTCAATGCCAATGGAGTTGAGTGGGAAGAAGATCAATACCCCAAGACAAAGTTTGTTCCTCAACAAGAGAAGTATGATACTTCTTTCAAGGGGACACAAGCCCAAGATGATCTTCCACCACAAGACTACAAGCAAAAAGGCAAGGACAAGCTTCAAGAGGAGATTGATGCATTTGAAGAAGCTCCTAAGACCTTAGTCAAGTGGATTCCCAAGACCACGTCAAGTTCCACTTCATCAAGTACGACTACAACTCCAAGGATTCCCATCAAGATGGTGTGGATCCAAAAGAAGAAGAACTAGAGAGTTCTTGAGGGTGACTCCGCCAACATATTTCACTCTTATCATTTTGGCAAGAACAAGTGCAATCAACTTCCACATCATGCACTAGTTCAAGGAGTCACAAACCCTCTTGTTGGTAAGACAAGGGACAAGGTAACTTAAAGTTTTCATGGACATCATCTTGCGTGTGCATCACTCTATGTCTATGGATATCCTTGTTTGTTCCTTGTGGGACTAACCCATGTAGGTATTGAAAGTGCAATTCACTCAAATGGATAGCTCCAAGTGATCTACGTCAACATTGAGCATCCACATCTTCAACATCTACATGAAGTCATCATCGACAAAACCCAAGGTTAGTTCATCCCTCTTAGGGGGGATATCACATCTAGGGGGAGCTTTACTCTAAGACTTGAGCTAAAGCAACTCTAAAGATGTGAATACAACAATGCTTTATGTAAAAGTGGTAACCCCACTTGAGCTTAAACGATGAGTATGACCTACGATCAAGTGTTCTCACTTGACTCCTAAGTCAATATACTCATATATAGATGACCTAGTCATCGCAAATTGCTTGATAGATGCTAGAATTGGTTGTGCATGCTTTGCCACATATTTCATTTGCCATCTTATTGTGTGAGCATGTTGGTTGCATATTTTACTCATTCAAGGACATCCACTTGTTGTTTTGATTGCTTGGCTTTATTTCCTTTTGCCAAGTGGATGGACAAGAATGCCTAAGAACCTCCTCTAGCTACCTATGCTTTTCTCGTCTCAAACTCTATTCATGCTGCATCACAAAAATTGATCAAGTCAGATTCGAACCACTCTATGTGAGGAGCGCTCGGAGTCCCCGATTCGTCATAGACTTAAACTTCCAAAACCTCTTTGTGATTCTCGGTCTGACCGATTCCATACTTTCGGTCCTACCGAGATCATTAAGTTGATCTAGGTTTTCGATCTCGGTGCAACCGATTTGAACCACTTCGGTCACACCGAGTTGCAATAACTGTATACAGTTTTGCATCTCGGTGCCACCGAGTTGTTCCACTCGGTCACACCGACAGGGTCGGGCTATATATAGTCACGGGCAAAATTTGGAAATTCTCCGAAACCCCTTCGCCCGCGCGATAGCCTGCTCTGCCTTCGTGGTCTCCGGATCGTCTCCTCGCCGCCAGCCGCCTCCAGTCGCTGGTCTCCGTCGCCGTCAACGGGAATTCTGCCCCGCCGTTGCCGCCGTAGCGAGTCCCCGCCGAACTAGGGTATGGACTCGATCTTTGTGCTATTCTCCAATCTGATTCCTAGCACATTGTGATCATTATGATTCTTGCCACGTTTGATAAACTCCTATCCAGTCAATGAACTCGTAGATTAGGTTTAATTCGAAAATTTTAGGGTTAGGTTTCCGCCGAAACCATCTCGGACCCACCGAGTTGAAAAACTCGGTCCCACCGATTTGGATTATGCCATTGCACAAGTGAAACTCGGTCTGACCGAGAATTACTTATCGGTGCGACCGATTTTGGAACTCTGTGAAACCCTAGCAGTCTCGGTGCCACCGAACTATGACTCGGTCTGACCGAGTTCACTAGTTCTGGTGCCAAAACTGCTTCGGTGTCACCGAGTTTAGAAATCGGTAGATCCGAGATGCTTTCAGTGGGAAACTAAAACTAAGTTTTTGAATTATTCTTTTGCAAAAATCTCTGCATTTTGTGATGCTCATCCACTCTATCTCATCTATAATCTATTCACAGGGTCAGCAGTCAGATTTGCAACATGTCAGATCAGAGTGACAGCCAGAATGTGTCAGAACAGCAAGTGGTGATGAGTGAGGGCACTAGTCCCTCCAGCTCTTCAGATGATGGCAGCAGAAGTACCCCAAGCAATCTGCCAAAAGCTGCCACTAGACAAAGGAAGAAGAGAACTTCTGATTCTGAAGATGAAGATTATGTGGCAGAGGAAGAGGCCACATCCAAGAGAGTTGAGCTAGCACAGGGCACAAAGCCAGGGCTGAAGATAAAAAGGCCAGCAGGCAGGCAGCCTATGTCAAAGGCTAGAGCTTCAACTGAGAAGCCTGCACCCACAGAGCCAGTTGCTGCTGAAGGCAAGAAGAGGAAAAGAGGGTAAAGAAGACTGTGGCTAGAGTGCTTGGCAAAGCCTCCATTATGGAAGAGGAAGAGGAAGAAGAGGTTGCTGCACCAGCACCTAAGGCACCCAAGCTAATGGGTGATGCTATCAAATCAGGGGCTACTGGATCTAAGCCCAAGGCTGCATCAAAGGTCAAGACAGCACAAAGAGAAATACAAGGAGCATACCTGCTGCTGAAAAGAACAAGGCCCCAGTGCCTGAAGCTGCTGAAGAAGAGGATGAAGAGCAAGTTCTCAGAAAACTCAAGCCCAAGATCCCAGACCACAACGATGCTCATCCTGTGGCTGAGGATATGAAGCTCAGGAGAGACTCAGGGCTGAGGAAGTGGAGAGAAGCAGATCTGTATGCTTCAAGGAGAAGGACTGCTGTGGATTACAGATTTCACACCAAGGAACAGCAGAACTTCTATGAGACAGTTTTGCTTGACAAGAAGCCAATAGTTTGTGACATGAGATGGGTCGACTGGACCTACATGAAGGAAAATGAGGAACACTATCCTGGAGTGTATGATAGCTTTAGTGCGTGTGGAGTTGCAGACTTTGTTGGGCAGAAGCTCACAAAGTGGAACGAGGAGCTAATCATGCAATTCTACTCCACAGCACACTTCTACCCAGATGAGAGAATCACATGGATGTCTGAAGGTACAAGGTACCAATCAACTGTTGAGGAATGGGCAAAGATGATCAATGCCCCAGAGGAGCAAGCAGATGACTTGGACATTTATGCCAAGAAGAAAATGGATCACAACTCAATGTCCAACATGTACAAGGAGATTCCCAATGAAGCTCTTGATACTTTCAAGTTTGGGTCCGTGCACTATCTTCTGTCAGGGCTGCCAACAATAAACTGGATACTAAGGCACACCCTACTGCCCAAGTCAGGTGATCACAAGATGATCAGAGGCCATGCAATAAATTTGCTTCATGTGTTTGATGTGCCTCAGAAGTTCAAAGTCATGAGCCTCATAGTGGAAACAATCAAGAGGACTGCAGCAGATCAGAAGAGGAGCTGTGGATATGCCCCTCAGATTCAGGAGCTCATCAACTCAAAGATGGGCACGGGCATATACTTGTTGGATAAGGAACACCTGCCCATCCGTCCAGACTTCGAAGATAATCAAATTGTTATGACTGAGAATGAGCCATCATCTGCCCAAGCACAAGCCAAGAAGGAGAAGGCGAAGAAGGAGAAAGCTGCCAAGATGCCTACTCAAGAGGAGGCATCTGAATATTTTCTGAAAACCAAACAAGAGCAGCTTGGTTACCTGATTGCGTCCACCCTGCGGATTGAGCAAGGACTAGCCACCCTAACTCAGAACCAGGCAAACTTAGAGAGGATCATGGAACAGAGGTTCTATGACATGGACATCAAGGTGACAGAGATACAGACTGCCGTGGAGCAGCTCCAGGATGACATGAATGAGAGGAGAGGCAGGACTACGACTGATGCCTTTGCCAGGGTGCCACGAGGTCCGAGGTCGTCTGCAATGCCAGTTGCTGACACCAGAGCCACCACGTCTGCACCAGCCACTGCCTCAGTTCCACCAGCTCCAGCATCCACTTCAGCCTCAACTCCGACCACGTCTACCGAAGGCTTCGTCCTTGGAGTGCTCCGGACTCCACCATCACCTGAAGATCAAGCCTGAGTGTCGACTTAGCACTATGCATTTTCTAGGAACTTTTTGGTAACTTGTTGCCAAAGGGGAAGAAAATGTATAGATCATAGGCTTCGAGAGAGAGTGTTGCTTTATTCTCTCTTGTTTTATTTGGTGGTTTTTCGAACTTTATTTGCTTGTGTGTGAGATACTATGCCCTTATCTGTGTGAGACATCGATGATCATGTGTTTGATCATAAGCTACACTTAATATTTGCTTAATATTATCATATTATTATCCTATTCATCTTATGTGATCACTCACTATTCTTGGTGATGAGTGCATGTATTTCTTTCTTATCATTTTAAGCGCTCCATCAAGATGTATGTGACATGGAAGAGTAACCCATGACTCTAACTCTTTGTGCATTTGCAGTCCAAAGCAAATTTTAAATATGCACAAATTTAGGGGGAGCTCTTACTTGTCACATACTTCTCAAAGCGACGATATACTTCATGATTATTATAATTTGTCGAAACTTTGATCTATATGTTGTCATCAATTACCAAAAAGGGGGAGATTGAAAGTGCAACTATCCCTAGGTGGTTTTGGTAATTCATAACAACATATAGCTCATTGAGCTAATGCTATTCCAAGATGATTATTTCAGGAAAGCTCAATGATTGGCATGGCATGGATGTGAAAGTGGAACCCTCAAAATGCTAAGGACAAAGAATTGGCTCAAGCTTAAAAGTTCAAGACTCTTCATTTTATATTTTAGTGATCCAAGATCACATTGAGTCTTTAGGAAAAGCCAATACTATCAAGGAGGGATGAGGTGTTGCTTAATGAGCCTCTTGATTTATGTGCTTGGTGATATGCTCCAAAATCCTCAACCACTTTTCCATAGCCACAAATGACCTAAACTCTAAGCCAAACTCGGTCATACTGATTCTTTCAATCCGGCGCCACCGAGTTTCACTTGTCATTTGCCACTGCCAAACCCTAGCAATTCGGTCCTACCGATAAGGATCTCGGTCTCACCGAGATGGGGTTGCAAACTCTCTGTTTCCCTTTCGTAACTTTTCGGTCTCACCGAAAGAGCGAATCGGTCCCACCGAGATTGCAATGTAAACTCTATGTTTCCTTCTTGTAACTTTTCGGTCTCACCGAAAGAGCGAGTCGGTCCCACCGAGTTTACCTGACCAACTCTCTGGTTAGCTTATTGCCAAACTCGGTCTCACCGAGTTTGTGCAATCGGTCTCACCGAGATTACGTTATGCCCAAAACCCTAACCAAATCGGTCCTACCGAGTTGCATGTCAGTCCCACCGAAATCTCTAACGGTCACTAGGTTTGCTGAATCGGTCCGACCGAGTTTAACCATTCGGTCCCACCGAGTTTGGCAAATTGTGTGTAACGGTTGGATTTTGTGTGGAGGCTATAAATACCCCTCCACCTCCTCTTCATTTGAAGAGAGAGCCATTAGAACCCATACACCATTCCAACTCATATGTTCTGAGAGAGAGCCACCTACTCATGTGTTGAGACCAAGACATTCCATTCCAATCATATGAATCTTGATCTCTAGCCTTCCCAAGTTGCTTTCCACTCAAATCTTCTTTCCACCAGATCCAAATCCTATGAGAGAGAGTTGAGTGTTGGGGAGACTATCATTTGAAGCACAAGAGCAAGGAGTTCATCATCAACACACCATTTATTACTTCTTGGAGAGTGGTGTCTCCTAGATTGGCTAGGTGTCACTTGGGAGCCTCCGACAAGATTGTGGAGTTGAACCAAGGAGTTTGTAAGGGCAAGGAGATCGCCTACTTCGTGAAGATCTACCGCTAGTGAGGCAAGTCCTTCGTGGGCGATGGCCATGGTGGGATAGACAAGGTTGCTACTTCATGGACCCTTCGTGGGTGGAGCCCTCCGTGGACTCGCGCAACCGTTACCCTTCGTGGGTTGAAGTCTCCATCAACGTGGATGTAGGATAGCACCACCTATCCGAACCACGGGAAAAACATCCGTGTCTCCAATTGCGTTTGAATTCTCCAAACCCTTCCCTTTACATTCTTGCAAGTTGCATGCTTTACTTTCCGCTGCTAATATACTCTTTGCATGCTTGCTTGAATTGTGTGATGATTGCTTGACTCGTCCTAGAATAGCTAAAATCTGCCAAGAACTAAAATTGGGAAAATGTTAAGTTTTTATTTGGTCAAGTAGTCTAATCACCCCCCCCCCCTCTAGACATACTTTCGATCCTACACTATCACGTAATGTGATAGATAAAGCATCGAGGGAGATGGGTATGAGACCCACAATATGAGTTGTTCACAGTGGTAACCTATTCTTTGTGATCGGAGATCCCGTAAATTAGATGTGGAAGACAAGCTGTTGGTCAACTGAGAGGAGAGTATCCTTATTATTCACAATACCACTCCATGAAGATGCAATACTCTCCTTATCTGCATGGCAGGTTAATGTATATCTTAATGTGTTCTAAGTGGCTTATTTAAGCAGAGATGTTATCCTGCAGAACATCTTTTGAAGAACACACCTATATGAGTCTGATTGTCAAACGTCGCAATCTATGAGAGTAGGGTTCTCTCTAGTAAACTCATGAAAGGTCACGGAGTATGACGCATAAGCTCCACCCGCGGGGAAGACCCACGGTAGCCACGTATCGGTCAAGGCTTTATGTGAAGCTAGATTCGCAGAAAACTTGCAGTTCAAGGCCCAGTCCACTGTTCAAGTTGCTTACTAGTGTAGCATAGAGTTCTATGTGAAAGTTCAACTTAACAGTCTCCACTGCAGTACCGGTATATAAAACAGTGTTCTGGAACCAAAGGCAAATTTTTTGTGTGCATGTGGGATCTTGTGAGGGATTGCTGGAATTTTGTCTATTTTGGGCCTAGCCCAATAGCAGTTTCAGAAATTCCTAATAAATCCTAGAGGCCCACACAGCCCATTTGTGCAAGGCAAGAGGTGGAACAAAAGTTTAGTCCCACATTGCTAGTTTAGAGGGAGTTGGACCTCTTTATAAGGGAGGTTCTTTCCCCACATGTATGAGCATGAGAACAAGAGGGACATCCACGTGCGCTCCTCCTCCGTCGCCCGCCTCGCCATGCCACGCCACGCCATGCCTCGTCACGACGCGCCACGGGTTGCGGGAATGAGCCGAGCCGATGTCTAAATTTTTGCCACGCACGATGGGTATACAAAAGGTCACGTGGGAGTTGAAACGTTTTTCTGTAGTGGACACTGAATTCGAACGGCGCGCCTCTTCGGCCGCTGCCTGTTCGCTTCGTCTCCCTTTGTTGCTTCACCTCCCGCCGCAGCCTCTTCGCGTCCTTCTCCTGTGCCTATATAAGAGAGGTCGCTCCTCTCCAGAGAGACACACCAGAAGATCCTCTTCCTCTTGCCACAAAGTTCCTGAGCACTGCGCCGCTACTACGATCTTCCCCATCCCGGCTTGCAGCATGCACCGCAGGTCGGGACAGTAGGCCTCCGAAACTGCACCTTTTGAGTCCTGTACGGGAGAAGGGTGATAAGGTTTTTGGGGAGCGCTCAGCGCGACTACTGGCTGCTTCATCACGGACGATCCGGTCGCCGACGACTACTTCCCCGACGACGACTTCTTTCCCGACGTCCACGACCTCCTCGACGACATGGCAGGCGAGGACACCGACCCCAAGTCCAGCGCTTCTGCTGCCAAGGTTGTCAGAATCGCGATTCTGTTGTACGATTCTACGACTTTGCGATCCAAACTAACCCCTCTGATTCTACGATTTTGGTTCATAGAATCTACGTTTTTACGATCCTGATAGTGAAGATTCTATGATTTGCGATCCTGCCATTGGAGCTCCGATCCGATTCAGAATCGCGATTTTGACAACCTTGTCTGCTGCTGCTGTCCCGTACGTGTTCTTGTCTTTCCTGTTAAAGATTCTGCCACAGTTCCTTGTTCTAGTCCTTGTCCTACGCATGATATGTTCTACTTCATATATGCAACTAGTTCTACTGTCTGCTATAGATATGCTAGGCTACGGTTCATATATGCAGAAACTATTTACCTTCTCTCTGTCAGAACATATGACTTGTTTTATCTCTATTATATTACTCATGCTTTATCTAGTATTTCTGTTAATAAAATCGTTTGGTAAATTGCTCATATTTCCAACAATAACTTTTACTGTATATGGATTAAGGAGAAGAATTCTTTGATCCTTCATTATATGCATGCATCTAGAACAACATGACCCTGATACTTAATTGTTTACTCACGGTATCTACATATTATATTACTTATGTTTTTGTAGAAGGGAGGCATCTGTCTAGCCTTAGTTTGAGGCCTTTACTGTCCGGCGAATATCCGACAAAGTCGTGCGGCGACAAATGAAAAGATATGTACGAGGGATACAAGTCATAGGCCCATATAAAGTGACGCAGCGCTAATCGAAGATAAGTGTGTTTGTTTGTTGCCTATAAATATTGAATCTTCAATTGGAATTTGTGAAACGTACAGATCGAGCCAATAACATTTGGATCATGTGGCTTATGTTGAATTGTTTAGTTTACTGGATGGGTGTGCTTAGATTCCATGCTTTGTATGCCTGCTACATTCATATTAATTATAGTGTTTCTGCAAACTAATTCATATAGAGTTCAAATCTTATAACGCTGTGGTTACTAATACATTCATGACAAATCTATCTCTCCTTACTGAAACAGAAACTTGCCAGGCAAAGAGAAGTAAATTTCTTCAATTTGGTTAAATAATTATTTTGAGACTAAATTTATACACGTAATTTAACTAGAATTAATGAAGATTGAATTCCATATTTTGAGGTGTTCTCCTTTTTGTCGCTATGCATTATGTACTGCGTGCATGTTGAAAGGAGCCTTATATATTATCCTATTATAGATAGAGATGTCATAATGAGCATTATGATTTTTGTCCCTATGAAAAAGTATCATATAATCATAATACCAGATATCCTAAGCGCATGAATCACTGTTGTTATTCCATCCCTATAGTTACATAAATGAAGGAGGGAATAGTGCTTTTGCTTCTATATATCAACAGAATGACACTTTTAAACTGCTAGGTGCTATATATCTAGAAAATTATATTTTTGTATTGTACTTTATGTCCGCCAATTGATTAATAATAGTATTTCTTGGAGTTTATGGTTGTTATGCACACTAACGGTGGATATTATATGTGCATGAGTTATGCTTTAAAAATTTCAGGTCAAAACTTTTTCTTGCGAGAAGGTCGAAACATAGCCAATATTAAATGTAGCTCACATGTATTAAATAAAGCTACATTGTGAATTAAATTTCATACAGATTTCTATATTTAGTGAGTCACATCAAACAAAATAACTGAACTTTGTGTTGTATTAACTACCAATTTTCCTTAGGCATTATGCAATTCACATGGTGGTTCTCTTTTATAACCTATGAACATAGCCTCCCAATATTATTTGGGAGCTAAAATAAGCTACTCCATTATTTGCAAATTACACATAAAAATACTTGCAATTGAAATACCATTTCTAAATATTTTTAAATCCATGCTCTGTTCTCCATTACTCCAATTCAAGCTGTGGAGCTGTGATATATGTCAGAGTAGCCACATGCAAAAAAAATATCAGCTCAAACAGAAAATATTTGATTTTTCTTCTCTTCTCTCTATTTTTCTCTATTGAAAAATGGCAATGCACAGTCTCAGTGGACGCAGCAGCCGCCTCCCAGCAGGCCAAATAAGAACTCCTCAAAAAAAAGCAGGCCAAATACCCCCTCCTCGCCTGATCTCGCGCATCCTTTGTCCCTCCCTTCGGCGAGCCTTTTCTTCCGCACCGACCGGGCCTCCTCTTCTCTCCTTTGAACATGCTTCGAAATTAGGGGCAAATCTGAGTAGTGGGTTCCAGTTAGGGGCACAAATGTAAATGGCCCTTTTTTTATGGCTTCCTAGTACATTTGTAGGGCTTGCAACTAAATTTTTATTCTTGGTCTAAATAAAGTTATATTCTCACACATTGTGTGATATGAATATATCCATATGAGACCATAATTTAAATTTACCTGTAAAAAATGCTACTCTCCTGGATGACCTAGCACATTTGTACAACTTGGAAAAGCACTAGCCCCCCGTCGTCTCCCACTCCACTCGTCTTGCTCAGTACACACCAAGCCCATGCCTCGCTTGACGCTTCTCCTCCAGCACGCCAATGTCGCCACCACGCCTCCGCCTCCTCCTCCTCCTCCTCCTCCTCCTCTGCGCCCGCCACTCCTCCTCCACCTCTCATCCCTCACGCATCTGGGATCCCCACGCCGCCTTCGCCGCCGCGACGGAGCGGGCGCGCTCTGGTAGGCTCACCACGGAGGACGCACACCACCTGTTCGACGAATTGCTGCGGCAGGGCAATCCTGTCCAGGAGCGTCCCTTGAATAACTTTCTGGCTGCCCTCGCCCGCGCGCCCGCGTCTGCATCCTGCAGCGATGGCCCCGCCCTGGCCGTCGCCCTCTTCGGCCGTTTGTCCCGAGGCGCCGGGCAACGGGTGGCGCAGCCAAATGTGTTCACCTATGGCGTCCTCATGGACTGCTGCTGCCGCGCTTGCCGCACAGATCTGGCGCTCGCCTTCTTTGGCCGTCTTCTCAGGACGGGCCTGCAGGCAGGCCAAGTCGTCTTCAACACCCTCCTCAAGGGCCTTTGCCACACAAAGCGGGCGGATGAGGCTCTGGACGTGCTTCTTCACAGGATGCCTGAGCTGGGCTGCACCCCCGATGTGGTGGCGTATAACACCGTCATCCATGGCTTCTTTAGGGAAGGCCAAGTAGGCAAGGCATGCGATATGTTCCATGGAATGGCACAGAAGGGTGTTATGCCTAATGTGGTGACATATAACTCGGTTATTGATGGGCTGTGCAAGGCCAGGGCCATGGACAAAGCAGAGACGGTCCTTAGTCAAATGGTAAATGATGGTGTCCGACCTGATAACGTGACATATAATAGTCTCATTCATGGATATTCCTCTTTGGGCAATTGGAAGGAGGCGGTTAGGGTATTCAAAGAGATGAGTCGGAGGTTTACACCAGATGTCATTACCTGCACCTCACTCATGGCCTTCCTTTGCAAGAATGGAAAAAGCAAAGAAGCTGCAGAAATTTTTGATTCAATGGCTATGAAGGGCCTGAAACGTGACACCGTTTCATATGCTATTCTCCTTCATGGGTATGCCACTGAAGGATGCTTGGTTGACATGATTAATCTCTTCAATTCAATGGCAACAGACTGTATTCTACCTAACTGTCATATCTTCAATATACTGATTAATGCATATGCTAAATCTGGCATGATGGGTGAGGCCATGCTTATATTCAAAAAAATGCACGAACAAGGAGTGAGTCCAGATGTAGTCACCTATTCAACTGTAATACATGCATTTTGCAAAATGGGTAGCTTGGACATTGCTATGGACAAATTTAACCAGATGGTTGATATGGGAGTACGACCGAATGCAATTGTTTATCATTCCCTAATCCAGGGTTTTTGTACACATGGGGATTTAGTGAAAGCAAAGGAATTGGTTACTGAAATGAGGAACAAAGCTATGCGTCCTCCTGATATTAAGATCTTCCATTCAATAATGAAGAACCTATGCACGGAAGGAAGGGTAATAGAAGCACGGGATATCCTCGACTTGATGGTGCACATAGGTATGAGGCCTGATGTTCCCATCTTTAATTTACTGATTGGTGGATACTGCCTAGTCCACAAGATGGAGGATGCAACAAAAATGTTTGATGATATGGTGTCATATGGTTTAGAACCTTGTAACAGTACGTATGGTATACTTATTAATGGCTATTGCAAAAACGGAAGGATTGATGACGGGCTGAATCTGTTCAAAGAAATGTTGCGCAAGGGACTTAAACCTACAACTTTTAATTACAACGTCATACTGGATGGATTATTTCTGGCTGGACGAACTGTTGCTGCAAAGGAAAAGTTTGATGAGATGGTTGAATCTGGAGTAAGTGTGTGCATTGATACATATTCGATAGTTCTTGGTGGACTTTGTAGAAATAATTGCACCGGTGAAGCAATCACGCTGTCCAAGAAATTAAGTACAATGAATGTCAAATTCAATATTGCAATTGTCAATATCTTGATTGGTGCATTCTTCAGGGTTCGACGAAACCAAGAAGCTAAGGATTTGTTTGCCGCAATACCAGCCAATGGCTTGGTAGCTAATGTTGTTACCTACAGCATGATGATGATAAATCTTATAAAAGAAGGGTCACTGGAAGAAGCTGACGATCTCTTTTTATCAATGGAGAAGAGCGGCTGTACCGCTGACTCTTGTATGTTAAATCATATCATCAGAAGGCTACTGGAAAGAGGAGAGATAGTCAAGGCTGGAAATTATATGTCGAAAGTTGATGCAAAGAGCTACTCACTTGAAGCTAAAACTGTTTCGCTGCTGATCTCCCTCTTTTTAGGGAAAGGGAGATATAGAGAACACATGAAATTGCTCCCTATGAAGTATCAGTTTCTCGAAGAAGCAGCCACAGTTGAATAATTTGATACATGATCTCTGAACTTAACTCCTAGAAGTTAAACTTGGATTGTTGCTTGCCATGGATCCTTATCCTTGTCCAATTCAGAGTTTTTGTGTATCAAATTGTTTTTTAATGAACACAAGTGTTCAGGTTGAACGTGAAGCTGGGATTTTGTCAAAGGCTGCTGCCTATAGGAAATCAGGTAACCATGCTTGATCCGGTCAACCAATTGAGCAGCGGTAGCAATCTGGCCCTCAAAGCTTTACCTCGTTCTTTTCCTCTGTTCCTCGGAGACAGAACGTAAAGGTCATGTGCTTCCTTTGAGCCTGATGTAATTCTATATGCATGTTGGACTGCAGCATTTGGCATTATGTTGATTTCGTACAATTTTTTAAAGAGTCAAGTGTTAAATGTCTCACTCCAAAATTTGTACTGTACTGTTGAAAGCCAGGAGATTTGGTCTTGTTGCTTAAACATCTTTCTGTACTGTGGTTACTTTGCATTTGCAGGGTCCTATCTCACAACTGTCTGTCAGAACGGCTTACATTTCTGTGCGTATTTACTAATCTGACTTCATCCTCTTTTTTGCAGAGGAAGTTGAAAACACGACGCTTCTTTTGGGCTGGTTATGTAGTAGCTCGGTAGTATATACTGGTAGCACAGGGCATGGACACCTGTGCCTCCACCATGAACCTGAACTGCCTCGTCGCTCTCCAACAGCATCGGTTTGCTGCAGGGCATGGACACCTGTGCCTCCACCATGAACCTGAACTGCCTCGTCAATGACAGAGCTCTGCGCCGTGGTATCATGTGCTCCACCTCTTCTACTACATCTGCAACACCATCCAAAGGCACATGCTAGGAATTGCTCCTGTTTGACCATTTATAACATGCTCATCTTGATTTAGGTTTCGTCACTTGTTTTAATCTTTTAGGCAAGCGAGAATACATACCATTCAAGGTAGGGATTATTTTGCTCTTGGTTCTGATAATCACCTCCTCGAAAAATGAAAAGAAATGTTAAATTCATAATACAGACTATGAATCTGGTCTTCGTGTATACAACTCCCTAAGGAAGTTGGAACAATTTTGAAGAACTCAAAGGCACTGCCCATTCAGTTATGCCACTGCATATTAACTGATAGCGGTCCAATTAGTACAACTACCTCGCCATTCGAACCTTCTGTTAAAAGTTTGGCAGGAGCATATATGTGAGTCCTGTTAATAATATGGGTTGTTAATCATAACATGGTACTAAAGACCTGTAAAGCCTGCAAAAGTCACATGTAAGTGTAAGAAGAAATCTACTAAGTTCACAAAATTCAGAAGAAACTCGTTTGGACCATGAGCGGTACAGAAAAGAAAATGGCGTGATCTAGAATAGCAGACATTAGGGGTCTGTTTGCTGGTATTATGGATCACTATATGTTTGCAAAAAATAATAATTTGTGCAGCTATCAGATGCATGCATTTTCTATGAAAATTTTGTAGATCCAGTGTCATACCCAACAACAAAATTTCATACTTGGGTCACCACCAACCCAAGATGGAGCTCCAAGCAAACTTAAGTAAGAGGATACCGAGATGTGATGATGATGTCTGATCTAGCTGGATAGGTCATGGGGGAATTTTTGTAGTGAGAAAATGCCTTAAACATCATCGCGGAATCCAAATGGTCAATCGGGACTGACACCACCAATGGCTTGATTCACCATCTTTATCGGCCCATTTTGACGTAACACTATTTGCCTTTCGACGCGACAGGATAATCAACGTGACACCATCCTACCATGAGAAAGTCATCATGCCGAGTTCATTTTCCACGCATCCCGTGTGGCATCATGCCATTCTCTCCATCCATGAGTTGATTACCCAAAAACATCTGACCCCGAAGCAAAACGAACCACATCAGAAGACATGGTTCGCACCACAAACACCATTTTGGGCTTGTTACCCATGTTAGGCACATCTGAAGACGGGAAGGCATTGAGAACCTCCGCCACCACTAGTAGTAAACTTCCAACCTTTAGGTTTGGGACAACGTGGGTAGGGTTTCACGGCACAAAATTCATTACCTAAATGCTAAAAAGAGACCCCCCCGGTCCCCCGCGCCGCCTCCTTGAGGACACGTGCGGATCCAAATCGGGCGCCCCCTCCAACCCCCTCCGCCTCCCTACCTCTCCTCGCCGTCGCCGGAGGAGGCCGCCGAGCTAAGCCTGGGTGGTGGACGGCGCCGGCTGGGCCTCTCTGCAGCGTCTGGGTCTCATGGCGGGGGAGGCATGCCTCCTTGCAGTGCGGCGCGGCGGCTATGGCGCGAAGATTCTCCTAAGTTGCGTCTCCGGCGGGTGGCGGCGGCGGTGGTGTCGTCGGCAAGCTCCTGGGCTTCGGTCCGGCGGCTCCCTGCTCATCGAGTATGGGCCGGGTGGCGGCCCCCTTTCCCGCCTTCAGTCATTCGTCTTCGCGCAGGTCGGCTGCTCTAGCCGACCCTTGGTGGTTGCTGCAGTTGCTGCGGCAAGGGGGCGCTAGATCCAGCGGTTCTTCGTTCGAATCCAGCTCGTCTCTCGTCTTGCTCAGGGTCGGTCATCCTGGTGGCCTTGCCTGCAATAGCGAGGCGGGTGTGCATGCTCTGTGGTGGGCCCTGGGAGGTGATGGCGCGGTCGTTGCGCAAGGGTGTGCATGCCAGCGGTTGTGCGGGCCAGCTTGTTTTTGGCTGCGTGAGGGTGTTGGTCGAGTCTGCTCCAAGCGCAAGCTTGCCTGGCTATGGCCGGCCGTTGGTGGCGGCGCCTACGGGTGTCGTTTTTCTTGTTGAAGGCGTTGTTGTGGAGTTCTTCGACCTACTACAATCTCGAATCTGGTTCTTCGGGCGAAAGCCTCGCCCCATTTGGGTCGGGCAACGACGTCGTCCGTACGACGTTTTCCCCCTTTGGGGCGTTGCTTTGAAGGCTGGTTTATCCTTTCCCGTGCTATCTTTGGGCTGGTCAGTGCATGGTGTCATGGTTGGCTGGTGCTCAACCGGTGATGCGAGTGGTTGGCGTTGCGACTCGTGCGGCGACGAAGATGGTGATGTGCAGAGCTGGATCGCGGCTTGTCCTTCTGATGTCGGCGGTTCGATTCCCCTTTGGGTGCATCTGTGCTTGTTTCTCACTGTGACAGAGAAGTTGAAGCTGCATGCGGTGGGGCCCTTGCAGCAATGATGACTCCATGAGGGTGGTTTCGGCAGACGGTGCTCTCCGCAGGTTGCACTGGACTAGCTTGGTGCGAGGCTTGCAACTTTCTCCTGTGATGCTCATCAACAAAAACGGAGCTGTCGGTCCTCGATGCCTGCGGCCGATCGTTTGGCTTGGCTGTCGAGGTCATCGAGTGTCGTTTGTTCAGAGGGGTCTTGATGGGTCGTCAGCGAGGAAACCAGAGTTGCCTGCTTGCGGAGAGGCGATGACGATGACATTGCTTGCTGCCTCGACGGTGTCCTCTCCTCAGCGGTATGTGTGTGGTCTTGTCAGTGCCAGGTCGGCCGGAGCGCCCTATTCGATGGGTGTGTTTTAATTAACCGAGCAACTCTCTTCTTCTTAATCAATGAAAATGGCAAGTCTTTTACCTCGTTTCAAAAAGAGTTAGATGCACTGGAGGTCCTAAAGGTTTCGTCGAGGTGTCACTTTAGTCCTATGTCTTCCAAAATGCGCCTTTAGGTCCTAATTCTTTCTTAATTGGTTCACCCGAGGTCCTTTTCCACGACCACTCGCTGACCAGCCCACGTGCCGCATTGACCCACGCCACGTCGACAGAGGGTCCAACCGCCAGGCAAGAAGCTTCGCAAAGAGACACCCCCCTCTTAGTGGCACCCCTCTCCTCTTTCACGGTACTTTGGCGACATTGGAGGCGAGTGGCAGAGGCAACCGGAGGTGATCTGGAGGCAATCTGAGTGGGTGCCCGTGAAGATGCCCCTTCTACGACGGCCAGTGAGCGATCCTCCTCCATGTTACCGTGAGAACCCTAATCTTGTCGATGCTCTTCTCCTGTAGCTCTTCTAATATGCCATAACTCTGCCATAATCAATAGTTGTAGTCCTTGATTTACTTTGATTTGCATAACGGTGCTACGGACACGGCAAAAAGGACACACCACCAGTGGCAACATACTCGCCAAAGTTGGAGCTTGCTTCGCCGCATCGGTGGCGGTGCTGACGATGCTGCCATGCTCCTCATCTTCAGTTGTTTCCTTGCCGAGGAGCTTGAAGTTCCGGCCATGGATAGGTTTAGGGCACACGAGAGAGCAGATTTGGGGAAGAAATAAAGCCGGGGACTGGGGAATGAGAAGGTAATGTTCATAAGGGGTTTTCTGTAAAAAAGAAAGAGCAACCTACGCGGCCCCTTTGTCGACTTGGCGTGGGTCAATGCGCCACACAGGCAGGTTAATGAGCGCTTGTGAGAAAAAGGTCCTCGGGTAAACCACTTGCTTAAAGAATTACTCCCTCCATCCCATAATATAAGAACGTTTTTGACACTAGTGTACTCCCTCCGTCCCATAATATAAGAACGTTTTTGACACTACACTAGTGTCAAAAACGTTCTTATATTATGGGACGGAGGGAGTAGTACCCAAAGGTGCATTTTGGACTAAATAAGACTAAAGTGACACCCCGACGAAACTTTTAGGACCTCGAGTGCATTTAACTCTTTAAAAAAACAAAGATGTTAAAAAAACTAAATGCTTAAAAATATATTTTTCTATGGGAATACTTAAAAATACTATTATAATTTTATGGCTTCCTAGTATATTTCTAGGGCTTACAACTAAATTTATATTCTTGGTCTAAATAAAATTATAATCTGATAAATTATGTGATATGAATATGGAATATAGCCATATGAGACCATAATTTAATTTTACCTGCAAAAAATAAGTAATAGTAGTAGTACTACTAGATAAGATAACTTGGTAAAGCACTAGCCCCGTCGTCTCCCAGTTCAGGATCTACCTACACTGCACACCAAGGCCATGCCTCGCTTCTCCTCCACCACGCCGATGTCGCCACCCCGCCTCCTCCTCCTCCTCTGCGCCCGCCACTCCTCCTCCACCTCTCATCCCTCACGCATCTGGGATCCCCACGCCGCCTTCGTCGCCGCGACGCAGCGGGCGCGCTCTGGCACGCTCACCACGGAGGACGCACACCACCTGTTTGATGAATTGCTGCGGCAGGGCAATCCTGTCCAGGAGCGTCCCTTGACTAACTTTCTGGCTGCCCTCGCCCGCGCGTCCGCGTCCGCATTCTTCAGCAATGGCCCTGCCCTGGCCGTCGCCCTCTTCGGCCGTTTGTCCCGAGGCGCCGGACGACGGGTGGCGCAGCCAAATGTCTTCACCTATGGCGTCCTCATGGACTGCTACTGCCGTGCGCGCCGCCTGGATCTAGCGATCGCCTTCTTCGGCCGTCTCCTCAAGACGGGCCTGGAGGCAGACCAAGTCGTTTTCAGCACCCTCCTCAAGGGACTCTGCCACGCAAAGCGCTCAGATGAGGCTCTGGACGTGCTGCTTCACAGGATGCCTGAGCTGGGCTGCACCCCTGACGTGGTGGCGTATAGCACGGTCATCCATGGCTTCTTCAAGGAAGGCCAAGTAGGCAAGGCATGCAATCTGTTCCATGGAATGGCGCAGCAGGGCGTTGCGCCTGACGTGGTGACATATAACTCGGTTATTGATGCACTGTGCAAGGCCAGAGCAATGGACAAGGCGGAGTATTTCCTTGGTCAGATGGTTGATAGTGGTGTCGTACCTAACAATGTGACATATAATAGCCTCATCCATGGATATTCCTCTTCAGGCCATTCAAAGGAGGCGGTCAGGGTGCTGAAAGAGATGACAAGTAAGGGTATCATACCAGATGTTTTTACTTGCAACTCGCTCATGGCCTCCCTTTGCAAGAATGGAAGAAGCAAAGAAGCTGCAGAAATTTTTAATTCAATGTCCATGAAGGGCCTGAAACCTAACACCATTTCATATGCTATTCTCCTTCATGGGTATGCCACTGAAGGATGCTTGGTTGACATGATCAATCTCTTCAATTCAATGGCTACAGACTGTATTCTACCTAACTGTCATATCTTCAACATACTGATTTATGCATATGCTAAATCTGGGAAGCTTGATAAGGCTATGCTTATATTTAAAGATATGCAGAAACAAGGAGTGAGTCCAGATGCAGTCACATATTCAACCGTAATACATGCATTTTGCAAAAAGGGTAGGTTGGATGATGCTGTGATAAAGTTTAATCAGATGATTGATACAGGAGTACGACCGGAAGCATCTGCTTATCGTTCCCTAATCCAGGGTTTTTGTACACATGGCGATTTGGTGAAAGCAAAGGAATATGTTACTGAAATGATGAAGAAAGGTATGCTTCCTCCTGATATTATGTTCTTCAGTTCAATCATGCAGAAACTATGCACAGAAGGAAGGGTAATAGAAGCACGAGATATCCTTGACTTGATAGTGCGCATTGGTATGAGGCCTAATGTTTTCATGTTTAATATACTGATCGGTGGGTACTGCCTAGTCTGCAAGATGGAGGATGCAACAAAAATGTTTGAGGATATGGTGTCATTTGGTTTAGAACCTTGTAATATTACGTATGGTATACTTATTAATGGCTATTGCAAAAATAGAAGGATTGATGATGGGCTTATTCTGTTCCAAGAGATGCTGCACAAGGGACTTAAACCTACAACTTTTAATTATAATGTCATACTGGATGGGTTATTTCTGGCTGGACGAACTGTTGCTGCAAAGGAAAAGTTTGATGAGATGGTTGAATCTGGAGTAAGTGTGTGCACTGATACATATTCGATAGTTCTTGCTGGACTTTGCAGAAATAATTGCTCTAGCGAAGTAATCATGCTGTTCCAGAAATTAAGGGCAATGAACATGAAATTCAATATTAGAATTGTCACTATCATGATTGATGCCTTCTACAAGGTTCGGCGAAACCAAGAAGCTAAGGATTTGTTTGCTGCAATACCATCCAATGGCTTGGTAGCTAATGTTGTTACCTACAGCATAATGATGAAAAATCTTATAAAAGAAGGTTCAGTGGAAGAAGCTGACACTCTTTTTATCAATGGAGAAGAGCGGCTGTACTGCAAACTCTTGGATGTTAAATCATATTATCAGAAGGTTACTGGGAAGAGGAGAGATAGTCAAGGCTGGAAATTATATGTCGAAAGTTGATGCAAAGAGCTACTCACTTGAAGCTAAAACTGTTTCGCTGCTGATCTCCCTCTTTTCAGGGAAAGGGAAGTATAGAGAACACATAAAATTGCTCCCTATGAAGTATCAGTTTATCGAAGAAGCAGCCACAGTTGAATAGTTTGATACATGATCTCTGAACTCAACTCCTAGAAGTTAACTTGGATTGTTGCTTGCCATGGGTCCTTATGCTTGTACAACAAATGCATTTTCTGTTTGGTAAATAGAAAGCCAGTCCTAAATTCTGTCACTTTTTGTTAAGTTCGTAATGCGCTGAAATAACTATTTTTTTCCGTTAGTTATTGTGAGTAGTATCTGAAATTTCCTATATTTTTGTTTCTCAGGCTTATCACAATCTCAGTATTATAGTTTCTGCAGTTAGTGAAAGAAGATCTATTTCTAGTAACATGAAAGCTTCCATAAGGCTTGTGTTCCACTTCTCACTTGCTGTTTTGAGGCTGCTTGCATACATTTTAGTCGTTTCTTTGCCACTTGGTAAGTATAATTGCAACTGCATAATACTTTTTCTATATTGTACAATTCACATTCAGTTACTGGAAAACTTGTGCCCCTTGTGAGGATTCTGAGTGTCTTTGCTTCACTGCTTCAGATATATGATATCGTCAAATATTGGTAAAGTTTTGGGCACTTGGAGATGCCGGACTTCATCATTGTCAAGGCTTCTATCTGAAAATTGGACTACTGCATCCGCGAGGATCCTGCGGGCACTGACTGTGCTCTTGAGATCTAGAATGCTGGCAACGGCATGGTTGGCCGCACAGAGAAGGAGTCTACCTGATGAAATGCAGAGAGCAAGACTATGTCCAATTCAGAGGTGTTGTGCATCAAATTGATTTTAAATGAACACACGTGCTCAGGTCGAAGGTGAAGCTGGGATGGCACTATGTTTTGTCATGAAAAGGTGTTAAGGCTGAAAAGGTGAATCCATTGACTATGTTTCATTGAGCTCTGAAGGTCATAAGGATTTTGTCCAAGGTTGCTGCCTATAGGAAAATCAGGTAACCATGCTTGATCCGTTCAACCAATTGAGCAGCGATAGCAATCTGGCCCTCAAATCTTTACCGTGTTCTTTTCCTCTGTTCCTCGTAGACAGAATGTAAAGGTCCTGTGCTTCCTTTGAGCCTGATGTAATTCTGTATGCATGTATCATACCATTTTTTTAAAGAGTTAAGCTCGAAATTTGGTCTTGTTGCTTAAACATCTTTCTGTACTGTGGTTACTTTGCATTTGCAGGGTCCTATCTTACAACTGTCTGTCAGAACGGCTTACATTTCTGTGCTTATTTAGTATTTACTACTCTGACTTGGAAGCTGCAATTACAGGTACATCATCCTCTCTAAGATCCAGGATCACACGGGTACGGCTCATGCTGCCACGTTGCAACAAGACGGCTAGGAGACGCTTGATCGCACAGCAAATGAGCTCTACTCGGTTGACTATGCAGCACGATTTGGCAGTACCATGCGTGACGCTATGTATCATCAGTATCTGTCCCAAGTGGAAAGTCGCAAAAGGGAATGCGGAACGGTAATCAGCTCGTGAAATGCACCATTGTTGGAGCTGAAAAGGTGGATCCATCGACCTTCTGAGGGTTATTAACATGTTAATGATGGACTAGACACTAGATCCATAAGACCATAAAGCTTCCTTTGAGTTGCACACATGTGTTGGGTACTCAATTTACTCTCTGCAGTAGTTTTAACCTATGAGCATTCTGCTAGCGCTTGTCTGGTTTCCTTCTTTATATATAGATGCATGCATGCCTGTTATCCCTCGAGGTCATGTATTTGGTTGGGTAGTCTGTATTCAATCTCTATGCCGCAACTGGTGTCTGTTTAGATAAATGACTGTTCTATCCCAGATTTGTGTCATGGTAAATCAAGCGACATGTCGATCCTATGATTGTTCCTGTGTGTGATTAGTTTTTTCTTGTTGTTGTTGAGAGCATAGTCAGTCAGTGTGTTCTTGCCCGGAGTTAAATCTGTGCGATTTTCTCATAATTCTTTTTCTACTAGTATAAGTTATGGTTGCTGAGTTGGAGCAGCACTGCAGTAAGTTATTCCAGTGATTTTGTCTGCTTCATTTGCTTTCTAACGCACAATTTTTTTTCAGATCCATTGGAAGCTGCATCGTGTGAGATGTGACGGTGATGGCTGTTGAAGCTGATATGCCAGGTTCTGCTCATGGTAGCCGGTATGATGAAACTACACTCCTCTCCATCGAGTTGTATATGTCCATATATTCCTGTAAACTTGGTCAAAGTTTACAAAGTTAAGAGTTTGAAAAATATCTCATATCCACTATAATTTGGCAAGGAGAGAATAAATAACTACATGATTAAGAATCTCACAGAGACTTAAAGAAAACAACAATTATACAAAGAGGTATTCAACGTGCTGTCGGGCCTGGATCGGCGGCCAATGTTGGTATCCTCAGCTCCGTTTCGAATGCAGTGTTACTGCTCACATCGGTGGACTGCGCACTAGCGTAAGCATTGTAATTCTCGTCACCGCTGCTGCCACCGGTGTGGAAGCTAGGAGCGCGGCCCTCCTCGAGCTCCACACACTCCTGTAGCTGCGCCACCACGTCAGCCATGGTGGGCCGCTGTGCCGACCCCTGTGCGGTGCATTTGAGTGCAATCTCCGCCACCTTCCACACGCCGTTGATATCATAACCACCCTGCATTCGCGCGTCCACCACGCCCTCCATGTTGCCGCGCGCCAGCCGCTGCCTTGCCCATTGGACGATGCTTGTGGGCTCTGGGTCCGAAAGAATGGCTGGTTTCCCGGTGACCAGCTCCAGCAGCACCACTCCAAAGCTGTACACGTCGCTCTTGGTCGTTGGGTGCATCGTGGCCTGGTACTCCGGATCAACGTATCCTGGGGTAAAAGCGAGCGTGTTCGTGAAAAGATGGGTGTTGTTGTGGTAGTCAAAGGCTTTCGTCAAGCCAAAATCAGCAATCTTGGCCTCTAGCCTGGCATTCAGCAGAATGTTGGTGGCCTTGACATCCCTGTGGATGAGAGGCGGGTTGCAACCCGTATGCAGATACTCCAACCCTACACATGGCAAGAACATCAACCTGTAAGTCAAATGCATGCCCAATAGGGATAATGTGCCTCTGGGTGAATACAAAAGTAGGCCATAACTATTGAAGGGCAGCTTGAGCGTGCACCTTGTGCAGATTCAAGTGCGTTTTTGAGTCTCTGCCTCCACGGTAAACATCCTCCATTGCGTCCACTTGCTACAAATACAATAACAGCGTGTTTGTCCGAATTAATAGAAAGTACCTCAGGTGAACCACTGGGGCGACTTGAGCATTCACTATATGAGTTAAAAGCCAAATCCTTTTTGTTAGCCGTAGTTAGTATTTATACCTGCAATGTGCTCTCGCAGGGTCCCTTGTGCCATGTACTCGTACACAAGTGCCATATACTCCCGATCCTTGCAGTAACCAATCATTGAGACAAGATTCTTGTGATGAATCCGGGTTAAAATCTGAGCCTGCACAAGCACATCAAAATTTCACATCAAAATCACGCATTTCTGCCAGTAGTTGACGGCGCATGCTGTTAAAGGATCTGGTCCATCGCACCTCTGCGAGGAACTCCTTGACGCCTTGATTGGAGGAATGAGACCGCAACTTCACTGCCACTTGAGTACCATCTTCCAGGAAGCCATCATAGACACGGCCGAACCCTCCTTCGCCAAGCACCCGGTCAAAGCCATTGGTTATCCTCTCGAGTTCCTTGTAAGTGAACCGGCGATTCTCAACTATTCACAAAGAATCATCATCGCCGCCATAGCTCGTTGGCATCGCCTCTTCGTTTTGTGGCTTTACCGCCGTCGACCTTTTTTTCATTGATCCTTCATGTATACACAGGAAATTGATGAATTAATAGACCAAATATGGGCATTGTTGTGTGCTGGCTCAATCATGCTGAAAAGGCCTCACTCTAACCTTGCTGCTGGTTTCGTCGTCTTAGGAAGAACAAGACTAGTAGGGCCAGTGATACTATCACCACAATGACAAGTACAGGGACGGCAACATAGATGGCCAGTTTGCCCTTCCTTTTAGCAGCAAGCTCACATGAATTGCCGTCAGTGCAAAGGTTTGGATTGTTGCCATGTCTAATAAATCAAGGACCAAGTTAATTAATGAAGTCCATGCAATTTTTTTTAACAAAGAAGCTTAGTGGAATTTATCAAGTATGTATATACTATGAACACCTTAGAACCAGGGAGCCATCTTGAATTCTTTTGAGAAGTCCAGAGGGAATTGATCCATTGAGTTGGTTGCCAGACAAATCTCTAGAGGAAAGCACATCAGACACACAATATATGTACATAATAACTCGAAGCAATTCGGTCAAAGTTTGACAAGACTTTTCTATATACTGCTTGTTGGAACTATTAATCTTGTTAATTTTTGTATGTGTCATATATTGTGTCCGAGTGTGTAAATAAGCATGTCTGCTAATTAGTTAGGGCTAATTATTGCCCAACTTACATGACTGTCAATGATGGTAACTCTGAAAGGGCATCTGGAATTGATCCTGTCAAGTTATTGTTTGACAAATCCCTGCAAGATAGGGAAACAATATATTTAATTTCTTGAAGCTTGTGTTGCTGAGAAGTACAGACGAGATTAGGCCAAATAAATCCAGAACTGAACGTACAAGTATTGGAGAGCCTTTAGATGCACGAAAGATGATGCTATATCACTATTTAGACCACTGGAGGACATGTTTCTACAAAAAGCACATACATAAAAGGATCAGCTTCATTTTCCATGGTTGTATACATAAGGTAATTTTTTGATCTCTCTGACCACACTCATCTTTGACCCTATTTTTTTCAAAATAGATATTTTTTGTTATTGGTCTCAGGATCTCAGCTAAAATGTTATGACCTTAAACATCCCATCACAAAATAATGAGAAAACTAGAGGGAAACATATTTCAATTGAAAGCTTCAAATGTGAATGCAATACATACAATTCAAGGGTGAACGTAAAAAATGTATATGTTGAAAACTTAGTAAAAATGTGAGAATTGATGAACTAAAATTATATAAATACGAAATAAAATTACAAAAAAATATACATATTATGATGAACAAGACAATGATAGGAAACCCATGAATACTTTTAAAAAATTCATAAAAATCAGAAAATGTGTATTATTTGTTTACAACTTATTTCTGACTTTTCTTGAATTCCCCAAACTAGGGAATGCCATCTTGATTTCCCCATTTCTCATTTGTAACATTACATGATTTCCAATATTTGAAAATATATGGAGTAAAAATAACTTACATGCTTGTGATCCTTGGAGGGTTGGCAGCGGCATAGCCGCATGTCAAGCCATCCCATGCCATAGTCTTGGGAAAGCATGGGTCACCCATCCAGTTCTTGCGCACCCCGTACTTGGCCTTGATCGCCATGAGGGCGGATGCTACACGCATGCTTGCAGTAGTTAATCACATCGCACCAACCATTTCAGTAGCACAAGGTAGATAGATAGATAGATAGATAGATATACATACATACTCATAAATAGATGTCAAGATATGCTTATTAGATGTCAATATGTGCTTAATTAAATTGATTACCATCCTGGGATTCTGTTCCAATGTTGGTGGTGGTGATGACGGAGAACAACTCGTAGGCGTTGATGATGGGCGGCAGCGTGGAATTGGCTGTGGCCTTGATGGTGACGATGTAGCTGCTGTCGCGCGGGTTGGTGAATTTATTGTAGACATAGGCTCTGCGGAGATAGCCTGGCGGCGTGTAGCCCGGGACCCAGCTTTCATCGTGGTTGACACTGATGTTGAACTGGCGCAAGGCATCCCCGCCGAGGAGCTCCAGTTCGACCAAGTGCAAGACGGCGAGGTACCCCGGCCCCGGCGACACATTGTTGAGCTCGGGCGCCACCTCCCAGCCGAACTTGATGCTACCGGAGGTGTTCAGCGGCTTGATCGCCGTCTGCAGCACCGCCATGGGCGCCTCGAACTCGTCGCCATCGACGTCGTCCACCCTCTCGGTCGTCGTCGTCTCTGCCCACATCGTGGCGTCGGACCTAGGGTACCATAGCCTGTCGTATGGATCATCGGGGAACCTGATGATAGTTCCGTTTATCGCGGCAAAGTTTCGCCTGCGCAGCAGGAACAGCCCCAGCTCCGCCGTTGCCTGTGGGTAGAGCGACATCTTGAGCGGCCTCAGCTCCAGCCCGGAGATGAAGGGCGTCCCGCCGCCTGTGTTCACCAGGCACACCTGCACTATGTCGTGTGGCAAGACTACGATGGCCTCCACCGTCGCCCTGTTGTCCTCATCCAACCCCCACCACGACATGTTCACCGCCGTCCAGAAGTTGACGCCGATGTAGAGGTCGAACGACGCTGGTCGTTTGTTAAGGCCGTCGTAGTTGCCATAGAGAAACGTCGCGCGGAAGAGGTACTTGAGGCCCGACTCCAGGGATCCTAACGTGTAGCAGTTGCGCACGCCATCGGGGAAACTTCGCAGGCTGCAGACGTTCCTGGACCGCCATGGCCGGTAGTTCTCAGCCGAGATGTTGTAAGGCGTGCCGGTGTTGGTGAACCCAGCGTCCGAGACGTACACCAGCTTTGTCTCGTCGTCGACGTAGCTCTCCTCTCCCTGTAGCCCACAGTCTATGTTGATGAAACCTGCACAACGAATATGCAATGTAAATGAGGCAGCATGATTAAGAGAGAGAAGCCAATAACAGCAGAGAGAGAGAGATACCTCTGCTGTCAAGCTGTGCGCGGCCATGGAGTACGTTGCCGGCGAGGCAGAGAATCAGCAGCCACCACCGGGGCGCCATTGTTCTACTGGCGCATTGATTGCGCATGCAAAGTACGTTTGGAAACTTAGGTTCTCCTGCCCTTGCCAGTATTTTCACCAAATAATAGGATATGATGCATGATACTATATGACAGAAAGTAACAGAGGACAAGACAAAGGGTGGTACACAAACCGGTCCTTGTACTAGAAAGTCTTCCTGTTTCAACTAGTCAACTACTCCAACCATTTTCCATAAATTAACCAATACATAGTTGTCCCAGTTGCCAACAAAATAACGCAAAGAAGATCACATCTACTATCTAGCGTGCATAGGGTAATACTTGTCATGCTTATTACTCGAGGCCGGTCATTGTAGCTTCAAACTCGCATATGTTATACATGTAAATCTGTAACTAATTCTCAGTTGATATTAATAGCAGTTAGCCAAGATGTCATGATCCATGTTACGCCACTTATAACATCAGGCAACTTATACACACCTGATTTATATATTATGTCAACAGCAAATGGTACACCAATGGTCGTGGTGCATTAGGTATGTGATTACTATTCTTAACTTTGGGCTCTCCAATTGGCCAAATTAATTAAGTGAAGAGTGGTTAAAAAGTTTTTTTAGTGGTTAAAGAGTTGAATGTGGCATGAGCAATGGACAAGGGAAATAATTACGATTGACATCTTTTGCCAGGAAATTAAGATCGACTTCACGATGACCAAGTACCGGTCAACTGCACTGTATGCTCATTTTATGATTGAAGAGACCTGCATTGCACTTGATTGAAATTGAGAAATTTGGCATCAATGTACCTCACTTATAAAAAATATCATTAGGCAGAAACTGTTGTCCCAAAATATTTATATATATATATATATATATATATATATATATATATATATATATATATATATATATATAGACACACACACACACACACACACACCAAATGATTTGGGAACTCCGAGGATCTACCATTGGAGATTAGGATGTCCTGTGCCAAATGGATTCCCTTCACCACATACCCTTCTTATTGTGTGTACTATCTGCAAGGTTTGCGTGTAGCCATTTAAGACTTGACCTGCATCCCAAACTACTTTCATGCATAACCGTGTGGAATATGTATACGAAAACAACCATATTACTATTATTTAAGCTTTTAGTTCGATGGTAGGAATCAAACAGGCAACACAAAAAAACACATACATGTTGGCACAATGTACCCAACCGTCTCAACGCATCAATTGGCATACGAGTAGTAATTTTCATAAACAACAAAGTAGACTTAAAACTCACATTACATAGCACAGTAATGCACTCAACTCGTCGACTGTCAAAGGGAAGTAGACAATAGCTGTAAACCCCACATTAATTATGGTATTTACTACCTCCTTCAGAATTAAAATGAAGAATACTCTTTCCTCCATCACCTTCGTAGAATGCTATTATCAGCAGAAACACGGTATAGAGATACCTTTCGGAGGTTTATACCTAAGCCGAGATTTGAGATTCCTATGTCACAGCCTGCTCACCTTGACCTTTGCAATCGCAGTTGCCTTGTTGAGAACAGCACACAGGGGATGATGAATATTCTCATGGGAAATTACACCTCACCTCAAATAAATGTAGATGTACTAGATGAGAAGTTCTATATCATTAAAACATTGAAGCACAGAGGTTTAAAATATTTACATGACTATAGAGTCAGAGAGCGTAAAACGCTAATGAGGCTATTTAGTATCGACCGAATTGACGTGGTTGCTTATGGGTGTAGGTTAGCAGTTTAGTTTTGGGGTGGGAAACAAAATAAATTGATACAATCATATCTGCGTGCGAAGAAACCTGGAAAAGGGGGCATTTGACGTATGTCTTTGAAAAACAGTGTATGCAGTAGAAAAATGGACGAATCGCATGCAAGCCTGTTAATATATCTATAAGGTGGCGTGATATATGAGATTTCAGAGCGAGACGAGATCAACCATGCACGACGCGGTTGATTATGTCAGGTTATGACTCAAGAGAGGATTAGCATAAATAATTAGGAACAACTTGTCTGGGTTGATTATGTCAGGTTACGACTTAGGAGGGATGGACACAACTCATTAAGACCAACTTGTCTCGATCGGTTGTTGCAAGATAATACTGCTCCGAAGAGTGGTTAACACCTTCCATACGATTTGTTTAGCTGAGTGAAATTAGAGAGATGGAGGAATTGTCACCGTAATCAACCATTTTAATGGGAGAAGTCACTGCGCATTTCATGGCAATGAATAAGCATGTTTCGCCTTTTTTATTTTTATAGTGTTATTTTAGATCTGTTTTTGAGATTTTTTTTAGTCTTTTTTATTTTTTTTAGTCAATCTCGTAAAGCTCTATTAAGCCGTCGAAATGTGTTTACCGGGAGGAAGAGAAGATCATCGTCCTTGTTTATGTGTGGCTTTGTCATTGATGGCCCAACTGTCAAGCTGACGGGCCTAAGGGAAGCAGGCTGCTGAACGGGTTGTCCAGGTTGGGTTTCTGGCTGCCAGAGGCCCGCTGTGAACGAGGAAGACCAGCGGATACCGTGAAATCCTATTTTAAAAATTGTTCGCAATTTTTCAAAGTTTCAAAAATTGTTCGCTCTTTACAAAATATGTTCATGTTTTAGAAATTTTTTCAAAGTTTCAGAAAAATTATTACATTTACATTTTTTTATATATAAAAAAAGTATTCATATTTTCAAAATTGTTCAGGATATTCAAACTGCACGTACTTTCAACATTTTGTTCTGGATTTCAATTTTTTTCCTGTTTTAAATTTTTGATTGCAATTTTAAAAATGTCCCAGTTTTGAGTTTTTGTCAACAATTTTAAAAAAGCTCATATTTTTAGGAAAATGTTCTGGAATTTGTTAAAAAATTTGTGTTTTAAAAAATGTTCTCAATTTGTTTTTTAAATTATTACCGTTTTAGAAATTTATTCGGATTTGAAAAGATGTACCCTTTTCAAGTTTTTTGCACAATTCAAAAAATGTTCGAGAATTTTAAAATTTCTTTTGCAGTTTCAGAAGATGTTTTGAAATTTTAAAATTGTCCGCGTTTGTCAAAATTCCTTCATTTCCACAGAATGATCAAAATTTGAAGTTTTTGTTGCAATTTCTTAGGTAATATTCAGTTTATCCCGCTGGTCATAGTTCTTTATATGTTGGGATATGTATTTGTCGACAAAACTCTGTAGCCATACTGGCTAGCAAGGTTAAGGAGATCCACGGTTTGAATCCCATCTCCCGTGCGCCGTTGATATTTTTTGCGTATTTTCCGTCTGACTGCCAGCACCTGTTCAGCCCCAACAGGCCAGCTCAGTCTTGTGCGCCCTGTGCGAAGGGGCGTCTTTTTGCCGCAGAATGTGGCAAATAGGAGCTCCCCTGGACCCCCTCTAAAAAAAAGGAAAGCTGGACAAGCGAATGCACGCCAAATCCTTCGATGTTGCGCTCTGGCGCCAGTGCCTGCGAAGAGGAGGCCGCGCTATCACGTCTCGGAGGCCCCCCACCAGTCCCTGCTCCTGCTCCACAATCATTTTGTCATCCGAAAGCCTGCGCGACCTGCGCGCCCACTAGGTGTTCGACACAAGGCTCCACGAAGGCGAGCATGCGCGCGTCGGTGAAGGACTGCATGGCACGGCTCCAAGTTCTACCTCAACCATGGCACGTCTTGTTGGCACCCAGCCCCGCCCAACATCATCAGCTGCCCCGGTTCCAGTGCGCGCAGAGGCTGAGACGGCACCTCACGATTGCACTTGTTGTTCACATTCATGCCAAGGATTAATGGATTATCCACGGGATTAGGGGAGCTCCGCTAGGGCCATGCCGTGCTGCTGTTTTTGTGAAGCATTTCCTTGGACGCCCACTCCTGCCGCCATGTCCCCAGTATCATGATCCTGAAATGGCTGTACTAGCCCAATCTACTACCGATGGATGGCCCTGATTCTTAAAAGACATCCCAAAGTTCAGAGAACCACCACAAGTCACCGGAGCACGAAGAAATAGTCTGCCGTGAGCCCGTGAGCATGCTGGTCCTCAGGACTTCAAAGTTCAGACACATCCCGAATTGCAATTTGAGATCTACAGAATTGCACAACAATAATTAATGCTGACCTTTGGATCAATACGATCAGACGGCTCTAATTGATTGGTCTGAAATTGACAAAACGTGGCATCATATATGCCATTGGATCAGGCAATCCTATGATCCAGATTGGAGAGATTCGCTGTGGGGCTCACTCCCCCTGCCCGGCATGTGATATGGGACTTGCTCCAGAACTTTGAGCCAGCTAGAAACATGTGATGAGACGTGGTGAACTGGTCACAATAGACAAGGTAGAACATGCTAGAAACATCTCATGAGCACGTCTTGTAGGTTTCATCAACCCTGCATTGCCTTGTTCTTTTGCTTCATGATCAATTATGACGGACAGAGATCATCAATTATCTAGCACAGCAAAGAAAAGGAAACTTGTTACATGGAGCAAAGGTACTTCCTACACATGCATGAACCTGCTTCTTATATAGGATATCAGAAATCATAAGGTTCAAATAGCTACTGCATAATCACATAACTCAAGCATCCAGCTAAAGGCGTAACTCACGCGGCCCTCGCGTCGCCCCTGGCGACTCGGGGGCGATCCCATCTATCGCCGCCCGCCTCCCCTCATCCCCCTTCCGTCCCTCGCCGCCGCCGGAGACGGCCGCCGGCAAAGCCCGCGCGGACGCCAGGGAAGGTGGCGGCGGGGATCTCGGCGCCCGGATCGATCTCGTCAGCCTGCGGGCTGGAGTATCGCGTCGGTGGCCTACGGATCCTTGGGCGGCGGCCCTATTGGCGAGGCGGCGGCGTCAGGCGGCTGGAGACGTCTGCAGGCGACGCTGGCCAGCGTACTCGGCCGCACGGGTGGCGGGTCGCTGGTGGAGTCCGGCCATGGCATGGTTCTCCATTGTGTCAGATCTGGAGGTTCCCCTTTCTCCTGCTGCCTCTGTCGTCGCCCTGGTGGTTTGCGGCTGCAGGCTCCGGTGGTGGTGAGCCCTGGTGGTGTACTTTGGGTCCGGGGGAAACCTTGGCTAGTCTAGCCGGCCCGGCGGCGGCGACGCTCATGGGCGCCGCTTTCCTTCATGAAGGCGCAGCTGAGGGCCCAATCCACCCACCCCGATCCCCGGCCGGGTGAAAACCTTCAATCCTTTTCGGATTTGGCGGCAGCGGCGCTTTTTGCGTCGTGACCTTCCTAGAGGTGTCGTCAGGGGCACTGGGGCTCGGTTGGGAGTGCAGAGGATCTACAGGTGGAGGGGATAGGACCAGTGGTAGAAGGTGATGTTCGCGAAGGAGGAGCGGCGTTGCATCTGATACGTCGACAATGGCGGGTCTCAGCGGCATGGAGCAGCGGGGTCTCGCTGCTGGGCGTGTGTTGATGGACGAGCGCAGGATGGTGGCGTTGTCTGGCGTCATGGTGGCGTCGACGGCAGTTAGACCTGGCAAGGTAGATGCAGCATTACATCTCTGAAGATGGATTAGTGACAGGTGGCTGTGGCGGTCTCATACCCGGCAGGCGTCCTGGTTGAGGAGTGCGCCGGATGGGTGGGTGACCCATACCCGGCAGGTGTCCTGGATAGGAACTCAGGTCTTAGATGTTAGATTTGGCTGTAAGGTCTGTTTGGTTGTCTCAGTTGCTTGTAAGATAATGCATGCGAGTCAGCATATTTCGTCTTTTTTCCCCACTGAGTGAGAGCAGAAAGAGAATGGATAATTGTTCGGAGTTCCAGTTCGGCTCATAGCTCGATACGACTGAAGCAACACACTGCTTACATAGTTGCATGTATTGGGCCGGCCCAATTAGTGACCAGGCTCCCCAGACAAAATTTGGCCTGGTACATTTAATAGAAAGTATTTTGCACAAATGTTTCAAAATTGCTCTGGAAATATATATTTTTACAAAATTTAAAAATTCTCATGAATTTGAAAAACAATGTTCAACATTTTTTAAAGCATGAGTTAAAAAAAGTTCCAAGATGAAAAACCGATAGAGGTCTCATTTTAAAAAAATGTTTAAAAAACTACAACGAAATCTTTTGAAAACTCGCTAAAACTAGAAAAACCTATGTGTATGGGCCGACCCAATAGTGCGCGCGGGGTTGGCTGGGGTGGGGGTGCGTGAACACGCTCAACCACCACCACGGTATACGCATAATGGATTGGCGAGAATTGTCACTGGCTAAGTGCTATTGAGAATAGATAATAGACTAGGCTGGAAGGTCTTAGCCCATGAGATTCTTGCAAGGCGAGTGTTGCCCTTTATCAGATACTCCCTCTGTAAAGAAACATAAAATCGTTTCGGTCACTGAAATAGTGATCTAAATGATCTTATATTTCTTTACTGAGGGAGTAATAGAAAATAGCTGAAAATGAAAAAACGCACCCTCCTAGTTAGGGTTTATTGTGCTCTGGCAGCGATTGCGATCTTTACCGTGAGATGACTGGTTTTCCTCATCGGGAATCTGATGTCGTGGCTACAAGATGGCGGCGATGCAGTCCTGATCAGCAGCAGGGCCATGGACGGAAGATAATCTCGATTAGTTGTTGAAGCACATGGACCTCCAATATGATGAACTTGATGATGTGGTCTTGGGGACGGCAGATGTGGAGAAGATGGAGACAAAAAAGCGTTGGCTGCTGGTGGGGAGGCTGCACGCCAATCGTCCTTTTTACCGCTACGATGATGTTTGAACAGATGAAATTTCATATTGAGTTTGGCCCATACTTTGAGATTCGAAGAAGCGGGAGAGACTTTGTTTGGTTTTTCAGATGTTCTGTCGGGGCGATTGGAAGAAAGTCATTCATGGGTGGTCCCTGGATCTTCCGGGGCTATGGACTGATTCTAGAGGATTGTGATGGCAAAATTGATCCTGATAAGATAGCTCTTGACGGTATCTATGTGTGGACGCAGATACAACGAGTGCCTGATGTATATCAGCATGAAACAATAGTGGATCAACTGGCTCACCGGATTGGCAGGGTGAGAGAGGTACAATTATCCCTTGCGCTTGTACTATGAAGGGAATTATGTGCGAGTTCGTGGTCGTGTACTAGTTGCAAAAGCCCTCACTCAGTTCACATCCTTGACTGTGGTGGGAGAAGGAAAACACATGTTACTTGTCAAATATGAGAAGATACCCCTTTTCTGGGACGTATGTGGCTTGATGGGGGCATAACTTTGAGGAGTGTTGAAGTGGGCTCTCGCGGGAGAAGGATAAGCACTGGAGTAGAGGTTTTTTGATCACTCAAAGACGCACGACGCCTTTCTCATCGGCGTTGGGAGGGCAGGCGCTGTTGCATGACACACGTGAGCAATGAGGCGGGAGAAGGGGGGGGGGGCTAAAACTATGCCCAGAAAATGCAACTCGCAGGAGGCTGTTTTGGATGGAAAAGATGAGGATCTTAATGATATTGCAGCTAGCCCAATGAAACCAACCAAGGAAGGTGATGAGGAGGAAGAAAAGGAAAAGTTATTTGGCAGTGCAAAGAACAAACTGGACCTATCAGGCGATGGGGCTAATGGGAAAGGAGAGAATGCAAGTGAAGCAATACCACCAATCCACCTACGTATGTGACTCCGAGGGAAAGAAAAAACCAAGAACAGCAGCATCAACAAGTACCATTGCAGATAAGAAGGACCTAGTGACAAGATGGCATCAGAAGCAGCCTCCCTAGGGGAGGACCCTGCACCAAATGGGTATCCTGTGTTGGAGCTGTCGCGGGTTGGGCGACCCTGTGACTGGTCATGATGCATGACTTCGGGCGGTAGAGTGCACTGACGATCTTATGCATGGTGGAGGACAAACTGCAAAAGTTCGCATCGAGTGTTTGGCAAAAACTCTGGGTTTTGATGGTGCTTATGGTGTTGGAAGCTCAGGTCGTAGTGGTGGTTTACGCATTTATTGGAAGGAGATGGGTCTTGAGCTTAGAAACTTCTCCAAATACCATGGTGATATGGAAGTGAAAAAGGAAGGTAAGGACCCATGGCAGCTCACGTGCTGGTATGGCGAAGCAAACACTAGCATGTGGTGTAAAACTTGGGGTATGATGCGTGCTTTGAAAGCTGAGTGTGATCTCCCCTTGCTTTGTATTTGAGATTTTAACGAGGTTCTCCGTCAAGAAGAGAAATTTGGACCAAATCTATGAGATATGTCACAAATCGCTCTGTTTCACAAAGCCGTCGATGTTTTTGTGCTTCGTGATATTGGGTACAAAGGCTTGGAGACCTTTGAGAGGCGTATACAAGGGAGGGCATTACTGGCGGGTTCGGTCGGATCGCGCATTGGCTACAGCCGATTGGTCCAACTTCTTCCCTTTCACGGCACTACATCATTTGCATGTGGCCAAGTCAGACCATTGCCCGACTTTGTTGACAAACCAAGCAGCAGCTTCGGACCAGAGATCAAATAATCCTAATTTTGTTCGTTATGAGATGATGTGGGAAAGGCATGAAGAGTTTCTACCGCTGCTTGAGCAAGTTTGGCGCAGGGGCAAAGCTGACATGGTAGGGGAGATCACTAACAAACCATGAGCCACGGCCGGTGCAATCATGGCCTGGGGATCAACATCGTTTGGGGCCGTGCGGCACGAACAAAGGAAGCTCCGCAAGCGACTTGGAGAGCTGCGTACTCACCCAGTTCATTTTGGGTCGTCTTATGAGGAGATAAAGGTTGAAGAAGGCATCACTGAGCTCTGCTTCCATGAAGAGGTGATGTGATGGTAGCGATCACTGATCCGGTGGTTGACAGAAGGAGATAGAAATACTCTTTATTTTCAACAAAAAGCCTCCAACAGCTGGAAGAAAGCCTCCAACCACCGAAATTAAAAACACTCTTTTCCTCTATTGCAAAATAGGTACAATCCACTATCTATTTTTCTTAGCCATGCAGCTATGCCACATCAGCAAGCCATACATAAAAGTTATAAGTCGCATTTTTCATTACTATATACATGCAACACTGTCATGCCTCATCATTAGTTCATGCATGTAAGGCATTAGTTTATTTTTTGCACTAAGAATTGTGACACTTAGAGCATACCTATACAATTGACCAGTCACTCTTTTTTGGGTAAATGGCACTCTTTTAACCGCGATCAATTTTTTTCATCATTATACATCATTTTTTGTATGCTTCATATATTTTTGATGTTATTAAAGTGTAAATCAAGGATACTGTTGCATTGTATTTTCATTAGTTTTAGTGGCTTATGTATCACATAAGTATGCATTTTTAACAAGATTACCTCAACAATGCATAGGGTATCATCTAGTTATACAAATACATGGACTTTGATGCCTTACTTTAAAAACAAATACAATTGCATGCAACTTATCTGAAAAATATCCACTTGCACTTACTTTAATCAGTAAATTACAACATGATTAACAATCTTACAAGGCATTCAAGAAAGTAGCAATCATATAAATGGTTTTAGACGAAGACGTCTTTCAACGTGCAGCAGGAGCTAGACCGAGGCCCACTGTTGGCATCCTCAATTCCGTCCCAAATGCAGCATTCTTGCTCACATCAGTGGATTGCCCACTGCCATAAGCATTATAATTCCAGCTCGAGTAATCATTGTTGCCACCGCCAGTGCTGAAGTCACGGGTGCGACCCTCCTCGAGCTCCAAGCACTCCTGTAGTTGCACCACAACATCAGCAATGGTGGGCCGCTGCGCTGATTCCTGTGCAGTGCATTTGAGTGCGATCTCCGCCACCTTCCAAACGACATTGATATTGTAACCGCCATGCATTCGTGTGTCCACCACACCCTCCATGTTGCCTCTCGCTAGCCGCTGTCGCACCCAATGAATAATGTTCATGGGTTCTGGCTCCGAGAGGATGGCCGGCTTCCCGGTGACCAGCTCTAGCAATACCACACCAAAGCTGTACACATCGCTCTTGGTTGTGGGTTGCACCGTCGCCTGGTATTCTGGATCAACATATCCGGGTGTACCAACAATTGTATTTGTTGAAATGTAGTTTCCATTGTGGTGATCAAACGCCTTGGACAGGCCAAAATCTGCGATCTTGGCCTCTAGTTGAGCATTCAATAAGATGTTGGTGGCCTTGACATCCCTATGGATAAGAGGCGGGTTGCACCCCTTGTGCAGATACTCTAACCCTACACATCAAAAGACCAGCCAACCATAAGATTCTGGAAACAGAGATGTGTTTCCGACAACACAAAGTGCCTCAAAAATTTCATAGGCTAGAATAGTGTTCTCTTCTATTGTAAAAAGAAAGAAACAACAATAGAATGCATTTGAGCATGAACCTTGTGCAGATTCAAGTGCAATCCGAAGCCTCTGCCTCCAACGTAAACTTCGCTCGCTTCCTGCAAATACAATAGTTCAGATGAGGATGACTTTCGTATATCATGAGTTAAAAGGGAACATCTAAGAGCTCTTTTTTTATATGCTATATTTTTTCCTGGGAGTCAAAAGCTACTTTTTATTGTTAGTCGGAATTGGTATTCATACCAGCAATGTGCTCTTGCAGGGTTCCTTGTGACATGTACTCATACACAAGAGCCATATACTCCCCATCCTTGCAGTAACCAATCATAGTTACAAGATTCTTGTGATGAATCCGGGTTAGAATTTGAGCCTGCACAAGCACAACAAATTTTCACATGCGAATCATAAATTTTTGCGGAGAGTTGAAGACATGTGTTGTCACAGGATGGTCCCAATGTACCTCTGTGAGGAACTCCTTGACACCTTGTTTGGAGGAATGGGACCGCAACTTCACCGCCACTTGAGTACCGTCCTCCAGGAAGCCATCATAGACGCGGCCAAACCCTCCTTGGCCAAGCACCCGCTCGAAGCCATTGGTTATCATCTCGAGTTCCCTGTATGTGAACCGGCGGTTCTCGACTAGCCACAGCGAATCACTAGCACCACCATGGCTCGTTGACATTTCCTCCTCGTTCTGTGGCTTTATCATGGTCCTATTGTTCATTGATCCTTCATGTATAACACATGCAATTGATGAATTAATGTACCAACAAGACATTATTGTGCGCTAGATGGATCATGATGGAAAAGGCCCCACTCTCACCTTGCTGCTGCTTTCGTCGTCTTTGAAAGAAAAAAACTAGGACGACCACAGATACTATCACCAGAATGACAAGTAAGGGGAGAATAACGTAGATTGCCAGTTTGCTCTTCGTTTTGGCAGCAAGCTGACATGAATTGTCACCAATACAAAGGTTTGGATTGTTGCCCTGTCTAAGAAATTAATGATCAAGTTAGTTAATGAATATGCCTTACGAAATTTATGAAGTATGTATGCATACCTTAGATTCAGGGAGCCATCTTGAATTCTTTTGAGAAGTCCAGAGGGAATCGATCCATTGAGCTGGTTGCCAGACAAATCTCTGGAGGAAACAAATTAATCACACTACATATATATATGATAACTCAAATAGTTGGGTAAAAATTTATTAATTATGATGTATGTGTCATGTGTAGTGCCTGAGCTGTAATTTAGTGTGCCTGCATATGGATCAAGATATCATTATCTAGCTAGTGCTAACTTGTTGCCGGACTTACATATCTGTCAATGATTGTAATTGTGAAAGGGCATCTGGAATAGCGCCCGTCAAGTTATTGTTTGACAAATTCCTGCAAGATATGGAAAGATGATCTTTAGTTTCTTAAGAGTTATTATTGTTGCTGAAACCCATAATAAAATAGAAGCCAAATAAATAAGGGAAACGTTTAGTGCCGGCAGACCGGCCGAAGCTTTCGGCCGGTCGCGCTGGCTCGCGCGCTACGCGCATGTCTCTAGTACAAGCCACGTAACCAGTAAGGCCCACCAACCGCTCATTCTTCTTCCTTATCCTCACTTGGAGCACCCCAGCCACCAATCCCCCACATCTCTATCTCACCATCTCGCATCTCCGGCCGGCTCACGCGGGTCATGGCCACCGCCCCATGAAATTGCTGCTGCCCAGGCCCACGCGCACCCCAGGAACTGCTGTGGGGAACCAAGTCAGCGATGACGGACGCAGACTGACGATGGTTGTCCACCACTTCCCTTCTCGTCCATCTCCGGCCACGGTCAGGGCGTACTCGCAGCTCCGCGGCTGCACGGCGTGCTACAACCAGTAACCGGCCATGCTACAACCGATGGCCGGATTTGTTACAAGGGAGGCGACGGTGATTTGTGGCGGCGACGTCGGTGCTGCGATTTTGCTGCAGCCGGCACCGGGAAAGCTACCACCGGCAACGGGATTTGCTACAACCAGTGGGGCCATACCACGGCGGTGGTGACCACGGCCTGATGGTGGTGACCATGGCCCGACGGTAGTGCTGCAACCAGTTTGTATTTTGCTACAACCAACCCCATTTTTTGCTACTACCGTCTTCGAATTTTGCTGGAAACAACCCATTCTTTGCTACCACCGTCTTGATTTTTGCTACAACCAGTGTGTGATTTTGCTTTCACCATATGATGTTTTTGCTGGAACCGGCGGCTCGTATTTTCTTGGTTCCATCTCCCGTGCGAGTTTTTTGCCGGAGCCGGGGTCCCATTTTTTTTTTGCTTCCACAGTATGTTTGTTTTGCTGGAATCGGCACTGATTTTTGCCACCACCACTTTTTTTGGTTGTATGCTACGCGGTTGTGCCATTTTGATTCTGTAACCGGCGACGAGGATGGCCGGCTGCCATTGGACTGCAGCTGCCGCATCGGAGCTGCGGCCGTCGCCATGAGGAGCTGCAACCATAGGAAGCAGGCTGCTACATGCGCGAAGCCGACGACCCCAACCGACAGCGACGACGGCGACTTTTCTTTTTTTTCTGCGGGCGAGTGGTTAACGAGGACGAAGATTAGCCTTTTAATCGAACGGTTGTTAGCAGGCATATCGGACAACTGCGGGCCGACCGGCCCAAATTTAGGCCGGTGCGCCGGCGCAGAGTACTGGCCAATAAATAAGGAACTTCGGAATTAGTAATTAGTACAAGTATTGGAGGACCTTGAGATTTGCAAAAGAAGACGATATATCACCATTCAGGCCGCTGGAGGACAGATTTCTACAAAAAAAAAAGACATGTATATACCAAGGATCAGTCCATTTGGTCTCTTTTGGTCTCTCAACCATTTGGCAGTTATAGATTTGTTCCTTAAACTTCGTAACCAGACATCTTGGACTGGAGGCCTAAAAAGTTTAATCTAGGCAATTTTGGTTCTAGCCTCAGCTAAAGTGGCAAGACTGACAACACGTTGGTGGTTCTGCACAGGAAAGCAGCCGATCACAAAACATAGGATAAATAAAACATAAATGTTGTGGAAATTTTAATTAAAATGTGGAACTGTGAAACTGGAATTTCTAAAAAAGTAGCAAACACAATATAAGTATCATGACGATATAAGGCATTCTGTGTAGCTCACAAATATCTTTATGAACATAATGAAAATTCAAAAAAATACATCACTAATTTATTTATCAGTTTTTGAGATCCTAATAAAATAGAAAACACATACCTGTTTATCCTTTAAAAAATTCTTTAATTTCTCAATCATGCTGAAACAAATCTGCTTTTGTTATGTTAACATATAACCACCTTTTCTGAGAAATATGTTTCTCAAGTTTTTCTTTATTTTTTATTTAATGACTAGGCTGCCATGTATCTGATCATATATAAGCTTTGACCGGGTCATCCGGCGCTGGTCCAGGACCCATTATATTTTTTCTATTTGAAAAGCTTAGGGTCCAAGAAGTATGCATGATATTGAAGTTGAGAGATTAATTTTGTAAACAGTGACAGCTAGTAGCTGAGAGACCAAATATTGTTTTTTATCTACATAATTAAATTTATTGGAGATTTAACCGTGTGTCTGATTTTATTGCTGATAATGGTGCTTGGATGAATGAACGGATAGAGGTTTTTTTTTGGCCTATGGATGTGATAAAAATTCTTCAGATTAGAACATCCCCTCGTCACCGGGATGATTTTTTTGGCTTGGCACCCGGAGTGCTTATCGGTTGGCAACAGCACAACATAATGTCGGGTTTGCGGACAGAGCGTCTAGCTCGCAGCTGGATGGAGAACGGCCATTGTGGAAGGTTATTTGGCAAACTATAGTGCCACAGAAGATGAAGATACTTGTGTGGAAAGTAGTGTCCGGAGCATTGGCGACGACTGAACAAACAGTACCGGCACCTTACCACACGAGCGACATGCCCCGTGTGCAGCTAGGAAGATGAAAGGGCACACCATGCCCTTGTTGCATGCATGCATGCAAGCACCTTGTGGGACACGATTGGGTCTGTGTGGCCGATTCCGCGCAAGGAGGAGGTGATCGATATGGGCAACGACTTGCTACTGTTACTTCTAGCTGGCGGTTCAAAGATAGTTTGAAGTATGATCAGCATGTTATTATGGCGAATATGGAAGCTCCACTGGGATATAACGCAGGGGAAGGAGGGCGTTCCGATTCAAGTGTCGGTCGACTTCCTGGTTAGCTAGATGAGATCGATAATTGCTGCTCAAAAGTCCTCAACGGAAGATATGTTAAAAGGAAAAATGGTAGTAGAAGATTCTTGGGACAGGTAAGGTCTATTTGTACGCCTCAAGTGTTACCACGGCCTGCACCTCCATGCAATACGGTGGCACTCCGGTGAAACTCCATCACAGCCCCGATGGAGCTCCAACGTAGCACCAACGATGTCCGGCAAAGCTCTATTGCAACTCTGGCGAAGCTCCATTGCAACGCCGGCTATGCTTCCGACGTCCCGGCGAAGCTCCATTGCAGTGCCGGCTATGCTTCCGGTGTCCCGGCATTGCTCTAGTGCAACACCGGCGGTGCTCCAAACAGCTTCAAAGCAACATCGTCGGAGTTGCAGCGCCCGTCGTCGGCCACTCTCCACAGTCACCTTCGCAGCGCGGCGCACTCCATTGCAGCTCAGGGAGCCACACGCGGTGCTCAAATCGTACCTCTGATGGCCATGCGCAAATGCTCCCTGTCGCAACAACAGCTTCGACGGCCATGGCCGGGGGTGGTCGCGGGTCGAAACTTCTGTTAATTCATGGCAGCGTAGTCATCACAGCGGCAGCAGTGCCCCCTGAGCAGCAGCAACAACCCCGTCATCAGGGGATGAGAGGGGCGGGAAGAGAAGGGAGACTCTGAGGGCAGAGGAGAGGAAGGGCGACCATTGGCAGTGGGCAACAGAAGAGAAAGGGACGAGCGTGAGGAAGACGACACAACGGGCATAGAAAATACGTTGTTGTGGGCTTCCCTACGTTGGATAAGGCCGGGTTGAGGAGCATCACATGGGGCTCAGCGGACGCATGTCGCTTGCTCGACGCGGCTTACGTCTCGCTTTTCTCATTCGGTTCAGAACAAGTATAATAAGGTGATGTGGGCGGGTTGTAAGACTTAAAATAATATATTGTTGTTGAGTCGGCAGAGAGAGAAGAGGAGAGAGAAGAGAAACGGACTACTAAGGTTGGTTGTAATGGGAGTATCATAAGCGGTATCATGCATGCCAACTAGACTTTTTGGATGATGTGACACATAATTAAATAAAGAAAAAAAAGAATGTAGTATCATATTATGACACCATATCATATTAAATGGTGTACTACTTTGTGTTATTCATGACAATTAATAAGGTAACCTAAAATACTAATCTATGGTTAGGAAAGCTCTCCAGCAGAGGATCGAAAAGAGAAATCAATCCTAGGACTCCCCCTCCCCCCTCCCGCCCGCGCCGCCACCCGCGAGGCGGCCGGGGCGGGCGCCCAGATCCCGCCGCCTCCGGTCTCCCCTCCTCCTTCCTCCCTCGCCGCCGCCAGGGGGCACGGCCGGGCTCGCCTGACCGGCGCCGGCGGCGGCGGGGCCCTGCTCTTCCTCCTCCGCGCGTTGGGGGCGACGCGGGTCCCTCCTTCGCGGGCGGGCGCGGTGCGGGCGCGGGGCGCCGCGGCGCGGCGGCGCGCGGCCCTCCGGCGGCGCGTGGTGCGGCGTGGCCGGCTGCGCGGTGGAACGCGCCTCGCCGCGGCGGCCGGTTCCGCCCGGCAGGCGGCGAGGGCCGCGGGCGGCGTGGGCGGCGGCTGGGGTCCGGCTTCGGGCTGCCGGCGGCTGCGGTGGTTCCTCTCCGTCGTGGGCGTGCGGCGGTGGTGCGGCTCGGCCGGTGGCGGTCCGGCGACCTGGTGATGGTGGCCGGCGGTGCGCGTGTTGGTGGTGCCTCCCTTGGCGGCTTTCGGTGTGGGGAGGAAGGGGAGCGGCTTGGACAGGGGCGGCGGAGCCGACGGCGTGCCGGCTGCAGCGCGAAGGCGGGAACTTTACGGGCCTCTGCGTTCCCGGCCGGGCCTGTGCGGCCACGGGCCTGGTGTGTTCCTGCCATTGCGTCCGGTCAGCTACCGTCTTCGGCGGTGGAGGTGGGGCCCTCCCGCGTGCCGATGGTGCTGTTGCCTGGTCCCGGCTCCTCTTCTTCATCGTGCCGACCATGCTTCACGGTGTCGTGGTGAGACAGCGTTGAACGCTTCGTGTCCGGGCTGGCGCAGGGTGAGGGTCTGTTTGGCGGCGAGCTTCGGAGTGCCTGAGGTGGAGGTTGGGATCGGGAGAAATCTCTGTTGGCCTGGCCGACAACGACGCGGTGGCGCTTGTGGGTGCCGCCAGACCTTCCTGGAGGGCGTCGGAGCTACCCTTCCTCTCCCCTCATCGTACCGGGGGAAACCCTTGGCAGCAGTGTCGTCTTCGTCGCGTTCCTTCTTGGAGGTGTTGATTGGTACCGGTGCTTCGGAGGCTCGGAGTCTGGTGGGAGATCTCCGGTGGGTGCAGCGGCCACGAGGCTTCTTCATTTCTTTGTCGATCCGCCGTTGTCGGCGTTTGTTTCTCTTGTATTTTCTCTTTCTTTTCTTTTGGGCGTGACTGTGCTGTTTCCGCCCCAGCACCTATCGTTGGATGGTTCGGTTGGTTGCTTTGTATACAAAGCGGGGGGAAACCCTTTTTCGGTAAATACTAATCTATAATATTATGCATTATCAAAATAGCATCATACACTAGTATCATATACATGATACTAGTATTTGATACTCCCCATTACAATCAGCCTAACTAACAGACAGCTGTAGCACGCGCTCCTTTGTGAGAGAGGAAGATGAGCCATGTATCAATGAAGCAGTACTTATTTGCATCTGACTATTATACTTGCTGGCTATAAGGTTGACTATAGATAATGTGGTAATATTTTATAGCCAACTACCGGCTATATTATTAACCATGCTCTTAAAACAAACATTTTCCAAAGTAAATAGGGAAACAATTTGAGCCACGGTCGTCTCCCACAACGCACGTGCCATCATGGGCACATGCAACACCTGTCTTCTCTATCCTTATCTCTTTCTTTCGCATATCGCTTATTCACCTTTTTCCTACGTACCGGCTGCCATGGAGGTCTTGCGCGAGCTCCATCATCTCCCTCTTCTTTCTCACATCTCCCACAATGCCGTGCGCCGGTGACCACCAGGCACCTCGTCAATTCGAGCCGTGCACCTCTACCCCCCGCGCTGTGACGGTCGCAAGCAGCCATTGCGGGGAGCCTCGCGCTGACTGCTAACCATCGCACGGGGATGGGGTGCTGGTGCTGCGTCCAAGCCACCACCGACTAGGGATGCGGTGCTATGACTGGCTAACTGGTAGCTACTACCAGCCTCACCGGGAGCTGTGGCCGTGGTATGCCGGATCTGCCACCGGCGGTGTCTCGTGCTGCGACGTGCCGCACCGGAAGTTGCGACCGGCAGCGCGCCGTGCTAGGATGGTGACCACGGGTTGCTACAATGGCGACATATGGGATGCTCCAACCAAGCTGGAGGGATGCCGGAACTGATGCCTGCGATGGCAGTTGCTACAACCAGTTATAGTGATGGTGCGACCTGAGAGGCTGACGATGACGATTTTGCTGCAACCATCATTGAATTTTGCTCCGACCGGCGACGGCCTTTGCTACAACCATTCATGTCGTTATTGTGAATCACGACGGCGAGGATGATGATTTTGCTGCAACCGTCGTCGACTTTTGCTACGACCAACAATTGCTACAACCAGCGAGGAGTGTGCATGCCATGGAGGGGCGAAGACGTTTGCGACGAGCAGCAGTGTGAGCGCGGTGGGTTTGCCGGAGATGCGGCAACCGACGGGGCAATCAACTGCAAGTGGCGAGGCAACCCTGGGCAACTATTTTTTCCTGCGCGCGAGCCGTCGCGAGGAAAGAGATGTGTGGAGTTTCTTTTTTCCTGTTTTCCTCACTGAGGGGGGAGATTTGACCGAGCCTGTCGATCTGGAGCATATGCGAAGCCACAATCGGATGGTTTGGCAGTTGTCCGATCTGTCACCGCGCCGGTCAACCGGCTCCTAGCGACACCCAGGAATACAATTTGAGCTGGACAACCAGCCTAGCCATGCGTCACCTCCCACGATGTCCTTACCATCATGGGGCCCACACACCACCTGTCCTCTCTATCCTTAATTATCTCTTCCTCCCGCATCTCTCCATTTCGCTTTTTCCTCCCTACCAGCTGCGATGGAGGTCCTGCACGTGCTCGATCATCTCCCTTGTATCTCTCACGTTTCCCCTCGATGTCGTGTATGGGCGACCAAGGGACGTCTTGCCAATTCGAGCCACACACCTCTACCCCCTGCACCGTGAGCCGTCACGAGCAACCATTGCGAGGAGCCTTGTGCTGACCGCTAACCCTCGCACAGGTGTGGCGCTACTGCTGCGTCCAGGCCAATGGCGACTGGGAACGCGGTGCTGCGACTGGCTAACCGGTAGCAGCAGCCAGTCTCATTGGGAGCTACGACAGGTGGTGTGCCGGAGTTAACATCGGCACTGCGTCGTGCCGTGTCGCGACATGCCATCTAGAAGCTGTGACCTGCAATGCGATCACAGGGTGCTACGACACCGACGCGTGGATGCTGCAACCAAGCCGGAGGGATGCTGGAACCGGCGATGCAAAAGCTACTATCAGTGCGGCAATGGCTACAAGCAGTTACGACAATGATGTGACCCACGACGACCGGCGACGATGATTTTGCTGCAACCATCGTCTACTTTTGTAACGACCGGCAATGACATTTCCTACACCCATTCATGGTGTTGCTCCGACCCCCGACGGCGGCAGCAATGATTTTACTGCAACAGTCATCGGCTTTTGCTACATGGCGTTGTTGCAACCCCCCATGGCAGTGACGATGATTTTGTTGCAACCATCATCTGCTTTTTCTATGACCATCAATGGCAATTGCTACAACGAACGAGGAATGCGCACTATGGAGGGACGAAGACATCTGCAATGAGCGGCAGTGCGAGCGGGTGAGCTTGCATGAGATGCTACTAACATCGGGGCAATCTACAGTGATTAGTGAGGCGACACTGGGGGGCAGCTTTTTCCTGCACACGAGATGTCGCAAGGAAGAACTATGGGTACAATAAAAGAGCTCAAGAAATATTACGAAGACGATGGAATTCAAGATAACTCATAAATATATTGTACAAAATCATGAAAAATGAAAATGACAAAAATGTTTCCAATTTTTTATGAGTTTTCTTGAATTTCCAATAATATTTAAAACTCACAAGTGTTTTTCTTAGAATTCCTTTAATTCCACTATCTTGCTCGAAACCTTTTTTTATTTCTATTTTCTTTACATTATCACAGTGTTTGAGAAAGATGGTTGCTAAAGTTTTTACTTATCTGTTTAATGTAATGACTAGGCTGTCACGTTTCTGAATCAACGTACATATCATTGTTGATCATAAGCTTTGACCGGGTCAGTATGTTTGTCCAATTTGAAAAGTTAGGGCTGAAGAAGTATATGCATGATACTTAAGTTATGGGATTATTATTTTTAAACAGTGACAAATAGTAGTCGAGGGGGCAAATATTGTTTTTTATGTAGGTAATTAGGACTGTGTATTTCGTCATGGAATATAAGTCATTAGGTGTGGGCCAGATGAACTTCTTACATGCTTGTGATCCTTGGAGGGCTGGCAGTGGCATAGCTGCAGTTCAGACTATCCCACGTCATAGTCTTGGGAAAGCACGGATCACCCATCCAGTTCTTCTGCACCTTGTACCTGGCCTTGATTGCCATGGCAGCCGATGCTACACGCATGTTTGCAGTAGTTAATCACATCGCAGTATCGCACCCACTATTTCAGTAGCACAAGGTACTAGATAGATAAATACTCGGGTTAATTAAATTGATTACCATCCTGGGATTCTGTACCAACGTTGGTGGTGGTGATGACAGAAAACACCTCGTAGGCGTTGATGATGGGCGGCAGCGTGGAATTGGCTGTGGCCTTGATGGTGAAGAGGTAGCTGCTCTCGCGCGGGTAGGTAAAGCTACTGTGCACATACCCTCTTTTTAGATAGCCTGGTGGCGTGTAGCCCGGGAACCAGTTTTGGTCGTTGTTGAGACTGATGTTGAAATGGCGCAAGGCGTTCCCGGCGAGGACCTGCAGCTCGACGAAGTGCAAGACGGCGAGGTACCCTGGCGACGGATTGTTGGGCTGGGGCTCCGCTTTCCAGCCGAACCTGATGCTCCCGGAGTCGTTCAGCGGCATGATCGCCGTCTGCAGCACCGCCATGGGCGCCTCGAAGTAGTCGCCGTCGAAGCTGTCCACCCTCTCGGTCGTGGACATCTCCTTCCAGACTGTGGGGCGGGACCAAGTGTCCCATATCCGGTCGTATGGATCATCGGGGAACCTGATGATTGTTTCGTTTATCGCGCCAAAGTTTTGCCTGGTCAGCAAGAACAGGCCCAGCTCCGCCGTTGCCTGTGGGTAGAGCGACATCTTCAGCGGCCTCAGCTCCAGCCCAGAGATGAAGGGCGTCCCGCCGCCGGTGTTCACCAGGCACACCTGCACCAAGTCGTGTGGCACGACTACGATGGCCTCCACCTCCGCCGTGTTATCCTGGTCCGACCCCCACCACGACATGTTCACCACCGTCCAGAAGTTGACGCCGATGTAGAGGTCGAACGACGCTGGTGGCTTGTTAAGGCCATCGTAGTTGCCATAGAGAAACGTGGCGCGGAAGAGGTACTTAAGGCCGGACACTAGGGATCGTAGCGTGTAGCAGTTGCGCGCACCATCGGGGAAACTCCGCAGGCTGCGGACGTTCCTGGAGCGCCACGGCCGGTAGTACTCCGCCGAGATGTCGTAAGGCGTGCCGGTGTCGGTGAGGCCGGCGTCCGAGACGTATAACAGGTTCGTCTCGTCGTCGACATAGCTCTCCTCTCCCATTAGCCCGCAGTCTATGCTGATGAAACCTACACACATGGATATGCAATCTAAAATGAGGCATGCACGATTACACGAGAAACTAATAACAAAATTAAGATTTTTTTCTGTTTTTTTTCGGCCGGCGACGAAGGGCAGAGAGAGAGAGAGAGACCTCTGCTATTAGGCTGGGAGCTAGCTTGGAGTACGCTGCCGCCGAGGAAGAGAATCAGCAGCCACCAGCGGGGCGCCATTGTTCTACTAGCGCGTTGATTGCATGCAAGCTGCTAATGGAGAAGCGTAGTCATAATATATAGAACGCGCTAAGGAAACTACGTACATGCCTACCAATTAAGCATATATTATTTGCAAACCCAAGGATCAAGTGGAGGGGGTTGGGACCCGTGATTTGGCAGTAGAAGTAAATCCTTGTTAATCATTGGGTATGCAAGTGTGACATGAAGTTGATTCTCACTCTTATAGCTCAGAACTCTTGAAGTCAATTGTCACATTGAGATTAGATTTTAAATAACAAGTGGAAGGATGAAGATCCATTCAAATACTAGTTTCCCATATTATTGGCACCGAGAGTCGCCAATTGCTGAGGGCATACAATCCTGGCAGCTTAATTTACCTGAAACTCATACTTCAAATGCGAATATCCACTTCAGTGCCCGGGCTCAAGATGAGCCCGGTGAATAGTAACATGATTTAAAATAGAAAACAAACACAAGAAATCCGAATTTTTTTCCAAGCAAGATGTTCATGCAAAAGTTTGTGAAGTTTGGACATTATAGGAGCATGCGGCAAACAAGACAAAATCGGGTATCAATAGTGTTGTTTTTCAAATTTTTATCACATACCTGAATTTTTGCCACGAGCTCGTCGAATGTCTAAACTTCATGAAATTACGTGAACATCACGCCTTTGAGCATCTTGCATCACACGAAAAAGTCATTTTTTGAATTTGTTTTCTATTTTTTTTGTAGTTTTATTATTCATGCTTGGGCTCATCTGAGCCCGGGCACCAAAACGCCGCGTCCTTTCAAATGCACCCATAAACAAAATAGTCGTGATACACTGTACCCCATCTCTTAGGGTTACATTGCACATCTTTTTATGTCTTCAATTCGATCAGCCAAGCGGATGTGATATATGTCACCAAAACCATATCACTGGATTTGAGATTGAATGAAGTTTCTAAACACATATATACTTTTAGTTGCATGTTACACACAATTCATCAGTCAATTTTTTTTAAATCACCGCAGAAGGGCCGAGGCGGGAGAGGGGGGGGGGGGGGGGGGATTTCCGCACCTGAATATATTACTCAGAGAGATGGTGGCACAAGGCCACATACATCACAATACATAGTTAGATAGATACGTTTGCACACAGGGAGAGGAATAACCACCATGAGAAGAAGGCATCCTTGTATCACTGCTTAAACAACATGCGTGATCAACGGTCTATGTTTGTGAAGATAAGTTTAACCATGGAGGCTGATGAGTACATATCTTATGCTCTGAAGAACTTGGCGTTTTGTGCATCCCAAAGCTTCCAAAGTATGGTAAGAAACACAACATGTCAAGTAGACTGAGGAACACTGGCAGGGGGAGGTGCATCCCATATGTCGTCAATGCAGAGGCTAGTGGGGGTGATACCAAGCCACTGCCAAATTTTGTTAGAGCAGGGAATGCGATGAAAATGTTAGAAGCATCCTTCCTCACTAGTAGAAAAAGGGCCTGTTGTCCTGGTTCGTAAGGGCCTTTTGTCCCGGTTCCTGAACTGGGACTAAAGGGTCGGTACTAATACCCTGTCCCTTTAGTCCCGGTTCAATCCAGAACCGGGACAGATGGGCCTCCACGTGGCCTGTGCGCGGAGCCCAGGCAGGAGGGCCTTTGGTCCCGGTTGGTGGCACCAATTGGGACCAATAGGCATCCACGCGTTAGCATTTCTGTGGCTGGGGTTTTTATTTTTTTTGAAAGGGGGGGGGGGTTTGGGGGGTTAATTTAGGTGTTTCATATATTGTGTAAGCTAGCTATAATTAATAGAGAGAATTGTCCTCTCTTATGTCCGTGCTTGGTCGACGCTACGTACTATACATACGTATAGAGAGGACTAGACACGCTAGCTAGCTAGTAAGCAAACGAAGAAAATAGAAGATCGTCATGAACATATATGCATACAGAGAGAAGTGATATCGACCACCTCTCCTTCTCCGAGAGATTGGTCGAACAACAAGTTCTCGTATATCTATCCGACACTACCGGCTACATATATACAATAATTATCTCTTACAAATATAATCTACTAACATACGGACTCATGGTCCACATAGTATTCTCCGTCTTCAGCGATCACGTGGTCAAGAAAGAATGCCACCAATTCCTCTTGAATTGCTCGCATGCGAGCTGGTGCTAGGAGTTCATCCCGCTTTCGAAACATCTAATTTGAAGAAGGGGGTCAATATATATATATATATATAAATGAATGAAACTCAACACAAATGATGGTAATAAAATAAAATTGTGAATGTTGTTATTTACGCACTTTATATTGTTCGTCAGAGTAGCCCCGCTCACAGGTCGTGTGGCGGATGGACTCGCAAATGTAGTATCCACAGAAATTATTCCCTTGTTCCTGCCACAACCACTTTATAAGAAATAGAGGTCAATCAAACTGATAAGCAAGAATGCCAAATGGTATTGATGAAACTAGCACTTGAATCAATAGGAGATGCGCGGAACATGGTACTATAGTACTTACTTTCGGGTATCTAAATTGCAGCTTCTTTGGGAGTCCCGGAGCTTTTTTGGTGAATTTTTTCCAAACCCTGCCAGACAAAGAAAACAATTACTTGATATATCAGAAAATGAACAAAGTTGCTGATGTGGTGGATAATGATCGATTTAACTTACTTCTCGAGCATTTGAGTCATGTCCGCATAGTCCTGGGGATCTTTTCATCTTGAGTCTAAGACGGTTACTAGTCCCTGCTCAAGCTTAATCTCTAGGAGAATATAGTGAAAACTGCACACACATGCATAACTCATCAATTACATTACTATAACCTTGACTAAGATATAAGGGAAACCGAATACGCACAAGACAGTAACACTCACTTGAAGTTGTAAGGAAAGAGTATTATATCTTTGTTTTCATTTATTACCAACGATCATAGCAAGTTGGCCTCGGTATCTGCGGGATGAAATTTAACCTCAGTTTCATCTATGAGATATGTGTTAATGAACCCAATATCACCGACTTGTCTTTTTTTCAATTCGGCGATCTTCAATCTGCATAATATAGTGAGGATAATTATAAATACATGCAATGAAAGAGTTGAGCTATATAGAGAGATTTAATGACAGAAGTAGTACTACTTACAGACAGTAGCAGGTGACCGTTGCTTTATCGAGGGCCAATTGATTGAAAAACTGAAAGAACTCCTGAAATAGAACAGGCAACGGATCAATTCCAATGAGGTCATGCTCCTTTTTAACTCTCACATATAAAGTACTCCTCCCCTAGACTCTCTGCAGATTTTCAAGTACCAATCATGCAATCTTCGCATCATCGTTGATAGAGATCTTTTATCTTTGACGAGAGGCTTCCCGTACTCGTATCTTTGTATCTGCACCTCCATGAAATCATAATGTACATCGTTGGGTAGGTAATCTCCAAGATTGCTATAACCGGGCACCATCCTCGGATCATTAGCGACGATGTCGCTAGGCACCTTGAGCGGGGGCCACGATTGCTTCGCTTGTTCGCCGAGCTGTGCAATTTGTTTCCCAGCTCGTCGTTCTTTCAGCCTTTGATCACTGACAGTACTTCCCGACCGCTCCGCTTCGACAAATTCCTTTCCAATAATGCGCTCATAGTTTCCTTTCAGCGGGGACTTGGGTGGTTTTGTCAGGGCAGTCAGAGTGCGCTTCGCTTTCATCGGATCTACCTTCTCCTCCGGAGGTGGATGTTTCTTTGCTTTCACCCCTTCAAAGAAGTTCCCCACTTCTTCTCGCGCGATCTCGGCATTCTCCTCCGGGGTCCTCTCGTATGGTAACTTCTCTGGAGTCTCCAGAGAAGGACCGAATCTGTATGTCCTCCCGCCTCTAGCTGTACTGCTAGACGCTGACAGAGCAGACGGAGCGGTTGTCTTCTTTACTTGCTACGTGGCGGAGGAGAAGGACTACGACGCGCCGGAGCAGCCGGAGCGGCGGCAGGTCTCTTCCGCCCTGGTGTCATCATGGTTACTCCTGGTTGTCGATATTGTTCTTGTGGGCGAGGTTGGCTCCATATATTGAGGCGGTTGTGAAACATGAGCCAGACAAACAATTTGATCTTGTTAGGAAACATCATTCTCAAGATAATGCCTATAATTTTGTCTTCATAGGCTCTCTAAGGAGAAGGGCGTAGGCGTGCTTTGTAGAGAAACTCGTACCCCCAATTAGGAAGCGTAAATCTTGTTCAGCCGAAGGCATGGAATCCTACAACATGGACAATATGAAAACCAATTCTTGTGTGGCAGCAAAGGTTAGACGATTTTCCAGGTTAGAATATATAGCAAAACACAAGATATTTGCCACTTGACAAAATGTCGAGTAGAACGGGAGTAAAGGCTTGGGTAAGCAGTTGCAAGTGGTTATGGCAGAGAGCCAAGCATCCTGCTAAAAGTAGATTGAAGTGACATTGTTTGTAAATGCAAAGGATATTGTATATATGAAGAGTTAGCATTTGGTGGTTGATAGTTTCGCAAAGGAAGGAAGCATTAGAGGCAATAGCAACAAATGCATTGGGTGTTGTAGCTTGAACCAAGCCATCCAACGGGTGGGCGAGGGTACTAATGATTTAACCACAAATATCATAAGCAAGCAGTTATTTTTTATATGCAAGTTCTTAATGGCTAAACCACCAAAATTTTCGGTTTGCATACATTGTTCCAAGCAATCAAAGTTTGTGCCCCCGAGCAAGTGTCTTCAGCAATCCATAAATATGATATTCTAAGAGTTTCGATAGTTTTCATTACTCTTCGGGATTTGAAGAATAGACATAAAGAATGTTAGACTTAGGAGTGGGTCTAGAACAACAATTATGAGGATCAAATGGTCACATCTTGTGAGATTTTTTGCGTGGCAATGATACGTCCATTTTGCATCATGCTTTTATATTGATATTTATTGCATTATGGGCTGTTATTACACATTATGTCACAATACTTATGCCTATTCTCTCTTATTTTACAAGGTTTACATGAAGAGGGGGAATGCCAGCAACTGGAATTCTGGGCTGGAAAAGAAGCAAATATTATAGACCTATTTTGCACATCTCGAAAAGTCCTGAAACTCCATGGGAATTAATTTCAAAATATATAAAAAATATTGGGAGAAAGAAGTACCAGAGGGGGGCCACCCACCGTCCACGAGGATGGGGCGTGCCCTACCCCCCTGGGCGCGCCCCCTACCTCGTGGACCCCCTGGTGGCCCTCTGATGCCCATCTTTGGCTATATGGAGTCTTTCATCAAGGAAAAAATCATAAGCAAGCTCACGGGACGAAACTCCACCGTCACGAGGCAAAACCTTGGCGGAACCAATCTAGGGCTCCGGCGGAGCTGTTCTGCCGGGGAAACTTCCCTCCGGGAGGGGGAAATCATCACCATCCTCATCACCAGCGATCCTCTCATCGAGAGGGGGTCAATCTCCATCAACATCTTCACCAGCACCATCTCATCTCAAACCATTGTTCATCTCTTGTATCCAATCTTTGTATCCAAACCTCAGATTGGTACATGTGGGTTGCTAGTAGTGTTGATTACTCCTTGTAGTTGATGCTAGTTGGTTTACTTGGTGGAAGATCATATGTTCAGATCCATTATGCATATTAATACCCCTCTGATTATGAACTTGAATATGCTATATGAGTAGTTACGTTTGTTCCTGAGGACATGGGAGAAGTCTTGCTATAAGTAGTCATGTGAATTTGGTATTCGTTCGATATTTTGATGAGATGTATGTTGTCTTTCCTTTAGTGGTGTCATGTGAATGTCGACTACATGACACTTCACCATTATTTGGGCCTACAGGAAGGCATTGGGAAGTAATAAGTAGATGATGGGTTGCTAGAGTGACAGAAGTTTAAACCCTAGTTTATGCGTTGCTTCGTAAGGGGCTGTTTTGGATCCATATGTTTCATGCTATGGTTAGGTTTACCTTAATACTTCTGTTGTAGTTGCGGATGCTTGCAATAGGGGTTAATCATAAGTGGGATGATTGTCCAAGGAAGGACAGTACCCAAGCAACGGTCCACCCACATATCAAATTATCAAAGTACCGAACGCAAATCATATGAGCGTGATGAAAACTAGCTTGACGATAATTCTCATGTGTCCTCGGAAGCACTTTCCTTTATATAAGAATTTGTCCAGGCTTGTCCTTTGCTCCAGAAAGGATTGGGTCATCTTGCTGCACCTTATTTACTTTCATTACTTGTTGCTCGTTACAATTTATCTTATCACAAAGCTATCTGTTACCGATAATTTCAATGCTTACAAAAAATACCTTGCTGAAAACCGCTTATCATTTCCTTCTGCTCCTCATTGGGTTCGACACTCTTACTTATCGAAAAGGCTACGATAGATCCCCTACACTTGTGGGTCATCAGGCAACTCGAGAGGATTTTTTTAGAACATTAAAAGTTGGGAGGAAGGTGATTGGTGGTGGCTGTGTGGGTGAGAGCGGTAGCTGAAGATAGACTTGTGAGAAAGAGGTGGTAGGGAAACCTACGATACTGGAAATGGCTATTGTGGATTTTTGTCCATGTGAAGGGGAGCAAAGGTTGATTTGAATAAATTGGTTGTGAGGCCCATGGCAAGTGCGATGTTGTTGAGAATTTCCTTTAGTTTGGAGGCCGCAGTTGTGAAAGCAGCAACTATAATAATTGTTGAAATATTGTAGATTGTAGGGAGGAAGGTTGGCGAACAAAGGGTGCTGCAGTAGTGGTAGGTCTGAGTTGTGTGAGATGAGTTGTTGAAGTAGATGAAAAGGAAAGGTGAGAGAGGGCTACCTTGGCGAAGGAAGTTTTACAGTTGATACATCTACCTAGGATTCCATTTAGAAGGATGGTAGTTTCCTTGGTTGAAAGGATAATATTGATTTGACCCAAATACTTAGGTGAGAACCCTTGTAGGGCTACCTTGGCGAAGGATTTTGTATAGAGAGGACCACGAGACAGATTCAAAGGCTTTCGTTAGTCAAATTAAAGACCTAAAAACCCATTTCACCTTGTAATCCCAATGGAGGGGGGTACCTGCATTTTTTATGTGTGGTACAATGTGTTGTGTAGGCCGCTCCTTTCGCTTTTCTATTGATACCACGAAACTTTGTAATGATTGTGGTGATGTGCACCCCCTCCGGCTTCTTTTTCGGCCCACATCTTTGCATGCTCCTGTGCAGTCCTCCCGCCCTTCTCTTCTCCACGGACTCCTCCCACCCCCTTTGTTCCTCTAGACTGCCTCATCTCCTATTTTGGTGATTCCTCACAGTGACCTCCAATACCGCTGGTGCAAAGGTGGGTCCTCAATTTCCCAATCGGGCTTTTATCTGGGCTTTAGGAGCACATTAATTACCTGTGCGAAGTTGATAAGCCCTTGAAGATGATGGCGGCAACTGTCGCTGAGGTCAACCACCCATTTCTTTCCATTGCCCCCACTTCATGCTGCTGACGCCTCTCCTACTAATGATCATCCCTCTGAAAGACATCACTCGAGTGGTTGCACGCTAAGCCATAGGCAAAACCATTCAATCCATAATTTTATCCTACTGTATAAAAGCTATTTTTGATTGGTTCCATCTAAACAATTCAACAAAGCAGGGTGGATTTTATTGGATCAAGATGGATCATCATGAAGATACATAACACAATGAGCACACACCCGGCCTCTGCATAGTTAGGATGCACACAACAAACACCAACTCACACATATGCAGAAACTCGATGGCATCAAGCAAAGCCATATAAGACCAAAGCTATGAATAGGCAAGGAAACAAAGAAAAAAGCTCCAAAGCAATGCCTTCAACAAGGTAACGACATAAGAAACATCGCCAATGCCAGGTATAACCACTCAGGTCTGACCTAGGCTTTTTAACTCGGAACCAAGATCGGGTGCTCGAGTAGCACCACCATCAAAGTCACTAATGTGTTGTCGCCACAACTTTTCCTTGATCCCGACAGCTACATGCGTTGTGACCGCCGCCACTGCACAACCATTCCATTGTGTCAAGTCATCGTCCCTAATTTGTACCTCACCGCCAAAGTCAACCACTAGATCAGGAGAGATGAACAATCTTGAAGACCTTTCAGTGATCACCACCTCGTGGAGCCATAGGAAGTCATTGCAGTATGTTTGCAGTTACCACCATCTGGCCGATCAAATCGGAATCACCATCACGAAGTCATGAACCGGAGCGCCGTCGGCTGACCACTGCATGCGCGCAAGGTCACCATCTCGACACCACAGTCGAAAACCAGCGGAGAGGTTGACCCACACCAGAGATCGGCCCGCAAAGGCCACTAGCAGATCCTCTACGGCGGCCACCCAGGGACCGTGCACAGTCCTAGGCAGCAAGATCTAAAGCATGCCTGCTGAGAACCCAGATTGGGTCAAGCACATGTGCACGTCGCACCCAGAACCCTGTGGCCGACACTCGTGGATCAAGATGGCAACGGGGCCCCGAAACCCGCATCCCGCGGGTTTTTACCCTATTAGGGGACGGGGCTGGGCGTATTTTCATCCCCGCGGGGCTGTTGTTGGGCACATTATACAACCCGACACGTTTCGTGGGTTTGCACCCGTTTCCTTAGTCCCCGAACCCGAAACCCGGCAAACCCGGCAAAATACATTTTTTGTACCAAGCACAGCTCCGGCGCGGCCCAACCCAAAACTACCGAGCCTGAGCGACCGAGCCCCCCCCCCCCCCCCCCCCCCCCGCGTCGAAGGCCAAACCAACCCCTCGCTGGGTGGCCAGTATCGCTCGCTCCTTTCCCCCTCGCTCGAGCCCTCATCTCTCTCTCTCCCACATAATACCTAACCCTAAACCTAGGACCCCAGCCGCCGCCTGGCTCGATCCCATCTCGCAAGATCCGCCGACCACGATCTGCGCCGGCGAGCCCCACGTCTTCTCCACCGCCGCCGGTCTGATCTGGAGAAAGGGCGCCGCCACCAGTGACAAACCCCATGGTAGCCTCTTCACGTCCCAAGTCAGGTGAAAGGGCGCCGCCGCCGGTGCCGCCGGCGAAGTCTGCAGCCACTCGCCGCATTCCTCTCTCTACTACAACTACGCGCGGTGGTGGTGGAAGGGCAGCAGGTCGTGGCCTTCGTGGAAGAGGAGGCAGCCGGCTTTCAAATCCGATTCCTGAGCCTCCATCCAACTTCAACGTCCGCAAGAAGTTAAAGACTATGTATGTTGTTTAAATCTGCTGAAATACACTCTATATAGCTGTTGAACCATCTACTATTGTTTTTTTTTGTTGAAATTTGCTCAAGTTATCCTGCTGAAATGTGCTTGTTTTGCTGCTGAAATGTTATTCTTTGTCGCCATTATGTTTGTTTAAATATTTTGATTTTCTCGTGGATTCCCCGTGGGTTCCCCGAAACCCGATGGGTTTAGGGGACGGGCAGAAAACTAGCCCCGCGCACGGTGATGGAGACGGGGACGGGTTTACGATTTTCTCGTGGGGATGGGTTTGGGAAGGCAAAACCCGATGGGTTTCGTCCCCGTTGCCATCTGGACTCGTGGATGCCCGGCCAGCGCGCGAACACCTAGCGGAGGACGTCACCGGCGATCTTGCCGCCGGAGCCTACGCGTGGATTGACCATCGTCTCGGGGTGCAGCCGATGCATGGATGCATCCATGGATGTGCATATGGAGGCTGTGTGCATGGAGAACCCCTACACAACCATCGGATGCGAGGGCCTTCACCATCGCGGAGAGGCCAGCATCAGCGGCGGAGAGGAGGGCACCAAGGGGTGGAGCAGGCGACGGTGGCATAGTATTCCCCTGTCTCGCCCCAAATGATCACATCAGATTAACATTAATGTCCATCCATGTGGTCACACACCTAATACACAACTTGCATGGTGACATATGTCCAACACAGGGCTTAGGAAATTTTATGCATTTGCCAGTAGCTAGTCAACCCCATTCTTGTAAATCCATTGACACTATACTATTTCGTATTGTAAATATTCTATAAGTGAAGCAAGTCCCATTATATAAAAATCAGGAAAAGACATAGATTGTGGCAATATTTCCTGACACAAATTTATTCACATGACTTAAAGTATCTTAATAGAGATTTGTTGTTAAAGTACGTTCTAATACTTTGGTTCTCCTGCCCTTACCAATATTTTCACCAAAACAGAGGATATGCGGCTAGTTTGGTTAGATGCCTGGGCTCCATGCCAGGGTAAAACTAGAGCCCCGCGTGCGCCTGAAAACTCCAAAGAAATTGCCTGGTCTGGCTAGCCTGCATGTGACTTGTTTGGTACGTCTCCTTGCAGCCTGACTTGCTATTTTATCAGCCAATAAACAACTACTACCTAGCCTGTGGCCCCACTGAACTACATGCAAGAGAAAGTGAGATTAGCTTCCAGGCACGACCCAGGCTACTGATTCCCAACGCCTGGGCGAGGATAACACATGCGCCTGGTGATTCAACCAGGCTAATGGCCATGCAAGACGCTCCAGGCCAGGCTATTAGTTGAATTCCCAGGATAGCAACCAGACATAAACTTCAGGCTAGTCTTAGGCACGCTCCAGGCCAGGTAAATTTTAGCCAGGTCTCCAACCAAAGTAGCCCATGGTGCATGATATTCTATGACAGAAATTGACACAGGACAAGACGCGGGTGGTACAAAAACTTGTACCTTGTACTGGAAAGTCTTACTGTTTCAACTAGTCAACTACTCCATAAATTAAGAAATAGTAGTCCCACTTGGCAACAAAATAATACAAGGAAGATCACATCTACTGTCTAGCTTGCATAGAGTAATATCGTTTGCTCACTTGTCATGTTTGGTAAGCTAGCATATTACTCGAGGCATGTCACTGTATCTTGCCACTCGCCGCATATTATATATGTAAATCAGTAACTTATTGACAGTTGATATTAGTTAGCAGTTAGCTAGGATGGCATGATCCATGTTTCGTCAGTTATAACATCAGCCAACTTATTCACACCTGATTTATATATTATTATGTCGACAACAAATGGTACTCCAATGGTCGTGGTGTGTTAGGCATGGGATAATTGTTGTTAACTTCTTTGCTCTCCAATTGGCAAAAATAATTAAGTGAAGAGTGGTTAAAGACTTGAATGTGTCACGAGCAGTGGAAAAGGGAAATAATTACGGATGACGTCTTTTGCCGGGAAATTAAGATCGGCTTCACAATGACCAAGAAGCAGTCAACTACACTTTACGCGCATTTTATGGTTGAAGAGACCTGCATTATTGCACTTTGTTCAAAATTAAGAAATTTGACATATATATGTACCTCACCTTTGCAAAAAATATCATCAGGCAGAAATTGTCGTCCCTTTACAAAAAACATAGACCAAATAATTTTGAGAACACCAAGGATTTACCATTGGAGATTAGGATGTCTAGTCCCAAATGGCCTCTCTTCACCACATACCTTATGATTGTATGTACTATGCACAAGGTTTGCGTGTAGCCATTTAATAGTTGCCCAGCATCCCAAACTACTTTCATACATAACCGTGTGGATCACGGCAAAACAATCTTTCTAACTCAACTCATATATACTGAACTTGATATATTGCGACCTCGCTCCCGCGGCGCGCCCCCCGCGCGCGCCTCGGGAGATCCCGCCGGCCGCCGCCGCCGTCGCCTCCCCAGCGTCGCCTTCCCCTCGCCGCCGCCGGAGTGCGCCCGCCGGGCGAAGCCCGCGCGGCGCGGGCGGCGGCGGGGCATTCCCTCCTTCCTCTGGTCCTCGTGGCAGCAGCGCGGGCCGTCAGATCGGGGACAAGGGGCGCCTCGTCCGGCTGGTCTCCCGGGTGGGGATGGCTGGATCCGGCGGCGACTGGGCTAGGAGGAGGTGGCGCGGTGTGGCGGTGCTGGTGGCAGGGTTTCGGTCGAGGTCATCTTCGATCTAGATCGGGATCTCCATCGGGGGCGTCGCACGGCGGTGGGATCGGATCGGCGGCAACGTCGGCGCGGCGGAGGGCGTGCTGGGTGGCGGAGCCCCTGCCTGGCGGTGGTGCAGCTGCGGCTTCAGGCCTCTCCAACGCGCGGCGGCTGTGGCTTCTCTGGCGGCGGCGCGAGGTATCCCGGCAGCGGCTCGACTGCGTGGTGCGGCGGAGCTCCGGCGATGACTCGGCGGCGGGCTGGAGGGCTAGGCACTGTCGTGGTGCTGCCTCCGCGGCGGTTGCGGCTTGGGGCCCTGGACCCCGATCCGATCTGGATCTGGTGGTGCCGGGGTCTGGGCGATGGCGGCTGGCGAGGCAGGGGGTTCGTCGGGGCTTGTCGGCCTCTAGGCACCATGGGGGTGCCGGCGGCGACGCGTGCCCGACGTGGTGACACTGGTGGACGTGGTGGTCATCTTCATCCCGAGGTGGCCGGCCAGAGGCTTGGTGATCGGATCTCGAGATCCATCATCTTGTACCGGCTGCGAGTAGGGGAGACATGGTTGCCGGTGAAAATCGAGCCGACGGCGGGCGATGGCGGCGTTCTCGCCGTTACCTTGATGAAGGCATCATCGTGTAACTATTGTCGACCCACTCGTGCTGCTGCGGGGGAAACCCTAGGATCTGGTGTTCCAGATCGGACGATGGCGGCACTGCGGTGTCGTTTCTTCTCTTGGGAGCATCGTTTGCGGAGCAGCGCTGGATGTCAGAGGCAGGAGGTGGAGCGGCTTCGTCTTGCACGGAGCTTCGGTGGTGATGTCAAGTCATGCTTGACCGACAGGTGCTACGCTTTTGTCATGCCTGGTCGGCAGGTGCTACGCACGACAGATCTTCCAAGGACTTTAAGCTGTGTCAGCTGGTGATACCTGGCAGCATGGCGCTGAGGTGTATCAGTGGCGACCGTGACGTGCTCAGTTGTTTGCGCGCAGGGAGGAGGTGCCGTTTGGCGCCGTGGTGGCGTCGGCGATAGGTAGACCGAGCAAGGTTGATGCATCAGTACAGTTCTGAAGATGGAGCGGTGGCAGTTGGCGGCGGCGGCATCTGAGTGCACGCCGGACCAGTGAGACCCATGCCCGGCAGGTGTCCTGGATGGGTTCTCAGGTCTTAGATGTTAGGTTTGGCTACGATGTCTGTTTGGTATTAGGCCCAGGCTATCTGCGCCCCTTCATCAGTTGGATTGAGGTGCTTAGACGGCGGCTTTAGTCTTACTGTTGTATTACTTTGTAAGGTCTTGTGAGAATAATTAATAAAGTGGCCGTATGCATCTCCCAGATGCAGAGGCCGGGGGTCATCCTCCTTTTCTAAAAAAACATAACCGTGTGGAATATGTATATGAAATTAACCATATTATAATTTGAGTTTTTAGTTGAAGAGACAACATACAGCAAAATAACACAACTGATATTTGTATATATCAAAACATCACCCATTTGCACATATGAAGTAGGAATGACACAGTTAACACAATAAAAGAACACATACCTGTTTGCACAATGTACTCAACACATCGATTTGTATACGAGTAGTAATTTTCATAAACAACAAAGTAGACTTAAAAACCCACACTACATAGCACAATAATGCACTCAACTCATCGGTTTTCAGAGAGAAGTAGACAACGGTAGTAAACCCCACATTAATTATGATCTTTACAACCCCCTTTAGAATTAAAATGAAGAGTAGTGTTTCCTCCCTCACCTCCTTAGAATGTTATTATCAGCAGAAACATAGTACATAGGTACCTTTCAAAGGTTTATAAGAGATTAGAGATTCCTATGTCAGAGCCTGCTGACCTTGACCTTCTTTGTGATGGCACTTGCCTTCTGGAGTACAACACACAGAGGATGATCAATATTCAAGCTGGGAATTACACCTCCCCTCAGATAAATGTAGATCTACTACACATGAAGCTCTGTATCATTAAAACATTGAAGTACAGAGGTTTAAAGTATTTACATGCCTATAGAGTTGAGAGCGTAAAACCCTAATAAGGCTGTTTAGCATCGACCGAACTGAAATGGTCGCTTATGGGTGTAGGTTAGCAGTTTAGTTTTGGGGTGGGAAACAAAATAAAGTGGTACAATCATATCTACGTACGAAGAAACATGGAAAAGGTGGCACTTGACGTATGTCTTTGAAAAACAGTGTATGCAGTAGAAGAATGGGACGAATTGCATGCAAGCCTGTAAATATATCTAAGGTGGTGTGTACGTTTGAGATTTCAGAGCAAATAATTAAGAGCAACTTGTCTGAGTTGAGGTTAAGAGTTGAGAGGGGCTTAAAACAAATAATTAAGAGCAACTTGTCTCAGTTGATTGTGTCAGGTTAAGACTTAGGAGCTGTGGACACAATAGTTAAGACCAACTTGCCTTGATCGGTCGTCGCAAGATAATACTGCTACAAAGATGGGTCAGCATCTTCCATATATACGATCTTTTTAGCTGAGTGAAATTAGAGAGATGGAAGATTTTTCACTGCGGATTTCGCTATTTTACTGGGAGAACTTACTGCAGATTTCATGGCAATAAATAAGCATGTTTCGCTCAGTTTTTTCTTGTTCATGGGCGCAGCTATGTGCCGCTCGGTGCGAGTCCTACTAGGGCTTGCCTGCAGGGAGAGGTTGGCGCGTCTGCTGACGTAACTAGTTTTTTCGTCTCTCTCTCTCTCTCTCTCTGTGTGTGTGTGTGTGTGTGAGTGAGTGAGTGAGTGAGTGTGTGTGTGTGTGTGTGTGTGTGTGTGTGTGTGTGTGTTTTCTTCCCTTTTAGTCAACATCTTTGTTTTCCTTTTTTATAATTTTCCTTTTATTTGAAAAATTCTAAATATATACATTGAACACTTTACATAAAATTTTAATCCTTCATTTGAAAAATGTTAAAAGTGTATAAAATGTTTTTCTGTATATGAAAAATCTACGAGGTGAATAAAAAATACTAAATGTCAATCAAGTGTACAAAAAATGTTTATACATTGTACGAAAATCTCCTCGTAATTCAAAAAAAAAAGATTCCATACATTAAAAAAATGTACATTACAATTCACAAAATGTTCACAAGATTCTAAACTGTATGCGTGACAAAACTAAAATACAAGTTTGTACAATGTTAACTTGCATTTGAAAAATTATAACATATATAGAAAAAATGTCTCTTCCATATACAAAAAATGTATAAATGTGAATGTAAAAAGTTATGGAAAATGTTAATCATATTATGAAAAATGACTCACATATGCGGAAAATGTTAATCATATATAATAAAAATATAAAAAATGTAAATGTCGCAAATTACATTTGAAATGTAGGTGCAATTTTCAAAAAAATATATACCAGTGTAATTTTTTTGTGTAATTCAATAAAAAATTGTACATTCACAAATGTGTTTGTGACATTTTCATAAAATGTTTAGCTAGTGCAAAAAAGGTTTTCTATCATTCCAAAATATTTCAATGTGTATTGGAAAAAATAATTTCAAAATATGTTTCTAAAAAATGTTTAATATGTATTTAAAAATGTTAGACACGCATTAAACCAATGTTTTAAATATATACTTCCTTTGATCCATATTAATTTTCTTAGATTTGTCTAGATACAGATATATCTTTTAGTTTTAGGTACATCTGTAGCTAGACAAACTAAGACAGGTAATATGGACTGAAGAGAGTACGAAAAATATAGTACCTGCATGAAAATGGTATAGATTATTGCAAAAACAAAATCAATGAAAAACGACATAAATAAACAAAAATAAAATGGAGGACACAAAAAACTGAAGAAACCCCAGAAAGAAAGAAACAAAACAGAAGTATAAAGAAGAAAAAGCGAAACTAAAAAACTATAAAAAACAAAGAAAAGAAAAGCATAAACGAAGACGAAAAAGAAAATAGAAAACCAGTGAAAATAGAGCCGAATAGAAAACAAAAGAAAACGAATAAAAACATGCAAAAGGGGAAATTTTGGAGTGAGCAAACTCTACTGCGATCGCTAAGGTCCGGAACTAAGCGAACCTACATAGTGGGCGGCCCGCTACTGTCGCCCTTAAGCGCGACATATAAGTCCGACGCTTGATCATCTGTGTGGCTTCTCGTATCTAGCCGGCCGGCCTGAGAACGGGCTGTCCAGGTTGGGTTTCTGGCTTCCGGTGGCCTGCTGTGAACCAGCTGGACAAGTGGATGCCCTCTAAAAAAAAGGAAAGGTGGACATGTGGATGTCCGCGAGTTAATTGAATAAAACTACCACATTTGCGGCTAGGTTTGCAGAAAACCATCAATTCAGTTATCTGTTTCAAAAATCACCGCGTTTTCAGTAAACTTCTTGTAAAAAACACTGATCAGGTTATTTGGCCCATTTGTTCAATTTCTGACAAGTGTAGCCGGAATGCAAGGAGATGATTTGGCAAACAAATGACATATACACCCCCAGATCTAAAACATAAGCACAATCACCCCCTCCCCTCTCTGGACAACTCCCCAACACTGACGACAGCGTACCACCGGCGGTGCGCGTGCTAGCCAACAAACAGGTTCGTGGACGCGGCGGTCACAATGCCCATCCCCGCCACGACGTGCTTGAGACGTGCGCTGCTGTCCCCCCCCCCCCCCCCCCCCCCCCCCCGCACGGCAGCGGTGCCGATGAGAGTGCTTGGCCCTGCAGCTCCTCGATGCTTTGCAAGCAGCAGTAGCAGCTCGACAACGCTCCTCCCTGGCTCGATGTTGTGCCCGAGGCAACAGCTCATCGCAGCTGGGGACGCCTTGCAGTGCACCACCACCAGGGATTGGGCGTGGCTCTCTTGACAGGGGCTCGATGATGGCGTTGCCGTCCTAGACGAGCCGGCGACCTGTAAGAGTGTGGCGAGGGAGCCGCCATGCCGGTCGAGGGGATGTAGACTCTCCATGGATGTGGAAGAGGGATGGTAGGCTCAAAGGGAAGGGGGTAGCACACCACGACGCCTTACAAGGTGGATCCGGGCAGTGGTTACCTGGATCCGGCGGGATACGGCGGCGACATCGAGTTTGGTGAGATGGCCAGAGCTGGCGCGGGAGGAAGGTCATGAGCGCAGGGGACATGGGCCGAGATGGGTCATGAGCCAGGGGATGGGGAGGGATGGGTGGGGGGTTCGATTGTTTTTCTATTTTAGATTCAGGGGTGTGTATGAAATTTGTTTGCCAAATCATCTCCTTACAACATGGACCTATTTGTCAGGAAGTGATCAAACGGACCAAATCATCTGATCAGTGCTTTTTGCAAGAAATTTACCGGGAACGCGGTGATTTTTGCAACGGATTACCGACTTGTTAGTTTTCTGCAAACCTAGCGACATATGCAAAAGTTTATGCAATTAACTTGATGCCCGCCAAACAATGGATGTTGAGCTCTGGCACGAGCGCCTGCGCGCCCACTAGTTGTTCGGCACAAGGCTTGACGCATCAGTGCAGTGCATGGCTCCAAGTTCTACCACAACCATGGCACGTCTCGTGGGCACCCAGCCCCGTCCAACATCATCAGTTGCCTCGGTTCCAGTGCGCGCAGAGGCTGAGATAGCATCTCACGGTTGCACTTGTTGTGCAGGTTCATGGCCAAAAAAACATTGAGTTTGGGGCACGGGCGTGCAGCCCCAATGATTATCCTCGGGAGTAGAGGAGCTCCCGCAGGCCGAGATAATTGCATTTATAATCCTCGTAGTCGCTGGCGACGTTCAACTTGGTTCTGAAACTTGCGTATTGTTTCAATACGATCCTGGTACATGAAAGTACGTGGTCAATACGGTCCCTAATGTTGAAACAACAGTCCTGGATGTACACATTGCATACGTATCTCGTATTTGCGTAGGTGACACGGGCTAGCTCAGGCGACGTTTGTATAAGGCCCATATGTTAGTGGGGCCAGAAAAATGCAGAAAAAAGGAGTAAAGCGCACCCCAGGGATTCTGCGCGACCAAGCCACCAGAACAAGCGCTCGATCTTTGTATATGGTGAGATGCACCCTTTACTATATGTATGTTCTGGCCTTTTAAAAAGTTTCGTGAATTTATAAAATGTTCATGAGTTTTTTTAAACGTTCATCGATTCAAAAATAAAGGTTCGTGTCTACAAAACAATGTCCACTAATTTATAAAAAATATTCGTTACAATGTATGGGAATGTAAAATAACCAATCTTTTAAAAAATGTTCACTGATTCAACAAAATATTCATGAATTCAAAAAATGTTCATCACAAACAAAAACTGTTTTTGAATATCAAAATCTGTTCCCAAATTTCAAGAAATATTCGCCTATGCATAAAAACTAGTTGATGAGTTATAAAACAATGTACGCAATTTCAATAAATGTTTGTGAATTCAAATAATATTCACGAATTTGTAAAAACATGATTTGAAAAATATTCGCATTTTCAAAAATTCTGTACGTGTTGGCTGCAGGGGGTGGGGTACCCATGGTATTTTTTAGTAAACAAATGGATGTTTACTGCATGAAAAATTCCAAAATTGTATGTATATGCATGTATAGTAGCGCAATATCACTGTGCAATCTTTCATCAATAAATGTGCTTGTATGTAAGACATACAAGGAACAAAAATACATAAAAAAATAATTGTTGAAGAAAAAAATTAAAAAAATGCTAACATTATTTTAAATTCTGGATATTTTTTCAAAAGGAAGATTTTTTTGCATTGCTGAACAAATTATAAAATTCAGAACATTTCTGAACTAGTTTTGAAAGCGCTAACAAATGTTGAATACTTTAAACATTATTTTACAAATTAAAATAAACAGAAAAGGAAGAAAAGAAAAAGAAACAGAAAAAACGAGAATGAAAAGAAATTAAGGTTCGAAACCATGTTCATTTTATTAGTAGGAATTACTACGGTTTTTCGCAAAAAAATAAAACTACTGCCAGCTTAATTTGCTAAGAAGCGCGTCCTTTAAAAAAAAGTCTGGGCCTGATATAGCGGAATGTGCAATGCTGTTTATATAGAAGACTTTCCATCCTCATTATACCACAAGAGGGCCCTTATTTTGGTGGCTTGCGCACGCAGATTTGGGCGGCTGTCACGGGTTCGAAACTCGCCGGCGATAGGCGTTTTCCTTCTTCTTTATCTTATTTCTCGCTGTCACTGACATATGGATTCCGTGTTGATGTGTCATACGAGAGAATACACTATGTATGCGATGTGTACAGCCAGGACTATTGTTTCAACCTCAAGGACCGTATTGATCACATATTTTCATGTACCGGGATCGTATTGAAGCAATACGCAAGTTTCAGGACCAAGTTGGACGTCGCCAGCGACTATGAGGACTATAGATGCAATTATCTCCCCGCAGGCCATGCCGTGCCCCTGTTTTTGTGAAACATTTTTTTGGATGCCCTGTCACGTTGCGAGTCACGAGTCTTGACTGATCATGATCCTAAAATGGCTTTACGAGGACAAGGCAATGCAGGGACGCTGAACAGCTGAAGCCTGCAAGTATCCCATGCACAAGCTCAGGTAACTGGAATGGGACAACCTCTGGATCTGAGGGCTATTCCGTGGCCTGGAGGTGCTTGGGGGTCGACAGCTGTCGACGGGGAGGCGCCATCGCCGGCGCAGTAGCAAAAGGTAGCGGGGATTAGAGATAGAGAACATCGATAGCGAAACTAGAGAATATTCCTTGTCTCTGAGGCCAACTCCATCGCGTGATCTTAAATGGACGTCCGTTTTGTCTGAATTTTGTCCGTTTGGATAGGGATTTCGGGTTGTCTCCGGGCGTGTCCTGGGATGCGGTGGCCGTGCGCCCAGCGCGACCGCAACCATTTGCCTCATCCTGTCCATGTCTATTTAAAAAACCAAAAGCAACGTTTCAAATGTCAAGCCCTAGTTCGGGCCAGCGGCCCCGGTTCATCATGCGGGCAACAAAGCCAGCGGCCTACACGTCCATCGCCGGCATCAGCCAGCGGCCGGCAACACAGCCAACCTCCAAAATGAATAGTTGTCCTTGCCGACAACACAGCCAACGGCCGCAACACAGCCGGCCATCAAAATGAATGTTTTCTCGCCGGCACACAGCCAGCGGCCCAGCAGGCAGCGACACCCATGCCAGCCTCCAAAAAGAACGACCACGGCCAATCGGAAGACCTAGTTCAGGCCTTCGGCATCGAGCATCTCCTGCTTGGCCTCAAACCAGACCCTCGTCTTGTCGCTCATCTTCGACAAGTCCACGCTCATGATCGCAAGGGCCACCTCCTTCGCTTTGGTGTCGGCATTCGTGGCCTCGATGTCGAGCTGCCTCTGCTTGGCCTTGACGTTGTCGGCCTCGATGTCGAGCTGCCTTTGCCGGGCCGCCTCCTCCATGTCAAGCTGCCTTTGTCGGGCCGCCTCCTCCATGTCGATCTTCCTCCTCTTGGCCGCCTCCTACATCTCAAATTTCTTTCTTTGAAGGTCTACGTATTGCTTCATTTGCTCCTCCTTGCTTTGACGCTTCTTCTCGTCCCTCACATCCTTTTGGACATCATGCCATGCAAAGTGTCATGCAATGCCATGGATGAGGCATCACGTATGTCATCAACCTTGGAGTTGGTCTTACCCCTGGCCTCTTCAACGCCTCGCCATCTCCACCTCCGGTGAACTTGGCCGTCTTCAGTCCTCTCGTCCTTTGTAGTTCACGGTATTGGTCCTTGAACTTAGGGCAATTGTTGATGATCGTCCAACAATGCGTTAGAGTGAATGGCTTGTCATTGTGCCGGGCCTTGAATGCCTCCAAGGATTGAAATGCCTACACCACATGATCAACAACAAGTGAACATGCAAACATATACATGGCCGAAGTCTCATGGCCGTAGCAAGGAAAGACTAGGAAGAGGAGAGCATACCATGTCCCCAACACCGAGACCACTCACGGGTCGTGCTTCAACGCTCTCAAATGCGGCGCAATACTTATTGCACTCTTGTTGGATGAACAACCATCTCTTTTGAATCGAGCTGATGCCATGGTTGCTTGTAATTTGGTAGGGCTCAAACATCTTCCTTTCATGGAATGTTTTGTGGACTCTCGTTCAAAAAACAATGCCCTTTTGTTGCGCGCCGGTTCTCGGATCTTGGCCAATCTCCATCCAACCTTGGCAAATCAACTTGTCATCATCTTGCGTGTATGAACCCGTGCGAATGCTCTTCCTCTTCTTTTGTGCTTCCTCTCTTTGGGTGAGCTCGTCGATGAACAATGGCTCGCCACTAATATCAACATTAACGCCTTCTTCTTCATCACCATCACCTTCGACATAGATGTCATCGTCTTCATGTCACGAGTCACCATGGTCGTAGTCAGCACATTCGTCGGCCTCTTCATCGGGCACGCACTGGGCACGGCCATCCTGACTTTGGGTCTCCTCGGGGTCGTAGGCACGGCCATGCCCACCCTCAAAGATCACGTCCTCCATGTACTGGTTGTAGATGTTGGGGAACGTAGCAGAATTTTAAAATTTTCTACGCATCACCAAGATTAATCTATGGAGTCATCTAGCAACGAGGGAGAGAGGAGTGCATCTACATACCCTTGTAGATCACGTGCGGAAGCGTTCAAGAGAACGGGGTTGATGGAGTCGTACTCGACGTGATTCAAATCACCGATGACCTAGTGCCGAACGGACGGCACCTCCACGTTCAACACACGTATAGTTAGGAAGACGTCTCCTCTTTCTTGATCCAGCAAGGGGGAAGGAGAGGTTGATGAAGATCCAGCAGCATGACGGCGTGGTGGTGGATGCAGCAGGATCCCGGCAGGGCTTCGCTAAGCGCAAGCGGGGAGGAGAGGTGTCATGGAGGAAGAGGGAGGCGCCAAGAGCAAGGGGTGCGGCTGCCCTCCCTCCCCCCTCTTTATATAGGGGCCTTGGGGGGGGGTGCCGGCCCTAGGGAGATGGATCTCCAAGGGGGCGGCGGCCAAGGGTGGCTCCCCCCCCCCAAGCCAAGTGGGGGGCGCCCCCATCCCTAGGGTTTCCCAACCCTAGGCGCAGGGCAGGCCCAAGGGGGGGGCGCACCAGCCCACTAGGGGCTGGTTCCCCACCCAATTCAGCCCATGGGGCCCTCCGGGATAGGTGGCCCCACCCGGTGGACCCCCTGGACCCTTTCGGTGCTCCCGGTACAATACCGGTAACCCCCAAAACCTTCCTGATGGCCAAAACTTGACTTCCCATATATAAATCTTTACCTCCGGACCATTCCGAAACTCCTCGTGACGTCCGTGATCTCATCCGGGACTCCGAACAACTTTCAGGTTACTGCATACTAATATCTCTACAACCCTAGCGTCACCGAACCTTAAGTGTGTAGACCCTACGGGTTCGGGAGACATGCAGACATGACCGAGACGCCTCTCCGGTCAATAACCAACATCGGGATCTGGATACCCATGTTGGCTCCCACATGCTCCATGATGATCTCATCGGATGAACCACGATGTCGAGGATTCAATCAATCCGTATACAATTCCCTTTGTCAATCGGTACGTTACTTGCCCGAGACTCGATCGTCGGTATCCCAATACCTCGTTAAATCTCGTTACCGGCAAGTCACTTTACTCGTGCCGTAATGCATGATCCCGTGATCAACCACTTGGTCACATTGAGCTCATTATGATGATGCATTACCGAGTGGGCCCAGAGATACCTCTCCGTCATACGGAGTGACAAATCCCAGTCTCGATTCGTGCCAACCCAATAGATGCTTTCGGAGATACCTGTAATGTACCTTTATAGTCACCCAATTACGTTGTGACGTTTGGCACACCCAAGGCACTCCTACGGTATCCGAGAGTTGCACAATCTCATGGTCTAAGGAAATGATACTTGACATTCGGAAAAGCTACAACAAACGAACTACACAATATTTGAGCTATGCTTAGGATTGGTTCTTGTCCATCACATCATTGTCCTAATGATGTGATCCCGTTATTAATGACATCCAATGTCCATAGTCAGGAAACCATGACTATCTTTTGATCAACGAGCTAGTCAACTAGAGGCTCACTAGGGACGTGTTGTGGTCTATGTACTCACACATGTATTACGATTTCCGGATAACACAATTATAGCATGAACAATAGACAATTATCATGAACAAAGAAATATAATAATAACCATTTTATGCCTCTAGGGCATATTTCCAATAGTCTCCCACTTGCACTAGAGTCAATATTCTAGTTACATTATGATGAATCGAACACCCATGCAGTTCTGGTGTTGATCATGTTTTGCTCTAGGGAGATGTTTAGTCAACGGATCTGCCACATTCAGGTCCGTATGTACTTTACAAATCTCTATGTCTCCATTTTGAACACTTTCACGAATGGAGTTGAAGCGACGCTTGATATGCCTGGTCTTCCTGTGAAACCTGGGCTCCTTGGCAAGGGCAATAGCTCCAGTGTTGTCACAGAAGAGAGTCATCGGGCCCGACGCATTGGGTATGACTCCTAGGTCGGTAATGAACTCCTTCACCCAGACTGCTTCTTGTGCTGCCTCCGAGGCTGCCATGTACTCCGCTTCACATGTAGATCCCGCCACAACGCTTTGCTTGCAACTGCACCAGCTTACTGCCCCACCATTCAAAATATACACGTATCCGGTTTGTGACTTAGAGTCATCCAGATCTGTGTCGAAGCTAGCATCGACGTAACCCTTTACGACGAGCTCTTCGTCACCTCCATACACGAGAAACATGTCCTTAGTCCTTTTCAGGTACTTCAGGATATTCTTGACCGCTGTCCAGTGTTCCATGCCGGGATTACTTTGGTACCTTCCTACCAAACTTACGGCAAGGTTTACATCAGGTCTGGTACACAGCATAGCATACATGATAGACCCTATGGCCGAGGCATAGGGGACGACACTCATCTTTTCTCTATCTTCTGCCGTGGTCGGGCATTGAGCCGTGCTCAATCTCGTACCTTGCAATACAGGCAAGAACCCCTTCTTTGACTGATCCATTTTGAACTTCTTCAATATCTTGTCAAGGTACGTACTCTGTGAAAGACCAATGAGGCGTCTCGATCTATCTCTATAGATCTTGATGCCTAATATATAAGCAGCTTCTCCAAGGTCCTTCATTGAAAAACACTTGTTCAAGTAGGCCTTTATGCTTTCCAAGAATTCTATATCATTTCCCATCAATAGTATGTCATCCACATACAATATGAGAAATGCTACAGAGCTCCCACTCACTTTCTTGTAAATGCAGGCTTCTCCATAAGTCTGCGTAAACCCAAACGCTTTGATCATCTCATCAAAACGAATGTTCCAACTCCGAGATGCTTGCACCAGCCCATAAATCGAGCGTTGGAGCTTGCACACCTTGTCAGCATTCTTAGGATCGACAAAACCTTCCGGCTGCATCATATACAATTCTTCCTTAAGGAAACCATTAAGGAATGCCGTTTTGACGTCCATTTGCCATATCTCATAATCATAGAATGCGGCAATTGCTAACATGATTCGGACGGACTTCAGCTTCGCTACGGGTGAGAAAGTCTCATCGTAGTCAACCCCTTGAACTTGTCGATAACCCTTAGCGACAAGCCGAGCTTTATAGATGGTCACATTACCATCCGCGTCTGTCTTCTTCTTAAAGATCCATTTATTTTCTATGGCTCGCCGATCATCGGGCAAGTCAGTCAAAGTCCATACTTCATTTTCATACATGGATCCTATCTCGGATTTCATGGCTTCCAGCCATTTGTCGGAATCCGGGCCCGCCATCGCTTCTTCATAGTTCGAAGGTTCACCGTTGTCTAACAACATGATTTCCAAGACAGGGTTGCCGTACCACTCTGGTGCGGAACGTGTCCTCGTGGACCTACGAAGTTCAGTAGTAACTTGATCTGAAGTTTCATGATCATCATCATTAACTTCCTCTCTAGTCGGTGCAGGCACCTCAGGAACATTTTCTTGAGCTGCGCCACTTACCGGTTCAAGAGGTAATACTTCATCAAGTTCTACTTTCCTCCCACTTATTTCTTTCGAGAGAAACTCTTTCTCTAGAAAGGACCCATTCTTGGCAACAAAGATCTTGCCTTCGGATCTGAGGTAGAAGGTATACCCAACAGTTTCTTTAGGGTATCCTATGAAGACGCATTTTTCCGACTTGGGTTCGAGCTTTTCAGGTTGAAGTTTCTTGACATAAGCATCGCATCCCCAAACTTTTAGAAACGACAGCTTAGGTTTCTTCCCAAACCATAATTCATACGGTGTCGTCTCAACGGATTTCGACGGAGCCCTATTTAAAGTGAATGCGGCAGTCTCTAAAGCATAGCCCCAAAATGACAGCGGTAAATCGGTAAGAGACATCATAGATCGCACCATATCCAATAGAGTGCGATTACGACGTTCGGACACACCATTACGCTGAGGTGTTCCAGGCGGCGTGAGTTGTGAAACTATTCCACATTTTCTTAAGTGTGTGCCAAATTCGTGACTCAAGTATTCTCCCCCACGATCTGATCGCAAGAACTTGATTTTCTTGTCACGTTGATTCTCAACCTCACTCTGAAATTCCTTGAACTTTTCAAAGGTCTCAGACTTGTGTTTCATTAAGTAGACATACCCATATCTACTTAAGTCATCAGTGAGGGTGAGAACATAACGATAGCCACCGCGAGCCTCAACACTCATTGGACCGCACACATCAGTATGTATGATTTCCAATAAGTTGGTTGCTCGCTCCATTGTTCCTGAGAACGGAGTCTTGGTCATTTTACCCATGAGGCATGGTTCGCATGTGTCAAATGATTCATAATCAAGAGACTCCAAAAGTCCATCTGCATGGAGCTTCTTCATGCGTTTGACACCTATGTGACCAAGGCGGCAGTGCCACAAGTATATGGGACTATCATTATCAAACTTACATCTTTTGGTATTCACACTATGAATATGTGTAGCATTACGCTGGAGATTCATTAAGAATAAACCATTCACCATCGGAGCATGACCATAAAACATATCTCTCATATAAATAGAACAACCATTATTCTCGGATTTAAATGAGTAGCCATCTCGAATTAAACGAGATCCTGATACAATGTTCATGCTCAAAGCTGACACTAAATAACAATTATTGAGGTTTAAAACTAATCCCATAGGTAAATGTAGAGGCAGCATGCCGACGGCGATCACACCGACCTTGAAACCATTTCTAACGCGCATCGTCACCTCGTCCTTCGCTAGTCTCCGCTAGTCTCCGCTTATTCCGTAGCTCCTGCTTTGAGTTACAAATGTGAGCAACTGCACCGGTATCAAATACCCAGGAGCTACTATGAGTACTGGTAAGGTACACATCAATTACATGTATATCACATATACCTTTAGTGTTGCTGACCTTCTTGTCCGCTAAGTATTTGGGGCAGTTCCGCTTCCAGTGACCACTTCCCTTGCAATAAAAACACTCAGTCTTGGGCTTGGGTCCATTCTTTGGCTTCTTCTCGGTAGCTTGCTTACCGGGCGCGACAACTCCCTTGCCGTCCTTCTTGAAGTTCTTCTTACCCTTGCCTTTCTTGAACTTAGTGGTTTTATTCACCATCAACACTTGATGTTCCTTTTTGATTTCCACCTCTGCTGATTTCAGCATTGAATACACCTCAGGAATGGTCTTTTCCATTCCCTGCATATTGAAGTTCATCACAAAGCTCTTGTAGCTCGGTGGAAGCGACTGAAGGATTCTGTCAATGACCGCGTCATTCGGGAGATTAACTCCCAGCTGAGTCAAGCGGTTATGCAACCCAGACATTCTGAGTATGTGCTCACTGACAGAACTATTTTCCTCCATCTTACAGCTGAAGAACTTGTCGGAGACTTCATATCTCTCGACCCGGGCATGAGCTTGAAAACCAGTTTTAGCTCTTCGAACATCTCATATGCTCCGTGTCTCTCAAAACGCTTTTGGAGCCCCGGTTCTAAGCTGTAAAGCATGCCGCACTGAACGAGGGAGTAATCATCAGCACGTGACTGCCAAGCGTTCATAACGTCTTGGTTCTGTGGGACAGGTGCGTCACCTAGCGGTGCTTCTAGGACATAATCTTTCTTGGCAGCTATGAGGATGATCCTCAGGTTCCGGACCCAGTCCGTATAGTTGCTGCCATCGTCTTTCAGCTTGGTTTTCTCTAGGAACGCGTTGAAGTTGAGCACAACGTGGGCCATTTGATCTACAAGACATATTGTAAAGAATTTAGACTAAGTTCATGATAATTAAGTTCATCTAATCAAATTACTCAATGAACTCCCACTCAGATAGACATCCCTCCAGTCATCTAAGTGAAACATGATCCGAGTTAACTAGGCCGTGTCCGATCATCACGGGAGACGGACTAGACAACATCGGTGAACATCTTCATGTTGATCGTATCTTCTATACGACTCATGCTCGACCTTTCGGTCTTCCGTGTTCCGAGGCCATGTCTGTACATGCTAGGCTCGTCAAGTCAACCTAAGTGTATTGCGTGTGTAAATCTGGCTTACACCCGTTGTATTCGAACGTTAGAATCTATCACACCCGATCATCACGTGGTGCTTCGAAACAACGAACCTTCGCAACGGTGCACAGTTAGGGGGAACACTTTCTTGAAATTATTGCGAGGGATCATCTTATTTAAGCTACCGTTGTTGTAAGCAAATAAGATATAAAACAGGATAAACATCACATGCAATCAAATAGTGACATGATATGGCCAATATCATTTGCTCCTTTTGATCTCCATCTTCGGGGCTCCATGATCATCGTTGTCACCGGCATGACACCATGATCTCCATCATCATGATCTCCATCATCGTGTCTTCTTGAAGTTGTCTTGTCATCTATTACTTCTACTACTATGGCTAATGCTTTAGCAATAAAGTAAAGCAATTACATGATGTTTATGTTGACACGCAGGTCATAAATAAATAAAGACAACTCCTATGGCTCCTGCCGGTTGTCATACTCATCGACATGCAAGTCGTGATTCCTATTACAAGAACATGATCATCTCATACATCACATATATCATTCATCATATCCTTTGGCCATATCACATTACAAAACACTTGCTGCAAAAACAAGTTAGACGTCCTCTAATTGTTGTTGCAAGTTTTTACGTGGCTGCTATAGGTTTCTAGCAAGAACGTTTCTTACCTACGCCAAAACCACAACGTGAATTGCCAATTTCTATTTACCCTTCATAAAGACCCTGTTCATCGAATCCGATCCGACTAAAGTGGGAGAGACAGACACCCGCCAGCCACCTTATGCAACTAGGGCATGTTAGTCGGTGGAACCAGTCTCACGTAAGCGTACGTGTAAGGTCGGTCCGGACCGCTTCATCCCACGATGCCGTCGGATCAAGATAAGACTAGTAACGGCAAGCAAATTGACAATATCGACGCTCACAACTGCTTTGTGTTCTACTCGTGCATAGTAACTACGCATAGACCTAGCTCTGATACCACTGTTGGGGAACATAGCAGAATTTTAAAATTTTCTATGCATCACCAAGATCAATCTATGGAGTCATCTAGCAACGAGGGAAAGAGGAGTGCATCTACATACCCTTGTAGATCGCGTGCGGAAGAGTTCAAGAGAACGGGGTTGATGGAGTCGTACTCGACGTGATTCAAATCACCGATGACCTAGTGCCGAACGGACGACACCTCCGCGTTCAACACACGTACGGTTAGGAAGACGTCTCCTCTTTCTTGATCCAGCAAGGGGGAAGGAGAGGTTGATAAAGATCCTGCAGCACGATGGCGTGGTGGTGGATGCAGCAGGATCCCGGCAGGGCTTCGCCAAGCGCAAGCGGGGAGGAGAGGTGTTACGGAGGGAGAGGGAGGCGCCAAGAGCAAGGGTGCGGCTGCCCTTCCTCCCCCTCTTTATATAGGGGCCTTGGGGGGGGCGCCGGCCCTAGGGAGATGGATATCCAAGGGGGCGGCGGCCAAGGGTGGCTTCCCCCCCCCCCAAGCCAAGTGGGGGGCGCCCCCACCCCTAGGGTTTCCCAACCCTAGGCGCAGGGCAGGCCCAAGGGGGGGGGGGGCGCACCAGCCCACTAGGCGCTGGCTTCCCACCCAATTCAGCTCATGGGGCCCTCCAGGATAGGTGGCCCCACCCAGTGGACCCCCGGGTACCTTCCAGTGGTCCCGGTACAATACCGGTAACCCCCGAAACCTTCCCGATGGCCAAAACTTGACTTCCCATATATAAATCTTTACCTCCGGACCATTCCGGAACTCCTCGTGACGTCCGTGATCTCATCCGAGACTCCAAACAACTTTCGGGTTACTGCATACTAATATATCTACAACCCTAGCGTCACCGAACCTTAAGTGTGTAGACCCTACGGGTTCGGGAGACATGCAGACATGACTGAGACGCCTCTCCGGTCAATAACCAACAGCGGGATCTGGATACCCATATTGGCTCCCACATGCTCCACGATGATCTCATCGGATGAACCACGATGTCGAGGATTCAATCAATCCGTATACAATTCCCTTTGTCAATCGGTACGTTACTTGCCCGAGACTCGATCGTCGGTATCCCAATACCTCGTTCAATCTCGTTACCGGCAAGTCACTTTACTCGTTCCGTAATGCATGATCCCGTGATCAACCACTTGGTCACATTGAGCTCATTATGATGATGCATTACCGAGTGGGCCCAGAGATACCTCTCCATCATATGGAGTGACAAATCCCAGTCTCGATTCGTGCCAACCCAACAGATACTTTCGGAGATACCTGTAATGTACCTTTATAGTCACCCAGTTACGTTGTGACGTTTGGCACACCCAAGGCACTCCTACGGTATCCGGGAGTTGCACAATCTCATGGTCTAAGGAAATGATACTTGACATTCGGAAAAGCTACAACAAACGAACTACACGATCTTTGAGCTATGCTTAGGATTGGGTCTTGTCCATCACATCATTCTCCTAATGATGTGATCCCGTTATCAATGACATCCAATGTCCATAGTCAGGAAACCATGACTATCTTTTGATCAACGAGCTAGTCAACTAGAGGCTCACTAGGGACGTGTTGTGGTCTATGTATTCACACATGTATTACGATTTTCGGATAACGCAATTATAGCATGAATAATAGACAATTATCATGAACAAAGAAATATAATAATAACCATTTTATTATTGCCTCTAGGCCATATTTCCAACAGTAGAAGGGGTCGTCGACCGTTGGCGTTGGGGTTGGCATTCCGTCAAACAAGACGCGGGGGGCTGGCATGGTGCCCGTGAACGGTGCCCGTGCCTGCTTTCTTTGTATCTCGACGGACGGTCGGCCGCCGCTGCTGGACCCAGGCGTGACGTTGAGGTCGATGACGGCCGCGGGGCGCGGTGTTGACGGCGCGAACAAGCCCACGTCCGGCGACCCCGAGAAACGGGTCTGGCCGTCGTGCCTTGGCGGAGGAAAGCCGGGCGACATGGGTGCGGTGCGCGAGGTCGGCGACTGGCAGTGCGTAGGCCGGGCGACCGATGAGCCTATGCTCGCCGGGCCGACGGACGCTGCAGGGAACCCGGCCGGACGACCCATGCCAAGCATGAGGATGGCGTGCGCTTTGTTGACGAGGTCCTCCTTCTCGTCGGCTGCGGCTTTGCGCCGCGCGGGCTCCAGCTCATCGCGCTAGGCGGCGAACTTGGTCGCGGCGGTATTGACCTTGACGACCACTCTCCGTTCCCTCCTCTTCGCCGATTCCGCGTCCAACTTGGCGATCTCCTCCGGCGTGCACTCCGACCGCGACTTCCTTGGCGCCTTCTTCTTCACCTTTGTGGGCGGGTCGACGGCCAGGCCGCCGGAACTCGGCGGGGCGTCGGCCATGGACGGGGGAGAGAGGGGGCGGCGGGAGGGACGTGGGAGGGTTTGCGGGAAATGACGCTAAATGGGCGTGGGGGGGTTGGTTTCTCCCACCAACAGGCGGGCCAGGGGAGGACAAGCGCGCGCGTCCCGCCTGTCCGCGCGCTGTGCGTTTCATCCCAAAACCGGCGCAAACTTGGGCCGGGGATGGGTCGAAAGCAGACGCAAAGCGGACAAAAGTCCGTTTGCGCCCGCGCGCTGGGCCGTCTCGTTTGTCCTTTTTACCCAAAACGGACGGGGACAAATAGGATAGGGTCGCGCGATGGAGTTCGCCTAAGCTTACACGGGTGTGTCCATTATATAGGACACGGACTAGTACTACTTTGGACTCTAATTGGAATCTGACTCAAACACTACCTTAACCGATCTGGAGACTACCAAAACAGATGCATCCTTCAGGACATCAAACTGCCCTTTCCTAACGACAGCCTAACCTGCCCCTGCTGCCTTGCCCCTTCCATATTGAATTCCCCACATAACAGGACTACGAGAGGTGCTGCTCAGACTAACATCAGCCACATAACAGGACTACGCGAGGCGCTGCTCAGTCAGATGCAGGGAAGAGGCTTGTTATATGTTGATTCAGTTTGTCTTTGGAAATTCTGTCATATCATGTTTTGCCTTACTTTTGTTGATACTCGTTGTCAAAATTATGGCGTCAGAGACCTTCATCAAAAGCCTAACACTTTATTATTATTTTCCCTGCGGAGAGGAGTACTACATAACCTTTCTACGGCAGTGCCAGCTAGCAGATGCTGGGCAAGGTGTGTTTGTTCAGGGGCAACAGAAACATCGCGGTATGCTTCCTTCGGGAGTCCACCTCCAGACGCACTCCAAGTCTCTGAAGCCCTCACTCTTGCAGTTCTATATGCATGATGCGATGGTTTGGATGCAATGCAAAGATGAGACAATTCTATCTTCAGGATGCGACGCCGGGGTATATACTCAAGAGACACTCGGATCGTCATAAGAGATATGGAGCATGTAATTTACTCATTAGCTAGCGGATGCACCCGTGCATTTCGCGTGTTTTTTAATGCACAATGTATGTCAAAAAAATAATAAATGTTAATCATGCGTACAAAAAAATGTTAATACATAATAAAAAAATTGTTCATATAATGAAAAAAAAGTGATTCCTACATTAAAAAACATCTGCACAAGTTTCACAAATATGTTCGAGGCATTGTTCAAAAAATATGATTGTACAATGTTAATCTTCCATTTGAAAAGTGTTTAACATATATAGAAAAAATGTCTCTGCCGTATACGAAAATGTACAAATTTTAATGTAAAATGTTATAGAAAATGTCAATCATATACATGTACGAAAAATGTCTGACATGTGTACAATTTTTTAAAATAAGATATATGAAAAATGTGACAAATACAAAGTGTCGCACATCTCAAAAGAAATGTACGTGACATTTTAAAAAATGTTTATAAAAATGTGAAAAATATCTTTGTAATTCAATAAAATGTTTCATACATTCACAAAATTTAAGTCACTTTTGAAAAGATCTTCATAAGTTTCACAAGTTTGTTTGTGACATTTTGAAAAAATGTTTATATAGTGCAAAAAATGTTTTCTCTCGTTCGAAAATGTTTCAACATGTATTGAGAAAAAAAATCGAAACTTGTCCTGTTTGATATGTATTTAAAAAATATTAGACGGGTATAAGGAAATGATTTAAATATATACAAGAAATGTAGTACATGTATGAAAACACGTATACATGTATTGCGAAAAAAACAATGGAAAATGACAGAGTAAATAAAAATAAATATGAAGATACCAAATAAACAAAGAAACCTAGAAAGAAACAAAGAAAACCAAAGTATAGAGAACAAAAAAAACAGAACAACATAAAAGAGACAAAGGAAAGCAAAGCATAAAAGAAGAAGAATAGAAAAACATAAAACTAGTAATAAAAGCCAAATAAAAAGAAAAGAAAATGAAGAATAAAAGGAAAAAGGGCAAAATATGGAGGGAGCGAACTCTACTGCGATCGCTATGAGCAAGAACTATAAACAAACCTATAGGGACAAATGAACCAATCGTTTTCCTCTCGTCCCTGAGGGCTGGAACCCTAGCCGCTGCCAGGAGAGTCCAATCTTCCAGTGTAGTTCTTCGGCGGCTCCCCTCCGCCGGCGACCTCGGTCGTCGATGGTGAGTGGGGTTGCCGAATCCACGCATGTGGATCATTTTTGTTCCCTCGTAATCCAGGTTTTTAGACTGTTCATCATCTTTGCTTCGGCGATGGCGATGATGGCGCTGAGTAAAATTCTTCGGATCCTTCCTTAACAAGGCCATTGGTCGTCATATGGTTGGGGATGGATTTGGAAACCAGTCTATTCAAGCAAGGATGGCGTGGCGGCGGCGGCATCCTCGTGGTGGACCCATGTCCTCGGGCTCCGCCGTTGCGACGACGTTTGCTCCAGCGTCGGCGCGGAGCTTGGGAGGTTGTCCATGAGCGGATGTAGATTATGTTCTGCAACGATCAATGGCATCTAGAAGACAGACGTCTACTGGGTTCATGGTTCGTGGATGGTAAGTGCGGTTTCCTTCTTCGACGTCTTAATCGTGGTGGGGTGGCAGATCTGGAGTTCGATGGCATGTCGGGGATGTTGCCTGGGTCTGATTCGTTCAACGGCAAGGGCTTCACTTTTGGTGAGCCACCTTGGAGGTCCGCAAAGCTGCATATCAGCGATGGAGCCGTGTCAAGCTCCGGTGAGGAGGTGATCCGCCCATCTTTTTTTCGGTCGCTGTTGTGGTGGTGTTGGAGGCAGATGACGACCGTTGGTGTCAAACTCAGAGATGTTCTACTATCTTTTCAGTTTTGTCAAGTCAGTCCTTACATGACTTGTATTTTGATCTTTATCATATGAATGAGACACATATTACCATGCTAAAAAAACCTATACGGGCATCACTGTGCTACATAGTGGGCCGAACTGCTCTTGTCGTCCATAAGCGTGACATATAGCCCTGGCGCTTTGTGAGAGCTATTTCTCGCTTTAAGCGAGTGGAAAGCTTGCTCTCGCTGAAGCCTGTTCAGTAACAGGTAGTCCCATGTAGCGATGACAATGATAACGCTGAATAAAATTCTTCGGATCCTTCCTTGATAAGGCCATTGGTCATATGGTTGGGGATGGATTTGGAAACCAGTCTGTTCAAGCAAGGATAGCGTGGCGGCGGCAGCATCCTCGTGGTGGACCCATGTCCTCGGGCTCCGCCGTTGCGACGACGTTTGCTCCAGCGTCGGCGCGGAGCTTGGGAGGTTGTCCATGAGCGGATGTAGATTATGGTCTGCAACGATCAATGACATCTAGAAGACAGACGTCTACTGGGTTCGTGGTTCGTGGATGGCGAGTGCGGTTTCCTTCTTCGGCGTCTCAATCGTTGTGGGGTGGCAGATCTGGAGTTCGATGGCATGTCGGGGATATTGCCTGGGTCTGATTCGTTCAACGGCAAGGGCCTCATTTTTGGTGAGCCACCTTCGAGGTCCGCGAAGCTGCATATCAGCGATGGAGCCGTGTCAAGCTCCGGTGAGGAGGTGATCCGCCCATCTTTTCTTCGGTCGCTGTTGTGATGGTGCTGGAGGCAGATGACGGCCGTTGGTGTCAAACACAGAGATGTTTTACTACATTTTCAGTTTTGTCAAGTCAGTTTTTACATGACTTGTATTTTGATGTTTATCATATGAATGAGACACATATTACCATGCTAAAAAAAACCTATACGGGCATCACTGTGCTACATGTTGAGCCGACCTGCTCTTGTCGTCCATAAGCGTGACATATAGCCCTGGCGCTTTGCGAGAGCTATTTCTCGATTTAAGCCAGTGGAAAGCTTGCACTCGCTGAAGCCTGTGCAGTAACAGGCAGTCCCATTTAGCGATGATGATGATGACGCTCAATAAAATTCTTCGAATCCTTCTTTGACAAGACCATTGGTTATATGGTTGGGGATGAATTTAAAAACCAGTCCGTTCAAGCAAGGATGGCGTGGCGGCGGCGGCATCCTCATGGTGGACCCATGACCTCGGGCTCCGCCGTTGCGACGACGTTTGCTCCAGCGTCGGCGCGGAGCTTGGGATGTTGTCCATGAGCGGATGTAGATTATGGTCTGCAACGATCAATGTCATCTAGAAGACAGACGTCTACTGGGTTCGTGGTTCGTGGATGGTGAGTGCGGTTTCCTTCTTCGGCGTCTTAATCGTGGTGGGGTGGCAGATCTGTAGTTCGATGTCATATGTCGGGGATGTTGCCTGGGTCTGATTCGTTCAACGGCAAGGGCTTCACTTTTGGTGAGCCACCTTGAAGGTCCGCAAAGCTGCATATCAGCGATGGAGCCGTGTCAAGCTCCGGTGAGGAGGTGATCCGTCCATCTTTTCTTCGATCGCTGTTGTGGTGGTGCTGGAGGCAGATGATTGCCGTTGGTGTCAAACTCAAAGATGTTTTTTATTATTTTTTCAGTTTTGTCAAGTCAATTCTTACATGACTTGTATTTTGATCTTTATCATATGAAAGAGACACATATTACCATGCTAAAAAAATCCATATACGGGCATCACTGTGCTACATAGTGAGCGGACCTACTCTTCTCGTCCATAAGCGTGACATAGCCCTGGCGCTTTGCGAGAGCTATTTCTCGCTTTAAGCGAGTGGAAAGCTTGCTCTCGCTGAAGCCTGTGCAGTAACAGGCCGTCCCATTTAGCGTACATATAGTAGTAATAAAAATGGAGAAATAGGGGCAGAAAATAACACCCCAAGGTTGTTCGAACACGGGTACCTGGAGGCTACTGTTTCTACCACTACATCATGGTCGGGTTCACATTAGAATAGCACAGGCTGACTACTCCCTCTGTAAACTAATATAAAAGCGTTTAGATCACTACTTTAGTATTTTAAATGCTTTTATATTAGTTTACGGAGGGAGTACTTGAGGGAGAACACCTAGTTTTTCTGTTTTCTCCTATTTGTTGGTTTTTGGTTTGTCTTTTTATGTCTTCCCCGGTATTTCCCTCAGGGATGAGACCAAAGTTATCGAACCAGTAGGAGAACCACGCAACACTACATGAATGGCACCTGCACACAAATAACAAATACTCGCAACCCGACGTATTAAAGGGGTTATCAATCCTTTTCGGGAAACGGCGCCAGAAATTGGCAAGTAGATGGGATAAACATGGTGATAGATTGATAGATGCAAATAAAATAAAACAAAATTCAGCGAGATATTTTTGGGTTGTTGGATAATATAGATCTAAAAATAAAAGCAAATAAAAATAGATCGCAAAGGCAAATATAATAAAGAAGAGACCTGGGGGCCATAGATTTCACTTGTGGCTTCTCTCGAGAAAAATAGTAAATGGTGGGTAAATGAATACTATTGGGAAATTGATAGAACTTAAAATAATCATGAAGATATCCAGGCAATGATCATTATATAGTCATCACGTCCAAGATTAGTAGACCGACTCCTGGCAGCATCTACTACTATTACTCTACACATTGACCGCTATCCAGCATGCATCTATCTAGTGTATTAAGTTCATGGAGAAACGGAGTAACTCAATAAAAATGATGGCATGATGTAGCCAAGATCTATTTATGTAGAAATAGACCCCATCTTGTTATACTTCATAGCAACGGTACATACATATCAGTTCCACTTCTGTCACTGGGATCAAGCACCATAAGATCGATCCCATTACAAAGCACCTCTTCCCATTGCAAGATAAATAGATCAAGTTGGCCAAACAAAACCCAAATATCGGAGAAGAAATACGAGGCTATAAGCAATCATGCATATAAGAGATGAAAGAAGACTCAAATAACTTTCATGGATAAAAAATAGCTCTGATCATAAACTCAAAGTTCATCGGATCCCAACAAACACGCTGCAAAAAGAGTTACATCATATGGATCTCCAAGAGACCATTGCATTGAGAATCAAACGAGAGAGAGGAAGCCATCTAGCTACTCACTATGGACCCGAAGGTCTATAAAAGACTACTCACGCATCATCGGAGAGGCACCAATGCACATGATGAACCCCTCCGTGATAGTGTCTAGATTGGATCTGGTGGTTCTGGAACATGCGGCGGTTGGAATTGATTTTCGACGATTCGCCTAGGGTTTCTGGAATATTAGGGTATTTTATAGAGGCAAGATGTGGTGCGGGAGGCCACCGAGGTGGGCACAACCCACCAGGGCGTGCCTGGGCCTGGAGGTGGCCTCTGGTGTCTTGTGCTCACCTCGGGCTCCCGCTTCGGTACTTCTTCGGTACTTCCTGCGATGTAAAAAAACATTCAGAAAACAGGAACTGGCACTGGGCACTATGTCAATAGGTTAGTACCAAAAATGATATAAAATGACTATAAAATGATTGTAAAACATCCAAGAATGATAATATAATAGAATGGAACAATAAAAAATTATAGATACGTTGGAGACGTATCAGCATCCCCAAGCTTAATTCTTGCTCGTCCTCGAGTATGTAAATGTTAAAACAATAATTTTTGATGTGGAATGCTGCCTAACATGTTAATCACATATTGTTTTCTTTGTAGCATGGACATTTGGACTTTTATATGATTAAAAGCAATAGTCTAGTTTTAACATGAGGACCTAAATACTCAGGCATATCAACAAGCAACCATGTCTTTCAAAATATCAATGCTAAAATAAGTTATCCTTAGCCCATTAATGCACAGTCATTGATCTATTCATGGAATACACTCGCATATTAGCTACACCCAATGCTCAAGTATGATCATAGTGCCCCTTCGTTGGTGCTTTATACGAGAAGATGGAGACTCAAATAAAAATAAAAGTGCATAAAGTAAAATAAAGGCCCTTCGCACAGGGAAGTAGGGATTTGTAGAGGTGCCAGAGCTCAAAGAGAAAAAGATAGAGATACAACATTTTGGGAGGCATGCTTTTCCTGTCAATGAAAACGACCGAGTAGTTCCCAACACTTTCCATGCTAGATATATCATAGGTGGTTCCTGAATAGAAAATAAAGTTTATTCATTTTTCCACCATACTTTCACTTTCCATGGCTAGCCGTATCCACGTGTGCCTTCCATACCAACACTTTCCAAGGAATTTATTATTTGAAAACATAAAGTATATTCATTTTTCATTTCGGGACTAGGCATCCCTAATACCTTTGCCGTACTCTCGTGCAATGACAAGTGAATAAACACTCATCGTGAGAATAACATATCTAGCATGGAAATATATTAGCCACCCCTACGTTTCATGAGCAGTACGAGCACACAAAATAGAAGTTTATTTTGAAAATTAGACATGGCACATACAAATTTGCTTAGAACGGCACGGAAATACCGCATGTTGGCAGGTATAGTGGACACATGTGGCAAAACTAGTTTACATGATTTTGGATGCACAAGTAGTGATCATACTCAGTGCAAAATGAAGGCTAGCAAAAGATTGAGAAGCGACCAACCAAAAAATGAAAAATTTCATAAGCGAGCAGTAAGCATAAGTAACACCGAATAATGCACCACAAGTAGGACGTAGTTTCATTGCATAGCTATTGACTTTCGTGCTTGCAAAAGGAACACAAACATTAACACCAATATTCTTACTAAAGCATAATTACTCATCACATGAATAACATATCACATCATCATTTCTCAAAACTATTACAAGGAATCAAGTTTATTTTGTCCAATGATCTGCATGAAAGTTTTTATTATATCCTTCTTGGATATCTATCACTTTGGGACTAATTTTCATGTGTTGCTTTTGATAAGCTCAAACAAATATAAGTGAAGATCATAAGCATAATATTCCTTTCTCTCAAATTAATTTAAGTGAAGAAAGAGAGAATTTCTTAAATTTTTTACTAACTCTCAAATAAATCTCAGTGAAGCATGAGAGCATTTCTGCAAAAATAACAAAGCACACCATGCTCAAAAAGATATAAGTGAAGCACTATAGCAATTCCATAGCTCATAAAGATTTAAGTGGCATAATTTTGGCTCTCTCAAATAGGTGTGTCCAGCAAGTATTAAAGACTTAAAACAAAAAGCAAAACAAGAAAAGACTCATATCATAAAAGACTCGCCAAGAAAAACTCATAGTATGTGATGAATAAAAATATAGTTCTGAGTAAAATACCGATGGTCATTAGAAGAAAGAGGGGATGCCACTCGGGCATCCCCAAGCTTAGTTGCTCGCTTCTCTTTGGATAATATCTTGGGATGCCATGGGCATCCCCAAGCTTAGGCTCTTCTTACTCCTTATTCCTTCATCCATCATAACATCACCCAAAACTTGAAAACTTCAATCACACAAGACTCAACAAAACCTTCGTGAGATCCGTTAGTATAACAAAGCAAATCACTACAATAAGTACTGTTGCAAACCCATTCATATTTTATTCTTGCATTATATCTACTTTATTCTAAATTTTCTATGGAAAAAAATCTTTAAAGAAAACCATAGAATCATCAAAACAAGCACATAACCAAAGAAAACAGAATCTGTCGAAAACAAAACGGTCTGTAGCAATCTGGATATTTCGAATACTTATGTAACTCCAAAAATTCTGAAAAATTAGGAACACGTGAGCAATTTGTATATTAATCTTCTTCAAAAAGAATTGATATTTTATAACGCTTCTTTAGAAAATGAAAATTATTTTCGTGAGCGCAAAAATTTCTATTTTTCAGCAAGATCAAATCAAGTATCACCAACATGATCCCAAAGGCTTTACTTGGCACAAACACTAATTAAAACACAAAAAAACACAATCGTAATAATAGAATAATTCTGCAAACACTTAAGAACAAAAAGCAAAAGACAAAAATAAATTTTATTCATTGGGTTGCCTCCCAACAACCGCTATCGTTTAACGCCCCTAGCTAGGCATAAAGCATGGATCTAAGTATTGTCATCTTTGTTTCTAGATCCATAAGATGCCATCATGATTGATTCATATGGTGGCTTAATTCTAGTTCTAGGGAAGTGTTCCATACCCTTCCTTAGTGGAAATTGAAATTTAATATTGCCTTCTTTCATATCAACCACGGCACCAATAGTACGTAAAAACGGTCTACCAAGAATAATTGGACAAGACGGATTGCAATCAATAGCAAGGACAATAAAAATCTATGGGCACATAATTTCTATTTGCGATAATAAGAACATCATTAATTCTTCCCATAGGCTTTTTAATAGTAGAATCCCCCAAGTGCAAATTCAAAGAAAATTCTTCAATATCGGTAAGACCAAGCACATCACAAAGAGATTTAGGAATTGTAGATACACTAGCACCCAAGTAACATAAAGCAAAACACTCATAATTTTTAATCTTGACTTTGATAGCAGGTTTCCATTCATCAAGCAATTTTCTAGGAATTGAAACTTCTAATTCCAATTTTTTCTTCCAAAGCTTTCATCAAAGCATCAACAATATGTTTAGTAAAAGCTTTAGTTTGTTCATTAGTATGGGGTGAATTTATCATGGATTGCAACAAATAAATGCAATTAATCAAAGAGCAACTATCATAATTAAAGTCTTTGTAATCCAAAAGAGTGGGCACATCACTACTTAAAGTTTTGACCTCTTCAGCCCAGCGATGGTAGGTATTTCCCTTAGTGATAAGACCAAGGTTATCGAACCAGTAGGAGAACCACGCAACACTACGTGAATGGCACCTGCACACAAATAACAAATACTCGCAACCCGACGTTTAAAGGGGTTGTCAATCCCTTTCGGGCAACGGCGCCAAAAATTAGCAAGTAGACGGGATGAAGATTGTGATAGATTGATAGATGCAAATAAAAGCAAACAAAATTCAACAAGATATTTTTGGGTTTTTTGATAATATAGATTTGAAAATAAAAGCAAATAAAAATAGATCGGGAAGGCAAATATAATAAAGAAGAGACCTGGGGGCCGTAGATTTCACTAGTGCCTTCTCTTGAGAAAAATAGCAAACAATGGGTAAACGAATTACTGTTGAGCAATTGATAGAACTTCAAATAATCATGATGATATCCAGGCAATGATCATTATATAGGCATCACGTCTAATATTAGTAGACCGGCTCCTACCTGCATCTACTACAATTACTCCACACATCGACCGCTACCCAGCATGCATCTAGTGTATTAAGTTCATGGAGAAACGAAGTAATGCAATAAGAACGATGACATGATGTAGAAAATATGTATTTATGTCGAAATAGACCCCATCTTGTTATCCTTAATAGCAACGATACATACGTTTCGGTTCCCCTTTTGTCACTGGGATCAAGCACCGTAAGATCGAATCCATTACAAAGCACCTCTTCCCATTGCAAGATAAATAGATCAAGTTGGCCAAATAAAACCCAAATATCGGAGAAGAAATACGAGGCTATAAGCAATCATGCATATAAGAGATCAAAAAAGACTCACATAACTTTCATGGATAAAAAGGTAGATCTGATCATAAACTCAAAGTTCATTGGATCCAAACAAAACACTGCAAAAAGAGTTACATCATATGGATCTCCAAGAGACCATTGTATTGAGAATCAAACAAGAGAGAGGAAGCCATCTAGCTACTCACTACGGACCCGAAGGTCTACAAAAGACTACTCACACATCATTGAAGAGGCACCAATGGACATGATGAACCCCTCCGTGATGGTGTCTAGATTGAATCTGGTGGTTCTAGAACTTGCGGCGGCTGGAATTGATTTTCGTTGACTCCCCTAGGGCTTCTGGAATATTGGGGTATTTATAAAGCAAAGAGGTGGTGCGTGTGTCCACGAGGTGGGCACAACAATTAAGTACAGAAGATCGTCATGAACATATACAGAGAGAAGTGATTGACCTCTCCTTCTCCGAGAGATTGATCGAACAACAATTTTTCGTATATCTATGTGACGCTAGTGGCTACATATATATACAATCTAAGATCTCTTACAATCCCCTAGCATCTGAACTCAAGTTCCACATGGTATTCTCCGGGTTTATTGATGTCGTGGTCAAGAAAGAATAATGCCAATTCCTCTTGAATTGCTTTGATGCGATCTTGTGGTAGGAGTTCATCCCACATCTGCCATATCTAATTTGAAGAAGGGGGTCAATACATATATATGAATGAAACTTAACAAAAATGATGGTAATAAAATGAAATTGTGAATATTATCTTTTAGAGTAGCCCCGGTTTTTTTGCAAGTCGTGTTGTAGATGGACTCGCAAACGTAGTATCCACAATAATCATTGCCGGGTTCCTGCCACAAGCACTTCACGAGAAATAGAGGTCAATCAAACTGATAATGAAGCATTATAAATGGAGTTGCTGAAAGTAGCTAGAATCAACGGGATCGAGATGTGCGGAACTAGCTAGCTAGTACTACTTACTTTTATCTATGTCCAGCGCAGCTCCCCCGGCAGTCTCGGAGCTTGTGCGGTGAATACTTTCCAAACCCTGCGAGACAAAGAAAACAATTACTTGATATCAGGAAATGAACAAAGTTTCCAATACGGTGCGATAATGATCGATTGAACATACTTCTCGAGAATTTTAGTAATGTCCGCATACTACTCGGGAGATTTTCGTCTCGAGTCAAAGACGGTTACTAGTCCCCGCTCAAGCTTAATGTAACACCCACGATGTGGCTATATCTCCCACGTGTCGGATCACGACTTAGAGGCATAATTGCATAGTAGGCATGTCGCAAGAGGGGTAATCTTTACACATCCCATGTACTGAATAAGAAAGGGATAAAGAGTTGGCTTACAATCGCCACTTCACACAATACATAATATAGCATTACATCATCCAGAATACAAACAAGGTCCGACTACGGAACCAAATAAAGAAAGACAACCCCAAATGCTAGATCCCCGATCACTCCAATTGGGCTCCATTACTGATCAACTAGAAACGAAACAACACAACGAACACGATCTTCATCGAGCTCCCACTTCAGCTGGGCTACGTCACCTGCACTGGTATCATCGGCACCTGCAACTGTTTGGAAGTATCTGTGAGCCATGAGGACTCAGCAATCTCACACCCGCGAGATCAAGACTATTTAAGCTTAAGGGTAGGATAGGGTAACGAGGTGGAGCTGCAGCAAGCAATAAGCATATATGGTGGCTAAACATACACAAATAAGAGCAAGAAGAGAAGCAATGCATGGTCGTGAACTAGAAGTGATCCTGAAACTACTTACGTTCAAGATAACACAAGAACCGTGTTCACTTCCCGGACTCCACCGAAAAGAGACCATCACGGCTACACACATGGTTGATGCATTTTAATTAAGTTAAGTGTCAAGTTTTCTACAACCAGACATTAACAAATTCCCGTCTGCCCATAACCGCAGTCATGACTTTTGAAAGTTCAAAACCCTGCAGGGGTGTCCCAACTTAGCCCATCACAAGCTCTCACAGTCAACGAAGGATATTCGTTCTCCCACGAAGACCCAATCGGACTCGGAATCCCGATTACAAGACATTTCGACAATGGTAAAACAAGACCAGCAAAGCCGCCCGAATGTGCCGACAAATCCCGATAGGAGCTGCACATATTTCGTTCTTAGGGCACACGGGATAAGCTAAGTGTACATGAACCAACGTAACCCAAGTTGCCAAGGGACGGCCCCGCACGGTGCTCTAGTTTGTACCAACACTCAGAGGAGCAGTGGCCCGGAGATTTAAAATCAAGATGACCCTTGAGTCTATAGAACTCAAGGGAAAAAGGCTTAGGTGGCAAATGGTAAAACGAAGGCTGGGCCTTGCTGGAGGAGTTTTATTCAAAGCGAACTGTCAAGGGGTTCCCATTATAACCCAACCGTGTAAGGAATGCAAAATCAAGGAACATAACACCGGTATGACGAAAACTAGGGTGTCAAGAGTGGAACAAAACACCAGGCATAAGGTCGAGCCTTCCACCCTTTACCAAGTATATAGATGCATTAAAGTAAACAAGATATAATAGTAATGATATCCCAACAATAACCATGATCCGACCTGGAACAAACTCCAATCTTCATCTGCAACTAGCAACGTTATAAGAGGGGCTGAGCAAAGCGGTAACATAGCCAAACAATGGTTTGCTAGGAAAGGTGGATTAGAAGCTTGACATGGCAATATGGGAGGCATGATATAGCAAGTGGTAGGTATCACGGCATAGCAATAGAGCGAGCAACTAGCAAGCAAAGATAGAAGTGATTTCGAGGGTATAGTCATCTTGCCTGAAATCCCGCAAGGACGAAGAACGAGTCCATGAAGAAGACAAATAGACGTAGTCGAACGGATCCTCACAACTCCGGAACGAAACTGAATCTAACAAGAGAAGCCACCCGGAAAGAAGCAAGCAACATAGTAAACAACCATCACATAATCATGGCATGATGCACAACCAAGTATGATGCATGTCCGGTTTACAGAGGCATGGCATGGCAAAGTGCAACAACCAAAACTACAAATTAAGTGGAGCTCAATATGCAACTGGTTGCATGTTGACGGAAAACCACATCAATTATTTAGTTCTCTCTCGTTTAGGTACTCAACAATATTAAATGTTGTTAAACATGGCAAGAGGTGAGGCAAAAGTAACTACACACTTTAGACAATTTTAAGTGAGGCTGGAAACAACAAACAACAAATCCAGGAAAAATCCCCATATGCATTAGCAATTTGGTGCAACAACAATTTTTAAACATTCTTGATGTTGTTATCATGATGCGGATGACATGTGCAAGTTTTATGCAATTTTTATTAAAAGTTGACATGAGAAAAATTATGAAGCATTTGTCATCGTGGTGGAGACGAAAGGGGTGCCACGGCAACGAATCCGAAAATGATGCCACGACAACATCTCGGTTCTGACAACTCATTGATATATCGGTGCAAAAGAAGCAAGTGTGCGAGACATGCTAGAGATAAAGGGGTGATCCCGGTTACCGGGTTCCCACGGGTGGACGGCATGGCAACGAGGAGGAACAACTAACTTTCACGGGAGAATACAACATCTAAACATGCATCTCATACAACACACATGCATCGTTTACGGGCATCGTCTCGGGGTTATACCTTCGAAGCGTGCGTTTCGAAGCGGATTGGTTCGTAGAGGAAGTAGTCGTTCACGACCGTCGTGGAAGTAGCGGTACATGTTCGGGAAGCGGTAGAGGTACGAGTCTTCGACAACGGTCGTCGTACACGTTCCGAGGTCGTTGGTAGATGTTCTCGCAATCTCGGCGATGGTAGTGGAACACGTTTTCATTGGGGTTCAAGTCATCGGTAGCGGTACTTGATGAATCCCGAAATGGTCTTAGGCGTCTTCGCGCGTAGGGGTACTTGGCGTTTACGCGTCGTCGGTCTTGCCGGTCCCGGACTCGGGAACATAGTTGTACAAGAGCGTCATCGGACTTGTCGAATTCGAAGTCTTCGAGGGTCGTCATGTTACTTGGCGCTTGCGGTCTTGATAGATCGAAGGGGTACTTGGCGGGTCCGAGGTCTCTGGCCATAGTGGTACTTGCTGATACGGGTAGTCGAACTTGACGAAAAACGGGTCTCCTCGGGGACTTGATGCATCTGAGTTCTTAGAGTTTGAAGTAGTACTTGGCGTTCGGAGTCCGGGTCTTTCTGGTCTTGATGGTCTTATGTTCCGAAACGAAGCATCACAAGGCCTCGGTCGCGCGCGGGAAGATGTCATGGAAAACATGGCGAGGCTGAAGGTGGGTCTCGGGCAGGGGCTGTCCACGGTTGGAGCAGAGGAGGTCGACAAGTGGCGGCGCTGGGTGCTTATATGCAGGGAGGCAGCGGACGCGGGAAGCTCGCCGTGAGGGCGGCATGGCGGGCCACTCCGGCGACGAGGCTCGCGGCAGGGAAGAAGCGGCCAGCTCCCGGTGGTGGAGGTTGGCTCTGAGGCGGACGGACGCGGGGGTTGTAGGTGCAATCTCGGGCGGCCATGGCGGGCTAGCGAGCGACGCGGTGAAGCAGGTGGCAGGCTGGAGCAGAGGCTCACTGGACCGCAGGGGTCGAAGTCGAGGCAGAAGAGCTTGGGTGCAAGGCGGGGTCGCATGTGGGGTGGCCCTCGTGTGGGTGGCGCACTAGTAGAAAAAGGGCCTTTAGTCCCGGTTCTGGAACCGGGACTAAATGGTCGTTACTAAAGCCTCCCCCTTTAGTCCTGGTTCTTGTATGAACCGAGACTAAAGGCCCTCCACGTGGCCGCTGCCTGGAGGTCCACCTTTAGTCCCGGTTGGTAACACCAACCGGTACTAAAGGAAATTTTATGATTTTTATTTTGAATTTTTTTGATTTTTTTTGAATTTCAAATTTCTGAATTATTTTAACCTCTAATCTCTAATCATCCCTCATCACTACTCAATTTAACCTCTAATCTCTAATCACCCCTCATCATTCCAAATCATCTAACTTCCTGGACGGTCACCCATCCTCTCACTACTCCAGGCTGAGCACGCTTAACTTCCGGGTTCTATTCTCCCTTGTTTCCAAGTCTGCACCTGTTGTTTTCCTCACAATAGTAAGATGTCAATCCTATTAACCCTCAGGAATTTAGCTTGAGCATGAAGTCACACATTTCACTGTTTGAGTTTGAAACTATTGTTCTAAAAAACAATATTTAGTTAGTAACACTAATATTTCTTAAATAAGTAGTTTGACCACAGTTTGACCATAGTTTGACCAGATTTGACCGAAATAAAAAAAAACAGAAATAATTATTTAGTAACACTAATATTTCTTGAATAAGTTGTTTGACTATTGTTTGACCATAGTTTGACCACAGTTTGACCAGATTTGACCAAAATTCAAAAAACTGAAATAATTATTTAGTAACACTAATATTCTTGAATAATTATTTAGTAAAACTAATACTTTTTGAATAAGTAGTTTGACCACAGTTTGACCAGATTTTACAAAAATAAAAAAAAACTGAAATTTGAGCATAACTTTTTTCCTTTTAGAATTTGATGATTCCAAAAATTTGCAAACAGGCTCTAGGCTGTCAAAATCAGATGCAGATTTTCGTGCTGAACATTTTGATATATTATACATTTTTTCTCACACCATATGCAAAAGTTATAGCCATTTTACATTTTCCCTGCACTTTTTGCAAAACATGTCCAAATTTAAGTTTTTAAATTTTCCTAACTAGTAGATGTGGTAACATAACTACATCTCGAAGGATTTTAACTTTTGAAGTTTTTATCATTTTCTTTTGCTTTTTACAAAACTGATAAGGCGATACATAGGGGGGGGGGGGGTAGGACTTGAAAATTGCACCATTAGTACCGGTTCGTTTCTTTTGCTTTTTACAAAACTAATAAGGCGATACACAGGGGGGTAGGATTTAAAAATTGCACCATTAGTACCGGTTTGTGGCACGAACTAGTACTAAAGGTCTCAACCCTATTTTTACCGGTTCGTGGCACGAACTGGTACTAAAGGTTTGAGGAGCAACTCGAAGCAGAAAAGACTTGAGAGCTTAAATTGCAAGTGTGTCACGGTAATTCCACATCCATGGAATACTTTATAATAGCTCCCTAATATCGGGAGGATATGTTATAAAGAGAAGTCACCCTTCCCTCGGTTTAAATGGACCGCAGATCCATGCAATTTATTTAAGTGAGTTTTAGTTGGCTTTGAGAAAATGATGGCATGATGACATGATGAAATGCACATGATGCAATGATGAAAGCAACACGAAAAAAACAAATCATACCACGAATCTCGGAAACCATGGAAGTCATCTGAAGCTCCCGTCTTGGGGCGTCACAACACTCCACCACTACGAGAGGATCTCGTCCCGAGATCTAGGATGACACCGGAGGGAAAGCAGAAGAGGTAAAACTAAGTTGCTTCTTTGACAAATGAGTGAAACCAAAGAACCTTGAAATGTTAAACCATTTCGAGAAAAATAATACAACATAGATGAATGAAGTTGAAAACACCCTGTTAGAAAAGAGGAACAAGGAACATCCCTAGAACCTTGTAGGTTGAAAGACATAAGAAAAAGGGTTGCAATGGACAAGAAGTACATGCAAGCACTCCGGTAGAAACGAGATGTACAAGGAACGATAAAGGTCAATTACGACACCACTTTGGTTAAAACAAGATAGAGAAGGAATAAGAATGATATAATTTGGACAGCACTCCGACTGTAAATGAAAAGAATTCAACATGAACTTGACAAGATGAGAGGATACTTGATGAAATCAACAACACACTGCCTCCGGAACTATTGGAAGAATGGCACAAGGGGTAAAAAGGATTTCGGACAGCACTCCAGTTTAGAAGGGAGGCAAAACTAGATAAGATGAGAGAACTTGAATGAAGGACACGACACTCAGGTTGAATGGATAGACAAAGGAAAGAGCATGAACTTGGCAAAACGAGATGATAGGACGAAGAGAGCAACATCATAATACCTCCAGAAGAAAGAATAGAATCTAGATTGATGGAACGAAAGAACGGAGAAGAAAATGATAACTCCTCCCACAAATGAATTTGAAAGAAACATCCTTATGAAGAAGGCCTGGATGGAGTTGTAGAAAAAATCAACATCCAAAACAATAAGCTTGTTGTGGGCTGATGGAAAACTTCTCAAAATTGAGGCAAAACTCTGCCACTACGAAAACAATAGATTGGATTGATATCAACAAGGAGACGAGAAGCCTATTTCACTGGGAGGATAAATGAAGAACTTGGGTCCTTTATAAGTACCATAATTAGCAACAATCCTTAGGGAAAGCTTTAGGTGAAATATAACCCAAGTTAACTCCAATGAATAGATTTATGGGTTGCAAAGGATCTCATGAACGAATTGAAAATGATGGGTTTAAAATATGTCATTCCGGACAACTTGTGAATCATGAAAAACGAAGGGAAATTGACAAGAAAGACATAACACCACCTGAAAAGATAAGATAGAAAGAATTGCACTTCGGAATGCAAGATGAAGAATGCTTGAACTCCTCAAAACAAAACATGTGTTGAGCACCCTGTTAAATTTTGAGTAAAGCTTTGCGGGTCATAACTTCAAGAGAAAACTTGAGGGCAATTGAAGAATGAAAGGAATCCTTGACGAACCAACATGTAGAACCTCCATGAAGAACTCCGGTAATAAAAGAATGATCAAAATAAAGAGAAGTTGAAAACACAAGGTGAAGCCTTGCGCTGATTTAGATAGAGCTTCACGACGTGATAAAGTGGAAAAAACTAGAAACTCCAGAAAAGAAAAGATGAACAAATGAAATCAAGAATTTGATCAGCCTTCGGAATAAGGAATTAATCACTTGGGTGAAACAAGAATAAGAATTATGTTATGCGTATCCTTCACCAATTTAAATTGATGACAAGCAATGGATTTGGCATACTACTTATTCTCGTAAAAAGGATTAAGAGAGATATAGTGCAAACTTGAGAAAGTCTTCAGTGAACCACCGGTAGGACTGAAACCACGGGTAAATTAATATTATAAAGAAGGAAGAGTAATCTTGAACGAACCACCGTAAGAATTGAAAATGAACGAAGAAAATATAAAGAAAACACCGGGAAGAATTAGAGAACGAAGATACTTGAGAGAATTTAGATACAAGTGAACGAAGAGATCCCGAGCTGATTAGAGAATATTTAAATGATGCACCGGTAAGATTTGGAGAACGAGAGCTGAAAGCTGGAATGAATAATTCTGAGCTGATGGGCTCCGGAGAATCAAACTGAAAAGACTCTTGAATTGATTCGGATGGGTGAAAAGAATTCTCACAATCAAAAACAATTATGAGAGGATGGCATCAAGCTAGAACCATGAATCTTCAAGAGAACAAATAAGATTTGGAGGAAAAAACTCTTCTTCGGTCTTCAAATGCAGAGAATGACGACGAGAAAACACCACCATGATAATTGATGAGACACCCTAGGAGAATGAAAGCGAAGAGGTTGAGCCAACAATGAAAAGAGTTTGAAAGATCTTGGGGAAAGACATTTGACTGATGATGATTCATTCTTACGTCAAACTTCGAAAAGAATTTAGGATAGCCCCGGGAAAATTAGAAGAGTCAGGTAAGATCCTGGGAAAAGACCTGTGGCTTAGGGCCCACTCAAAAGAAAACACAGTTCAACGATTACTAGAAAGGGAGATTGCATCGGTTGAATTAAATGTCTTGAATGAGATAACAACCTCAAAATAATTTGAACGGATCGAGAATGGAAATGTGAATCTTCTGGGATATCTTCAGCACTCCCGAACAAATGAATGGCGAGAAGTGAATGATTAAGAGGTGCACCGGCATGGGGAAGCATTTGAACCGAGGAAAGGATATGATTGACAAAGCTTGAATTAAATCCACCGAAGAAGAAAAGAATGAAGAATGATAAACTTGAAGCTCCGCCTGAGAATTACCGGATAAGAACATTGAAGGAAAAGATTGAAGAAAGTTCACATGAATAAAATGGATACTTGATTAAGATATATGAGTACTTGAATAAACAAGGGTGGGTGGGTGGGAAAACAAAGGCAACTTGGGAAGGATGAAACAGAAAACATTGAGAAGACTTGAGTTGATTTTGCGGATGGGAAAAATGATAGGATCATCTTGAAGAGAACCACACCGGTTGAAAAAGGATTGACATGACAATCTCGATTATCATGAAGGATTAGTACTCACATAGAAATATGAGAACACCACTTAGGAAAGGTATGGAATCAACACTTGACATTGAAGCAACTCGAATACCACAACTCAAAACAAAACAAAGGATTGACTTGCAAAATAAGTCGGAAAAAAATATATGATAGATCCCATATCGTATCACGTGTCTGTTGGAAAGATATTCTGGGAGCTACTTGAATTCCCACCTATAAACTCCCGAAACATTCTAGTTATGCAATCAGGTGTTGGGGATACAGGGGAAGCATAATATCTCACCCAAAACTAGCAAATCCTACATCCAGCTGTATCCATCCTTCAACACATAACCAAGAAACCTTCGGAAATCATTTACCTCAACCTTCGAAAAGCATCCGTTTTACGAGTTACGGCAATACTCCCGAACTCCCGCCCCAGTACTGGGTGGCATCGAGGTTATCTCACCAACAACTGCATAAAAGAGATTTTCGATGTCGGCGAACTCAGGTATTCCAGAACTGCAATGATAAAACTATGACGACAACACCTCGGAGCTCAACTCCCCGGGACACTGCCACAACCCCTAAATGTCAGGAGGCACCAAGAAGTATGTTCTCGTCACAAAACCATCGGAATGATTCCAAGATACCCGCGTGATCCTAAATTTTTGTAGTGAAATTTTAGGAGAGAAGAGTCAAAACTCTACGTCAGGAGACCTCACCAGAGCGACGAAGGGACTGAGGAGTAAAAAGAATCCTACTCTCCGATATATATAATCCTACAAGACTCAAAACATTTTTCTAGACTCAACAACGTCAGCGATTCGATCAAGCAGGGGGCTCCTAAGTCGAGGAAGGCTCTGATTACCAACTTGTAACACCCACGATGCGACTATATCTCCCACGTGTCGGAGCATGACTTAGAGGCATAACCGCATAGTAGGCATGTCGCAAGAGGGGTAATCTTTACACATCCCATGTACGGAATAAGAAAGGGACAAAGAGTCAGCTTACAATCGCCACTTCACACAATACATAATATAGCATTACATCATCCAGAATACAAACGAGGTCGGACTACGGAACCAAATAAAGAAAGAAAACCCAAAATGCTAGATCCCCGATTGCCCCAACTGGGCTCCACTACTGATCAACTGGAAACGAAACAACACAACAAACACGATCTTCATCGAGCTCCCACTTGAGCTGGGTCACGTCACCTTCACTGGTATCATCGGCACCTGCAACTGTTTGGAAGTATCTATGAGCCACGAGGACTCAACAATCTCACACCCGCGAGAGCAAGACTATTTAAGCTTAAGGGTAGGATAGGGTAATGAGGTGGAGCTGCAGCAAGCACTAAGCATATATGGTGGCTAAACATACGCAAATAAGAGCGAGAAGAGAAGCAATGCACGGTCGTGAACTAGAAGTGATCAAGAAGTGATCCTGAAACTACTTACGTTCAAGCATAACACAAGAACCGTGTTCACTTCCCGGACTCTGCCGAAAAGAGACCATCACGGCTACACACGCGGTTGATGCATTTTAATTAAGTTAAGTGTCAAGTTTTCTACAACCGGACATTAGCAAATTCCCATCTTCCCATAACCGCGTGCACGGCTTTCAAAAGTTCAAAACCCTGCAGGGGTGTCCCAACTTAGCCCATCACAAGCTCTCACGGTCAATGAAGGATATTCCTTCTCCCAGGAAGACCCGATCAGACTCGGAATCCTGGTTACAAGACATTTCGACAATGGTAAAACAAGACCAGCAAAGCCGCCCGAATGTGCCGACAAATCTCGATAGGAGCTACACATATCTCGTTCTCAGGGCACACCGGATAAGCTAAGCGTACATGAACCAACGTAACCCAAGTTGCCAAGGGACAGCCCCGCACGATGCTCTAGTTTGGACCAACACTCAAAGGAGCACTGGCCCGGGGGTTTAAAATAAAGATGACCCTTGAGTCTACATAACTCAAGGGAAAAAGGCTTAGGTGGAAAATGGTAAAACCAAGGTTGGGCCTTGCTGGAGGAGTTTTATTCAAAGCGAACTATCAGGGGGTTCCCATTATAACCCAACCGTGTAAGGAACACAAAATCAAGGAACATAACACCGGTATGACGGAAACTAGGGTGACAAGAGTGGAACAAAACACCAGGCATAAGGCCGAGCCTTCCACCCTTTACCAAGTATATAGATGCATTAAAGTAAACAAGATATAATAGTAATGATATCCCAACAATAACCATGTTCCGACCTGGAACAAACTCCAATCTTCATCTGCAACTAGCAACACTATAAGAGGGGCTGAGCAAAGCGATAACATAGCCAAACAACGGTTTGCTACGAAAGGTGGATTAGAAGTTTGACATGGCAATATGGGAGGCATGATATAGCAAGTGGTAGGTATCGCGACATAGCAATAGAGCGAGCAACTAGCAAGCAAAGATAGAAGTGATTTCGAGGGTATGGTCATCTTGCCTGAAGTCCCGCAAGGAAGAAGAAAGAGTCCATGAAGAAGACAAACAGACGTAGTCGAACGGATCCTCACAACTCCGGAACGAAACCGAAGCTAACGAGAGAAGCCACCCGGAAAGAAGCAAGCAACATAGTAAACAACCATCACATAATCATGACATGATGCACAACCAAGTATTATGCATGTCCGGTTTAAAGAGGCATGGCATGGCAAAGTGCAACAACCAAAACTACAAATTAAGTGGAGCTCAATATGCAACGGGTTGCATGTTGACGGAACACCACATCAATTATTTAGTTATCTCTCGTTTAGGTACTCAACAATATTAAATGTTGTTGAACATAGCAAGAGGTGAGGCAAAAGTAACTACACACTTTAGGCAATTTTAAGTGAGGCCGGAAACAACAAACAACAAATTCAAGAAATCCCCATATGCATTAGCAATTTGGTGCAATAACAATTTTTAAACATTCTTGATGTTGTTATCATGATGCGGATGACATGTGCAAGTTTTATGCAATTTTTATTAAAAGTTGACATGAGCAAAATTATGAAGCATTTGTCATCGTGGCAGAGACGAAAGGGGTGCCACGGCAACGAATCCGAAAATGATGCCATGGCAACATCTCCGTTCCGACAACTCATTGATATATCGATGCAAAAGAAGCAAGTGTGCGAGACATGCTAGAGATAGAGGGGTGATCCTGGTTACAGGGTTCCCACGGGTGGATGACATGGCAACGAGGAGGAACAACTAACGTTCAGAGGCGAATACAACATCTAAACATGCATCTCATACAACACACATGCATCGTTTACGGGCGTCGTCTCGGGGTTCTACCTTCGAAGCGTGCGTTTCGAAGCGGATTGGTTCGTAGAGGAAGTAGTCGTTCACGACCATCGTGGAAGTAGCGGTACATGTTCGGGAAGCGGTAGAAGTACGAGTCTTCGACAACGGTCGCCGTACACGTTCCGAGGTCGTCGGTAGAGGTTCTCGCAATCTCGGCGACGTTAGTGGAACATGTTTTCGTAGGGGTTCAAGTCATCGGTAGCGGTACTTGATGAATCCTGAAACGGTCTTAGGCGTCTTCACGTGTAGGGGTACTTGGCGTTTCCGCGTCGTCGGTCTTGCCTGTGCCGGACTCGGCAACGTAGTTGTACAAGAGCATCATCGGACTTGTCGAATTCGAAGTCTTCGAGGGTCGTCGTGTTACTTGGTGCGTGCGGTCTTGATAGCTCGAAGGGGTCCTTGGCGGGTCCGAGGTCTCCGGCCGTAGTGGTACTTGCTGATACGAGTAGTCGAACTTGACAAAAAACGGGTCTCCTCGGGGACTTGATGCATCCGAGTTCTTCGGGTTTGAAGTAGTACTTGGCGTTCGGAGTCCGGGTCTTGCCGGTCTTGATGGTCTTATGTTCCGAAACGAAGCATCACAAGGCCTCGGTCGCGCGCGGGAAGAGTTGATGGAAAACATGGCGAGGCTGAAGGTGGGTCTCGGGCAGGGGCTGTCCACGGCTGGAGCAGAGGAGGTCGACGAGTGGTGGCGCAGGGTGCTTATATGCAGGGAGGCGGCAGACGCGGGAAGCTCACCGCAAGGGAGGCATGGCGAGGCACTCCGGCGACGAGGCTCGCGGCAGGGAAGAAGCGGCCAGCTCCCGGTGGTCGAGGTCGGCTCCGAGGCAGACGGACGCGGGGGTTGCAGGTGCACTCTCGGGCGGCCATGTCGGGCTAGCGAGCGACGCAGCGAAGCAGGTGGCAGGGCGGAGCAGAGGCTCACTGGACTGCAGGGGTCGCCGTCGAGGCAGAAGAGATCGGGCGTGAGGCGGGGTCGCACGCGGGGTGGCCCTCCTGTGGGTGGCGGCGCGCGAAGGGGAGATAAGGGAGATGGGGAACGAGTGCGGGGAAAAAGGATGGGATCGAGCCTAGGCTCTCCCTGGCGGCGGTGACGGGAGGAGGAGGGGGATCGATGGGCTAGGGTTAGAAGGGTTAGGATGGATGGTTGGGCCTGTGGGACTGTATGGCCTTAGGTGGGCCATCGCGGGAGGTTGGAAGGCCCAGGAGGCCGGCGGTGCAAGCTCTCTCTCTCTTCTTATTTCTATAGCAGAAAACAAAAGTGGAGAAGAAAAGAAAGAGGGAGGGGTTAGGGAAAGAATTAGCGCACGCGAATAATATTCTCGGACTCGCAAAAATGTGTAAGATCAATGAAAAATGGAGTGGGCATTTTTCAAAGTTTAAATTCAAACTCATTTGATTTAAATTTAAATGGTTCGGATAGGAAGTGAGGGTTAGGAAGGTCCAAAAATGTTCGGATTTTTGGTGGAGCTCCGGAAAATGATGAAAGAATATATGGCAAGGTTTGAGGAGCAACTCGAAGCAGAAAAGACTTGAGAGTTTAAATTGCAAGTGTGTCACGGTAATTCCACATCCATGGAATACTTTATAATAGCTCCCTAATATCAGGAGGATATGTTATAAAGAAAAGTCACCCTTCCCTCGGTTTAAATGGACCGAAGATCCATGCAATTTATTTAAGTGAGTTTTAGTTGCCTTTGAGAAAATGATGGCATGATGACATGATGCAATGATGAAAGCAACAAGCAAAAACAAATCACCCCACGAATCTCAGAAACCATGGAAGGCATCTGAAACTCCGGTCTTGGGGCGTCACACTTAATCTATAGGAGAATATAGTGGAAGCTGCGCACACATGCATAACTCATCAATTACATTACTATAACCTCGAGTAATAAGGGAAACCGAATATGCACAAGACTGTAACACTCAGTTGAAGTTGTAAGTAAAGAGTATTTTATCTTTGTTTTGATTTTGAAGCAACGATCATAGCAAGTTGGCCTCGGTTTCTTTGGCATCAAATTTAACCGTATATTCATCTATGAGCTTTGTGTTAATGAACCCAATATCATAGATTTCTGCTTTTCTGCATTCGACGATCTTCAATCTGCATAATATAGTGAGGATAATTATATATACATGCAATGAAAGAGCTGGGCTATATATATAGAGACTTAATGACAGAAGTAGTACTTACAGACAGTAGCCAAGTGACCATTAATTTATCGAGGGCCTTTTGATTGAACCACTGGAAGAACTAATCAAATGGAACAGACAACAGTTCAATTCCAATGAGGTCGTGCTCCTCTTTAACTCTCAGCGTCAAAGTATCCTTCCCCCCAGACTCTCTACATGTTTTCATGTACCAATTATGGAATCTTGGCATCATCGTTGTCAGAGTAGTTCTATATTTGACGAGAGGCTTCCCATACTAGTATTTGTGTTCGTCCACCTCCATTATATCATAATGTGCATCGCCGAGCAGGTAATCTCCAAGATTGGTACCGGGCAAAATCACCGGATGATTAGCGACGATATCGCTAGACACCTTGAGCGGGGGGCACAATTTGTTTGCTTGTTCGCCGAGCTGGGCAATTTTTTTCCTAGCTCGTTGTTCTGCCAACCTTCAATCACTGATAGTACTTCCCGACCGCTCCACTTCGATAAATGACCTTTCAATAATGCGCTCGTAGTTGGTTTTCGGCGGAGATGGTGGTGGTTTCTTCATGGTGTCGAGTGTGCGCTTTGCTTTGACCGGATCTATCTTCTCCCCCGGAGGTGGATGTTTCTTTGCTTTCACCGTTTCAAAGAAAGAATATGCACAAGACAGTAACACTCACTTGAAGTTGTAAGGAAAGAGTATTTTATCTTTGTTTTGATTTTGAAGCAACGATCATATCAAGTTGGCCTTGGTTTCTTTGGCATCAAATTTAACTGTATATTCGTCTATGAGATTTGTGGTAATGAACCCAATATCACAGATTTCTGCTTTTCTGCATTCGACGATCTTCAATCTGCATAATATAGTGAGGATAATTATATATACCTGCAATGAAAGAGCTGAGCTATATATATAGAGACTTAATGACAGAAGTAGTACTTACAGACAATAGCAAGTGACCATTAATTTATCAAGGGCCTTTTGATTGAACCACTAGAAGAACTCCTCAAATGGAACAAACAACAGTTCAATTCCAACGAGGTCGTGCTCCTCTTTAACTCTCAGCGTCAAAGTATCCTCCCCCCAGACTCTCTGCATGTTTTCATGTACCAATCATGGAATCTTGGCATCATCATTGTCAGAGTAGTTCCATCTTTGACAAGAGGCTTCCCGTACTGGTATTTGTGTTCGTTCACCCTCATTATATCATAATGTGCATCGTTGGGCAGGTAATCACCAAGATTGGTACCGGGCAAAATCATCGGATGATTAGCGACGATATCGCTAGACACCTTGAGCGGGGGGCACAATTGGTTCGCTTGTTCGCCGAGCTGGGCAATTTTTTCCCAGCTTGTAGTTCTGCTAGCCTTCGATCACTGAGAGTACTTCCCGACCGCTCCGCTTCGATAAATGACCTTTCAATAATGCGCTCATAGTTGGTTTTCGGCGGAGACGGTAGTGGTTTCTTCAGGGCGTCGAGTGTGCGCCTCGCTTTGACTGGATCTACCTTCTCCCCCGGAGGTGGATGTTTCTTTGCTTTCTCCGTTTCAAAGAACTCCCTCACTTGGGGTTGACAGATCTCCGTGTTTTCCTCCACGGTCCTCTCATTTGGTAACTTCTCTAGAGGCTTTAGAGATGGACCAAATCTGAATTGCCTCCCGCCTCTGGATGTACTGCTAGACGCCGGAGCAGGGAAGAAGCGGCCAGCTCCCGGTGGTCAAGGTCGGCTCCGAGGCAGACGGACGCGGGGGTTGCAGGTGCACTCTCGGGCGGCCATGGCGGGCTAGCGAGCGACGCAGCGAAGCAGGTGGCAGGGCGGAGCAGAGGCTCACTGGACCGCAGGGGTCGCCGTCGAGGCAGAAGAGATCGGGCGTGAGGCGGGGTCGCACGCGGGGTGGCCCTCCTGTGGGTGGCGGCGCGCGAAGGGGAGATAAGGGAGATGGGGAACGAGTGCGGGGAAAAAGGATGGGATCGAGCCTAGGCTCTCCCTGGCGGCGGTGACGGGAGGAGGAGGGGGATCGATGGGCTAGGGTTAGAAGGGTTAGGATGGATGGTTGGGCCTGTGGGACTGTATGGCCTTAGGTGGGCCATCGCGGGAGGTTGGAAGGCCCAGGAGGCCGGCGGTGCAAGCTCTCTCTCTCTTCTTATTTCTATAGCAGAAAACAAAAGTGGAGAAGAAAAGAAAGAGGGAGGGGTTAGGGAAAGAATTAGCGCACGCGAATAATATTCTCGGACTCGCAAAAATGTGTAAGATCAATGAAAAATGGAGTGGGCATTTTTCAAAGTTTAAATTCAAACTCATTTGATTTAAATTTAAATGGTTCGGATAGGAAGTGAGGGTTAGGAAGGTCCAAAAATGTTCGGATTTTTGGTGGAGCTCCGGAAAATGATGAAAGAATATATGGCAAGGTTTGAGGAGCAACTCGAAGCAGAAAAGACTTGAGAGTTTAAATTGCAAGTGTGTCACGGTAATTCCACATCCATGGAATACTTTATAATAGCTCCCTAATATCAGGAGGATATGTTATAAAGAAAAGTCACCCTTCCCTCGGTTTAAATGGACCGAAGATCCATGCAATTTATTTAAGTGAGTTTTAGTTGCCTTTGAGAAAATGATGGCATGATGACATGATGCAATGATGAAAGCAACAAGCAAAAACAAATCACCCCACGAATCTCAGAAACCATGGAAGGCATCTGAAGCTCCGGTCTTGGGGCGTCACACTTAATCTATAGGAGAATATAGTGGAAGCTGCGCACACATACATAACTCATCAATTACATTACTATAACCTCGAGTAATAAGGGAAACCGAATATGCACAAGACCGTAACACTCAGTTGAAGTTGTAAGTAAAGAGTATTTTATCTTTGTTTTGATTTTGAAGCAACGATCATAGCAAGTTGGCCTCGGTTTCTTTGGCATCAAATTTAACCGTATATTCATCTATGAGCTTTGTGTTAATGAACCCAATATCATAGATTTCTGCTTTTCTGCATTCGACGATCTTCAATCTGCATAATATAGTGAGGATAATTATATATACATGCAATGAAAGAGCTGGGCTATATATATAGAGACTTAATGACAGAAGTAGTACTTACAGACAGTAGCCAAGTGACCATTAATTTATCGAGGGCCTTTTGATTGAACCACTGGAAGAACTAATCAAATGGAACAGACAACAGTTCAATTCCAATGAGGTCGTGCTCCTCTTTAACTCTCAGCGTCAAAGTATCCTTCCCCCCAGACTCTCTACATGTTTTCATGTACCAATTATGGAATCTTGGCATCATCGTTGTCAGAGTAGTTCCATATTTGACGAGAGGCTTCCCATACTAGTATTTGTGTTCGTCCACCTCCATTATATCCTAATGTGCATCGCCGAGTAGGTAATCTCCAAGATTGGTACCGGGCAAAATCACCGGATGATTAGCGACGATATCGCTAGACACCTTGAGCGGGGGGCACGATTTGTTTGCTTGTTCGCCGAGCTGGGCAATTTTTTTCCTAGCTCGTTGTTCTGCCAACCTTCGATCACTGATAGTACTTGCCGACCGCTCCACTTCGATAAATGACCTTTCAATAATGCGCTCTTAGTTGGTTTTCGGCGGAGACGGTGGTGGTTTCTTCATGGCGTCGAGTGTGCGCTTTGCTTTGACCGGATCTATCTTCTCCCCCGGAGGTGGATGTTTCTTTGCTTTCACCGTTTCAAAGAAAGAATATGCACAAGACAGTAACACTCACTTGAAGTTGTAAGGAAAGAGTATTTTATCTTTGTTTTGATTTTGAAGCAACGATCATATCAAGTTGGCCTTGGTTTCTTTGGCATCAAATTTAACTGTATATTCATCTATGAGATTTGTGGTAATGAACCCAATATCATAGATTTCTGCTTTTCTGCATTCGACGATCTTCAATCTGCATAATATAGTGAGGATAATTATATATACCTGCAATGAAAGAGCTGAGCTATATATATATAGAGACTTAATGACAGAAGTAGTACTTACAGACAGTAGCAAGTGACCATTAATTTATCAAGGGCCTTTTGATTGAACCACTAGAAGAACTCCTCAAATGGAACAAACAACAATTCAATTCCAACGAGGTCATGCTCCTCTTTAACTCTCAGCGTCAAAGTATCCTCCCCCCAGACTCTCTGCATGTTTTCATGTACCAATCATGGAATCTTGGCATCATCATTGTCAGAGTAGTTCCATCTTTGACAAGAGGCTTCCCGTACTGGTATTTGTGTTCGTTCACCCTCATTATATCATAATGTGCATCGTTGGGCAGGTAATCACCAAGATTGGTACCGGGTAAAATCACCGGATGATTAGCGACGATATCGCTAGACACCTTGAGCGGGGGGCACAATTGGTTCGCTTGTTCGCCGAGCTGGGCAATTTTTTCCCAGCTTGTAGTTCTGCTAACCTTCGATCACTAAGAGTACTTCCCGGCCGCTTCGCTTCGATAAATGACCTTTCAATAATGTGCTCATAGTTGGTTTTCGGCGGAGACGGTAGTGGTTTCTTCAGGGCGTCAAGTGTGCGCTTCGCTTTGACTGGATCTACCTTCTCTCCCGGAGGTGGATGTTTCTTTGCTTTCTCCGTTTCAAAGAACTCCCTCACTTGGGCTTGACAGATCTCTGTGTTTTCCTCCACGGTCCTCTCATTTGGTAACTTCTCTAGAGGCTTTAGAGATGGACCAAATCTGAATTGCCTCCCGCCTCTGGATGTACTGCTAGACGCCGGAGCAGACGAAGCGGCTGCGGCTGTCTTCTTTCCTTGCTTATGAGGCGGATCAGCCGGAGTAGCCGGAGCAGCGACGACTCTCTTTCGCCCTTGCTTATGAGGCGGACAAGGAGGCGGGATGCTCGGGCACGCCGGCGTAGGCGGAGAAGGAGGTGGAGTTCTGCCACGCGCCGGAGAAGGAGGCATAGTGCCCTGATCACTCGCCGGAGGAGGAGGTGGAGGAGGAGGCGGAGTGCCCTGAATCGCCGGAGGAGGAGGAGGAGGCGGAGGCGTCCAGTTCGGAAGGTTGATGAGCTCCTTCCGCCATAGACATGGAGTCTTCAGAGAAGAACCTAGCCGAGTCTCCCCTTCACCGGTAGGGTGGTCAAACTCGAGCTCCTCAAATCCCTCCGTTATTTCATCCACCATCACCCTAGCATATCCTTCTGGAATTGGCCGGTAGTGAAAAGTTGCGCCGGGTTCAGGAGGTGCAACAGAGCCGACAGCCACCTTGACTTTGAAGTTCTGCCATTGCGTCATAAGGTGGCAATGTTGAGACTCCCAGATAGCATCCACGGGGTAGTTAGCAGGAGCCGTGAAGACAGGCTCCTGAAGCAGCTCGGTGGAAGCCACACTGTTTCTCCGCTGAGATGGTGGGGTAGCTTTAGCAGGTAGCTTGCTGTGAACTTCTTCTCGTTCCTCTAGCGGTTTTACCCTTGCGTGCAGCGCATGCAGTTGAGTCTGCTCCACTACCCTCCTCCTCTCGTGGCATTTGTAAACGCCTGCGTCCAGAAACCCAGCTTTCCACGGAACGGAGCCTGCGTCTAGGGTGCTCAGGATTCCCGAGGGCCATTGTGAGCTCGTTGTTTTCTCTGTCGGGAATGAACGTCCCTTCCTGCGATGCGGCGATATACTCTTGAAGCTTTGTGACGGGTATTCGCAGCTGCTCGTTCGTCCAAACGCACTTCCCTGTTTCAGGGTCCAAGGTTCTGCCAACCCCGAAGACCCAAGTCCTTGAACAGTCTGGCCAGTTCAATGTCTCTGGTTCGACCCCTTTATCAAGCAGGTCATTCTCAGCCTTTGCCCACAAGGGCCGGGCTTTGACGTAGCCACCTGACCCCGTGAGGTGGTGATGCTCCTTCTTCACAACATTTATCTTGTTTATCGCTGACATCTTCTTACTATAGTCCGATGTCTTGTGGGCCAACAATGTGTCCCAGTGATCTCTGATCTTACCCTCGGCGATCCTCGACCCTCGACCGCTCGGACGATCCACGACCCTCGACCCCATCATGTCACGTAACTCTAGTGTTAAAAGATTCAACAAAAACATGTCTCTTCATCATTAGGCGAAAGTAACAGGCGCATGATGGTACGAAGTTCTGCAAAGTTGTTCTGGAACAGAGTCCCAGATAGGATAGTTCACTTTTTCGTACAAAGTTTAGCAAGAGCCTTCCGAATATCGCTATTTGGAAGGCCTTTGCTGAAATTCGTACAAAAAGGCGAATTATCCTATTCGGGACTCCGTTCCAGAACAACTTTGCACAACTTCGTACCATCATGCCCCGGTTACTTCTGGCTAATGATGAAGCCTTGGATTTCTTCAATACTTTGACACTCGAACCCTAGGCCCCACGACGACCCTCAAACCCTAGGCCCCTCGACGACTCTCGAACCCTCAGTGACCCTCGAACCTCTACCATAGTTCTCGACCCTCACCCCTCGAACCCTCGGTGACCCTCGAACCTCTACCCTAGTTCCCGACCCTCGCTCCTCGAACCCTCGGTGACCCTCGAACCCTCGCTGACCCTCGAACCTCTACCCTAGTTCCCGACCCTCGCCCCTCGAACCCTCGGCGACCCCCCCTCAAGTTGAAGTTATCGGGGAGGGGTATATCGACCCCCTCTCATGTAAGAAGAGGAAAAAAGATCAAAGAAGAAAAAGAGGAGAAGATGAATGGAATAGAATGGAATAGAGGAGAAGATCGAAGAAAAAAAGAGGAGAAGAATAAAGGAATAGAGGAGAAGAAGAAAAATAGAATTATTCTTTTTCTTCTTCTCCACTATTCCTTTCTTCTTCTCCTCTTTTTTTTCTTCTTTTTTCTCTTCTTATTTATTTCTCCTCTTCTTCTCCTTTCTTCTTCTCCTTCTTTCTCTTCTTTTTTTCCTTTTTACTCTCCTTCTTTTTCTAAGTTTAATACATATATGAACAAAACAATTTTATGAGCATGCATCCATCCATCCATACATACATACATACATACATACATACATACATACATACATACATACATACATACATACATACATACATACATACATACATACATATACATTATATATGAACAAAACAATTTTCATCATATGAAAAAATAGAGCCGGGGCGGCGGCAGCTCACAGTAGGGGCGTCGATGGCACGACAATGACGATGGTTGGGTGGCGGCGATGGCACGACGATGGTGGGGGCGGGCCGGGGCAGGGGCACGCGCGGCCTGGCGCGCTCGGGGGCGAGGCGGCAGGCCGACGGGGGCAGGGGCGCGGGGTCGGGGAGGACGACGGCGACGGCGACGACGGGGCACACCTATGGGAGACAGCGACGACGGGGGCGGGCCGGGTGAAGGAAATATGCCCTAGAGGCAATAATAAAGTTATTATTTATTTCCTTATATCATGATAAATGTTTATTATTCATGATAGAATTGTATTAACAGGAAACTTAGTACATGTGTGAATACATAGACAAACAGAGTGTCACTAGTATGCCTCTACTTGACTAGCTCGTTGAATCAAAGATGGTTAAGTTTCCTAACCATAGACATGAGTTGTTGCTACCTCTTGAGCATTGCGTTGGTTTTCCCTTGAAGAGGAAAGGGTGATGCAGTAAAGCAGCATAAGTATTTCCCCCAGTTTTTTGAGAAACAAGGTATCAATCTAGTAGGAGACCATGCGCGAGTCACCTCGTACCTACACAAACAAATAAGAACCTCGCAACCAACGCGATAAAGGGGTTGTCAATCCCTTCACGGCCACTTGCAAGAGTGAGATCTGAAAGAGATGATAATAATAAGATAAGTATTTTTGGTATTTTTATGATATAGATTGAAAGTAAAGATTGCAAAATAAACGGTAATGGAAATAACGGTAGATTAATATGATGGAAGATAGACCCAGGGGCCATAGGTTTCACTAGTGGCTTCTCTCAAGATAGCATAAGTATTACGGTGGGTGAACAAATTACTGTCGAGCAATTGATAGAAAAGCGAATAATTATGAGAATATCTAGGCATGATCATGTATATAGGCATCACGTCCGAGACAAGTAGATCGAAACAATTCTGCATCTACTACTATTACTCCACACATCGACCGCTATCTAGCATGCATCTAGAGTATTAAGTTCATAAGAACAGAGTAACGCCTTAAGCAAGATGACATGATGTAGACGGATAAACTCATGCAATATGATATAAACCCCATCTTTTTATCCTCGATGGCAACAATACAATACGTGTTGTTTCCCTTTCTGTCACTAGGATCGAGCACCGCAAGATTGAACCCAAAGCTAAGCACTTCTCCCATTGCAAGAAAGATCAATCTAGTAGGCCAAACCAAACTGATAATTCGAAGAGACTTGGAAAGATAAACCAATCATACATAAAAGAATTCAGAGAAGATTCAAATATTGTTCATAGATAAACTTGATCATAAACCCACAATTCATCGGATCTCGACAAACACACCACAAAAGAAGAGTTACATCGAATAGATCTCCAAGAGAATCGAGGAGACCTTTGTATTGAGATCAAAAGAGAGAGAAGAAGCCATCTAGCTACTAGCTATGGACCCGTAGGTCTGAAGTAAACTACTCACACATCATCGGAGAGGCCATGGAGTTGATGTAGAGGCCCTTCGTGATCAATGCCCCCTTCGACGGAGCTCCGGAAAAGGCCCCAAGATGGGATCTCTTGGGTACACTAGTAGAAAATGGGTCAAATGTGAAGCACATTAGTGCCGGTTTGATTTTGAGCCGGCACTAATGTGAGCATTAGTGCCTGTTCCAATGGCTAGCCGGCCGCTCTCATTAGTACCGGTACGTGGCGAACATTTAGCACCGGTTCATGCCACGAACCGGTACTAAAGTGAGTGGTGGCAGGATGTTGTCAGTCCGGGGCCCCTCCAGCACCTTTTGTACCGGGTCGTATCACGAACCAGTACTAAAGGTCGTCCTACATACACCCTTCGTCCACCCGAGCTCGCTCTGTTCTTCCCTTTCCCCTCTCCTCTCTGTTCTTCCCCTCTTCCTCTCAAGCTCATCACACATTTTGCCCAAAATTTGTCAAGATTTGAGGGCCCCCATCCATTCAAATGATCACAAAGGTTAGCAACTTTGTCCTTTCACCTCTCATTGCTAGATTAGCTCTTGCAATGCTTTTTTATAGTGATTGATTTGTGAGTTTAGTAATTTGGGAGGAATTATATATATGTGCTAGTATTTGATTTATATGCAATTTGAGGTAAAAAATAACACTTAGTTTACATATGTAGGTGTGGTTTACTTAGTGCCTTCTAAATCTCCATCGTAACCACCGTCGATCGCCCGCACCGTCCCGTCGCCGGCACCACCTTCTGGTGAGCCTCTTGTTCATGAATGTTTTATATAAAAATTGATGTTTGTGTGATTTGGATATATAGTTACTCGTATAATTATCTTACCCGTACGTTGTTTGTTATACATAGTGTCATGCTTTTGATATCCGTCCCCGTCGGCCCTCATCCAGGTTATGATTCAGATGTGGTATATTCTCTTCTAATACTATTTGTTGCATTTCGTGTTTTTGAAAAATTATGCCCATCAAGCTGACATAGATATTTGTATGTAGGAGGTAGTTGAACCGGAAATTCCAATCAACCCTATTGTCGAGAGGTTAAATTTAGTTGAAAGAGAAAACAAGGATTTGAAAGGAAAATTGAAAAGAAATGAGGGGAGAAGATGGAATTGGAGTTGCAAGTTGCCGATGTCGTCGATGATCACAAGATTAAGATGGAGAAAATGCGCTTGAAGATTAGAAAGATTAGAAAATATGCCATTCATAGTGAGGCTTGGTATCATTATGCTATTGGATCAATTGTTACCTTAGTTGCGTTCTTGATCGCATTTGTTGTTGCATTTAAATTCTTTAGCTAGAGAGTTATTTGTTTGTTGCATTTAAGTGTTGTATGAACTTTATGTATGAACTTGTATTAATTTGGTATTTTCGGTGTTGTGTAATGAAGATGAGCTGACAATGGATGTACGATGACCGATGCTCTCCCGAGTTCATTAATGGCGTGCAAACTTTTCTGCTTGCGGCTGAGGCAAACAAGCGGGCGGATGGTTTTATGCCTATATTCGATGATGCTTATTATGTACTATGATTGATTCAGTTTTTCCTTATTAATTGATTGCATCCATGCATTGTAATTTGAATACTAAATTGTTTTATATTTCTTTTGGATTAGTTAAATAAAAGCTATGGCGGACAATATCGGCAGAGAGGGAGAAGAGGCCCTGTTCAATATCATACACCATCCTCGTGGGCCAGATGATGATCAGAATGAAGAAGATTATGACGGCTCCGAATATCTAAACAACACCGGGGAGGGTGATATGATATTTGATTGCGACGACCGAATTGATGAAGTCATGAACTATGATTATGAACATGACGAAGAAAATGTTGATCTTGAAACAACAAAGACCGGCGAGGTATATTTATATAAGCAGGCATCTGGTGATCATCACATGTTTTAAATGACTTGAAGATATATTAACGAATCGATCTTTCTTCTTTCAGCCATCCGGATCGAGCAAATCTTCAGGCAGCAGGATAGTATGAGGCCTGAACAAAAAGTTGAAGGAGGGCGTAAAGTACAATATTGAGGCCATCAAACCTAATGGTGAACCATTAGCGCCTAAGAAGATTGCGTACAAGTTCATTCGTTAGTGCGGAGTTCTTGTGAAGGACCAACTCCCGATCTCCCTTCAAGAATGGAGAGAGCCACCAAAGCCACGTCCAGATCTTACTTTTGTCGATGACAGACAAGAAGTTTTGCTTTGGGAAACTCTCATGGAACATTTCACCCTACCAGATCATTTCACAGATGGAGATGTGGAGAAAGTAAAGGACGCTGCTCTTAGGAAGATGGCAGTTGCATTCAACAACCACAAGAAATGTGTATGGGACAAGTACGTCAAGGGAGGAAGGAAGACTACAATATTCAAGGGAACACTAGAGAAGCAAAGTGCTCATTGGGATGATTTCGTCAAATTCAAGGAATCAGAATTATCTAAGGAACGGTCGAGAATAAACAATGCCAATGCCGCAAAAAGGATAAGTTCCATAAGCTGGGGCCAGGTGGCTACGCGGTGGCAATGCCTAAGTGGGTTAAGTCTGAGAAAGATATGGAGGATGCAGGTGCCACTCCAGTTACATTGAGTTGGCCCCCCAGGTGCAGGACTAGGTTCTATGCGCATGGGGGGGCGTTGGACCGAAAGACAGGCAAAGTTTCGAAGAAGGCATGTCTGAACGGAGCCGAAGATAAGATACTTGTTGCAATAGAAGAGGCTCGATCGGGGGTGTTCGAGCCCAACAGAGAGAACGACGAGCTTACACGTGCCCTGGGAAATCCTGAACACCCGGGAAGAACACGAGGCAAGGGCGTTATTCCGTGGTATGAGGGGTTTTCGGACTGGAACGCCGACTATAGAAGCCATGCAAGAAGGAAGATTGCGGAGGAGAAGAAGAGGAAGATGGAGGAGGAGCAGCGGAAGCAGGACTATGAACGCCTTCAAGGCCTAGAATCAGCGCACGCAGACTTGGCAGTCAAATTCCAGCCGCAGCAGGAGCAGATCGACTCACTTAGCCAGCAAAGGGGGTCTCAGCAGCGGCAGCAGCTAGCGGATGATCCAGCATTGGATAGCACCGTCCCATCCATGCCGAGAAGAAGTGTGGGTTCTGCCCCGGGTGATGCAATGCTGGATAGATACCCCGTGGATGACATCATGGAGAACACTAACTGCGAGCTACACTTCAAAATGAAGAACATATCCATGGAGGATGCCGTTGCTTTTACAAATCCCCCCGAGGCAACCTTCCATTGCAACCCGATTCCAGCGGGCTATGCTCGTGTCTTGGTTGATGAGGTGGTGGACCAATATTCGGGGCTAGAGCTTGACATTCTTGGAGGTGACGAGGAGCACACACTGGGAGAGGCCAAACATCGTATCATCCTATGGAGAAGGGATTGCATCATCTTTCGAAGGTGACCGACACCGTGTTAGCCGACTCCTCGTCGAAGTCCGCCACCGAGTCAGCAGACTCCCGCTCCTCCAAGTCCACCAACGGGTCAGGCCACTCCTCCTCCTCCAAGTCCGGCAAAGCGTCAGGCCACTCCTCCTCCAAGTCCGACACAGCGTCAGACCACTCCTCCTCCCAGTCCGGCACAACTTCAGGCCACTCCTCCTCCAAGTCCGGCACAGCTTCAGGCCACTCCTCCTCCTCCAACAAAGCCACGTTAGCCGTCTCCGCCGCCTCAACAATCACGGAAGAGAGCTGCCGCAGCTATGGTGTGTAGCAGTACAAGTCGAGGTAGTACGGGAGGTACATGCGGAGGCAAGCGATTTCAATATGGTCCTGATGACCCACAAGTATAGGGGATCTATCGTAGTCCTTTTGATAAGTAAGAGTGTCGAACCCAACGAGGAGCAGAAGGAAATGATTAGCGGTTTTCAGCAAGGTATTCTCTGCAAGTACTGAAATAAGCGGTAACAGATAGTTCTGTGACGGGATAAATTGTAAAGAGCAACAAGTAATAATAGAAAATAAAGTGCAGCAAGGTGGCCCAATCCTTTTGTAGCAAAGGACAAGCCGGAACAAACTCTTATAATAGGAAAAGCACTCCCGAGGACACATGGGAATATCGTCAAGCTAGTTTTCATCACGTTCATATGATTCACGTTCGATACTTTGATAATTTGATATGTGGGTGGACTGGTGCTTGGGTGCTGTTCTTACTTGAACAAGCATCCCACTTATGATTAACCTCTATTGCAAGCATCCGCAACTACAACAAAAGTATTAAGGTAAACCTAACCATAGAATGAAACATATGGATCCAAATCAGCCCCTTACGAAGCAACGCATAAACTAGGGTTTAAGCTTCTGTCACTCTAGCAACCCATCATCTACTTATTACTTCCCAATGCCTTCCTCTAGGCCCAAATAATGGTGAAGTGTTATGTAGTCGATGTTCACATAACACCACTAGAGGCTAGACAACATACATCTTATCAAAATATCAAACGAATACCAAATTCACATGACTACTAATAGCAAGACTTCTCCCTTGTCCTCAGGAACAAACATAATTACTCACAAAGCATATTCATGTTCATAATCAGAGGGGTAATAATATGCATATAGGATTTGAACATATGATCTTCCACCAAATAAACCAACTAGCATCAACTACAAGGAGTAATCAACACTACTAGCAACCTACTAGCACCAATCCCGGACTTCGAGACAAGAATTGGATACAAGAGATGAACTAGGGTTTGGAGATGAGATGGTGCTGGTGAAGATGTTGATGGAGATTGCCCTCTCCCAATGAGAGGAGCATTGGTGATGACGATGGTGATGATTTCCCCCTCCCGGAGGGAAGTATCCCCGACAGAACAGCTCTGTCGGAGGTCTAGATTGGATCCGCCAAGGTTCCGCCTCATGGTGGCAGAGTCTCGTCTCGAAATGTTCCTTCTTATTTTTTTCTCATTGAAAGACTTCATATAGGAGAAGATGGACGTCGGAGAGCCACCAGGGGGCCCACGAGGTAGGGGGCGCGCCCTAGGGGGGGGGGGGCGCCCCCCACCCTCATGAGCAGGGTGTGGGCCCCCTGGCCTTCATCTTTGATGAGGATTTTTCTTTATTTATTTTAAGATGTTCTGTGGAGTTTCAGGACTTTTGGAGTTGCGCAGAATAGGTCTCTAATATTTGCTCCTTTTCCAGCCCAGAATTCCAGCTGCCGGCATTCTCCCTCCTTATGTAAACCTTGTAAAATAAGAGAGAATAGCCATAAGTATTGTGACATAAAGTGAAATAATAGTCCATAATGCGATAAATATCAATATAAAAGCATGATGAAAAATGGACGTATCAGGTCCAAGCCTCGCGCCTCTTCCGCAAAGGCCTTACGACAAGTCCGAGGAGGAAAACGCAGCCATAGTGAAGGCCCATGTGGAAGCCCATTTTGCAACGAAACCGCCACCGCCGCCAACGGAGAAAGTGCCTGAGGAAAAGATTGACCACTTCATTCATATGGCTAGAGCACCAGCTCCCAAGCCTATTTAGACAGACTATGAGCGCCACCTCAGGAAGTTAAATCGAGCACGTCTACGGAATGAGGCGAGCTCGAGCACGAGGAAATCAGCTGGCAAAAAATGCGGTAAAACTGTTCCCCAGCTGGGAGAACAGGCGGCGCAATCAATCCTCTCGCTTGTTGTGCCAATAACACATGAGAGTACGCGCGCCCAATATTATTGTGGGAAAACCGTTAACGTTCCCCAGCTGGGCGATCTGGTAATAACTGAGCAGCATATAACGCAGGCTGAAATGCTCAAGATCACTGTTGGACAACTCCTCGATATCGAGCCCATGTCTCCGCTTAGAGAGGAGGAAATAAAACAGAAATATGTTTGAGGCCAACCTTTGGTCGAGCCAGACGAGGTCAAGAAGCTCCCAACGAGAATGTATGAATTGCATCAATGGTACATGAACATTATCAAGATTTCCAATCGAGAGTCCCTCATGGTGAATGTCAAGAAGGATCATTACTTCCATGAGAAAGTTGTGTCCCTTGAGTATTTAGAACTATTTCAGTTATACAATCAAGACACACTCGACAAATCTATCGTCAGTTGCTATTGTCTGTAAGTGATTTCTTTCTGTAATTTAAGTCCCAAGCTAGCTGTAGTGATCATTTTGATCAATCATTACCTATAATTATCCTCACTATATTTTTTTCTGTGGTATTATGCAGGATGAAGATGTATGAAATGAAAAAAAGTGCACGCTATGGCATTGGGTTCATTGACCCAAATACCATTAATGAATACACATGGAAATTAGATACATATTATCGAGCAAGTGTAGAGGAAAGCATGCTAGAGTTCTTCAAGCACCTCAAATACAATGAAGATATACTACTTCCTTACAACTTCCTGTGAGTCACACTGTCTTGTACTACAAATTCTGTTTTTGCTTACTAGCTAGCTACATGTTTTTGCTTACATATATATGCCTGCTTAATTAAGACATGCAAACGTGTGTGCATGCAGTTTTCACTGGATCTTGTTAATAATTAAAGTTGATGAAGGAACAGTTGAAGTACTGGACTCACTACTTAAGAAAGAAAGTGACTACACCATCGTGAAGGGGATAGTCGACAGGTAATTTCAATCATTATTAACTTTATCTCGGCCTATTTAATTAGTTCGTAATTTCCTGATAACAACTATTTAATAACCCCTTTATTCATTTTCTTTGTCGGCGGGCAGGTCTTGGGCAAAGTTCATCAACGCCACTCTAGGCCAATGGAAACAAAAGCTGAAATGGTATCGACCCAAGGTAAGTAATTAAGTAGTACTAGCTAGCTGCCATCTATTTAATTATCATGCTTGATTAATTATTATATGATCAAATTCCATTCTCGTAAAGGCCCTGAAGCAGGCGCCGGGGAATGATTGATACGTCTCCGTCATATCTACTTTTCCAAACACTTTTGCCCTTGTTTTGGACTCTAACTTGTATGATTTGAATGGAACTAACCCGGACTGACGCTGTTTTCAGCAGAATTGCCATGATGTTGTTTTATGTGCAGAAAACAAAAGTTCTTGGAATGACCTGAAACTCTATGGAATACCTTACAATAAATAATAAAAAATCCTCGCCAAAGATAAAGACCAGGGGGCCCACACCCTGCTCACGAGGGTGGGGGCGCCCCCCCTAGGGTGCGCCCCCTACCTCGTGGGCCCCCTGGAGACTTCCCGACGCCAGCTCCAACTCTATATATTTTCTTTCGGGGAGAAAAAATAGAAGAGAAGAAATCATCGTGTTTACGATATGGAGCCACCGCCAAGCCCTAAAACCTCTCGGGAGGGCTGATCTGGAGTCCGTCCGGGGCTCCGGAGAGGGGAATCCGTCGCCGTTGTCATCATTAACCATCCTCCATCACCAATTTCATGATGCTCACCGCCGTGCGTGAGTAATTCCATCGTAGGCTTGCTGCACGGTGATGGGTTGGATGAGATTTATCATGTAATCGAGTTAGTTTTGTTAGCGTTCGATCCCTAGTATCCACTATGTTCTGAGATTGATGTTGCTATGACTTTGCTATGCTTAATGCTTGTCACTAGGGCCCGAGTGCCATGATTTCAGATCTGAACCTATTATGTTTTCATCAATATATGAGTTTTCTTCATCCTATCTTGCAAGTCTATAGTCACCTATTATGTGTTATGATCCGTTAACCCCGAAGTGACAATAATCGGGATACTTACCGGTGATGACCATAGTTTGAGGAGTTCATGTATTCACTATGTGCTAATGCTTTATTCCGGTTCTCTATTAAAAGGAGGCCTTAATATCCCTTAGTTTCCATTAGGATCCCGCTGCCACGGGAGGGTAGGACAAAAGATGTCATGCAAGTTCTTTTCCATAAGCACGTATGGCAGGAATACATGCCTACATTACATTGATGAACTGGAGCTACATCTGTGTCACCCTATGTTATGACTGTTACATGATGAACCGCATCCGGCATAATTATCCATCATTGATCCATTGCCTACGAGCTTTCCATATACTGATTTACGCTTATTTACTTTCCCGTTGCTATTGTTACAATCACTACAAAATACCAAAAAACATTACTTTGCTTTCGTTACTCTTTTGTTACCGTTACTATCACGATCATATTACTTTGCTACTAAACACTTTGCTGCAGATACAGAGTTTCCAAGTGTGGTTGAATTGACAACTCAGCTGCTAGTACTTGAGAATATTCTTTGGCTCCCCTTGTGTAAAATCAATAATTTTGGGTTGAATACTCTATCCTCGAAAGCTGTTGCGATCCCCTATACTTATGGGTTATCAGTGATCTGTGTGGATACTACGTTTGCGAGAACATTCGCATGATGGCGTCCGAAAGGAGCAGATCTCAAAAACAGGACTGGGTACGTTTGTTAGAACACTATTCACAATTTTTACACCATTATCGATATCTAGTCACATAACTAATACACATGCATATTGATCTCTTTCTTAACAGTTCAGAGATGTGCGGGAGAAGCTCCTACCAACGGAGCGCATACAAGCAATTCAAGAGGAACTAGCGGGATTTTTGCTCGACCAGGCCATAGATACGAACGGAGAATACTATTACCCGCTACCGCCCCCATGAACCACTTCCAATTGTCATCGTGCTCTGAAGGCACCAATTAGGCTAATGCCACTCGCTCCGAAGGCACCAATTAGGAGAAATTGTATATAGTATATAGTGTATATCATCGAATGTCTCACAACCACCTTTAGTCCCCACACTTTAGTGCCGGTCACCGAACCGGCACTAAAGGGCCTTACGAACCGGTGCTATAGCCCAGTTTTGCACTAGTGGTACATAAGGTTGCGGTGGTGGAAATAGGGTTTCATGGTGCTCCTGGATGTTTGCGGGGTATATGGATATATATAGGAGGAAGAAGTAGGTCGGTGGAGCAACGAGGGGCCCATGAGGGGGCGGGCACGCCCAGGGGGTAGCCGCGCCCCCTGCCTTGTGGCCGCCTCGTTTATTGCTTGACATCCACTCCAAGTCCCCTGGATCACGTTTGTTCCAAAAATCACGTTCCCGAAGGTTTCATTCCATTTGGACTCCGTTTGATATTCCTTTTCTACGAAACACTGAAATAGGCAAAACCAAAAATTTGGGCTGGGCCTCCTGTTAATATTATAGTCCCAAAAATAATATAAATGTGTAAAATAAAGCCCATTAACATCCAAAACAGATAATATAATAGCATGGAACAATCAAAAGTTATAGATACGTTGGAGACGTATCAAGCATCCCCAAGCTTAATTCCCGCTCATCCTCGAGTAGGTAAATTATAAAAATAGAATTTTTGATGTGGAATGCTTCCTAACATATTTCTCAATGTAATTTTTCTTTATTGTGGCATGAATGTTCAGATCCGAAAGATTCAAGATAAAAGTTTATTATTGACATAAAAATAATAATACTTCAAGCATACTAACTAAGCAATCATGTCTTCTCAAAATAACATGGCCAAAGAAAGTTCATCCCTACAAAATCATATAGTTTGGTCATGCCCCATTTTCGTCACACAAGAATGCTCTCATCATGCACAACCCCGATGACAAACCAAGCAATTTCTTCACACTTTAGTAATCTCAATCTTTTTTCAACTTTCACGGAATACATGAGCGTGAGCCATGTATATAGCACTATGGGTGGAATAGAATATAATGAAGGGGGTTATGTGGAGAAGACAAAAAAAGGAGAAAGTATCACATCGACGTGGCTAATCAATGGGCTAGGGAGATGCCCATCAATTGATGTCAATACAAGGAGTAGGGATTGCCATGCAACGAATGCACTAGAGCTATAAATATATGAAAGCTCAACAAAAGAAACTAAGTTGGTGTGCATCCAACTTGCTTGCTCACGAACACCTAGGGCACTTGAGGAGGCCCATTGTTGGAATATACAACCCAAGATCTATAATGAAAAGTTCTCACTAGTATATGAAAATGACAAAACAAGAGACTCTCTATCATAAAGATCATGGTGCTACTTTGAAGGACAAGTGTGGAAAAAGGATAGTAGCATTGCCCCTTTTTAATTTTTTTGGGCCTTCTTTTTTATTTTTCTTTTTTTTGGCCTTTCTATCTTTTTATATATATTTATTTGGGACAATGCTCTATTAATGATGATCATCACACTTCTATTTATTTACAACTCAATGATTACAAGTTGATACTAGAACAAGATATGACTATATGAATGCCTCAGGCGGTGTACTGGGATGTGCAATGACTCATGAGTGACATGTATGAAAAAATTATGAACGGTGGCTTTGCCACAAATACGATGTCAACTACATCATCAGGCAAGGCAATATGACAATGATGATGTGTGTCATAATAAACGGAACGGTGGAAAATTGCATGTCAATATATCTCGGAATGGCTATGAAAATGCCATAATAGGTATGCATGGTGGCTATTTTGAGAAAGATATAAGGAGGTTTATGTGTTACAGAGCGTATCGTATCACGGGATTTGGATGCACCGGCGAAGTTTGCACCAACTCTCAAGGTGAGAAAGGGCAATGCACGGTACCGAAGAGGCTAGCAATGATGGAAGGGTGAGAGTGCTTATAATCCATGGGCTCGACATTAGTCATAAAGAACTCACATACTTATTACAAAAATCTACAAGTCATCAAAAACCAAGTATTACACGCATACTCCTTGGGGGATAGATTGGTAGGAAAAGACTACCGCTCGTCCCCGACCGCCACTCATAAGGAAGACAATCAAATAACACTGCATGTTTCAAATTTGTTATACAACGTTTACCATACGTGCATGCTACGGGACTTGCAAACTTCAACACAAGTATTTCTCAAATTCACAACTACTCAACTAGCACAACTTTGATATCACTATCTCCATATCTCAAAACAATCATCAAGTATCAAACTTCTCTTAGTATTCAATGCACTTATATGAAAGTTTATATTATGCCTAAAAGCAAATTGCCATGTTGTTCTAAAGGACTCTCAAAATAATATAAGTGAAACATGAGAGTTCAGTTATTTCTATAAAATAAAACCACTGCCGTGCTCTAAAAGATATAAGTGAAGCACTAGAGAAAAAACTATATAGCTCAAAAGATATAAGTGAAGCACATAGAATAAAAACTATATAGCTCAAAAGATATAAGTGAAGCACATAGAGTATTCTAACAAATCCCAATTCATGTCTGTCTCTCTCAAAAGGTGTGTACAGCAAGGATGATTATGGTAAAATAAAAATCAAATACTCAAATAATACAAGACGCTCCAAGCAAAACACATATCATGTGGCGAATAAAAATATAGCTCCAAGTAAAGTTACCGATGAACGAACATGAAAGAGGGGATGCCTTCCGGGGCATCCCCAAGCTTAGGGTTTTTGGTGTCCTTGTATTTTACCTTGGGGTGCCATGGGAATCCCCAAGCTTAGGCTCTTTCCACTCCTTGTTCCATAATCCATCAAATCTTTACCCAAAACTTGAAAACTTCACAACACGAAACTTAAAAGAAAATCTTCGCGAGCTCCGTTAGTAAAAGAAAACAAACCACCACTTCAAGGTACTGTAATGAACTCATTCTTTATTTATATTGGTGTTAAACCTACTGCATTCCAACTTCTCTATGGTTTATAAACTCTTTTACTAGCCATAGATTTATCAAAATAAGCAAACAACACACGAAAAACAGAATCTGTCAAAAACAGAACAGTATGTAGTAATCTGTAGGTTTCGAATACTTATGGAACCCCAAAAATTCTAAAATAAGTTTCTGGACGTGAGTAATTTATCTATTAATCATCTGAAAAAAGAATTAACTAAATATAATTCTCCAGTAAAAAATGGCAGCAATTCTAGTCAGCGCTAAAGTTTCTGTTTTTTTACAGCAAGATCAAAAAGACTTTCCCCAAGTCTTCCCAACGGTTCTACTTGGCACAAACACCAATTAAACACAAAAAACACAACCAAAACAGAGGCTATATAAATTATTTATTACTAAAAAGTATCAAAAATCAAGGAATAAAAATAAAATTGGGTTGTCTCCCAACAAGCGCCATCGTTTAACGCCCCTAGCTAGGCATAAAAGCGAAGATAGATCTAGGTATTGTCATCGTTGTTATGCAATCCATAAGTGTCTCTCATAATAGATTCATATGGTAATTTTATTTTATTTCTAGGAAAGTGTTCCATGCCCTTGCTTAACGGAAATTGGAATCTAATATTCCCTTCCTTCATATCAATAATTGCACCAATCGTTTTGAGGAAAGGTCTACCAAGAATAATAGGACATGAAGGATTGCAATCTATATCAAGAACAATGAAATCTACGGGCACATAGTTCCTATTTGCAACAATAAGAACATCATTAATCTTTCACATCGGTTTCTTAATGGTGGAATCCGCAAGGTGCAAGTTTAGAGAACAATCATCAAATTCACGGAAACCTAGCAAATCACACAAAGTTTTTGGAACATGGAAACACTAGCACCCAAATCACACAAAGCATAGAATTCATGATCTTTAATTTCAATTTTAATTGTAGTTTCCCACTCATCATAAAGTTTTCTAGGGATAGAAACTTCCAACTCAAGTTTTTCTTCATAAGATTGCTTCAAAGCGTCAACGATATGTTTGGTCAAAAGTTATAGATACGTTGGAGACATATGAGTGGTCATTTGATTAACGGTATCACATCATTAGAGAATGATGTGATTGACTTGACCCATTCCGTTTAGCTTAGCACTTGATCATTTTAGTTCACTGCTATTGCTTTCTTCATGACTTATACATGTTCATATGACTATGAGATTATGCAACTCCCGATTACCAGAGGAAACACTTTGTGTGCTACCAAACGTCACAACGTAACTGGGTGATTATAAAGGTGCTCTACAGGTGTCTCCGATGGTACTTGTGGAGTTCGCATAGATCGAGATTAGGATTTGTCACTCCGATTGTCAGAGAGGTATCTATGGACCCTCTCGATAATGCACACCACTATAATCCTTGCAAGCAATACAACTAATGAGTTAGTTGAAGGATGATGCATTACGGAATGAGTAAAGAGACTTGCCGGTAATGAGATTGAAATAGGTATTGAGATACCGACGATCGAATCTCGGGCAAGTAACATACCGATGACAAAGGGAACAACGTATGTTGTTGTGCGGTTTGACTGATAAAGTTCTTCATAAAATGTGTAGGAGCCAATATGAGTATCCAGGTTCCGCTATTGGTTATTGACCGGAGACGTGTCTTGGTCATGTCTACATAGTTCTCGAACCCGTAGGGTCCGCACGCATAATGTCCGGTGATGATCGGTAATATGAGTTTATGTGTTTTGATGTACCTAAGGTAGTTCGGAGTCCCGGATGAGACCGGGGACATGACGAGGAGTCTCGAAATGGTCGAGATGTAAAGATCGATATATTGGACGATTATATTCGGACATCAGAAAGGTTCCGAGTGATTCAGGTATTTTTCAGAGTACCGGAGAGTTATGGGAATTCGGCGGGGAGTATATGGGCCTTATTGCACTTTAGGGGAAAGAGAGAGGGGAGGCTGCGCGTCCCCCGAAGGCTTAGTCCAAATTGGACTAGGGGGAGGGGCTGCGCCCCCTCCTTCCTTCTCTTCTCTTTTCCCTTTCCTTTTCTCCTACTCCTACTACATGGAAGGGGGGAATACTACTCCCGGTGGGAGTAGGACCCCCCAGGGCGCGCCATAGTAGAGGGCCGGACCTCCACCTCCTCCACTCCTTTATATACTAGGGAGGGGGGCACCCCATGGACACACAAGTTGATCATTGATCCCTTAGCCGTGTGCGGTGCCCCCCTCCACCATAATCCACCTCGATCATATCGCAGCGGTGCTTAGGCGAAGCCCTGCATGGGTAGCAACATCATCACCGTCATCACGCTGTCGTGCTGACGGAACAATCCCTTGAAGCTCTGCTGGATTGGAGTTCGTGGGACGTCATCGAGCTGAACGTGTGCTATACTCGAAGGTGTTGCGCGTTCGGTACTTGGATCAGTCGGATGGTGAAGACGTTCGACTATATCAACCGTGTTCTCATAACGCTTCCACTTACGGTCTACGAGGGTATGTGGACGATACTCTTCCCTCTCGTTGCTATGCATCACCATGATCTTGTGTGTGCGTAGGAAATTTTCTAAATTACTGCATTCCCCAACAGTGGCATCCGAGCCGGGTTTATGCATAGATGTTATATGCACGAGTAGAACACAAAGGAGTTGTGGGCGTGGGTATATACATATTGCTTACCGTCACTAGTTGATTCTTGATTCAGCGTCATTGTTGGATGAAGCGTCCCAGACCGACATTACGTGTACGCTTACGCGAGACTGGTTCTACCGACGTGCTTCGCACACCGGTGGCTAGTGGGTGTCTGTTTCTCCAGCTTTAGTTGACTCGGATTCAATGAACATGGTTCTTTATGAAGATCAAAAAGCAATCACTATACCGCGTTGTGGTTTTTGTTGCATAGGTAAGAATGGTTCTTGCTCTGCCCGTAGCAGCCACGTAAAACTTGCAACAACAAAGTAGAGGACGTCTAACTTATTTTTGCAGGGCATGTTGTGATGTGATATGGTCAAGACGTGATGAGATATAAATTTTTGTATGACATGATCATGTTTTGTTAAAGTTGTCGGCAACTGGCAGGAGCCTTATGGTTGTCTCTTCATTGCATAAGATGCAAGCGCCATATAATTGCTTTACTTTATTGCTATGCGATAGCAATAGTTGCAAAAGCAATAATTGATGAGACGACCATATCATGACACGTTGATAAAGATCAAGATGATGGAGATCATAGTGTCATGCCGGTGACGATGGAGATCATGACGGTGCTTTGGAGATGGAGATCACAGGCACAAGATGATGATGGCCATATCATATCACTTATATTGATTGCATGTGATGTTTATCCTTTATGCATCTTATTCTGCTTGATTGACGTAGCATTATAAGATGATCTCTCACTAAATTTCAAGGTACAAGTGTTCTCACTGAGTATGCACCATTGTCAAAGTTCGTCGTGCTGAGACACCACGTGATGATCGATGTGATAAGCTCTACGTTCACACACAATGGGTGCAAGCCAGTTTTGGACACGCAGAAATACTCGGGTTAAACTTGACGAGCCTAGCATATGTAGATATGGCCTCGGAACACTTGAGAAGGAAAGGTCGAGCATGAAGCATATAGTAGATATGATCAACATAGTGATGTTCACCATTGAAAACTACTCCATCTCACATGATAATCGGACATGGTTTAGTTGATTTGGGTCACGTGATCATTTAGATGACTAGAGGGATGTCTGTCCAAGTGGGAGTTCTTAAGTAATATGATTAATTGAACTTTAATTTATCATGAACTTAGTCCTGATAGTATTTGCATAACTATGTTGTAGATCAATAGCTCGCGATGTAGCTCCCCGTTTATTTTTGATATGTTCCTAGAGATAAACTATATTGAAAGATGATAATAGCAATGATGCAGGCTAGGTCCGTGATCTAAGGATTATCCTCAATGCTGCGTAGAAGAATTATGTCCTTGATAGGTGACAGACCTATTGCAGGAAAAGATACAGACGTTATGAACATTTGGTAAAGCTCGGTATGATAACTACTTGATAGTTTAGTGCACCATGCTTTACGGCTTAGAACCGGGACTTCAAAAACGTTTTGAATGCCACAGAGCATATTAGATGTTCTAAGAGTTGAAATTGGTATTTCATACTCATGCCCGTGTCAAGAGGTACAAGACCTCTGACAAGCACTTTGCCTACAATATGGAGGAGAATAGCTCAGCTAGTGAGCATGTGCTCAGAATGCTTGAGTATTACAATCACTTGAATCAAGTGGGAGTTAATATTCCATATAAGATAGTGATTGACAGAGTTCTCTAGTCACTATCACCAAGTTACTAAAACTTCGTGAAGAACTATAATATGCAAGGGATAATGGAAACGATTCCCAAGCTCTTCGTGATGCTGAAATCGACGAAGGTAGAAATCAAGAAAAATATCAAGTGTTGATGGTTGACAAGGCCACTAGTTTCAAGAAAACGACAAAGGGAAGAAGGGGAACTTCAAGAAGAATGGCAAGCAAGTTGCTGCTCAAGTGAAGAAGACCAAGTCTAGACCTAAGCCTGAGACTAAGTGCTTCTACTGCAAAGGGACTGGTCACTGGAAGCAGAACTGCCCCAAGTATTTGGCGAATAAGAAGGATGGCAAAGTGAACAAAGGTATATTTGATATACAAGTTATTGTTGTGTACTTACTAGTGTTTATAGCAGCCCCTTAGTATTTGATACTAGTTCAGTTGCTAAAGATTAGTAACTCGAAACAGGAGTTGCAGAATGAACAGAGACTAGTTAAGGGTGAAGTGACGATGTGTGTTGGAAGTGGTTCCAAGATTGATATGATCATCATCGCACACTCCCTATGCTTTCGGTATTAGTGTTGAACCTAAATAAATGTTATTTGTGTTTGCGTTAAGCATGAATATGATTTGATCATGTTTATTGCAATACGGTTATTCATTTAAAGTTAGAGAATAATTGTTGTTCTGTTTACATGAATAAAACCTTCAATGGTCATACACCCAAGGTGAATGGTTTATTGAATCCCGATCGTAGTGATACACATATTCATAATATTGAAGACAAAAGATGCAAAGTTAATAATGATAGTGCAACTTATTTGTGGCACTGCCGTTTAGGTCATATTGGTGTAAAGCGCATGAAGAAAATCCATGCTGATGGGCTTTTGGAAGAACTTGATTATGAATTAGTTGATGCTTGCGAACCATGCCTCATAGGGAAGATGACTAAGACTCCGTTCTCCGGAACAATGGAGCAAGCAACTTACTTATTGGAAATAATACATACTTATGTATGTGATCTGGTAAGTGTTAAGGCTCGCAGCGGGTATTGTTATTTTCTGACCCTCACAGATGATTTGAGAAGATATGGGTATATCTACTTCATGAAACATAAGTCTGAAACATTTGAAAAGTTCAAACAATTTTAGAGTGAAGTGGAAAATCATCGTAAAAAGAAAATAAAGTTTCTATGATCTGATCGCAGAGGCGAATATTTGAGTTACGTGTTTGGTCTTCATTTGAAACAATGCGGAATAGTTTCGCAACTCACACCACCTGGAACACCACAGCGTAATGGTCTGTCCGAACATCGTAACCGTGCTTTATTAGATATGGTGCAATCTATGATGTTTCTTACCGATTTACCACTATCGTTTTGGGGTTATGTGTTAGAGACAACTACATTCACATTAAATAGGGCACCATCTAAATCCATTGAGACGACACCATATGAACTGTGATTTGGCAAGAAACCAAAGTTGTCGTTTCTTAAAGTTTGGGGTTGCGATGCTTATGTGAAAAAGTATTATCTTGATAAGCTCAAACCCAAATCGGAGAAATGTGTCTTCATAGGATACCCAAAGGAGACAGTTGGGTACACCTTCTATCAAAGATTCAAAGGCAAGGCATTCATTGCTAAGAGTGGATCCTTTCTAGAGAAGAAGTTTCTCTCGAAATAAGTGAGTGGGAGGAATGTAGAACTTGATGAGGTAACTGTACCTTCTCCCAAATTGGAAAGTAGTTCACCAAAGAAATCAGTTCTAGTGATTTCTACACTAATTAGTGAGGAAGCCAATGATGATGATCATGAAACTTCAGATCAAGTTACTACCGAACCTCGTAGGACAACCAGAGTATGCTCCGCACCAGAGTGGTACGACAATCCTTTCTGGAAGTCATGTTACTAGACCATGACGAACCTACGAACTATGAGGAAGTGATGATGAGCCCAGATTCCGCGAAATGGATTAAGGCCATGAAATCTGAGATGGGATCCATGTATAAAGAGCAAAGTATGGACTTTAATTGACTTGCCCAATGAGTGGAAAGCCATAGAAAATAAATGGATCTTCAAGGTGTTACTATCTACAAAGCTCGAATTGTCGCAAAAATGTTTTCGACATGTTCAAGGTGTTGACTACGATGAGATTTTCTCACTCGTATCGATGCTTAAAAGTATGTCTGAATCATGTTAGCAGTTGCCGCATTTTATGAAATGTGGCAAATGGATGTCAAAAGTGCATTCCTTAATGGATTTCTTAAAGAACAGTTGTATATGATGCAACCAGAAGGTTTTGTCGATCCAAAAGGTGCTAACAAAGTGAGCAAGCTCCAGCGGTCCGTTTATGGACTTGTGTAAGCATATCGGAGTTGGAATATATGCTTTCATAAAGTGATCAAAGCATATGGTTTTATACAAACTTGCGGTGTAGCCTGTATTTACAAGAAAGTGAGTGGGAGCACTACAGTATTTCTGATAAGTATATGTGAATGACATATTGTTGATCGGAAATAATGTAGAATTTTCTGGAATGCATAAAGGAGTGTTTGAAAAGAGTTTTTCAAAGAAAGACCTCGATGAAGCTGCTTACACATTTAGCATCAAGATCTATAGAGATAGATCAAGACGCTTGATAAGTTTTTTCAATGAGTACATACCTTGACAAGATTTTGAAGTAGTTCAAAATGGAACAGTCAAAGAAGGAGTTCTTGCCTGTCACTACTAGGAAAAGGCCTACTAGTGGCGCACCAGTTTTGCCTACTAATGGCGCACTACTGGTGCGCCACTAGTACCATGCCACTAGTATTTTTTACTAATGGCGCATCACTGGTGCGCCATTAGTGGTGCGCCATTAGTATACGCCATGGTGCGCCATTATTATAGGCCACTGGTGCGCCATTAGTATAGGCGACGGTGCGCCATTAGTATTTTTGAATTTTGAGGAAGGAAAATAGTAGTGGCGCACCGTCTAACCCCCACTGTGCGCCATTGCTATTTTTGAATTTTGAATTTGGATCTGGATCGTGATTTTTTTGCCCATTTTTTGCTCGTTTTTTTGCTCGTTTTGGCACAATATTATTTCAAATTTTGTTCTTGTTTTTGGATCTTGTACGTTCGTTTGCCGTGTTGTTTTGCCGGAGAGGAGTTCGCCGAAGAGGAGGAGGTCACCGGAGAGGCGCTCGCCTACATCGCCGGAGAGGAGGTGGAGGTCGCCGGAGAGGAGTTCACCGGAGCATCGGAGAGGAGGAAGGAGAAACCATGAGGGGATGGGAGGAGAGGAGGGAGGAGGAGCTCACCGGAGAGGAGGGAGGAGGAGCTCACCGGAGAGGAGGGAGGAGAAACCGTGAGGAGAGGGGAGGGGAGGAGAGGAGGGAGGAGGGTAGTATGGTGGAGGAGAGAAGGGAAGATGGAGGGGAGGAGAGGAGGAGATGGAGTGGAGGAGAGGTGGAGTGGAGGAGAAGAATGAAGATGTAAGGAGGAGAGGACCACGCCCAGCCATATATACGACATAGTAATGGCGCACCGCGGGCAGGTGCGCCATTACTAACTTTTTTTTATTTTTTCATTTATTTTGAATTTTGAAGGTGGGAAGATACTAATGGCGCACCATGGGCAGGTGCGCCATTAGTAACTTTTTTTATTTTTTTGACTTATTTTGAATTTTGAAGGCGGGAAGATAGTAATGGCGCACCATGGGCAGGGGCGCCATTAGTAAGTTTGAATTTTTTTAATTTTTTTGCCTCTCCAGATCTTAAAAGCCCCGTATCTTTTTTCCTGTTAGGTTTTTGAGGATTTTGAAAATTCGGATGTAACTTTTCAAGTAGATGATTTTTCATATAAAAAACTTTTTTATCTGAGTTCGTACGCAAAAGTTATGCCCATTTTACAAATTCTGGAGAGATTTCGCAAATAAAGTCCAAATTCATATTTGTAAATTTTCACAACAACAAGACCACATATCACATGGGAATCTTATTTTCTTTTATTTTTTTGACATTTCCATCATTTTTTTAAAACTGAAAAGGCGGTCCACCGGGGGGGGTGCATTCGGTGGAAGTGGTGGCCAAGTTACTAATGTCGCACCACTCCCACGGTGTGCCATTAGTAGTCTAAAAAATAAAAAAAATTGAATCTTTTTTGAAACATAATTACTAATGGCGCATCGTGGGAGTGGTGCGCCATTACTAGTTTGAACTAGTAATGGCGCACCATCCCACGGTGCGCCATTAGTAGTTTTGGAAAAATTAAAAAAAAATACTATTGGCGCACCGCGGATGTGGTGCGCCATTAGTATTTAGTAATGACACACCACATGTATAGTGCGCCATTAGTGTCCATATTGGCTATAACTGTTTTTGTAGTAGTGTGTGTTGCAAGGTGTGAAGTTGAGTAAAGACTCAAAACCCAACCACAGCAGAAAATAGAAAGAGAATGAGAAGTCATTCCCTATGCCTCAGTCATAGGTTCTATAAACTATGCTATGCTGTTTACCAGTCCTATTGTATACTTAGCATGATTCTGGCATGGGGGTACAATAGTGATCTAGGAGTAGATCACTGGACAACGGTCAAAATTATCCTTAGAGGACTAAGGAAATATTTCTCGGTTATGGAGGTGATAAACAGAGTTCATCGTAAAGAGTTATGTTGATGCAAGCTTTTTACATCGATCTAGATGACTCTAAGTCTCGATCTGGATACATATTGAAAGTGGGAGCAATTAGCTAGAATAGCTACGTGCAGAGCATTGTAGACATAGAAATTTGTGAAATACATACGGATCTGAATTTTGCAGACCCGTAGACTAAACTTCTCTCACAAGAAAAACATGATCACTCTTTGGGTGTTAATCACATAGCAATGTGAACTAGATTATTGACTCTAGTAAACCCTTTGGGTATTAGTTGTGAGAACCCGGAATTAACTTCTAGACCCTCCTATGTATATTTGTCAACCCCAGGATCATTGTTGACAGCACAATGAAATGATATCATTGCACAATACATAAAAATATTACAAGTAATATATATTGTCACAAGACATGCATAGCGAAATGTCTCATGACACTTATTACATTCAGAAAAACAGCGGAAAGTACAATGCGTAGCGACAACATCTCAGCCACAGGCAGTCGATGTAGTCCACGTGACCTCACTCCTACGGATCGCCATAGTAGTCGTAGTCATCACCTTCATCTCCATGCAACTCTTTTGTCAGCAAAATTATTGCCCTGAGTACATTACGTATTCAACATGCCTCCCTCGGGGAAGGACCTAATAGCTACATGTGGCTTCAAAGGAAGGCTGTATGGCTCATTTGCATAAAGTTAATTTGTTTGTCAAATAAAGTAGTTGGATAAAAGCAGTTTTAGATGAAAACATGTTTTATTTCTAGAACAACTTTCATCAAGTGAGGATCCTCGATCAGCTCACGTCCTTCATAGGTTTCAAGCATAGGGGCAAAGAGGGAATAAGCAAGATAGGTCCTGTACGTCAAGAAAGATTCATGTGCTGTCCTTGACCGTGGACACGGCTTTTTGAATAGTTCTACACTCTGCAGAGGTTGTACACTATACCCACACGACACAATCCCGACTTGTTGCCACTAGCCGTCGCTAGCGTAGTACACCATCTGGTATACCGGCAGGGAGATTGTGACGAGGTCTTTGGACTAGATGCCCCAAAGATGTGACATGCCCACCGGGTCTGGCGCACGGAACTAAGAGTACGTCCTCAAACCGGTCCCCCATCTGTGCCGAGGATACTCCCCACATGGCAGCTATCCCATCTGCGATATAGCGGCATCGACACCTAAGGCTGACTAGCTTACTTGACCAAGCCAGTGCCCATATAGCATGTGGTTGTACTGTTATCACAATCTTCAAATCCAAGACTTATTAGGCCTTAAGCGGCACAGACGACTGATTGCCCCCTTCAACTCGTGAAGGGCAGCCAATCACTCCTTCAATCCTTGATTCAGCTGTCACCCGCGCCAGTATTCAGATGGTAAGTTTCACCCAGAGTAGAAGAGGATAGAGAAGGTCAACAAGGCCAACTTGCCTAGCTCAGCGAGCTCAAGAAATAAGTTTCAAGTGTCAATGACTAAAAGGACATTCAACAAAGCACCTATAGGGTAATAAGAATGGCTAAGCATTTCTACTCTACCAGAATACTATATAATTCTACTCGGGTGTCAAGTGAATAGACGACAAGAGGATCAGGGTAATGTGTCAATCGACACACTAGCTACGAGAACTAAAATAGCATGCATATAGTAACCATAAAACACAATGCAATTTTGTAAACATAGGATAAGTATGATCAAAGAAGGAGGCATGCCTTCGTTGTCGAGTCCTTCTTCGGTAACCTGATTCTGTCCTTGTCCAACATCGTCATCACTCCCTACTTGTCGTAATGATAGCAAAAGACAAACAATAAATGGCAAAGCAATAGAAAATCCAAATAACATCCAAAACAAATTAAGAGTGGATGGATAGCAAGATACTGATCAAGATGGAGATTCCAAAAGGAGATAACGTGACTAGAAGGTAAGTAGAGGACTCGATGAATTGATAGGGTTTAGGTTGATGATGGATAATCAAGGCTTGCCAACAATACTAACATTCTAATACGAACTATGGTACTAACTGTTGGAAATATGCCCTAGAGGCAATAATAAAATGGTTATTATTATATTTCTTTGTTCATGATAATTTTCTATTGTTCATGCTATAATTGTGTTATCCAAAAATCGTAATACATGTGTGAATACATAGACCACAACACGTCCCTAGTGATCCTCTAGTTGACTAGCTCGTTGATCAAAAGATAGTCATGGTTTCCTGACTATGGACATTGGATGTCACTGATAACGGGATCACATCATTAGGAGAATGATGTGATGGACAAGACCCAATCCTAAGCTTAGCTCAAAGATCGTGTAGTTCGTTTGCTGTAGCTTTTCCGAATGTCAAGTATCATTTCTGTCGGGGATATACCCCACGGCGTAAACCGGCCGGAAGTATAACCCGGCCGGACTAGGCGTTTCATTGGTAAACCGCCAGAGGATTGGCGGTTTATGTGATTGGCGGTTTACATGTCTGGCGGTTTACGTGTCTGGCGGTTCACTGGTATGACGATTCACGAGCCTGAAGACTCATTGGTGACCCGGCGCGTGTTCCGGACGGATGACAAGGTCCAAGGCCCAGCATGCCGGTTTATGTTAATGGTGGACCGGTTTAAGAGGAAAGGCATGAGGAACATTATCTTACAAGAAGCTAAGACCTGGACTTGTATCCGGTTTGTATTAATATAGACTAGTCCTAATCCTAATAGGACTCTACATGTAACCTGCCCCTTCAACATATATAAGGAGGGGCAGGGCACCCCAAGAGAGACAAGATTCACAAGTTCCACAAGTTGGACAAATTAGGTTTAGACAATAGCTCTCGAGATAGAGCACTCTTGTAACCATGGTCATCATCATCAATATCAATGAAGCAGGATGTAGGCTTTTACCTCCACCGTGAGGGGCCGAACCTGGGTAAAACATCGCGTCTCTCGTCCCACTCAACCCCTCTCAAGCTACCACATAGATGTGTTGGCCTCGCGACAAAGTCCTGATACTAAGGACATCTGCCGTGACAATTCCACGACAGTTGGCGCCCACCATGGGGCCTGCGCATGGTGGTGTTGAGTTCTTGGAGGGCGCTATCTCAGGGATCGAGAAGCTCCGTCTGGTTCAATGAAAAAGTTCTGGCCGGTTTGTCGGAGAGTTCCAGCCGGCTCGCCGAAAAAGTTCCGTCAGGCTCATCGAAACGTTCCACCGGTTCGTCGGAAATTTCCGGCCGGATCATTGAAAAGTTCCGACCGTCTTTAAACAGGCCTTTGATAATTTTCGCCAGTATGATGATAAATTATCCGGTGTTTATTAAACAGGCCTGGCTTTAAGACAATAAGTCGCCAGTATATGATGAGGAATTATCCGGTGTTTGTTAAACCGGCCTGGCTTTTGACTATAAGTCGCCAGTATATATTTGGATTGCGTCATCGGAATCATGCGCTCATAAATCATTGGATTATTTTATTCAAATCTTCAAATAGCCAACATGACTGGATTTTATTATGGTTATCAATAACCAGTATTATGATTAAGGTTTTCAAAGTCGCTTTAGCGCAATGGCTATTATATTATCAAAGGATATGATTTATTTTACAATTGAAGGAATAGTCCCAAGTCGCTGCAGGCTTACGACCCGGCACTTGGGGGCTACATTACTCAACTTAAGATTATATCAAATATGCAAATCTCATGTCTCTGCAAGCATGCACCATAACACTTGGGGGCTAACGCAAAGTCATTTTTTGCTCATCTTATTGAAGACCCGACTCATCATATCATGATGAGCCGGCCCTTGGGGGCTGCACATCACTGCTCAAGTTTACATGATCATATTTATAAAGTCCCTGCTCATTATTGCATAATGACCCGGCCCTTGGGGGCTACACTGGTTGAAGTTTTTATGAGTATAAGGCAATTACAAGTCCCAGGTTGCTGCAAGCATGACAACCCGGCATTTGGGGGCTACATATATGGAGTCTTCAGTTTTTACTAGTGACTGAGATGAGCAACATGGATTTCTTCAAAGTGGCAGTAATTATATGGAAGCAAGTCTCAAATCATCACTTTATTCTGTTCAAGACTTGGGGGCTACAGGTAATATGGATATAAGGGAGAAATATCTTTTAAATTTCAGTTTTGAGCTAACCAGATTGACCTGGTGTCTGCAACAATTATAAACCGGCGTCACCAACAATTATTGACCCTGCGTCACCAATCATTATGACCCGATGTCTGCAACAATCATGAACCGGCGTTGGCAACAATCATGAACTGGCGTTGGAAACAATCATGACCCAAAATTATCAGTTTTTATAACCCGACAATTTTGGTAATATTAAACCGGCAAGTTTTATATCTTCAAACCAGCTAAATATCAGATGAGTATTTCAAGACCTATATTTCTTAAACCGGTGCTTTGGAAGCCGACTCAAGTGGATTATTCTTCATAATATTTTTCTATGAGAAACCAACGTCAGCAATTTGAGTATGAGGCTGGTTATTGACCCGAATTTTCTAGAAGGAGGAAATGACAAGGATTTAAGGATGATTAGGTGCCTGTCTACAAGAATTCTTAATCCGGAGCACAACCTGTCAAATTGGTTCTTGTGTTTATTTTGCAGCATAAGTTTACCATGGATAAATCGAAGCTAAACTTGAGGGCTAATGTCGGGGATATACCCCACGGCGTAAACCGGCCGGAAGTATAACCCGGCCGGACTTGGCGGTTTACTTGAGACCCGACTGAGACTTGACGATTCACTAGTGACCCGTTTGGACCTGGCCGTTTATGATTCATTGGTAATCCGGCAGGCGGGTCAGAGGAGCGACAAGACCCGGTGGCCCAACGGGCGGTTCATGAAGGCCGGTTCATACTATGGTGGGCCGGTTTAAGGGGAAAGGCATGACGAATATTTACCTTACAAGGAGTTAAGACTAGGACTTGTATCCGGTTTATATTAGAGATAGACTAGTCCTAATCCTAATAGGACTTCACATGTAACCCGCCCCTTCAACATATATAAGGAGGGGCAGGGCTCCCAAAAGAGGACAAGCTACAAGGAAGAAGAAACAATCTTAGGGCTAGACACAAAGAGGAGAGCCGGTTTACGGCGACTCCCTCGTGATGATAATGAGACCTAGCCTCAAACAGCATGTAGGGTTGTTACCGGATGATGTTTCCCGGGGCCCGAAGCTGTCTAAATCCTTGTCTTGCGTGTTGATCCGCCCTGCGTCTCTCGTCCCACTCAACCCCTCTCAAGCTACCACATAGATGCGTTGGCCTCGCGACTAAGTCCTGACACTAAGGACATCTGCCATGACAAATCCACGACAATTTCCTTAGACCATGAGATTGTGCAACTCCCGGATACCGTAGGAGTGCTTTGGGTGTGCCAAACGTCACAACGTAACTGGGTGACTATAAAGGTATACTACAGGTATCTCCGAAAGTGTCTGTTGGGTTGGCACGAATCGAGACTGGGATTTATCACTCCGTATGACGGAGAGGTATCTCTGGGCCCACTCGGTAATGCATCATCATAATGAGCTCAATGCGATCAAGTGGTTGATCACGGGATCATGCATTACGGTACGAGTAAAGTGACTTGCCGGTAACGAGATTGAACGAGGTATTGGGATACCGACGATCGAGTCTCGGGCAAGTAACGTACCGATTGACAAAGGGAATTGTATACGGATTGATTGAATCCTCGACATCGTGGTTCATCCGATGAGATCATCGTGGAGCATGTGGGAGCCAACATGGGTATCCAGATCCCGCTGTTGGTTATTGAACGGAGAGGCGTCTCGGTCATGTCTACATGTCTCCCGAACCCGTAGGGTCTACACACTTAAGGTTCGGTGACGCTAGGATTGTTGAGATATTAGCATATGGTAACCTGAAAGTTGTTAGGAGTCCCGGATGAGATCCCGGACATCACGAGGAGTTCCGGAATGGTTCGGAGGTAAAGATTTATATATAGGAAGTCAAGTTTTGGCCATCGGGAAAGTTTTGGGGGTAATCGGTATTGTACCGGGACCACCGGAAGGGTCCTGGGGGTCCGCCGGGTGGGGCCACCTATCCCGGAGGGCCCCATGGGCTGAAGTGGGAGGGGAACCAGCCCCTAGTGGGCTGGTGCGCCCCCCCCCTTGGGCCTCCCCCTGCGCCTAGGGTTGGAAACCCTAGGGGTGGGGGGCGCCACCCTTGCCTTGGGGTGCAAGGCACACCTTGGCCGGCGCCCCCCTAGGAGATTGGATCTCCTAGGGCCGGCGCCCCCCTAGGCACCCTATATATAGTGGGGGGAGGGAGGGCAGCCGCACCCAAGCCCCTGGCCCCTCCCTCTCCCTCCCGTGACACTCCTCCGTCTCCCTGCGCTTGGCAAAGCCCTGCCGAGATCACCGTTGCTTCCACCACCACGCCGTCGTGCTGCTGGATCTTCATCAACCTCTCCTTCCCCCTTGCTGGATCAAGAAGGAGGATACATCTTCCGAACTGTATGTGTGTTGAACGTGGAGGTCCTGTCCGTTCGGCACTTGGTCATCGGTGATTTGGATCACGACGAGTACGACTCCATCAACCCCGTTCTCTTGAACGCTTCCGCGCGCGATCTACAAGGGTATGTAGATGCACTCCTCTCTCCCTCGTTGCTAGATGACTCCATAGATTGATCTTGGTGATGCATAGAAAATTTTAAAATTCTGCTACGTTCCCCAGTAGTGGCATCATGAGCTTGGTCTATGCGTAGTTACTATGCACGAGTAGAACACAAAGCAGTTGTGGGCGTCGATATTGTCAATTTGCTTGCCGTTACTAGTGTTATCTTGATTCGGCGGCATCGTGGGATGAAGCGGCCCGGACCGACCTTACACGTACGCTTATGTGAGACTGGTTCCACCGACTGACATGCACTAGTTGCATAAGGTGGCTGGCGGGTGTCTGTCTCTCCTACTTTAGTCGGATCGGATTCGATGAACAGGGTCCTTATGAAGGGTAAATAGAAATTGGCAATTCACATTGTGGTTTTGGCATAGGTAAGAAACATTCTTGCTAGAAACCTATAGCAGCCACGTAAAAACTTGCAACAATAATTAGAGGACGTGTAACTTGTTTTTGCAGCAAGTGTTTTGTGATGTGATATGGCCAAAGGATGTGATGAATGATATATGTGATGTATGAGATGATCATGTTCTTGTAATAGGAATCATGACTTGCATGTCGATGAGTATGATAACCGGCAGGAGCCATAGGAGTTGTCTTTATTTATTTATGACCTGCGTGTCAACATAAATGGCATGTAATTACTTTACTTTATTGCTAAAGCGTTAGCCATAGTAGTAGAAGTAATAGATGACGAGACAACTTCAAGAAGACACGATGATGGAGATCATGGTGTCATGCCAGTGACAACGATGATCATGGAGCCCCGAAGATGGAGATCAAAAGGAGCAAATGATATTGGCCATATCATGTCACTATTTGATTGCATGTGATGTTTATCATGTTTTACATCTTATTTGCTTAGAACGATGGTAGCTTAAATAAGATGATCCCTCGTAATAATTTCAAGAAAGTGTTCCCCCTAACTGTGCACCGTCGCGAAGGTTCGTTGTTTCGAAGCACCACGTGATGATCGGATGTGATAAATTCTAACGTTCGAATACAACGGGTGTAAGCCAGATTTACACACGCAATACACTTAGGTTGACTTGACGAGCCTTGCATGTACAGACATGGCCTCGGAACACGGAAGACCGAAAGGTCGAGCATGAGTCGTATAGAAGATACGATCAACTTGAATATGTTCACCGATGTTGGCTAGTCCGTCTAACGTGATGATCGGACACGGCCTAGTTAACTCGGATCATGTTTCACTTAGATGACTGGAGGGATGTCTATCTGAGTGGGAGTTCATTGAGTAATTTGATTAGATGAACTTAATTATCATGAACTTAGTCTAAAATCTTTACAATATGTCTTGTAGATCAAATGGCCCATGTTGTCCTCAACTTCAACGCGTTCCTAAAGAAAACCAAGCTGAAAGATGATGGCAGCAACTATACGGACTGGGTCCGAAACCTGAGGATCATCCTCATAGCTGCCAAGAAAGATTATGTCCTAGAAGCACCACTAGGTGACACACGCATCCCAGAGAACCAATACGTTATGAACGCTTGGCAATCACGTGCTGATGATTACTCCCTCGTTCAGTGCAGCATGCTTTACAGCTTAGAACCGGGGCTCCAAGAGCGTTTTGAGAGATACGGAGCATATGAGATGTTCGAAGAGCTGAAAATGGTTTTCCAAGCTCATGCCCGAGTCGAGAGATATGAAGTCCCCGACAAGTTCTTCAGCTGTAAGATGGAGGAAAATAGTTCTGTCAGTGAGCACATACTCAAAATGTCTGGGTTGCATAACCGCTTGACTCAGCTGGGAGTTAGTCTCCCGGATGACGCGGTCATTGACAGGATCCTTCAGTCGCTTCCACCGAGCTACAAGAGCTTTGTGATGAACTTCGATATGCAGGGATGGAAAAGACCATTCCTAAGGTATATTCAATGCTGAAATCAGCAGAGGTGGAAATCAAAAAGGAACATCAAGTGTTGATGGTGAATAAAGCCACTAAGTTCAAGAAAGGCAAGGGTAAGAAGAACTTCAAGAAGGATGGCAAGGGAGTTGCCGCGCCCGGTAAGCAAGCTGCCAGGAAGAAGCCAAAGAATGGACCCAAGCCTGAGACTGTGTGTTTTTATTGCAAGGGAAGTGGTCACTGGAAGCGGAACTGCCCCAAAATACTTAGCGGACAAGAAGGCCGGCAACACTAAAGGTATATGTGATATACATGTAATTGATGTGTACCTTACCAGTACTCGTAGTAGCTCCTGGGTATTTGATACCGGTGCGGTTGCTCACATTTGTAACCCAAAGCAGGAGCTGCGGAATAAGCGGAGACTGGCGAAGGACAAGGTGACGATGCGCGTTGGGAATGGTTCCAAGTTCGATGTGATCGCCATCGGTACGCTACCTCTACATTTACCTACGGGATTACTTTTAAACCTCAATAATTGTTATTTAGTGTCAGCTTTGAGCATGAACATTGTATCAGGATCTCGTTTAATTCGAGATGGCTACTCATTTAAATCCGAGAATAATGGTTGTTCTATTTATATGAGAGAGATGTTTTATGGTCATGCTTCGATGGTGAATGGTTTATTCTTAATGAATCTCGAACGTAATGCTACACATATTCATAGTGTGAATACCAAAAGATGTAAGGTTGATAATGATAGTCCCACATACTTGTGGCACTGCCGCCTTGGTCACATAGGTGTCAAACGCATGAAGAAGATCCATGCAGATGGGCTTTTGGAGTCTCTTGATTACGAATCATTTGACATGTGCGAACCATGCCTCATGAGTAAAATGACCAAGACTCCGTTCTCAGGAACAATGGAGCGAGCAACCAACTTATTGGAAATCGTACATACTGATGTGTGCGGTCCAATGAGTGTTGAGGCTCGTGGTGGCTATCGTTATGTTCTCACCCTCACTGATGACTTGAGTAGATATGGGTATGTCTACTTAATGAAACACAAGTCTGAGACCTTTGAAAAGTTCAAGGAATTTCAGAGTGAGGTTGAGAATCAACATGACAGGAAAATCAAGTTCTTGCGATCAGATCGTGGGGGAGAATACTTGAGTCACGAATTTGGCACACACTTAAGAAAATGTGGAATAGTTTCACAACTCACGCCGCCTGGAACACCTCAGCGTAATGATGTGTCCGAACATCGTAATCACACTCTATTGGATATGGTGCGATCTATGATGTCTCTTACCGATCTACCGCTGTCATTTTGGTGTTATGCTTTAGAGACTGCCGCATTCACTTTAAATAGGGCTCCGTCGAAATCCGTTGAGATGACACCGTATGAATTATGGTTTGGGAAGAAACCTAAGCTGTCGTTTCTAAAAGTTTGGGGATGCGATGCTTATGTCAAGAAACTTCAACCTAAAAAGCTCGAACCCAAATCGGAAAAATGCGTCTTCATAGGATACCCTAAAGAAACTATTGGGTATACCTTCTACCTCAGATCCGAATGCAAGATCTTTGTTGCCAAGACTGGGTCCTTTCTAGAGAAAGAGTTTCTCTCGAAAGAAATAAGTGGGAGGAAAGTAGAACTTGATGAAGTATTACCTCTTGAACCGGTAAGTGGCGCAGCTCAAGAAAATGTTCCTGAGGTGCCTGCACCGACTAGAGAGGAAGTTAATGATGATGATCGTGAAACTTCAGATCAAGTTACTACTGAACTTCGTAGGTTCATGAGGACACGTTCCGCACCAGAGTGGTACAGCAACCCTGTCCTAGAAATCATGTTGTTAGACAACGGTGAACCTTCGAACTATGAAGAAGCGATGGCGGCCCGAATTCCGACAAATGGCTGGAAGCCATGAAATCCGAGATAGGATCCATGTATGAAAACGAAGTGTGGACTTTGACTGACTTGCCCGATGATCTACGAGCCATAGAAAATAAATGGATCTTTAAGAAAAAGACAGATGCGGATGGTAATGTGACCATCTATAAAGCTTGGCTTGTCACTAAGGGTTATCGACAAGTTCAAGGGGTTGACTACGATGAGACTTTCTCACCCGTAGCGAAGCTGAAGTCCGTCTGAATCATGTTAGCAATTGCCGCATTCTATGATTATGAGATATGGCAAATGGACGTCAAAACGGCATTCCTTAATGGTTTCCTTAAGGAAGAATTGTATATGATGCAGCCGGAAGGTTTTGTCGATCCTAAGAATGCTGACAAGGTGTGCAAGCTCCAATGCTCGATTTATGGGCTGGTGCAAGCATCTCGGAGTTGAAACATTCGTTTTGATGAGATGATCAAAGCGTTTGGGTTTACGTAGACTTATGGAGAAGCCTGCATTTACAAGAAAGTGAGTGGGAGCTCTGTAGCATTTCTCATATTGTATGTGGATGACATACTGTTGATGGGAAATGATATAGAATTCTTGGAAAGCATAAAGGCCTACTTGAACAAGTGTTTTTCAATGAAGGACCTTGGAGAAGCTGCTTATATATTAGGCATCAAGATCTATAGAGATAGATCGAGACGCCTCATTGGTCTTTCACAGAGTACGTACCTTGACAAGATATTGAAGAAGTTCAAAATGGATCAGTCAAAGAAGGGGTTCTTGCCTGTATTGCAAGGTACGAGATTGAGCACGGCTCAATGCCCGACCACGGCAGAAGATAGAGAAAAGATGAGTGTCGTCCCCTATGCCTCGGCCATAGGGTCTATCATGTATGCTATGCTGTGTACCAGACCTGATGTTAACCTTGCCGTAAGTTTGGTAGGAAGGTACCAAAGTAATCCCGGCATGGAACATTGGACAGCGGTCAAGAATATCCTAAAGTACCTGAAAAGGACTAAGGATATGTTTCTCGTTTATGGAGGTGGCGAAGAGCTCGTCGTAAAGGGTTACATCGATGCTAGCTTCGACACAGATCCAGATGACTCTAACTCATAAACCGGATACGTGTATATTTTGAATGGTGGGGTAGTAAGCAGGTGCAGTTGCAAGCAAAGCGTTGTGGCGGGATCTCCATGTGAAGCGGAGTACATGGCAGCCTCGGAGGCAGCGCAAGAAGTAGTCTGAGTGAAGGAGTTCATTACCGACCTAGGAGTCATACCCAATGCGTCGGGCCCGATGACTCTCTTCTGTGACAACACTGGAGCTATTGCCCTTGCCAAGGAACCCAGGTTTCATAGGAAGACCCGGCATATCAAGCGTCGCTTCAACTCCATCCGTGAAAGTGTTCAAAATGGAGACATAGAGATTTGTAAAGTACATACAGACCTGAATGTGGCAGATCTGTTGACTAAACCTCTCCCTAGAGCAAAACATGATCAACACCAGAACTGCATGGGTGTTCGATTCATCACAATGTAACTAGACTATTGACTCTAGTGCAAGTGGGAGACTGTTGGAAATATGCCCTAGAGGCAATAATAAAATGGTTATTATTATATTTCTTTGTTCATGATAATTCTCTATTGTTCATGCTATAATTGTGTTATCCGGAAATCGTAATACATGTGTGAACACACAGACCACAACACGTCCCTAGTGAGCCTCTAGTTGACTAGCTCGTTGATCAAAAGATAGTCATGGTTTCCTAACTATGGACATTGGATGTCATTGATAACGGGATCACATCATTAGGAGAATGATGTGATGGACAATACCCAATCATAAGCTTAGCTCAAAGATCGTGTAGTTCGTTTGCTGTAGCTTTTCCGAATGTCAAGTATTATTTCCTTAGACCATGAGATTGTGCAACTCCCGGATACCGTAGGAGTGCTTTGAGTGTGCCAAACGTCACAACGTAACTGGGTGACCATAAAGGTATACTACAGGTATCTCCAAAAGTGTCTGTTGGGTTGGCACGAATCGAGACTAGGATTTGTCACTCCGTATGATGGAGAGGTATCTCTGGGCCCACTCGGTAATGCATCATCATAATGAGCTCAATGTGATCAAGTGGTTGATCACGGCATCATGCATTACGGTACGAGTAAAGTGACTTGCCGGTAACGAGATTAAATGAGGTATTGGGATACCGACGATCGAGTCTCGTGCAAGTAACGTACCGATTGACAAAGGGAATTGTATACGGATTGATTGAATCCTCGACATCGTGGTTCATCCGATGAGATCAACATGGACCATGTGGGAGCCAACATGGGTATCCAGATCCCGCTGTTGGTTATTGATCGGAGAGGCGTCTCGGTCATGTCTACATGTCTCCTGAACCCGTAGGGTCTACACACTTAAGGTTCGGTGACGCTAGGGTTGTTGAGATATTAGCATACGGTAACATGAAAGTTGTTCGGAGTCCCGGATGAGATCCCGGACGTCACGAGGAGTTTAGGAATGGTCCGAAGGTAAATATTTATATATAGGAAGTCAAGTTTCAGCCATCGGGAAAGTTTCGGGGGTAATCGGTATTGTACCGGGACCACCAGAAGGGTCCCGGGGGTCCACCGGGTGGGGCCACCTATCCCGGAGGGCCCCATGGGTTGAAGTGGGAGGGGAACCAGCCCCTAGTGGGCTCGCCTCCCCCTGCACCTAGGGTTGGAAACCCTAGGGGTGGGGGGCGCCACCCTTGCCTTGGGGGGCAAGGCACACCTTGGCCGCCGCCCCCCCTAGGAGATTGGATCTCCTAGGGCCGGCGCCCCCCCTAGGCACCCTATATATAGTGGAGGGAGGGAGGGTAGCCGGACCCAAGCCCCTGGCCTCTCCCTCTCCCTCCCGTAACACTCCTTCGTCTCCCTGCGCTTGGCGAAGCCTTGCCGAGATCACCGTTGCTTCCACCACCACGCCGTCGTGCTGCTGGATCTTCATCAACCTCTCCTTCCACCTTGCTGGATCAAGAAGGAGGAGACATCTTCCCAACCGTACGTGTGTTGAACACGGAGGTGATGTCCGTTGGGCACTTGGTCATCGGTGATTTGGATCACGACGATTACGACTCCATCAACCCCGTTCTCTTGAACGCTTCCGCGCGCGATCTACAAGGGTATGTAGATGCACTCCTCTCTCCTCGTTGCTAGATGACTCCATAGATTGATCTTGGTGATGCGTAGAAAATTTTAAAATTCTGCTACGTTCCCCAACACTAACCACTAGTAGTACCCACTACACATCTCACCTAACTATAAAACAAAAGCAATGGCATCAACACACATGATAATGAAGTGTCCTTTGCATACTACACAATCATAACCATGGCATGATAAAGATAAAACTTAACCATAATAAATATTTAGATATAATCTAAATATTTACAATGGTTATTAGCAAGCAAATATAAACAACAACTATAATAACTCAAAAGCAAGTATTCTATATGACAACCAAACTAACATTATAAGCCATAATAGTTAAGCACTCAAACATCAATCATAACAACTATTAGCAAGCATTTCTATAATAAAAGACAAACCAATACTATGGTAGAAACTAATTAAACAACTTAATATAATAACACACATCTCACACAAGGCATGTGAGTATAGGATCATACAGATGTCTTAAGTAATAACACAAGCATCACAAATAAAAGTTATCAAGAGAAGATACTAAATTAGGACATGCTCATAATAATAAAGAACAACTAATACTAATGACTACCAGCAACAATATTATCACCACATGCTTGCAATAATAAAGCACGATACACACACTGAGTGTGTGATCAAAGCACAACTCTACTGACATGACATATGACTCGTCCTAAGTATAAGAGCCATAGCAACAAGTATTAAAACGCTCATAAGACTAAGATGTAATGAAGTTAAATATCTATAAGAAAGAACTAAACTAAGCAACTATAACACACACAACATCATAAGAAATGAAAGATTACTTGCATGAAATATGTCTAGGCATATCATAATGCAATAGTGAGGTAAAGAAAATATATCATATGCTAAGCATACAACAATGCAATAACAAGAGAAACTAATATGATGTGTAAACATGGATGGTCATCACACAAGATACTACACTACGGTACCAATACATTACAATGCAACACCCAACTTAATTTATATCGACTAATATAAATAGAAAGCATGGAAATAAGACACAACTCTATGAGACTAGTTGACATGCATCAACATGGAAGCATGAAGTAGCACATAACAATTGTTCTTTATAACATGCAACCACATTGATACATCATACAAAGCATGTAGGAAAATTAGAGAACCAGAACATGACATCAAGCAATGTACTATACTAGCATGAGCAACAAAATGACATCTAGAACCTAGCTAGCATAAAGGAATTATGCAACATGTATTACAAGTAAATACACATATGTCATAGACATAGCATGATTCTAGTCTATCAGCACATGTGCAACATGGCATAGAATTATCTATACAAAAAACCTAAGGTATAATCATGCTAAACAAAAACTAAAGAATCAATCATTAATTCTTCCACAATTAGATAAATAAAAATAACTCCTAAAACAATTCTAAAGAATTATAAACATGACGAACATTCACCAAAAATTATACGCACGTATAACACATGACTACAAAATGATATTTTGTAACTCATACAAAATCTATATTTAATAAACAAAATACTAAACATGACAATCATTCATAGAAATCAATACACAAGCATAAAATACCCTATACTAAGTAACACAAACTATCAAGTCGACTCGATACATATAACTAAAACAAGAGTAAAGCAAATCTAGTAAATCATATGTAACTACTATGATTATGAAATAATTAACGGATATCACCAACATATGAAAATTAACATTTCAATTGTAAAGTTTCACCGAACACAAAACACACTTGGATTCTATACAATACGACTAAGATAACATGTAAAGTATAACACGCTTGACCAAACTAACAATCAAACTTCACCACGGGGTCATCATGTCCATAAGAAGCGTTTCACCTATTGGGCACGAGATCATCCGGTAAACAAATATGACGGAAAAGTGACCATGCCATTGGATGGCCTCCATTCATGCATCGCCGCAATCAACGACATAGATGGGTTGCCTAGTGATGTCTATGAGATGCACCGTACAATGTTGAACATGTGTACAGAAGGAATTGAAGAGTGGCTCACCGGGTTTGAGGAACAATATGATGAACCCGACGAACGGAGTCGAAGAATTATGCAAAAAAAATCACGTGTGGTTGATCAACGGTGTGGAAGAAGATGTTGGCGTGCTCCTGCGTGCGAGACTAGGAAGATAACATGGATGGAGTCATCGGACAGGGCCTCCTCACAGCGGCGGTGATCCCAAGTGGTGGCAGCGGCATGCCTCGATCGTGTGCGCGGCCAACAACTACTATAGGCTAGAATTAGTTGTCTAGGAGGTAGGCTAAATAGGATAGAGTACATGTGCAAAAGGAATTGGACAGAAACTCACCGAGCGCGACGAATCAATGTGACGAACTCGATGAACAATGTAGACGTACATGCAGAATTCTTCACGTACAGTCGACGGAACGAACTGCTTCTTTTCTGAATGGATTCACCACATCGAGGGGAACCTTCTGGCGCAAGGGAATGGATGGAGCTGGTGTACACCACCGGGAATGAGCACCGGCGTCCATGGAGCAGCAGTAGTTCGAGGAGAGTTCTTGGGCAGAAGAGGATGGGAGAGGGCGTGAGGACTGATGGGAATGAGAGAGGAGATCGTGGAGGACGTCTAGTCATCTTCAAAACTGAAAACATTGAGATTTATGGTAGTTGAGACTTGAGAGGAGGGCAGGAGAGTGGATGTACGTTTCTTCTTCTAGTAATGTGTGCGCCTACGTGTGGGTGGAGGAAGAAGAAGCGCTTGCGGTGGAAGAGGAAGTGGAGGCGCAGAATATGATGGCTTCAGCTTTGGTAACTGATGGGATTGATGGGAATTAAGAGGAGAGGAGGGATCGTGGCTGTTGAGGTTTCCTCTTCCGTGACTTGTGAATGGAGGAGGTTCGCTAGGTTGGGAGAGGTGGGCCAGATTGGCCAGGCCCATGAGGAAGGAGGGAAGCACGAAAAAAATTAGAAAGGAAGTTGTTGCGCTACAGTCCAAGAGATATGGAGAAAGAAAAAAAAATAGATGGGTTGGGTCCACACGGATGAGAGGAATAAGAGAAGGTAGATTGGGCGTTGGATATTGCCCAGCGTTTAGGAAAAGAAATTAAATATATTTTCTTTCTTAGGAAAATCTAGAAAAGGAATAGAAGCTAACAAATTCAAAAGAAGTTCCAAATACAAATGCGCATAATTTAATATGCTGAAGGGAGAAAACCAAAACCCAACTAAAAGAGAAGAACAAACTCAATTTAAATTTAAGTTCGCATTAGGTGAAATTAAATCCTCCAAATTATAAAAGTTAAATTTAAGCTTTCTTAACAAATAAAACAAATGAAATTTTCTCGCCCTGATTTTTGGAAAAATCTTAAACATTCCGAGAATCGGGATGTTACATTAGTCACATGGAGATGTGAACTAATCACATAAAGATGTGAACAAGATTATTGACTCTAGTGCAAGTGGGAGACTGAAGGAAATATGCCCTAGAGGCAATAATAAAGTTATTATTTATTTGCTTATATCATGATAAATGTTTATTATTCATGCTAGAATTGTATTAACCGGAAACTTAGTACATGTGTGAATACATAGACAAACAGAGTGTCACTAGTATGCCTCTACTTGACTGGCTCGTTGAATCAAAGATGGTTAAGTTTCCGAACCATAAACATGAGTTATCATTTGATTAACGGGATCACATCATTACACTAGTAGAAAAGGGGGCTTTGGTCTAGGCCGGGTAAGCCCATTAGTCCCGGTTCAGCCCAGAACCGGGACCAATGGGTGCATTTATCCCGGTTCGTGCGGCTAAGGCATTAGTCCCGGTTCGTGTCACGAACCGGGACTAAAGGGTGCGATGCCCATTGGTCCCGGTTGGTGGCACCAACCGGTACTAAAGGTTAGACCTTTAGTCCCGGTTGGTGCCACCAACCGGGACTAATGGGCTTTGAGGCATTAGTACCGGTTCATGGCACGAACCGGTACTAAAGGTCCCATTTTCAACCCCCCCCCCCGTGGACCGTCGTTTCAGTTTTAGAAAAAACAAAAGAAAATGATGGAAATGTCAATAAAAATAAAATAAAATAAGTTTCCCATGTGATATGTGGTCTAGTTGTTGGGAAAATTTACAAATATGAATTTCGACTTTATTTACAAAATCTCTCTGGAATTTGTAAAATGGGCATAACTTTTGCATACGAACTCGGATTAAAAAGTTTTTTATATGAAAAATCATCTACTCAAAAAGTTACATCCGATGGAGACGGCCTATGGCCTGTTTGCAAATTTGTAGAATCCTCAAATTCCAAAAGGAAAAAAAGTTATGCTCAAATTTCAGTTCTTTAAATTTTTCAGTAAATCTGGTCAAACTACTTATTCAAGAAGTATTAGTGTTACTAAATAATTATTCAAGAATATTAGTGTTATTAAATAATTATTTCACCTTTTTTTGAATTTTGGTCAAATCTGGTCAAACTATGGTCAAACTGTGGTCAAACAATGGTCAAACTACTTATTCAAGAAATATTAGTGTTACTAAAAAATTATTGTTTTTTAGAACAATAGTTTCAAACTCAAACAGTGAAATATGTGACTTCATGCTCAAGCGAAATTCCTGAGGGTTAATAGGATTGACATCTTACTATTGTCAGGAAAACAACAAGTGCAGACTTGGAAATGAGGGAGAATAGAACCCGGAAGTTAAGCGTGCTCAGGCTGTAGTAGTGAGAGGATGGGTGACCGTTCGGGAAGTTAGATGATTTGGAATGATGAGGGGTGATTAGAGATTAAATTGAGCAGTGATGAGGGGTGATTAGAGATTAGAGGTTAAAATAATTCAGAAATTTGAAAATAAAAAAAAATTCAAAAAAATTTCAAAAAAAGTCAGAAAATTTCCTTTAGTACCGGTTGGTGTTACCAACCGGGACTAAAGGTAGACCGGCCACGTGGAGGGACTTTAGTCCCTTTTTCTACCAGTGTTAGAGAATGATGTGATTGAATAGACCCATTCCGTTAGCTTAGCACTTGATCGTTTTAGTTTACTGCTATTGCTTTCTTCATGACTTATACATGTTCCTATGACTATGAGATTATGCAACTCCCGATTACTGGAGGAACACTTTGTGTGCTACCAAACGTCACAACATACCTGGGTGATTATAAAGGTGCTCTACAGGTGTCTTAGATGGTACTTGTTGAGTTGGCATAGATTGAGATTAGGATTTGTCACTCCAATTGTCGGAGAGGTATCTCTGGGACCTTTCGATAATGCACATCACTATAAGCCTTGCAAGCACTACAACTAATAAGTTAGTTGTCGGATGATGCATTACGGAACAAGTAAAGAGACTTGCCGGTAACGAGATTGAACTAGGTATTGAGATACCGACGATCGAAACTCGGGCAAGTAAAATACCGATGACAAAGAGAATAACGTATGTTCTTGTGCGGTTTGACCGATAAAGATCTTCGTCGAATGTGTAGGAGCCAATATGAGCATCCATGTTCCGCTATTGGTTATTGACCAGAGACGTGTCTCGGTCATGTCTACATAGTTCTCGAACCCGTAGGGTCCGCACGCTTAATGTTCGATGACGATCGGTAATATGAGTTTATGTGTTTTGATGTACCGAAGGTAGTTCAGAGTCCCGGATGAGATCGGGGACATGATGAGGAGTATCGAAATGGTCGAGACGTAAAGATCGATATATTGCACGACTATATTCGGAAATCGGAAAGGTTCCGAGTGATTCAAATATTTTTGGAGTACCGGAGAGTTACGGGAATTCGCTTGGGAGTATATGGGCCTTATTGGGCTTTAGGGGAAAGAGAGAGGGGAGGCTACGCGCCCCCCGAAGGCTTGGTCCGAATTGGAATAGGGGAAGGGGCTGCGCCCCCTCCTTCCTTCTCTTCTCTTTTCCCTTTCCTTCTCTCCCACTCCTACTACATGGAAGGGGGGAATTCTACTCCCGGTGGGAGTAGGACTCCCCAGGGCACGCCATAGTAGAGGGCCAGCCCTCCCCCTCCACCACTCCATTATATACGGGGTCGGGGGACACCCCATGGACACACAAGTTGATCATTGATCCCTTAGCCGTGTGCGGTACCCCCCTCCACCATAATCCACCTCGATCATATCGTAGCGGTGCTTAGGTGAAGCCCTATGTCGGTAGCAACATCATCACCGTCATCACGCCGTCGTGTTGACGTAACTCTCCCGTGAAGCTCTACTGGATCGGAGTTCGTGGGACGTCATCGAGCTGAACGTGTGCTGAACTCGGATGTGCCGTGCGTTCGGTACTTGGATCGGTAGGATCGTGAAGAAGTTGGACTACATCAACTGCGTTCTCATAACGCTTCCGCTTACGGTCTACGAGGGTACGTGGACGATACTCTTCCCTCTCGTTGCTATGCATCACCATGATCTTGCGTGTGCGTAGGAAAATTTTGAAATTACTGCGTTCCCCAACACCGGGGCACAGGGACGCGCGCGGCCGGGCGAGGGCGAGGGTGTGAGGGCGCGTCGGCGTGGGTGCATCGGCGAGGGCGCGCTCTGGCAGCCTGGCGGTGTCGTGCTGATCGGTGCGGCGTTGGGGTGGAAGATGAACTGGGACTGAAAATTTCTAAGTGCTACTCTATATAGCCAGAGCATTGGTCCCGGTTCGTGGCACCAACCGGGACCAATGCCCCCCTTTAGTCGCGGTTCGTGCCACCAACCGGGACCAAAGGCCTCTTTTCAACAGCCCTAATGGCGGGAAGCAGAGGCCTTTGGCCCCGGTTGGTGGCACCAACGGGGACTAAAGGGGGGCATTTGTCCCGGTTGGTGCCACGAACCGGGACCAATGCACCCCTTTTGTCCCGGTTGGTGCCACTAACCGGGACCAAAGGCCTTGTGCTGCCCCGCGTCAAATTTTTAGTCCAGCCTTGCTAGTTGAGAGAGCTCGAGAGTGGTTTATAAGCACTGCTGCACCCACCCTCTCGAGCTCCTCTCAATTGCAGGCTTTCGGGTCTAATATGTCACTTGTGCCTGTGGGCCTACTGGGCCTGTTGCGGGCCTGAATCCTGGCCCATGTTTGGGTTTCTAGTCGTATTCAGGTCGTACTGGCCCACTAGTTGGCACTTTTTGTTTTGTTTTCTTTGTTGCTTTATTTATTTATTTTGTTTCTACTTACAACAAAATACTTACTGTTGCTATTTTTATTTATTTTATTTAAAATTTTTTATTTTCTTTATTAAACTTTATTTTGTTTCTACTTATTTATTTTATTTTATTTTGTTTCTACTTATTTATTTTATTTTATTTTTTTGTTTCTACTCATCTATTTTATTAAAGTTTATTTTATTTTATTTTGCTTCTACTTATTTATTTTATTTTGTTTCTACTTATTTATTTTATTTTGTTTCTACTTATTTATTTTATTTTCTTTTTGCTTATAATGTTTTGAACAGAAAATACTTTGATAATTTTAGTTGCATAAATTTTATATAATTTTAGTTTCAATAATACTAGAGGTTTATAAAACTTTTTAGTTGTTTCCTTTTGCTATTAGAGTTTCATTAAAGTTTTGTAGTTCATTCTTTTAGTTTATTAATTTTTCTATTAGAGTTTCATAAACTTTTTCCAGATCATTTTTTATATTAGTTCATACTTTGAGCTAAATGTCCCCAAAATTGAAAAGCACTTCAGATGATCTTTGAAGAGGTTGAAAATTGGCATGGTATCATCATTTCACACATATAGCATGTGCTAAAAAGTTGAGAGGGTTATGGAAATAACTAGATGCACTTCATGTAGAAAATGGACAATCTCTTTCGAAGTATCAGGGTTTCGGACGAAAGCTCATCTGTTACAAAGGGATTTAATTTTTTTGAACTTATTTGAACTCCATACTTTTTGTGTGTTCAAAATGCACTATTCAAAGCCACATCATCAATTTTCAACCATTTCTGACTTCATTTGTTATTTTTCATGCATTTACTGATTTTTTTAGGTATATGACCCTGAAAATGAAAAGCACTACAAATGAACTCTGAAAAAGTTGAAAGTTGGCATGGTATCATCATTTCACCCACATAGCATGTGCTAAAAGTTGAGAGGGTTACGACAAAAACTGGATACACTTCGTGTACAAAACGGACAATCTCTTTCGAAATATCAAGGTTTCATAAGGAAACTCGCCTGTTACATGGATATTCTAGATCAAAGGCATCATCATAATAGTTGTGGAGAGAAAAGTCTTCACTTTTTCTTCACTTTTTCTTCGCTTGTGTCCTTTTCTTATTGCGCTGTAACCATGGATAATCTTCATCGTTTATCAGGGTGCTTGGGTTAGCCTTGACTTTAAGGGATGAATTTCATGAAATTTTTCATAATCTTCGGACATGTCTGTCTTGCCCTCCACTCCCACGATATCTCTTTTTCCTGAAAGAATTATGTGGCGCTTTGGCTCATCGTATGATGTGTTCGCTTCCTTATCTTTTTTTCTCAGTTTGGTAGACATGTCATTCACATAGAAAACCCGCGCCACATCATTGGCTAGGACGAATGGTTCGTCTGTGTACCCAAGATTGTTCAGATCCACTGTTGTCATTCCATACTATGGGTCTACCTGACAGATTGAACCATTTGCACTTAAACAAAGGGACCTTAAAATCATGTCCGTAGTCAAGTTCCCATATGTCCATTATGTAACCATAATATGTATCCTTTCCACTCTTGGTTGCTGCATCAAAGTGGACACTGCTGTTTTGGTTGGTGCTCTTTTGATCTTGGGCGGTCGTGTAAAATGTATTCCCATTTATCTCGTATCCTTTGTAAGTCAATACAGTCAAAGATGGTCCCCTAGACAACGAGTACAACTTATCAGAAACATTGTTGTCACCTCTAAGACGTGTTTCCAACCAACTGCCGAAAGTCCCGATGTGTTCACATGTAATCCAGTCGTCACACTGCTCTGGGTGTTTGGAGCATAGACTGTTCTTGTGTTCATGGACATACGGGGTCACCAAGGTAGAGTTCTGTAGAATTGTGTAGTGTGCTTGAGACCAAGAATGCCCATCCCTGCATATTATTGAGTCCCCTCCTAGCGTGCCTTTTCTAGTCAGTCTCCCCTCATACCGTGGTTTAGGAAGACCAATCTTCTTAAGGCCAGGAATGAAGTCAACACAAAACCCAATGACATCCTCTGTTTGATGGCCCATGGAGATGCTTCCTTCTGGCCTAGCGCGGTTACGGACATATTTCTTTAGGACTCCCATGAACCTCTCAAAGGGGAACATATTGTGTAGAAATACGGGGCCCAGAACGACAATCTCGTCAACTAGATGAACTAGGACGTGTATCATGATATTGAAGAAGGATGGTGGGAACACCAGCTCGAAACTGACAATACATTGCGCCACATCACTCCTTAGCCTTGCTATTATTTCTAGATCGATCACCTTCTGAGAGATTGCATTGAGGAATGCACATAGCTTCACAATGGCTAATCGGACATTTTCCGGTAGAAGCCCCCTCAATGCAACTGGAAGCAATTGTGTCATAATCACGTGGAAGTCATGAGACTTTAGGTTCTGAAACTTTTTCTCGGCCATATTTATTATTCCCTTTACATTCGACGAGAAGCCACACGGGACCTTCATACTGAACAGGCATTCAAAGAAGATTTCCTCCTCTTCTTTGGTAAGAGTGTAGCTGGCAGGACCTTCATACTGCTTTGGAGGCATGCCGTCTTTTTTGTGCAAACGTTGTAGGTCCTCCCGTGCCTCTGGTGTATCTTTTGCCTTCCCATACACGCCCAACACTACAAGAAACTTGGTAATCCATGACGGATTACTGCTGATGTTCCTGGAATCCGTCACAGATTATGACGGCTTTTCTTGCCCCGTCATGAATACCGTCACTGATTAGTAACCCGTGGTTGGGCCTAAAAACAGCAGGCCCTTCATGACGGATGTTGGGCTGTCGTCACAGAAACTGTCATGAATCGACCAAGCGGGCTCAGTCAGGCCAATCACTTTTTTTAATATACACCATCCAGACCGTCACCAATTGTGCTCCGACTGATGTGGCGTGTCTGCCCCTTCTTTGGCCCACATGTCGGTCGGACCATAGGTTTTGCCCAAAAAAATAAAAGTGTGATTATACGTGGGTGCCATTGTATGCCCCACATGACAGGGTATTTTGGATTATGTTGCTTCCCGTAACAAAAAACTGTTGAGACTTAGGTATTTCTTTTCCCCGATTCTTACATCCCCCAGATCCCATCGGCCAGCGCAGCCGCCGCCGCCAGTGCCGCCGCCGACTGCCCGGGCGAGGGTGGTTAGATTCGGCGGGGTGGTCTGTCTCGGCGCCATCTTCACGACGCCGTCGGCCTCTCGCATCGCCGTCGTGCGCCCTTGCTACACCGATGAGGCAGCCTCCGCCCGCCATTGCCGCGCCGATGAGGCAGCCTCCGCCCGCCATTGCCGTGCCCACGAGGCCGCCGCCGCCCACCATTGCCTCACAGATGAGCCAGTCGCTGCCCGCAGTTGCTGCACTGGAAACTCCCTCGTTCTTTCCCAACATCAACCTCAGCCAGGAGCGAACGGTATGCCTCCAGCAGAAATCATCTCTCTCCTTCAGAATTTGTTGACTAAATACTGTGCTTTGCAATTTTCCCCTTCTGAATTTGGGGTGAACCTCTTCCCTTTAGGTTTAATGGTGTATTATTTGAGGTAGTTAGATTACCCAATTAATGAATGTGTGGATGGATGCAGATACATATTCAGAAAATACCATCTCAGTGTAGTTAGCATTTGAGATTTTAGTTCCATTTTTCTTGTTTTCATGACACCATAGATGTGACACGTGAACCATGTACATTATGTTTTTCAGGGTGCATTCATCCACATACATATTGAGTTGGCATCAATCGATGCATTGTCTTATTCACATACTAGTAGTCGTAGATTTTGTAGGCAAGCTCATACTAGTAAATGTGTGCTACGGATTTGTATTGATTTGCAGACCTCTTTAATGTCGAATAATTAGTGAAATATTTTGTCAAGTGGTGTATGTTCCTTTGTCACAACGAAAGAAAAAAAATCTTTTGATGAACTGTGTTCACTATAGTGCGAAGCAGTATAATTTTAAATCTGAACATATTTTAGTTTGGTATACTGTACATGTTAATTTGATGGCCGGGGTAAACCTTTGATTGAATTGGTTCTTTTTCTGCAATGCAGATGGATAGACATTGGATTCATGGTACATTGTTTTCCCGTGAGTACACTGAAGGTGTCAAAGAATTTATGAACTTCATTCAAGAGAAATTCAGCGAGGATGATAAAATACTTTGCCCGTGTAGAGAATGCCTTAATCATAAGTACCAGCATCAGACCGTTGTGAACACGCACATATTGATGTATGGCATGGAAAGTACATATACTCGTTGGATATATCATGGAGAAGACTTTGATGCAGATGTTATTGAACATCCTGTTGATGTGCATGACACCGAGGATGGTGACAACGGCGCTGACCGATTTGAAGAGATGTTTGAAGACCTACGCACAGCAGTAGAACAAGCTCAGAGTGAAACTGAAAATCAAGATGCTAACAATGGTGGAAACCCTTCTGAGAATGAGTTTTTTTAAGGATGTGATGAAGGAGGCAAAATGGCAGCTTTATCATGGTTGTACCAAGTTTTCAAGGTTCTCCTTTGTGGTAAAGCTTCTTCACTTGAAGTCATACCATAGGATCCCGAATAGTGCATTTACTAAAATTTTGAAGCTATTAGCTGAAGCATTCCCTGAACCCAATACGCTCCCAAAATCGTATAAGGAAGCAAAGAACCTTCTAAAGGAATTAGGCCTTGGGTATGAGTCTATACATGTGTGCTTCAATAATTGCATTCTGTTCAGAAAGCAATATGCCAATCATGACAATTGCCCAGTTTGTGGCCTATCAAGGTGGAAAGACCTTGCTAGAAAGAAGATTCCACAGAAAGTGTTGAAGCATTTTCCATTGGTGCCTAGGCTAAAGAGGATGTTTCTTTCCAAAAAAGGCGCAGAAGAAGCACAATGGCATGAGCTAAAGAGGCAGCCCAATGAGAAGGAACTGAGTCATCCAAAAGACGGTGATGCGTGGAAAGATTTCGATGAAAAATTTCCAGAATTTGCAAAAGATGCCAGAAACTTTAGGCTTGGCATTGCCACTGATGGGTTCAATCCTTTTGGAAATTTTAACACAACCTATAGTATGTGGCCTGTATTTGTTATACCATACAACCTTCCACCTTGGGCATGCATGGATCAGTCAAATTTTATGATGGCTCTGCTGATTCCAGGTCCCAAATCACCTGGCAAGCACTTCGATGTCTTTCTACAACCACTTGTGGAAGAATTACTTGAGCTCTGGGAGGGTGTACGTACATATGATGCTCTTAGTGGAAAAATGTTTGATCTTCATGCTGCAGTTCTATGGTGCATTCACGATTACCCAGCTCTGAGCACTCTTTCAGGGCGTACCACAAGAGGCTATTTTGCATGTATTCATTGTGACAAACACCCACTTTCTTACAGCCTAAGGAGTAAAATTGGGTATATTGGTCACTATCGTTTCCTTCCAAGGGGTCATCGTTTGCGGAGAAACAATGAATTTGTTGGTCTTCATGAAAGCAATGATGAGCCAGGTAAATTCTCTGAGAAAGAGTTGCAAGCAGAATTGGAGAAGGTTAGACCTGGGAGACAACAAGAAAGTAGAAAAAGGAAGCGTTCTGACTTGGGCAGCAAGAAGGATCATGTGCCAATTTGGGGCCGGCGGGTTTGTTTGTGGGATTTGAAGTATTGGGTAAAGTTGAAGCTGAGACACAATCTTGATGTCATGCATATTGAGAAAAACATTTGTGAAAACCTCGTTGGGACAATTCTGAATCTAGAGGGTAAGACAAAGGACACACTTAATGCTAGGATTGATCTCAAAGATTTGAATATTAAAGAGGAGTTGCAATTGAGGAAGGAGGGAGACTCATATGTGATGCCTCGGGCCCGATATACCTTGTCCAAAGAACAAGTTGTTGCATTTTGTCAATTTTTACGAGAGTTAAAGTTTCCAGATGGGTTTGCTTCCAACATCTCAAGATGCACAAGTGCTGATGGAACCAAGGTACAAGGCCTGAAAACACATGATTGTCACATTCTTCTGCAGAGAATCTTACCTGCTGGCATGAGAGGATTTTTGGACAGTGATATATATGAAGCAATAGCTGAGTTGGGCAAGTTTTTCAGAGAACTGTGCAGCAAAATTCTTAATAGGGATGTCTTGGCCGAAATGAAGAAGGAAATCCCTGTAATTTTGTGCAAGCTTGAGAAAATTTTCCCGCCTGCATTCTTTGATGTGATGGTGCACCTTGCCGTACATTTACCTGAAGAGGCATTGCTTTGAGGTCCCGTACAATATGGGTGGATGTACCCAGTTGAAAGAAGGCTATATACTTTAAAGCGCTATGTGAGGAATAGGGCGCGACCAGAAGGTTCGATTGCTGAGGCATATATTGTAGATGAATGCCTGACATTTTGCTCCAGGTACATGGATGATGTTGAAACAATATTTAATCGAAAACCAAGAAATATAGGTTATTCAGATAAAGAAGCCTATGGTGTTGACGTTTTTGGGCATGGAGTTAATTTTACTTCAGGATATGACTATGAATATGTGCATGAGCAAAAAGATTTTGACCAGATGGTGTGGTATGTGTTGAACAATTGTGATCAAGCTAAGAAATATATCGAGTACGTTGTCACTTTTGAAACTTGTGCTTGTTGCATTGTGTTGTACATATGTGATCTCGAGACTAATTTGTTTTATTTTACAGTATGTTCAGAGATGAGTTAAAGAGAAAACGGTTGCCGGACAGTGATAAAGAGCTTCAACAAAAATTTCAGACATGGTTCAGGAACTATGTTAGTTTTCATTCACATCTAGTTATAATTTTTGGTTGTCAAATTTCACTGCAGATTCTAATGTATGTGTTTGTGTGCTGTTGCAGATGATGAGGCTGCGAGATGAGGTTGGCGAAGAGGTAGATGAAGATCTATTTTCCTTGGCATGTGGTCCTGATCGGAGAGTCTGGAAATTCTCATCGTGCATAGTGAATGGGATTAGATTTAGCACTGTTGCTCGTGATAGCAACAAGAGGACGCAGAACAGTGGAGTCATGACCGAAGGTGAACATGACCGTAAGGTCATAGATTTTTATGGAACCTTGAAAGAGATCATTCAGTTAGATTATAACTTGAAAGATAGGTCAGTTGTTTTGTTTAAATGTGACTGGTTTAAACTTGATGGAAAGAAGACTGAACTTAAAAATGATGGTTTTTTCAAGAGCATACATGTTGGAAGTTTGTGGTACAAGGACGATTCTTTGATTCTGGCTACTCAGGCTAGTAAGGTCTTTTATTTGCCGGACACGAAGTATGGGAAAAATTGGCAAGTTGTGCAAACATTCGACCATAGGCATCTGTTCAATATTAGTGAAACTGAGGGTGTACCTTTTAGTGGTCCTGCATATCAAGAGGAGGAGTGTTGTGAAGAGGAGGATAGGAGAACATCAGTTTCTGACCATACATCTGAGAAGCCTTTGCATAGAGATGATGAGCAAGGAATTACTTTTGAAGCTGATGTCGTTGCTCGTTTGATGAAAGAAAAATCCACAAAAGTGTATGAAGGTGGTGACGAAGATGAAGAAGATGACACAGGTTTGGAGTATTGCAGTGAAGACGAAGGAGGTGCCACAATGGATGTCGACAGCGATGACAAGTAGATGTTTTAGTGTAGAAGGTACTATCTTCATTCTTGTTGCATAATTTTTTCCTTTGCTACTGCAATATCCTGTTGCTGTTTACACACTACATGCTTGTTCAGTATAGTACATGGGAGACTGAGGTGTTTATGCACCACAAGTTTGTTCAGTTCAGTACATCATCTCTTTTTTGCATATGTACAGTTTGAATGCACTTCTAAATTTGAAATATTCGACAGGCGTTGCTGACAAGGCTGAGAAGGAGATGCTGAAAAAAGGTTGTGCTGCAAGCTTAAGTTGGTCTGTACAGTGCTTTTGGCTCCTGTCATCTACAATGGTAGTATCTGGAGTTTTATTTTGTTTGCCTTGATACGGCAATGACCGGTGATTCTTCTTGTGATCCGTAACAGAGTTGTATCTGGAGTTATATTTTGTTTGCCTTGATAGGCCAATGACCGCTGATCCTTGTTGTGACCCGTATCAGAGTTGTATTTGGAGTTATATTTTGTTTGCCTTGATTGGCCAATGACCGCTGATCCTTGTTGTGATCCGTATCAGAGTTATAGTCTGTTAGTGTGTTAACGAAGTCACCATGGTTGTAATCCTTCTTGTATGCCTGACAATATATTATCTCTGTACTGGCTGTTGTGAGGATGGCATTTGTGTGCTGTCATTGGCTATTCAGGTACACAAATTATTTCTGAAATTCATATGGCTCATGTATGTTCATAATATGGCCTAAAATCAAGTTTGTTGTATCTAGTTTAGATGCCATCTTCCAAAACGTAATTCTGGTCATTTTAGAAAATTAAAAATGTTCTCAAATTTTTAGAAAATTAAAAACGTAAATCTGCCTGTACACAAAACATGTTGAAGTAAAAAGTTCGCAAATTGTTAGAACGTTCACCAATTAAAAATTTGTTAAGAAAATTAAAAATGTTCTCAAATTTTTTAAAAAGGTACATGAATTGGAAAAATGTTTGATGATTCGAAAAAAACATAACGTTCAAAAGTTCATGGATTTAAAAAAATATCACGAATTTTGAAAAACATCATGAATTAAAAACGTTCACAAATTTCAAAATGTTCATGAATTTAAAAAAATGAGAAACGTAAAGGAAAAAAAGGAAACAAAAGAAAACAAAGAACCAACCAAAATCCACAGAAGCTTCACAAAACCGGTCGGCATGGTGGTGGTGCGGGCATGCACCCATGGACGCTCGGGTGTTGTTGAGGTTGTGTATCGGTGCCCGGTATTCATGTATCTTCCCTTGGGTCTGTGTGGCGTGCGTTTGTTTCGGATGCTTCGATGTTGTGTTGGTGCTTTATAATATAAAGCAGGGGAAACCCTTTTTCGTAAACCAAATAGTAGCAATCAGTACATAGGGGTTGTTCGGTTGAAACCCTGAGGAGCATGAGTGAGCTGTTCTCATGGCTGAATGTGGCATGCAGTCGTATCAGAAATTGACAGATCAGGCATCCATGCTCAAGCTTCCAATTTCATAGGACGTCCACGGGTCCTGCAGAGTCACATGGTCGTCCGATTCCTCCAATCGACTCCCCGGCGCTAGCGAGCGGGAACTCGTCTTCCTCAACTCTGAACGCGGGCTCCCCTGAAAGCCTCCAAGAGCACGCGCTCCGTTAGCGAGCTCTCCATCCGTCCACCCTGGAGCCCATGCCGCCCATCGGTCGACGCGTATCGACGTCCTGCACCCCCATGTGATCAACTCAGATGGAGATGGCCGAATCAGCAAGTTGTTCGTTTCGATGATACAAAGGCTTTTTCACGTCGTGGTGCGTTTGTGACAAAGTTTATTGGAGTTGGTAGTCCCCGCGCTCATAATTTAAAAAACCAAATTGATAATCGAACCGGTGAGGCCGTCGGTCCGGTTCGTTTTTTAAACTATGTCATCTTTTCCCCTATGGTTTGTAAAAAAGTTGGTGCATATGTCTTGCTCATTCTAGTAATTATTTCCTAATAATAGTGCATAATTAAATATATGTCTTACTAATTACAGCAACAAATAATAAACTTGTGTTATATGCTCTAGAATGTTCTAAATTTGGCTCGGCAGCAAAAAGCGCGCGCACGCGAGTTACAGTTTTCGCTCCAGCCGCGCGACCGCGCCAAGAAAAAAATAACGCAACGCGAATTGACGCTATTGCCTAGCAATGTTCCCCAAAATTACACATATGCATTCATCCACCAGTACCAGATGAAGGGCCTATTAGTAATTTGACACACACAAATGCCTAACCCCCACCGCACGACCAGCCAAATCCCCTCCCTCCCCCTGTATCGCCAAATCCCCTCCATCCTATTCCCCTTCCTCTTCCGCCACCGGCCATGGCTTCACCTCCTCCACCGCCGAGCCCATCTTCTGTTCCTCATCCACCTCCACCGCAGAGCACGGATCCCCTCCCTCCCCTTGCTCTTCCACTGCCGGTCAAGACCCCCACCATCCGCCTCCACCAAACCCTAGAGTAAGCAGCCGCCGCCACCGCCACCACACTGCGCCACTCCCGAGCACGACTCCCCTTGCTCTTCCGCCTCCACCGCCGGTCGCTACCCCACCTCAACTGCCGGTCCAGAACCCCCTCCCCCTCCTCTCCGCTCCACCAAACCCTAGAACAAGCCGTCGTTGCGACCATACTGCGCCGCTTCAAGGACCTCTGCACCACACTGATGGGGAAGAAGACTGCAGCGAAGAAACACCGAGGACCCAAGACAACAGGTATAATCTTCTTAACCCACCCCACGCCTGCCTATTTGCTATTCATGCATATGTATGTCTAATGGGTGTGTGGTAAAAGCTGTTTTCTTGTGTTTGATTTAAGTTGCTAGTGTTTCTGGTCCATTAGAGTTCTTGCCATACCTATGAAAAAAGGGTCTTGTGCTGTCAAGTGTAGATTTGGGTCACATATTGTTACAAAGTTGATCACAAAATAGTATTTTGTTATTAACTACAGATTATACACATAGTAATTCATGCTCATGTGTTCACTCATCTTAGAACCACCGCTGCATCCTTTGGAGGAGTCGCGCATCAGAACATGCATAAGGAACAATTCAAGGCTGCAAGCACTCGGAATTCCTGCACTATCGACATTGTTTGCAGCCAAAACTGTCATTTCACCTGAAAAAAATAAACCCAAGCATAGTAGTGATGATTCTGAAGCTGAGTACCATCCTAACGAGGACATACCAGTGAAGGAGAGTCATCCGATGATAGTTTAGTAAATGAAACAGAAGCACTGCAGTCCACACCTGCTGCTAGCTCAAACTCTAAGGTGCTAATTTCCTCAATCTAGTCATTCATTGCTTAGATATGTTGCTTGTTTGCTGTTGCAGCATAATTTTGTTACTGTTTGTTGATTAAACCATGTTTTCATATCTGTCAGGACTGTAAGAAGACTAGTCAGAAAACTAGTAAGAAAAGATCTACTACCATGCCCCCTGGTGGAGTCAAGCCTCGACCTCCTAAGAAAGTTCATGTGGACCTCCCAACTAATCCACGAGTCACAAGGTCGAAGAAAGCTCTATCACAAGATGCTGATGGAGGTATTCAAAGTGAGGAAATGTCTGATCCTAAACAGCAGACACCAAGTGTCATCCATAAGCCAACTGCTTCCATGGCTTGTGTCCGCCAAGCTGAAGAAACTGTTCCCAACTTTGATGACCATGGTGTTGAAGGCAAGTTCCTTACTATTATTATCATATCATGTTCATGATTTTTTCTTTTGAATTACTAGCCTAGGCTATTAGCTCCATGATGAACATACTCTCACTAGATGCTTTTTTCAAAAAAGGTGATGATCCTGGACATTGTGATGATGACAACTGGATTGCCAATGGAGCTGATCTCATTGCCCATCGTGATGACGAAAATGAGATGGCCAACGAAACTGGTGGTAGTGCCCAGCCAAATCAGCAAACCCAACCTAACAATAACTCTGAAGGCATGTTATAACCTGAATCTTTCTAGCATCTATTAGAGTTAAACTTCTTGTTCAATCTATTGTTCTATGCATCTTCCTGTCTTAATTTATACCATATGTGTGCATGATTTTTTATGAGTCATTCCAGTGTTGCGGGATGATGATATTCTCAAGGACAACTCCATTGCTCATTTCTTAATATCACAGTATTTAAATAAGGACAATTTAGTTAACCTGTGCCTTCTTGAAATCTGCTCGAACCTTGTCTTCCGTTCCAGTTAACCTGTGCATTTGTAACAGTCAGAAACACACCAACATGATAGAAAATGCAATATTCCATTTAGTTGTTGTTGCCATATGGTTACTAGTATATTGTCTTGACTTTTTTTGTGAGCTTACTTCCTGTTGTTATAGTTACACATTTTGAAACGATGTCCTCCATTTATTAGTACACTTCTATACGTGTAATTGCGGTTTAATTGTATCCGTTCTTGATTTTACCTTCTTTTCAGGTCCACAATCCTATGAGGAGCCAAGGGAAAGGGGCCCCAATTTGGGAAAAGGTCTGGAAAGGATCACTCGACGCCGGCAGGGCAAACTGCCGCTTGTCATTCCAGAAGGGAAGTTAAGGCCGGAGGCACCTCTTCTTGCTGCAAAGTTCGCAACTGAATGCAACATCACAGTTAGACACCATATGCCCGTGTTTAAGCGCTGGAAGGATTACAAGGACCCAGATGGACATGTCCGAGATGGGATCTTCAGGAACTTTGTAGGAAAAGTTGGTGTAAGTACAAAGTCCAGGCCTTCCTCCCTCAAATGGCTATCAAACTGTCAATTTTGTGCTATTTTGTCAATTTTGTGCAATCATGATACTTACACATGTTTTTTCATCGGACTAGAACAAGTTTCAGATGGACGCTGATGTTGTGCCAGTTAGGAAGGCTTGTACTGAAATGCTGAAACGTGCGACTCGCCAACAATGATACAGGCTCAAGAAAGAGTATTTTGACCCTCACCCACTCCATTTGGTGACGAGAACGCCTCCTGTCCCCTCGATGACCGATGACCAGTGGAATGAGCTAGTGGAAAGCTGGAAGAATCCCAAAAAGATGGTATGTTTCTTCCTCGAGACCAATCTCTCGCCTTCTACATGCTAATCAAGAAATTGTGCCTTACATGTATTTGGTCTCTTGATGTAGGAGATATGTGAAACTAACAAAAATAATTGAGCTCAAGTTAAGTTTCACCAAACCACTGGCTCGCGCAGCTACCCTGTGCACTGTGATAATCTGGTAAGTCAAACATGTGGCTCTGGATGTGCATTGTCATGAGAAATATTCTTGACCATAGGTTAATGTAAACTCTTGCATCCATGTAATAACTGTGTATGATGCTCCCTTGCCTTCATATTTGTTGTTTCCAGGGAGACAAATACAAAGATAAAGAACCCACTGCATTGGATTTGTTCAAGGAGTGCCATTACAGCAAGAAAAAGAAAAGCTACACCGATGTTGTCCAAGCTGCAATTGTAAGTCAGCTTCAAAAGACTACCAACCATCAATTTTTACCTTTTTGTGTACTAGAACTAATATTGTTTGAGTTACTCCACCAGATTGAAAATTGATAATCAAATGTCAGTGTATCTTAATTGAAAATGTTAACATGTTCACTTAACTATCTTGTAATAGCCTGTCCTATATGATTGTACCCTTTTTATTTTCATACAACTGATAAGTTTTGATGCGACTGAAAAACATCAGTTTTGATTTAGTATATGGCTAGATGAAATGACTTTAATAAGAGCGCATAATCACTTTGACATGTGACCTATCAGCCACCTAAAATTACAGAATTTTTTTATTAATCTATTATTTGGCTTTATATATTGTAGTTTTGGCCATCCCCGGTGTCTTATATTTTTAGTGTGTATATATATATTTTATTGATTGACTTCCAGAAATAATTTGATTTGAATATTACTCACTTCTAGTTAATTGAGGAAATAGTCCACTTTGTTGTAGATGATAGTATATATGAATAATTTGAATCACCTCCACACAGAAAAAAGATTAATCTGACTGTTATCACAAGTGTCTAGTTGTAAAGGATGCATGATAGCTTTCCTTACAAAGACGTTGCATGTAAGCTTGCTGATGTTGTCTTCTCTATTTGTGCTTAAGCCGTCTTATAACCATGCTTGTTGCTTGCATTGCTAGACCGAGATGGAAAACAAGGCCTCTCAGCCTATAGAAGATGGACAAGAATCAAACTCTACGTCCAAGGCTATAGCTGAAGTGCTTGCTAACCACACTAAGAAGCCAAGGTTTCTTCAGCATGTGGGGATCCAGCATGTCCATGCGAGATCTAGCGATAGCAACTGTCAAGCAGAATTGGCAAAGAGGGGCAATGTCGAGCTTCGGGCTCTTGACCAAGCAGTTGAAGGAGTCCGAAGAAGCAAGGATCAGGCAAGACGAGGAGCACAGGAAGAGAGATGAGGAGAACAGGAAGAAGCAAGCTAAGATGGATGCAAAACTAGACTTTTTGCTAAGTCAGTTGCAAGCAAGATCAACTCAAGGGTAAGTTGTTTGTCCAAGATCAGCCGTCGTCTCTACTTGATACATGGAAGCTGTGTGAATGTGATATACTGCTAGAACCTACCTTCTTATTTTGTAATGATTTTGCTGTGCAAACTGCACACCGTTGGATGCAAACTGGTTGCATTTTGCTGCTCCATTGTTCTTGGATTTGGAGATGCAAGGTCAATGTTACTGTGATTTGGGATGTTGTTCCTCTTTTCTGTATTTGTGATGGATCTGGAGATGTAAGCTCTTAGGCTTGGAAACCGATTCTGTGTAGAGACAAAGAAGGGTTGGGTTGGGTAGAGTAAACACTAATGGGCCGAATAAAGTGGCCTCGAAACACACTTTCTGGCTAAAAAAACACATGTGCCGCATAATTTTAATGGGCTGATGTGCATATTGAACACATGCAAATGGGCCAACGAGAGTGTGTGAATGATTATGGACCAACCCAAAACAAACAGGCCAACCAGCTGCAGTAAAATGGGCCCATAGGCTTGGATGTACAAAAATAAATGGGCCAGACCACACTGGGCCGAATGCCATCGGCTGACATGGCGCCATGTCAGCTCCACGCTGGCGCCACATCAGCTCCATGCTGGCGCCACATCAGCTCCACGCTGGCGCCACGTTAGATTGCGGGAGATGCCACATGGGACTCATCTTTCTACACGTCATGTAAATCCATGATGGAATAGTCCGTCACAGCGGACCGGGCCTTGGGCGGGCCGGGGGTCAGAGCGGTGACGGCAACAGACCGTCACAATTCATGACAGAAATGAAAATCCGTCAAGGATGGGCGGGTGGGAAAATTATGACGCGATATACATGACGGATTTCAGGACCGTCACGCCCGCCCATCCTTGACAGTATTTTGCATGTTTGTGACAGACAGTTACTGTCACAGATTAACGACTTTCTTGTAGTGCAAGAAGCCTAGCAGGTTCACGCAAAGGTTCTCTGTCACGTGCATCACGTCGATTGAAGAGTGGACCTCTAGCTCTTTCCAGCAGGGTAGGTCCCAAAATATAGATTTCTTCTTCAACATGGGTGCGCGTCCCTCAGCGTCATTCAGAGCAAATAGTCTGCTAGGACCCTTTCCAAAGATTACGTGTAAATCATTGACCATAGCAAGTATGTGATCAAGGGTACGCATGGCAAGCTTCTTCCGGTGATCTGCCTCGCCTTTGAAATGCTTGCCTTTCTTTCGACATTGATGGTTGGTCGAAAGAAATCGACGAAGGCCCAGATACTCATTCTTCCTGCATTTTTCCAGGTATAAACTTTTGGTGTCAGCTAAACAATGCGTGCATGTGTGATATCCATTGTTTGTCTATCCTGAAAGGTTACTGAGAGCAGGCCAATCATTGATGGTTACAAACAACAACGTGTGCAGGTTAAATTCCTCTTGTTTGTGCTCATCCCACACACGTACACCGTTTCCATTCCACAGCTGTAAAAGTTATTCAACTAATGGCCTTAGGTACACATAAATATCGTTGTCAGGTTGCTTAGGGCCTTGGATGAGAACTGGCACCATAATGAACTTCCGCTTCTTGCACATCCAAGGAGGAAGGTTATACATACGTAGAGTCACGGGCCAGGTGCTGTAATTGCTGCTCTGCTCCCCGAAAGGATTAATGACATCCATGCTTAAATCAAACCATACGTTCCTTGGGTCACCTGCAAACTCGGCCCAGTACTCTCTCTCGATTTTTCTCCACTATGACCCATCAACGGGTGCTCTCAACTTCCCGTCTTTCTTACGGTCCTTCTTGTGCCATCGCATCAACTTGGCATGCTCTTCATTTCTGAACAGATGTTTAACCGGTGGTATTATGGGAGCATACCACATCACCTTCGCAGGAACCCTCTTCCTGGGGGGATCGCCGTCAACATCACTAGGGTCGTCTCATCTGATCTTATACCGCAATGCACCGCATACCAGGCATGCGTTCGAATCCTCGTACGCACCGTGGTAGAGGATGCAGTCAATAGGGCATGCATGTATCTTCAGCACCTCCAATCCTAGAGTGCATACGACCTTATTTGTTGCGTACGTACTGTCGGGCAATTCGTTATCATTTGGAAGCTTCTTCTTCAATATTTTCATTAGCTTCTCAAATCCTTTGTCAGGCACAACATTTTCTGCCTTCCACTGCAGCAATTGCAGTATGGTACCGAGCTTTGTGTTGACATCTTCGCAATTGGGGTACAACCCTTTTTTGTGATCCTCTAACATGCGATCGAACTTCAGCTTCTCCTTTTGACTTTCGCACTGTGTCCTTGCATCAACAATGACCCGGCAGAGATCATCATCATCGGGCACATCGTCTGGTTCCTCTTGATCTTCAACAACTTCCCCCATTGCAGCATCACCGTATTCAGGGGGCACATAGTTGTCATCGTCCTCTTCTTCTTCGCTGTCTTCCATCATAACGCCTAATTCTCTATGCTTGGTCCAAACATTATAGTGTGGCATGAAACCCTTATAAAGCAGGTGGCTGTGACGGATTTTCCGGTCAGAGTATGACTTTGTATTCCCACATATAGGGCATGGAAAACACATAAAACCATTCTGCTTGTTTGCCTCAGCCACTTCGAGAAAATTATGCAGGCCCTTAATGTACTCGGAGGTGTGTCTGTCACCGTACCATCCATTGCCGGTTCATCTGCGTGCATTATATATAATTATGTGTGTCAAAAACCATTGCAGATTCATATGGATAGATAAGTGACCAAATTAATAGAAGTTCATCATCACATTAAAACCAAAGTATATACATAGTTCTCATTGAACAACATATAGCTCTCGAGAGCATCTAGTTAAACCATACATTGAAACTATGTAAAACCTTTCAATGCAACAACAAATGCGATTATAATCATAACCAAGGTAACAATTGATCCAACGGCATAATGATACCAAGCCTCGGTATGAATGACATATTTTCTAATCTTTCTAATCTTCAACAGCATTGCATCCATCTTGATCTTGTGATCATCGACGACATCCGCAACATGCAACTCCAATATCATCTTCTCCTCCTCAATTTTTGTATTTTTTCCTTCAAATAATTGTTTTCTTCTTCAACTAAATTCAACCTCTCGACAATAGGGTCGGATGGAATTTCCAGTTCAACTACCTCCTAGATAAAAAAATATATGTCACGTTGGTCGGCATAATTTTGTCATAAATAATAAATGAACCAAATAGTTATAACAGATAATATATACCACATCCGAATCATAGCCAGGACGAGGGCCGACGGGGGAGGATACCAAAACCATTGCACTATATAATAACAAGCAATAATAAAAGTAAGAAAATTAGACAAGTATCTATCTAAAGTTAGAATTTTTTTCCTCTCAGAAAGAAGATAAGAACAATACGCTCACCACGATGGTGCCGGTGACGAGATCGGCGCGAGCGATCGATGGCGGTGAAGACGAAGACGGGACGTGACGGACCGCTAAACCTAGACAAATCTCGCGGAAAATGGAGCTTGGAGGTCGAGCTTCGAGAGGAGAAAACTTAACTAGTGTGGCTCGGGCATTTCATAGAACACCTCATGTGCATAGGAGGTGAGCTAGAGCACCACAAAGCTCTCCCCTCGCCAGCCAGAAAAAACAGAGCACTGTGGAGTGCTCTGCCATGGCGATGGGGTATATATAACCACCTCATTGGTCCCGGTTCATGGCTGGAACCGGGACTAAGGGCCCCCTTCTATCCCGGTTATCGGACGAACCAGGACCAATGGATGTGGGCTAGGAGCGAGGACCATTGGTCCCGGTTCGTGCCTAGAACCAGGACAAATGGGTCCACACGAACCGGGACAAATGCCTCCCGAGGCCCGGCCGTGCCCCTGTGCGCATGAACCGGGACGTATGCCCCCCATGGATCCCGATTCATGACGGAACCGGGACTAATGGGCTGGCCAGGCCCTAACCAAAGCCCTGTTTTCTACTAGTGTATTGATTTCCTGTGATGTAAAAAAACATGCAGAAAACAACAATTGGCACTAGGCACTATGTCTATAGGTTTGTACCAAAAATTATATAAATTGACTATAAAATGATTGTAAAACATCCAACAATGATAATATAACAGCATGGAACAATAAAAAAATTATAGATATGTTGGAGAAGTAGCACACGTGACGAAGAATCCTTGCGTGAACCTGCTAGGCTTCTTTGGCGTGTATGGTAAGACAAAATATACACCAGAGGGATGAGATGACAAACAACGTGTGAACAAAAAAGATGGCATGCATCCAAAGCAGTATCAAGGTCCTATCAGCTACGCTCTTACCAAAGCAGAGAAGAAAATATTTTTGACTGCGTGCTCAGTATCTAGGTCTCACCCGGCTTCTCATCCAATATAAAGGGAATAATAAATATGCCATAGAAAAAATTGCAGAACCTAAAGTCTCATGACCGCCACGGGATTATGACGCAACTGCTTTCGGTTGCATTCAGGGGGCTTCTACGAGAAAATGTTCAATTAGCCATTGTGAAGATATGTGTATTCCTGAATGCAATTTCTCAAAAGGTAATCGATCTAGAAATCCTACCAAGATTACATAATGATTTGGTCTAATAACTTGTCAGTTTCAAGTTCCCACCATCCTTCTTCAATATTATGACGCACGTCCTAGTTCACCTAGTCAATAAGATTTCCATTCTGGGTCCTGTATGTCTACACAATATGTTCCCATTTGAGAGGTTCATGGGTGTCTTAAAGAAATATGTTCGTAACCGTGCTAGGCCAGAAGGAAGCATCTCCAAGGGCCATGAAACAGAGGAGGTCATTGCACTTTGTGTTGACTTTATTCCTGACCTGAAGCCGATTGGTGTTCCTCAATCGTGGCATGAGGGTAGACTGAGTGGAAAAGGCATGCTATGAGCGGATTCAATAATATGTAGGGACGGGCATTCTTAGGCGCAAGCACACTACACAGTTCTACAGAATTCTAACTTGGTGGCCCCGTATATCAATGAACACAAGAATATTCTACGCTGCAAACACCCAGAGTAGTCTGACGACTGGATTACACATGAGCACATGGGGACTTTTGGCGGTTGGTTGCAAACATATCTCATGGGTAACAACACTATTGGAGATGAGTTGTACTTGTTGGCCAGAACACCATATTCGACTGTATTGACTTTCCAAGGGTATGAGATAAATGATAATACATTTTACACGATCGACCAAGATAAAAAGAGCACCAACCAAAATAGTGGTGTCCGCTTTCATCTAGCAAACACCAATAGGGCAAAGGACACATATTATGGTTACACAAAGGAGATATGGGAACTTGACTATGGAAGTAATTTTAAGGTCCCCTTGTTTCGGTGCAAATGGGTCAATCTGACAGGAGGTGGGGTACATGTAGACCCGCAGTATGGAATGACAACAGTGGATCTCAACAATCTTGGGTAGACAGACGAAGCATTCGTCCTAGCCAATGATGTGGCGCAATTTTTCCATTGGAAGGACATGTCTACCAAACCAAGAAAAAGAAAAGATAACGAAGCGAATACATCATATGATGAGCCAAGCGCGACATAGTTCTTTTAGGGAAAAGAAACATCGTGGGAGTGGAGGACAAGACAGACATATCGGAAGATTATGTAAAGTTTCATGAAATTCCTACCTTCATAGTGAAGACTGACCCAAGCATCCTGTTAAATGATGAAGATTATCCAAGGTTACGGCGGAATAAGAAAGGGACACACGCGAAGAAAAAGTGAAGACTTTCTCTCTAGTGAAGATTTTGCACCTTTGATTTTGGGTTGAAAGCCATAGTAATGCTCCACAACTATTCCGATGATGTCTTTGATCTAGAATATCACTGCAATTATATGTCAAAAAATGAAATCCCTTTGTAATAAATGTGTTTTTGTCCGAAACCCTGATACTTCAAAAGAGTTTGTCCAGTTTATACACGAAGTACATCCAGTTTTTGCTGTAACACTCTCAACTTTTTAGCACATGCCATGTGGATGAAATTATGATACCATGCCAAGTTTCAACCTTTTCAGAGTTCATTTGTAGTGCTTTTCAATTTTAGGGTCATTTAGCTTCAAAAAATCACTAAATGCATGAAAAATAGCAATGAAGTCATAAAAGGGTTGAAAATTGATGATGTGGCTTTGAATGGTGCATATTGAACACACAAAACTCTGGAGTTAAAATAAGTTTAAAAAGGAGATCCCTTTGTAAAAGATAAGTTTTCGTTTGAAACCCTGATACTTTGAAATAGATTGTCCAGTTTGTATACGAAGTGCATCCAGTTTTTGCCGTAACCATCTCAACTTTTTAGCACATGCTATGTGGGTGAAATTATGATACCACGCCATGTTTCAACCTTGTCAGAGTTCATTTATAGTGCTTTTCAATTTCAGGGTAATTTAGCTTTAAAAATCATTAAATGCATGAAAAATGGATGTCCATTTTCTAGTTTGAGCAACTTTACAGTGCTAAACATGCCCAAATGAGCTCAAACTTAGTACGTCTGCTATGATCAACTAAAACAAAACTATAATATTTTTCAATAGCAAAAAGAATCAACTAAAAAGCTTTAATAAATTCTAGTTATGTTCAAAATAATATTACTTTCAAATTATACAAATTATTTTCATAAAGTATTTTTTGTTAAAAACTTTAAGAGGAAAAAAGAACTAAATGAAAACTAGGCGTGTATGCTACTATTTAAAAGAAAAGTTTAGAATTAAAACCAAAAAATGGGCATGATCTCTTTCATTAACACATAAAGAATATGAAAGTTTTGCATTTTTTAGAATTTCATATATTTTGTTGAAATTCTTTGATAATAAAAAAAACTTGAGTCTAATATGACCTTGCTATTTACTGGTGTTTTTTTGCATGCTTGTGTTAGTGTTGACTATGTGCATCCTAACTATGTAGAGGCTGGGTGTGTGCTCATTGTGTTTGTACCCACTCGATGATTCATCTTGAGCTTACAAAATCCAACCTTTATTGAAAAACAATAAATTACTAACTGTGTTGATCTATTGAAAAAGTTTTACTGTATGACCAATTATGCTATTATTATGCAACAGAGAAAAAACTACTGGGCCAAAGTGAGACATTGTGAACAACAACTACTCTGTGCTTTTATGTACCTCTTCACGGTAACATATTGGCAATACAAAAATACAGCTGGAATAACTTGATAACAAGTTTTTAACATTGTTATTAAAATATAAGTGGTACAAATAATTATACCAACAACATCATTATATTAAATGGTACAAATAATGATACATGCATTGTTTTGACTAAAAAGTCCATCATTATTGGAATAAATAATACAAAAAATTATACAAGCCAATCTCACACACATTATCAATAGTAGCTAGCATGGACATAAAATGTCATGGTTACTATTTGGTAAATTCGAGAGCCCAAAAGTTTCCAAAAATGTAAGTTGACTGGAAGGTGCCGCTGAAACCTGATTCCCTAACCAGCTTCAGAAACTCTTGTGCAGTTCTTTCCTTCCCTCCCTCAGAGTTATTTAACATCATCACATCGAGAATGTAGAGATTTTGTGCTGCCCTTGTCAACTCTGGAGTAGCCGGCAAGACAAACTCAACAGCGATCAGCCGCCCCTTGTCTGACAAAGCTTGACGGCAATTTTTTAGAATCTTTATGCAGTCATTGTCATCAAACATATGGAGTACCGTCTGTATGTACATTGAAGAAATATTCAGTATCTAGAATATGTTATGTAATATTAAACCTACTTTGCTCGAAGTGTAGGTTTAAGTCTGCTCTACATTCTCAAATATTTAGGGGATTTATTTAGCACAACGGAATGTTGTTTGTTTGTCACAAAGAAAACATTGTAGATTCACTATTGTAGATGGACGTTGAATTTAATTTTGGCATGTTTGAATTATTGAGTTGTGGTTCATTTTGCTTTGTTGCAGTGTTGCATTGTTGAATTGGATGGTGTTGAATTTTGCTATATGATCGACGTCCAATTTCCATGGTATTGAGGGTTTTGATATGAGAGTGTGGTTGTCCAGCAGAACTATTGAGGGGTTGTCTGGCACTGTCCGACATCGTACCATGGAGGAAATCTTACTAAGAGAAAACCCGGGGTTAAATTACTTCTGCACAAGGGCAGCCACCTTGATTGCTTGGGCCCTAGATAAATACTTTTATTAGTTTACCAATGTGTTTATAGAACTACAAGTCGAACGCATTGTTTGTCAGAAGTAGACAATTATTTTGAAGAAATATTCTATATACATCGTTTCTATTTTTTGGTTGAAAAATATTTTCTATTTGAGATAATGAGGGTGCATCACGTATCTACAAGGTTTTGAGTAATATTATACTTTACACCATATGGAATACAGAATGACAGAGAAGGGAACTAGATACAGTAGTTCGTATATATATATATACCTTTAAGAAAATCACATCTCCAGTGGGAACATTATCAAACATATTTCCAGCTATATGTTCGACACCTGCATTGGGTTGACATTACTAGCTAAGTTCTCAATTATCTCACAGGAAAGCATAGATGAAAGAACTCAACAATAGAAAATGATATAAATATGATCTAAATGTACAGTCATAACATCCATGCAAAAAAAGAGAATACAGTTGCAATGCAAAAACAAGGAAAGACAAAAGAGTCGAGTGATGGGTGCTAAATTTGCTGGATAACAACATTTTTTTATCTGATCCTTTATGAACCGGTGACAAAAAATTGGCATCGATGCTTTTCCTAGTAGAAATTAATCCATTGAACCGAGGAAACTGATGCTATTCCTACTGAGTTGAAAGTTCCGTGGGTACGTGCGCACAGCAAGTACACACATGTCTGTTGATCACTTGATCTATAGGCTTTAGTACTTCAAATTAAATTGTTGAGTTTACAGGACGCTAATGATGGTGCATATGTCTGGGAGAAGAATAAGCCATTTGTGTATACGCTAACAACCAAAATTACAACCCCTCCAATTAAGATATGCATTCCCAATTTCTCAGGCATTTTATTTGGTAGGCCGACTTGGATGATGATGCCTGGAACGGAGACTTCAGGCCGGGAGGCAACCCAAACAGTCAGATAGGCCTGGAATAATCATAACAAGTCTAATTCCTTGAGAATATTACAATGAAGTGGTAGAATGTTCAATGATTAATTGATGCAATTTAATAATACGATATAGGATAATGCACTACATTGACACTCGTTCGGGATGGGAACATAAGTTGGGCATGAGGTTTTAGGTCTTCAATTTGAGTGACAATACATGTGTTTTAGTATGTTGTAAAATATATGTTTTTAGATTCATCGACGAATGGAAGTGCGAAACTAGTAATTCTAGCAATTTACACATATTTCGCTAGTCAAATTGAATGCCTAAACACCCGTGCCTGGCTTATAGTCCCATGGAGGATGTTATATATGATTTACGAGATGTTTTGCATAATATATAGTATTCTTCATTGTACTATATTCACTAATTCTTTTCTGGACACAATCTCCTCCAATTTTGAGAAGATCTGCGGTATGTGTTATTGTTTTCATTTGCTCCATTTTCATCCCTAGGTGTGAACTTTGCATGGAGTCTCCATGCGTACTATATTCAACTAATTATTATGTTTTATCTCCGTATCCTGCGTTCCCCACCAAATGAAGCTTAGGTGAACTCGGGAAGAGTCTGGAATTTTTATAACCCAGGGTAGGTGATATGCACATGGAGACAGACATTTTTGGTTTTGTCTTCCGGTGCACTTTGTGGACCTGTGAACAAAGCGGTGTTTGTCTGTTCAGTCATCTCTCTACTCCTGCCCTTTTAGGGGAATCCATCTGGTTAGGAGAGAGAAACAGAAAGAAAGAGTATGGTTGAAACTGAAACAAGAAATACGCACACACACACAGAGACGGAGATTGATGGATGCAAAAATGCTTCCTAGAACTGGCACATAAAGCTCAAGCATAGAGGAAAATAGGAGAGTGAGAGATAGTGAGAGCGTGTTGGCAGCCCGGGACCAGCTCGTGTTCCATTGGCATAGGTTCAAACATTTTCGGTGTGCATCGAAGAATCCACTACAAACAGAGAACCCACTACATTTCAAAACACCGGCCTCAGGAGAGCGTGACACTCTCCCTTACAAGGAGGTCCTAGCCTGCTCTCGTATCTGAGGTGGGACTAAAGTTAATGGCGCTGCCCGAGTATCGTGGGGGCCAGCTGTAATACAACTTGTTAGCAGCCCAGACTCAGCTCCCAGTCCATCGACATATGTTCGGACATTTTTGGTGCGCATCAGACAATCAACTACTAGCAGAGAATCCACTACACCCCAAAAGACTGGCATGGGCTAGGAACGGCTCTGAAACCACTTGTCAGCAGCCCAGGCCCAGCTCCCGGTCCATCAACATACGTTCGTGCGTTTCCGGTGCGCCTCGGACACTCTACTACAAGCAGAGAGCCCACTATATCACAAAATACCGGCTTGAGGAGAGTAAGGCACTCTCCCTTATAAGGAGGCCCTAGCCTCCTCCTGTATCCGAGTTGCGACCATAGTCACTAGCACTGTCCGCGGGTCAGGTGAGAGAGAGAGAGAGAGCATGCAATGGTTAGGAGAGTGTGCTAAGAGAGAAAGAGTAAATGAGCCGTGTGTAAAAGTTTATAGAGAAAGCACCCAGTAACCTATTCACAAGGTCACGAGACCAAGTCAAATTCACAAGAAGGAGGCAACGTACCGAGAATAGACGGCGAGAGGGAGATGACATGAGGCAGATCGAAGTTGATGCCCCTGATATGCTTGTACCTGGAGGTGATCATCTCCAGGGTAGAACCGGTGCCGCCACCAACATCGACGAGCACGGCCACATCGTCGAACCCATGGAAGCGCTCCAACAACTTGCTGGTCACCATCACTGAGATCTGCACCATGGCCTTGTCGACCACCCCGAGTACCCGAGGGTTTCTCCCCAAGTGCTCGCCCATAGGAACCCCATGCGTCCTCTTGAACGCCGTTTGTCCGCCTCCTACTGCTGCCCCCAGCTGCTGCCTTCGAAATGCACGGCGATGTTAGATTCTATAAACCGTAAGCAAATTTTAACATGGTCTCTCTACCTCCTCTTTTTACATATGAGATAAAAAATGTAAGAGTTAATCAGATCCTAATTAATTAGATCAATGATTCCGATATATATTATACTACTCTTGTCTCTCTTGTTCAAAGAGGAGGTAAGAGGAACGCTGTTAAAACTGTTCCAAACGGCAATTGCAATAGCACTCATTCGTATCATAGCTTACCAGGCCATCAAGAAGTCCTGGTCCGTAGTGAACATAGCATAGGACGCCAACGACGGGCCACCGTGGTTGCTGCTGAGCCACCGACACACCGGCGAGGGCTTGTACTGCCTGATCGCCTCGCCGCTTGGACCTGCCCCCGTCACGCACTTGACGACGTCGAAGGAGGCAAGCAGCCGCATGATGCGGTCCACCGGAGCCGACCCGCCGGCCTTGTCCACGGCTGGGAGCCGCGCGGCTAATTCATCCGCCGTAATCGCGAGGCTGCCGGCGTTGCTGAGCGCGTCAAAGATGCCCAGCTCGATTGCTGCTTTCAGGGTCATGGAGACCGCGAAGCTGGTGATGAGCCCCCACGCATGTAACCATGTCCCCTCGTCGTCGTCACCAGCGGCCGGATTAATCCTACTTCCGCCCACAGTATTGTTATCCATTTTTACTTGGATGGTGCCTATAGCTTGTATGGTTCCTTGGTGGTGACTGAAAGAAGGTAAGTATATATAGGGACAGATCACATCTAGTTCTGAATAAATAAAGTGGAGAAATGATGGGTGTTCCACTATACAACTTCTAAAAGTGCAGGCTGCCACAACTTTGTTAGATCGTGGTTGTGCCACCAAACCGTGTGGAGAAATTGCACAGAAATCACAACGCGACATTAGCGCTTGTTGCCATCTTCTTTGGCCCATTTCTTCCTATGCAAGCCTTATCACTTGACCGCTTCACCAACAACGAAGAGAAGACTCGTTTGACCCTTTCATCCAATCTGGCGCTCGATCGAGTCCAACGGTATAACCCATTCTTTCCTGGCCACCGCCATGTACACCACAACGCAACTCGCAACTACACGTCATCCTTTGCCTGTTGGCTGCTGTTCCTGCTCCGTTGCTTCCTCAGTTCTGCCGTATCCTCACTCCTGAAAGCATACTCCTTACATTTATGTACGATTCAAAATTCATCCAATCCAGTCCCGCAAGCACTCCCAACAATGGCATTCGCTGCGTGCACTAGTTTCCTGCCTCGGTGCACCCTTTTCCCTGCCAGAGTGCACCGCTCAAGGCAACATAGTCCATACTGTGCCCCCTTCAATAATCTATTGGGCCCTCTTGACATTGTAGTACAACAACCGTAGGATCCCATTTTGCTTGACGGATATTCACAGAGGCACGCACCTGTCAAGCCCTATCCGGACGCTTGATTGCCTCACGGTCCGTGAAATAGTTGAAACCTGCACGAGGGCACATTAACTTTTAAGTTTCAGCGCTGAAACTTAGGGATTTTGCATCTGAAACTTCCAAGTTTCATAGATATAATTTTAAGCAATTTTTCATGTTGGTCGTAGACATAAAATACTTGACTATTATCGGTCTCTCGAACTAAGTTTCGACAATGAAACTTAACATATATTTCTAAAAGTCATCAAAATATATTCAAAATTGATCTTATTTGAAAGTGTTGGTTATGAGAAACATGAATATGCAAATATAACTTAACTTAAAATAAACTATAACTTAACTTGCAATTTTCATTGGAAGATATATAAATTTAAAAATCACAAGCGAAAATAAAAAGCCCGCACCCGCGACTCGCGTGATGTAAAAAATCCTCGTCCTTTTGCCTGACCGATGTTTATAGTTGCCCATGGCCAAATTTCTCTTCAGTTTTTTGTGCAAAGCATTGGCAGGTAGTACTGACTGGTCAAACCTCTATATATAGCTTATCTAAAGGAATACATATTGTCTGACGTCTCTCTTGTCCAAAGTATTAGTGGAACATTTGATCAAAGCCTTTACTAGACCCGTCCAAATGTCTGTTAGTGCACATATGAAAATGGAAGTGGTGTCGCGGCAAACATAAATTGGAAGTAAATAAATAAAACAGCATCTAGTGAATGATTGCGTCAGTTGAATTTGTAGACCAGAGCTACGGGTTACCGCCGGCCGGCCGTGTTGGTTGAGACTTTCTTATACTGCCGGCAACGACGCTTGTCATTTGCTTCGGCATCACTTTGACACCTGCTTGCCTCGATGGATGCATTTGTGCCATTTGGTACGTCCAACCATCGTGGGTTGCCTACGCGTCTAGTTCTTTTTTCCTGAGATGACATGAGCTCGTGTAAAGTTGATGTGACAGCAGAAGTGCAACAGTATACCAATTCAAACCGAAGCAGGGGCAACAAAAAATCGTATGGTGTCGGAAGCAGAGGTTGATCTCGTGTAGTGTAGTTGATGAGACGGCAGAGGTTCGACAGTAGTTGATGAGACAGCAGAGGTCGTAGCGCTCGGAAGCATCCGGCTTAGATCGATCGGATGTGGCACATGATCGGGCATCCGGCCGGCCACGTGATACTTTTTCGAATAATTCGACCGGTACCTGCAGCCTCCCAAGGTTCTTTACATTCAATATGAAAGAAATACAATTGACCAAAAAAAAAACACCCACTCCCTCTATTCACAAATATAAGATGTTCTACTCACAATGATCAATATATTACTTGTCGCTGGTCTAGTACAAAATTGTATTAACTTTGTACTAAATCAGCGACGGGTAATATCGATTGGAGAGAGTAATTCTTTTTCGAATCAGGTGAATATAGACACGTTTTAGTGTGTTTGTTCACTCATTACAGTCTGTGTTTCATTCATTTCGGAATATCCAAAACAACTTATATTTGTGAATAGAGGGAGTACTTTACTTGCATTACAAGTGTTTCTACTGATATAGAAGTGTGTCTAGAACCAAGAATAACAGATAAGCTAGTGAATATTACCTAGTGGCCACCACCTGTAGAGAAATAGGGCAACTAGGTCTTCCTCCTAAGAGACTCCGCCGATACTGGTTCCCTCGCTGCTGGTTGCCTTCTGGCGCCAACGAGGTGGAGGAAACCCTCGTATGGGGTGTCTATGTTGTCTGTGGTCGCCTAGTTTGAGTATAGGTTAAGTATTATTATCTGGCTCGTGCCATCAATGGGAAGGAATAAGATCTACACATCTTTGTGTCGAGCTTTTGCCAGGGGTAAATCTTGCTCCTTGTTTTTGTCTTAATTTCGTCCAGCGAAACTTGCAGTGCAAACACAGGGGTGCTCCCGTGGTACACTTAGCCTAACATGCGGAGATACGAGGGGCAAACGGAGGAGCGAGGCAAACCCGACTTGACCAAAGACACAACTCGATGATTGAAGCACATAGGCCGGGGAAGTCGTCCTAAGTGATAGTTATATTATTAAGTTTGACTATGATCTTGCATGTAATTATTATGAGAGAGGCAAATATGGTTATAGAAATCTTCATGTTACAAAATCATCTCTCTTTGTGATGAATGTTTTAAAGTTAGATTTTTTTCTCTTGAATATACCAGGAGGTGATGGATCTGCACCTCACTCGCCTGTTTTTGTTTTTCTTTTTGGAAAATCCTCAACTGTTGCCTTTCTCGCGTGGCTAGCAATTGGGTTGTGTCAGGACCCCGACTCAATGCCACATCGATCTAGCATGTAACACCTCATATCACTTTGCGGCCTCACGCACGGTATTCCCACGGGTGTCGCATTACCTTTGCCCGGGACCGTTTGCGCCTTTTGGCACACGTATATGACAGTGTCGCTAGCATCCATATGATAAGGAGCCCGGGCTGACATGGCTAGTCGTAAACCCAAAGTGGCACAAACTTACAGGGACAGGCATCCATGACCCAACATCGAACGTGTCGGTCATCAGCGAGTGAATCCAGGCTGTAGCACTGGGCTAGCAGGACTCCGGTGAACCGGGCTGTAGCGGGCTAACAGGACTCCGATATCCATCGCGTGACATTTCCCCGAAGGGACAGACACAGGAACGAAGAAGGACACATGCCGGCCAGCCTAAGTGTTCCGGAGCAGCAGCAAGCTATCCTGGCTCAGTGGAAACACTAGGAGACATTTCCCGGTAAGAGAGGCTACTAAAGATAAACAACTAGATAGTCAGATCCCACACATACCAAGCATTTCAAACATACACACAATATGCTCGATATGTGCAATACAACATGGCATCACAAGATGACTCTACGACTCAAGTAGTTTATTCAATAGGCTCCGAGGAGCGAGATATTACAAACATGAGTCTCATGACCCAACAATCAGAGCATACAAGTCAAAGCACATGCGGAAGCTTAACATGTCTGAGTACAGACAACTATAATGAAAAAGGCTGAGAAGCCTGACTATCTACCAGATCCTGCCGAGGGCACAAGATCGTAGCTGAGGTAACAAGCTAAACGTCGAAGTCCACGCGGAACTACTAGTGAGACTGAAGTCTCTCTGCAAAAACATAAAATAGGCAAACGTGAGTACAAATGTACCCAGCAAGACTTACATCAGATCTAACTACATATGCATCATTATCAATAAAGGGGATGGTGGGGTTTGACTGCAGCAAGCCAGCTTTGACTCGGTGGCTATCCTGAACTACGACAGCAAGTAACTCTTTTGAGGTGGCGCACACGAGTCCACATATTCACCAACCAATACACCACTATGGAACCGCTCCCGTCTCCCTACGAGAACGCCATCCATAGCACTCACGCTTATCTTGCGTATTTTAGAGTATCCACTTTCACTTATCTATGAACTGTACAAGGGGTCCAAGTTTCCATATCCGAGGAATCTGGCTATTCGAATAGATAATGATAACCCTGCAGGGGTGTACTTCTTCACACACGCTCTCGCCACTTACCGCCCTGTACACGTCATGTACCTCGGCAACCTTCAAGCGGAAGCCGGGCGAGGGAGTCGGCCACGACCTGACTAACCGAACAAGTCTCTAGTCCAGGTTTATCGCCTATTCGGGTTCCATCCGCAAGGAGATCCGGCCGGGGTGTCGCTTACGGCCCCAAATGATGTGAGAAGGGTTCCCAAGCCCACCATCCGGGTGCCACTTGGTACACCGTGCCACTGTGCCTAGTCTGTCCCAAGCCCACCTGTACCGGGTGCCACTTGGTAGACTACTAACACTACCTACAAACACCAGAAACTAGTTGCAACTCCTGGACAGAGATCAAGTTGATTAATAAGTCGAGAGGGGCACTTAAGCATTCCAATGTGTGGTAGTAGCTGGTCATGGATCACATACACAGAACTCAGTTCCTGAGGACGGCTGCAATGAGACAACCCACCATGTACTCCTACATGGCCTCTCACCGCTACCTTTACCAAATCGTGTTCACACACTTAGCTCTCAACGGTAGGACATGTTCACACACCTCTGGTTCATCCCCGATGAATCAGACCTGACTCAACTCTAAGCAGTAGCAGGCATGACAAACAAGCAAGAATGAGTAGGCACAACAGGGCTCAAACAACTCCTACTCATGCTAGTGGGTTTGATCTATTTACTGTGGCAATGACAGGTCATGCAGAGGATAAAGGGGTTCAACTACTGCAGCAAGTAACAGATGAATCGTTGTTGTCCTAATGCAGTAAAAGAGAGCAGGAGCGAGAGAGTGGGATTTTATCGGAATGAACAAGGGGGTTTTGCTTGCCTGGCACTTCTGAAGATAGCATTGAGTCTTCATCAGTGTCAATGATCACATCGTCGGTACAACGTCTATCGAGGGGGAACAACACCGGCAAACACAGAAGAAGCACGATCAATGCAATGCACAATATGATGCATGCTCATGACATGGCAATATGAATGTGTTTTGAGCTAATGCAACTAGCAACAGATTAAATGAAGTTGGTTTGAATACAAGATTCAAATTCAAACTCCATATGTGATTATTCAAATGCCATTTAATTGATTTGTGCTAAACAGCAGCTATAAGTTGTTCTAACATGCATGAAAATGGTACGGATGGATTCCTTGAATTTTTCTGATAATTTTTCATATATAAATTATTTAATTTGGAGTTACGGTTGATTTTCTATGAATTTTTGAAGTTTAAATCATTTTCTGAAATTTCCTGAATTAAAATAAATCCAGAAAATGATTTATTGCGTCAGCACTAGGTCATGCTGATGTCAGCAGGTCAACTAGGCGGGTCCAGGTCAAACCTGACCAGTGGGGTCCACTGGTCAGTGACTGGGGCTGGATAGTGCCAATGACAGGTGGGGCCGGGTCAACAGACACGTCAGCACGGTCAAAGCTGACATGTGGACCCACGATGGTTAGGTTAAAATTTAACAGAAAATAATAAAGATTAAATAAGGGCGTGGGGCCCATACGTCAGTGGCTCTGGGGAGGGTTAGCTGGCCGTGATTAGCGCTAATCACGCGGCCACGTCGGCTAGTGACGCCGGCGACCACGGCGACGGCGAGACCTCGCCGGAGTTGCGCCAGAGATGACGGATCGACGCGCCAGGGGCACCAGAGGATAGCCCGTGCCCGCGCGCATCTAGGGGAACCAACGGGAGGTGCGGGGGTGGACGGAGTTCGCCGGAAGCGAGGTCGTGGCGGCGGCCGGAGTTCGGGCGCCGATGAAAACGACGAGACCGTGCACGGGAGGATCTACGGTTAGCACCTACGCGTTCTATGAGTGCTCACGAACCCAACGGAGGCACGCACGGGACCAAATGGCCACCAGAGCCTCGTTGGCGATGAGCTCGTGCGGCGGCGTGCTGTCGGGGGAGAGAGGCGCGGCGGCTACGACATGCTAGAGAGAAAACGGAGAGGGGGAGGATGAAGAGGAGCTCACGGGGAGTCGGTTGAAGAAGACAGCGAGCTCAGGGAGGCCCTGTGGACGACGAATCGGGCGGCGGCATCCGGCGGCCGTGGACGGGGAAGAAGGGTCGCGGCGTCGTCTTGGGGTCCTTCGGCCTTGCGTGGGTCGGCGGAGAGGTGCTCGGGTTCTAGGCAGAGCTCGTGGGCTGGTCAGAGAAGCGAGGGGGAGGCGGTGGCCGCGGCAGCAGCAAGCGGCGGCGACGAGCGCGCTCGGGCGCGAGAGGGGGGAAGAGCAGAGAAGGGAGAAGGGGTCGGGAGAGAGTGAGAGAGAGGAGCGAGGGGGCTGCGTGGCGTCTCCCGAAGAGGCCAGGGCGAAGCGGCAAGCAGGAGGTGGCCGGGGCGGCGTCGACGCTCGCCACCGAGCAGCTTCGGGGCGAGGGGGAGGAAGACGACAGAGAGGAGGAGGTGGGCTGGGCCGGCCAGCTCAGATGGGCCGCAAGGTGGCTAGAATGCCAGGTAAGTGGCTGGGCTTCTCTCTTTTATTTTTCTGTTCTGTTTTATTTTTTTAAATTTGTTTTGCCACTGTTTTGAATTTAAAGTAATTCAAACAATGCCAAAAACTCCTCTGAATATTTTTTGTTTTGCTAGATGGACTTTTCCAAAAGCTCATAAAATATTTCAGGGGTATTTGAAATTATATTCTAATTATATGAATATAATTCAAATTCAAATAACTAATGATTTAAATTCAAAGTCCCAAAAATAAATCCTTCTAAAATGTTCATTATTTTTGGTTTGGATCAGAACCCTTGCCAAAAATATTAAACATCTAAGAAGAGCATTTTGGAACAATGAATGAGATTTTAGGATTTTTGCCCTTCTTTTATTTAGAGTTTTTGAGGCTTCCAAATTTCCTCAGTTCAAGTTTCAGAAATTTAAACATGATGCAAACGCTAGGCAGCACGAGAAGCTAGGGATGTGACAACCCGCCCCCACTAAACAAGAATCTCGTCCCGAGATTCAAGCGTAGGGTAGGATGAAGGGGAACGCAACTAACGCAATCTTCATGATCCAACTTGCACTTCATAGGAACGTTGATTTGATCACCATCTTTGTCTCGACGTCTTGCTCTGAGAACTCTAGCTAATCATGACAAGAAGAGGAAAGGAAAACTCTAGAAGGATCGATCATCTCGAAGATCGAACAACTCAGGATCAACTCATGGGATGAGACATTGACACATCTCTTGAGCTGAGACACGAGGCATAGATCTGAAGAATTGGAGTGAAACAGATGACGAGGGCTCGCTAAATAGACAACAATTCCAGACTTAAGAATGTGACGATCGGTTGTCAATGTAGCGAGGAGTTGAATTGCCGTGATACCATAATGGGGCACCTTAGGGATGGTGACTCGTAGAGATATCCCCTTAAGTGGCAAAAAGAATTACCTTTGATTCAGAGACCATTGAAACTCTTTATACCAACTTAGGGCAATTCTCGAACGATTGTTTAGAGGGGTTCAGTAGAATGGCATACCCGGATTAGAATGGATGATGTGGATTACCTTGTTGAAGACAACGTAATGGATGAATTTGCTTACCACCGGAAATGGAAGAGACCCATGGTAGAATGGCACATTGGCGGTGCAAGCTGGGAACAAAATGCAAATGCTGGGAATGATTCTGGTAACTGGGGAAGAACCCAACAATAGAGAGTGAATTCACTGTTTGAAAAGGTCATAGAATTGCCGAGGAGATTGAGAGGAATCCCAGTTAGTGCTGATGATAACACCTAGCGCTTGTGCGTGCTCTCAAGAACTTGAGCATTTCCATAATCATCAAGGTTTCACCAACATCCATGACAAGGGTGCTGACAACACAACATACTACCGACGATGCAGATGCATAGGAAGATAACATCAACTCAGATTTCACCCTAGCGAGGCCAAGGAAACAAAATCTGGATGATCGACCGAGAGACATTTAGCACTCCGCTTCTAATGTTCTCCTTGATGTACTAGCGTAACCCATTCATAAAGGCGGTTTGATATCTAGAACATCAAGTAAAAGGTCGGACTTCGGGGACACAAAAAAATCCACAATGAACGACTAGGGAGTAAATCCTACAAAATCCTTATGGGGAGGTGGCCATCTTCCTCAATCAAGATACTACAATAATGGTTCTTCTGGCTGGGTGTGTTGGCCACGACATCCGCCTTACCGGTTATCGAGGGACCGATATTATAGTTCTTGGGAAATGTTCCAACCATCATATCTGCCTGAGATTCAGATCTGGTTGGTGTCAGGATATTCCAGACTCGTCGGGTCTAGGAAGAAAAATGAAAGTTTGCAACACCAATCGACGAGATGACGTTGCGAGATTCTCAGGAAATGAACTATGATAGCAAGCTCCAAAACATGAGCTGGTTCTGCTACACACATGTGAACACGTTGTCCCAGACAAACATTTTCACATGGTAGTCTTACAATAAAACACTACTGAGTTCAGGTGGGGAACCATTATTAATGACATCGAAGTCTCCACGCGTGGAAGTCCAAAGAGTTCACCATCATGATCCACTTGTCGGCACTCCGGCTGCAACAACACGTAACCGAGGAATGAAAAAGGATGGCGAGAAGTATCACTATGTCAAGAATTCACAAAAGATGGTGCAATTCTCATGAAATTCCTGTCATAAAGAAGGTAATACTTCAGGGTAGAGCAGACCAGAAGCTGGATTGTAACTTGATCTGCGGAACACACTACTTTGACCCAATCCTAAATATGGATGAGGTACTGGAGTTTGTTCCTCCAAGTCATTCAGGACAGAATGGCTTGACGGACCACAAGAGTAATAAGCATTGATAACACGAATGCACAATTACTCCTGACTATCAATTGATAGACGAGGGCCAGAAAACAACCAAAGAGGGACAACTCAAAAGAACATATGATTTTCTGAGTTGTGAATGCATAGATTAGCATGTCGAACGAGTTCAACATATTTCTTCCGGACAATCCATGCGGAAAGGTAGAACTGGCAGAGTCACAATTATGAATGGAGAACTCATCGAGAGCACTCCTGTTGTGATCTTTTGATCCAACAAACTTTTGCCGTAAGTGGTTCATGGTATTAGGAAGAAGGATATACCACGGACCTCGAGAACTACTGCAAAGGTTACTAATAACCTAAGGGAGCTAGCAATTACTATCAACATGAAGTAAGTAGGGTGAATCTCGGGTTCAAAACCCAAGGAGTAGAATACCTACTACTAAGTGGCATCACGGGATGCTTTCGGGGATAAAGCCAGAGTCATCACACTGGGACACAAATCATAGCTAGATTACTAGATGATCCCCTAAGACACCTAGGGTCATAATAATATCTCCAACATAAGTGTCAAGGCAATAGAATACCTCAACTCAACAATTAGTGTGATTGAGCTGACATAAAGGAACATCGAAACCAGAGGGAAAGGATTTTGCAAATGCATCAGATTATTTAGAAACCTGGTATGACTCGGACAGCATAACGGCTATAAATGCTCAAAAGATTTGAGACATGCTACAAAAATGGTGGCATAGCCACTCAGAAGCACAATATCAAGGTTTCGAGATCAACAGTTAACATACAGAGGTAGTAGAAGCTGAACTGAGGCTTAAGTCCAACAATTCTATAAGTCTGCGGACTAGTAACACGTGATCCTGATAGAAAGAAAAGATAGCCTAGTTCTTAATCCCCGTAGGAAAGATAAGATGACTCAGATCAGAAGGGCATAAGGTAAAGGAGTAAAAGAGCCTAACGTTCCATCCCACAATCAATTCCCTTATATAACTAAAGCATTTCTAGACTCAACTTCGACCAGTTTGGCTTGGTAATCCTACAGGCAGTCAAGCTCTGATACCAACGCTGTCAGGACCCCGACTCAATGCCACATCGATCTAGCATGTAACACCTCATATCACTTTGCGGCCTCACGCACGGTATTCCCACGGGTGTCGCATTACCTTTGCCCGGGACCGTTTGCGCCTTTTGGCACACGTATATGACAGTGTCGCTAGCATCCATATGATAAGGAGCCCGGGCTGACATGGCTAGTCGTAAATCCAAAGTGGCACAAACTTACAGGGACAGGCATCCATGACCCAACATCGAACGTGTCGGTCATCAGCGAGTGAATCCAGGCTGTAGCACTGGGCTAGCAGGACTCCGGTGAACCGGGCTGTAGCGGGCTAACAGGACTCCGGTATCCATCGCGTGACATTTCCCCGAAGGGACAGACACAGGAACGAAGAAGGACACATGCCGGCCAGCCTAAGTGTTCCGGAGCAGCAGCAAGCTATCCTGGCTCAGTGGAAACACTAGGAGACATTTCCCGGTAAGAGAGGCTACTAAAGATAAACAACTAGATAGTCAGATCCCACACATACCAAGCATTTCAAACATACACACAATATGCTCGATATGTGCAATACAACATGGCATCACAAGATGACTCTACGACTCAAGTAGTTTATTCAATAGGCTCCGAGGAGCGAGATATTACAAACATGAGTCTCATGACCCAACAATCAGAGCATACAAGTCAAAGCACATGCGGAAGCTTAACATGTCTGAGTACAGACAACTATAATGAAAAAGGCTGAGAAGCCTGACTATCTACCAGATCCTGCCGAGGGCACAAGATCGTAGCTGAGGTAACAAGCTAAACGTCGAAGTCCACGCGGAACTACTAGTGAGACTGAAGTCTCTCTGCAAAAACATAAAATAGGCAAACGTGAGTACAAATGTGCCCAGCAAGACTTACATCAGATCTAACTACATATGCATCATTATCAATAAAGGGGATGGTGGGGTTTGACTGCAGCAAGCCAGCTTTGACTCGGTGGCTATCCTGAACTACGACAGCAAGTAACTCTTTTGAGGTGGCGCACACGAGTCCACATATTCACCAACCAATACACCACTATGGAACCGCTCCCGTCTCCCTACGAGAACGCCATCCATAGCACTCACGCTTATCTTGCGTATTTTAGAGTATCCACTTTCACTTATCTATGAACTGTACAAGGGGTCCAAGTTTCCATATCCGAGGAATCCGGCTATTCGAATAGATAATGATAACCCTGCAGGGGTGTACTTCTTCACACACGCTCTCGCCACTTACCGCCCTGTACACGTCATGTACCTCGGCAACCTTCAAGCGGAAGCCGGGCGAGGGAGTCGGCCACGACCTGACTAACCGAACAAGTCTCTAGTCCAGGTTTATCGCCTATTCGGGTTCCATCCGCAAGGAGATCCGGCCGGGGTGTCGCTTACGGCCCCAAATGATGTGAGAAGGGTTCCCAAGCCCACCATCCGGGTGCCACTTGGTACACCGTGCCACTGTGCCTAGTCTGTCCCAAGCCCACCTGTACCGGGTGCCACTTGGTAGACTACTAACACTACCTACAAACACCAGAAACTAGTTGCAACTCCTGGACAGAGATCAAGTTGATTAATAAGTCGAGAGGGGCACTTAAGCATTCCAATGTGTGGTAGTAGCTGGTCATGGATCACAAACACAGAACTCAGTTCCTGAGGAGGGCTGCAATGAGACAACCCACCATGTACTCCTACATGGCCTCTCACCGCTACCTTTACCAAATCGTGTTCACACACTTAGCTCTCAACGGTAGGACATGTTCACACACCTCTGGTTCATCCCCGATGAATCAGACCTGACTCAACTCTAAGCAGTAGCAGGCATGACAAACAAGCAAGAATGAGTAGGCACAACAGGGCTCAAACAACTCCTACTCATGCTAGTGGGTTTGATCTATTTACTGTGGCAATGACAGGTCATGCAGAGGATAAAGGGGTTCAACTACCGCAGCAAGTAACGGATTAATCGTTGTTGTCCTAATGCAGTAAAAGAGAGCAGGAGCGAGAGAGTGGGATTTTATCGGAATGAACAAGGGGTTTTTGCTTGCCTGACACTTCTGAAGATAGCATTGAGTCTTCATCAGTGTCAACGATCACATCATCGGTACAACGTCTATCGAGGGGGAACAACACCGGCAAACACAGAAGAAGCACGATCAATGCAATGCACAATATGATGCATGCTCATGACATGGCAATATGAATGTGTTTTGAGCTAATGCAACTAGCAAAAGATTAAATGAAGTTGGTTTGAATACAAGATTCAAATTCAAACTCCATATATGATTATTCAAATGCCATTTAATTGATTTGTGCTAAACAGCAGCTATAAGTTGTTCTAACATGCATGAAAATGGTACGGATGGATTCCTTGAATTTTTCTGATAATTTTTCATATATAAATTATTTAATTTGGAGTTACGGTTGATTTTCTATGAATTTTTGAAGTTTAAATCATTTTCTGAAATTTCCTGAATTAAAATAAATCCAGAAAATGATTTATTGCGTCAGCACTAGGTCATGCTGATGTCAGCAGGTCAACTAGGCGGGTCCAGGTCAAACCTGACCAGTGGGGTCCACTGGTCAGTGACTAGGGCTGGATAGTGCCAATGACAGGTGGGGCCGGGTCAACAGACACGTCAGCACGGTCAAAGCTCACATGTGGGCCCACGGTGGTTAGGTTAAAATTTAACAGAAAATAATAAAGATTAAATAAGGGCGTGGGGCCCATACGTCAGTGGCTCTGGGGAGGGTTAGCTGGCCGTGATTAGCGCTAATCACGCGGCCACGTCGGCTAGTGACGCCGGCGACCACGGCGACGGCGAGACCTCGCCGGAGTTGCGCCAGAGACGACGGATCGACGCGCCAGGGGCACCAGAGGATAGCCCGTGCCCGCGCGCATCTAGGGGAACCAACGGGAGGTGCGGGGGTGGACGGAGTTCGCCGGAAGCGAGGTCGTGGCGGCGGCCGGAGTTCGGGCGCCGATGAAAACGACGACATCGTGCACGGGAGGATCTACGGTTAGCACCTACGCGTTCTATGAGAGCTCACGAACCCAACGGAGGCACGCACGGGACCAAATGGCCACCAGAGCCTCGTCGGCGATGAGCTCGTGCGGCGGCGTGCTGTCGGGGGAGAGAGGCGCGGCGGCTACGACATGCTAGAGAGAAAACAGAGAGGGGGAGGATGAAGAGGAGCTCACGGGGAGTCGGTTGAAGAAGACGGCGAGCTCAGGGAGGCCCTGTGGACGACGAATCGGGCGGCGGCATCCGGCGGCCGTGGACGGGGAAGAAGGGTCGCGGCGTCGTCTTGGGGTCCTCCGGCCTTGCGTGGGTCGGCGGAGAGGTGCTCGGGTTCTAGGCAGAGCTCGTGGGCTGGTCAGAGAAGCGAGGGGGAGGTGGTGGCCGCGGCAGCAGCAAGCGGCGGCGACGAGCGCGCTCGGGCGCGAGAGGGGGGAAGAGCAGAGAAGGGAGAAGGGGTCGGGAGAGAGTAAGAGAGAGGAGCGAGGGGCTGCGTGGCGTCTCCCGAAGAGGCCAGGGCGAAGCGGCAAGCAGGAGGTGGCCGGGGCGGCGTCGATGCTCGCCACCGAGCAGCTTCGGGGCGAGCGGGAGGAAGACGACAGAGAGGAGGAGGTGGGCTGGGCCGGCCAGCTCAGATGGGCCGCCAGGTGGCTAGAATGCCAGGTAAGTGGCTGGGCTTCTCTCTTTTATTTTTCTGTTCTGTTTTATTTTTTTAAATTTGTTTTGCCACTGTTTTGAATTTAAAGTAATTCAAACAATGCCAAAAACTCCTCTGAATATTTTTTGTTTTGCTAGATGGACTTTTCCAAAAGCTCATAAAATATTTCAGGGGTATTTGAAATTATATTTTAATTATATGAATATAATTCAAATTCAAATAACTAATGATTTAAATTCAAAGTCCCAAAAATAAATCCTTCTAAAATGTTCATTATTTTTGGTTTGGATCAGAACCCTTGCCAAAAATATTAAACATCTAAGAAGAGCATTTTGGAACAATGAATGAGATTTTAGGGTTTTTGCCCTTCTTTTATTTAGAGTTTTTGAGGCTTCCAAATTTCCTCAGTTAAAGTTTCAGAAATTTAAACATGATGCAAACGCTAGGCAGCACCAGAAGCTAGGGATGTGACAGGTTGGGATGATAGTCCGAGCTAAACAGCGGGCACCTCTTCTCCTCTGGAGCAGTGGCCCTTTAGAACATTTGACCCATGAAAGATAAATGTGGTGGAGGACAAAACATCGAGTAGATTTGTTGGCCGAGACCTTCAAAATAACCCAAAAACAAACGGCCAGAAATGCTCAGGTCGTGAGAGGGCTGAGATTTCGTTCAGTTTGATTGTCCTAAATAAGATATAACATAGAGAACCGTGTTAATTTAATTCTTCTGTTCACGGACATGTAGAATCATTTCTTTTGGCGGGTTTACTTTTATAAGCATCTTATATCTTATCATCTATTCTTAAATAGTTGCAACCCACTATCTATTTTTCCTCTCCATGCAAATATGTCACATTTAGTGCACAAATGTATTCACGCAACCATGCCACCTCACGAATCATGCTTGGATTTGTTTCACCAATTTTTGTCTGCAACATAGACTGCCACGTTACATTTTTGAAGCATAGCATACATATATTTGTAAGTCGGACACTTGGAGCAAATATCTTTAGGTCATGTTACTCACTTTTGTTTAAAATAGCACCCCGTTTGACTTCAATTCAACGAATTTCTCCTTTTATATAACATTTTGTGACGTGCTTCATATAGCTTATTATTTTCAGACTATATCCCGAGACCATTCTTAAATTTGTTTTTGCAATTGTTTAGCCTTTTAACATCGATTTTATCGAGGTTTCCGCAGCAATGCGCGAGGCATCATCTTGTATCTACTAATTAGATGCACCATAGAAAGCTCCACGTAAATATTGGAGGTTAGAAATTGTTGCGATCAAAACGAGCGAGAGAGAGTATTTGTGCTGCGTAAGACTGCAGCTTTTCTTTCTTGGCCTCTTGCCTTTTATTCAGAACGAAAGCAAACGCAATACACGTGATCAGCCCACGATCGATCCAGACGTGCCATCCCACGTCCACGATGCATGACAGTCGGTCGTGCTGCTCCTAGCTACTCGCCACGGTGCGCATGTATGGTGGCCCTGGCCTAATCTTTAGGAAAGAGGAAAACTGAATCCTAACAAACTAGCTATCTGAAGTAAACTGAAAGCTGAAAAAAAAACTGGTGGCGCGAGACGGGTTCAACCCCAACAGTCCCCCCCTTGAACTTGTCACGCGCCCTTGGTGTCGAGGATGCCGATCTTGGCGCGCAGCTCCTGGAAGCGCACACGCCCAAGTGATTTCGTGAGGATGTCAGCCAGCTGCTCGCCGATGTTGACATGATCGACCTTCACCTTCCCTGCTTCAACCTTGTCCCTGAGGAAGTGATATCTGATCTCTATGTGCTTGCTTCTGTCATGGAACACCGGGTTTTTGCTGAGCTGAATCGCAGACTTGTTGTCAATCAGAACTTCAGGTGGCTTGATCTCGGCGCCTGTTGCTTCTGCTAGCAGTCGAGAGAGCCAGATGCCCTGACAAGTGGTGGATGCACTGGCGACGTACTCTGCCTCACATGATGACAGCGAGACCACCTTCTGCTTGGTGGACTGCCAGCTGATTGGGCTCTTGTCGAGGAAGAAGAGCGAGCCGGTGGTGCTCTTGCGGTCGTCGACGTCGCCGCCAAGGTCGGAGTCGCTGTAGCCGATGAGCGAGGGGTCTCCGCTCCCCCTAAGGTACACACACCCGAGCGTCAGAGTGCCCGCGATGTACCTCAGCAAATGCTTGGCCGCCGTTAGGTGCTCGACGGTGGGTTTCTCCATGAAATGGCTGAGGTAGGAGACTGAATACGTGATGTCGGGCCTGGTCTGCACCAGGTACCACAGGCTGCCAATCAGGCTGTGATAGTACGAGGCATCGGTAGCCGGTGTCGTACTGTCCTTGTTGAACTTCAACTTCGCTTCCATGGGCACTGCACTTGGCTTGCACTCCGCCATGGACGCCTTCTCGAGCAGCTTCTGTGCATAGCCGGCCTGACACAGAGTGATGCCGCGCCCGGTCTGACATACCTCTATGCCAAGGTAGTAGGTGGGCCGCCTGAGGTCGCTCATCTGGAAGAGCTTCTTCATCTCCTCCTTGAAGCTGCTCAACTCCCGTGGCTGCGCACCGGCGTTGATGAGATCATCAACATACACGCCTACTGCCAGGAGCGTGTCACCGGTGCCGCGCATGTAGACGCCGTGCTCAGAGTCACTCCGCTGGAACCCGAGCGACAGCAGGCTGCTGTCCAGCTTCGCGTTCCAGGCGCGTGGTGCCTGACGTAGACCGTACAACTCCTTGGCGAGCTTGAACACCTTGTGCTCCTGTCCAGCGAGCTCGAACCCCGGCGGCTGCGCGACGAAGACCTCCTCAGCCAAGTCCCCGTTGAGGAATGCCTATTTCACGTCCATATGATGGACTTCCCACCCATGGTGAGGGGAGAGCGCGGTCAGGAGCCGCACGGAGTCGAAACGGGCCACCGGCACAAAGACTTCCTCAAAGTCGATGCCGGCGCGCTGCACGTAGCCCTTGGCCACAAGACGCGCTTTGTACTTGACGATGGCGCCGGATGGGTCCTTCTTTAGTTTGAAGACCCATTTGAGCCCAATGGGGCGCTGTCCCGACGGTGGCTCTACGAGCGCCCAGGTGTCGTTGGCGTCGATCGCGGCGAGCTCCTCCCGCATTGCCCGCAGCCAGCACTGTTGTGCCGCAGCTTCTGGGAACGACGCTGGCTCCTCTCCAGCGACGAGGCAGACCGGGTCCCCGGCCTCATCATTGTCCACGACGTCGACGAGATGCACGTAGTCATCGTCGTACTTGGTGTTGCGCTGATGGATGCCGTCCTTGCCCCGGGTGAGCATCGGGTGCCCACCCTGGTCACCGCCCCGGTCGCTTCCTTCTGCATCAGCGTCGGTGCGCGCCTCGCTCTGCGGCGCTGCGTCCTCCTCCGTGTCCTCACACGCAGAGCCTGGCGTGACCGGCTCCCGCGTAGGTGAGCGAGTTGCAGGAGACGCCCCTGCTCCCCCGTCCTCTAGGCGCTCTGGCCTAGTGACAGAGACGGTGTAGCTCACCGTGAATGGCTCTGGTGCAGCTGTGGCGTCGTCCCACTTCCACCACGCGCCTTTGTCGAAGACCACGTCACGGGACACATGAACGTGCCCAGTCCCAGGGTTGAAGACACGGTAGCCCTTGGTTCCTTCCTCATAGCCAATGAAGACCATGGGCGTGCTCCGATCATCTAGTTTCTTTAGCATGGGCCTGGCGTTCTTGACATGTGCAACGCATCCAAACACACGAATATGCTGAACACTAGGCTTTTCACCGTGCCATACCTCGTACGGAGTTTGTCCCTCGACGCTGCGCATAGGAGATCGGTTCAGGAGGTAAACGGCGGTGGTGACCGCCTCCCCCCAGAACTTAGCCGGCATGTCCTTCGCCTTGAGAATGCTCCGCGCCATGGCGACCACGGTCTGGTCCGCCTCTCCACCACCCCGTTCTGCTGGGGTGTGTACGGCGTCGTGAGCTGCCGCTTGACGCCCTCTTCAGCGTAGTACTCCATGAACACCGCTGACGTGAACTCGCCGCCCCAGTCCATCCGGAGCGCGCGCAAGGGCCGCCCCGTCTCGACCTCTACGGTGGCCTTGAAGCGCCTGATCGCGGCCTGGGCCTCGTCCTTGGAAGCAAGGAGGACCAGCCACATGTACCGGCTTCGATCATCCACGAGAAGCAGGAAGTATCTCTTCCCACCGGGTGTTGGCGGCGAGATTTCCCCGCACAGATCACCATGCACGAGATCGAGCAGGTTATCGGATCGCCACTTCGCCTGCTGCGGGAACGGTGCCCGCCGCTGCTTGCCCGCGAGGCATGCGTCGCAGAGTTCGTCAACATGGTCGATCCGCGGGAGACCCCGCACCATCTCCTCTCGAGCCAGCTTCTGCAACGCCTGGAAGTTCAGGTGTCCCATGCGCGCGTGCCAGCGCCAGGACACGTCGTCGTAGCGCACCGCCATGCACTGGGGCTGCGCCGGCTTGACGTGGAGTACGTAGAGGCGGTTGCCGTTGCGCTGAACCTTGGCGAGGAGCTGGCGTCGAGTGTCGAGCACACACAGCTCCCCGTCCTCGATCGTGACCCGGCAACCGACCTCGTCCAGCTGCCCGAGGCTCACAATGTTGGAGCACAAGCAGGGTATGAAGTACACCCTGGTAAGCGCGCGCTGGCGCCCGTCTTGGCACGTGAACAACACTGTGTCGCGTCCGCAGATGTCCACCGCGGACCCGTCCCCAAAGCGCACGTTCCCGCCCATGCCGGTGTCCAGCTCGGCGAAGAGTGACCGATCCCCAGTCATGTGATTGCTCGCGCCGGTGTCGAGGAACCAAGCCGAGTCATGGCGCTCGCCGTCACGCCCGGGCAGCACGCCGGCGCGCTCTTCATTGAGCATGACGATCTTCGATGGAGGAGTAGGGGCCGCCAGCTCCTCTGTGGCCTCCGTCAGGGCACACACCGATGTCAGGAGGAGGGCGGGGTCGGCGTCGTCGCCGACAGCCTGCACAAGGTGCGCCTGTTCGCGCTTCCTGGTGTTGCAGTCCCGGGCCCAATGACCCAGCTTCTTGCAGTACCTGCACTGGTCGGTGGGGCGAGGGCCGTTGCGTGGACCGCCGCCTCGGCCGCGTCCTCACCCACCGCGCCCCCTGGAGTTGGACCCAGAGGCGCCGTGGCTGCTGCCGTTGTAGTTGCCGCTGGCGCCGCTGCCGTTGTCGCCGTTGCCACGCTCACGGTTCTTCCGGCGCGCGTCCCACTCCGCCTCCGTCATCAGGAGGGTGCCAGAGCTGGAGCCGTCTGAGTCGTCGAGGCCGTAGCGCTCCTCCACAGAGCGGAACCGCCCCATCAACTCCTCGATCGTGAGGGTGCTCACATCGAGCAATGTCTCGATGGCAATCGCCACCTGCGAATAGCGACGTGGAACAACACGAAGGAACTTGGTGACTACCTTTGCATCTTCAATGTTGTCTCCGACGGTGCGCATGTTGTTGACGAGGGACGTGATCCGCATCCCGAATGCATCGACGGACTCCCCGTCCCTGAAGGAGATGGACTCGAACTCAGCGCGGAGGCGTTGCGCCGTCGCCTGGCGCGCCCGCGCGACGCCCATCCTCAGCACCTTCACCGCCTCCCACGCCTCCTTTGCGGACGACTTGACGGCAAGGATGCCGTGCATGTCCGCAGGCATGGCGCGCAAGATCGCCGCCATGGCCGCACTGTCCTCGCGCTCGATGTCGCACCCCAGCTCGATTGCATCCCAAAGGCCCTGAGCCTTCAGGTTGACCTTCATGACGAGTGCCCACTCGATGTAGTTGGTCGAGGTGAGCTCGGGGTAGACAAACGAGCCGCCGCCGTGCTCCCGCACGACGCGCTCCTGAACCACCACAGCGCGGCTGCCGCGCCTGGTCCTACTCCTTCCCCGTCGCTGCGACGGAGGAGTCAGGGACCTGGCCGGCGAGCGAGCGCCGCCGCGCCCATCGGCGGACATGGTCGCAGAATCGAGAAAACGGCTCTGATGCCACTTTTTGCGATCAAAACGAGCGAGAGAGAGTATTTGTGCTGCGTAAGACTGCAGCTTTTCTTCCTTGGCCTCTTGCCTTTTTTTCAGAACGAAAGCAAACGCAATACACGCGATCAGCCCACGATCGATCCAGACGTGCCATCCCACGTCCACGATGCATGAGAGTCGGTCGTGCTGCTCCTAGCTACTCGCCACGGTGCGCACGTATGGTGGCCCTGGCCTAATCTTTAGGAAAGAGGAAAACTGAATCCTAACAAACTAGCTAACTGAAGTAAACTGAAAGCTGAAAAATAAACTGGTGGCGCGAGACGGGTTCAACCCCAACAGAAATTTCCGTCCATAAGATTAACTGATGATGCACGAATAACCATGGGGTGATTCCTACTCGGCCTCTTTCCACCCGCAGGAGGGAAGGAATTCTTTCAAATCAATTTTATCTCCTTCCGTGTATAATAAAAGAACAACATCTATTTGCTTTCTGTCTCCTTCCGTATTAGAAAAAGAAGTAAAAACATAGGCCGGACAAAGTAAATCTAATCATCGCGTCCCGCTAATTGATTCGCCGGCACAAGCTACAGGAGAAGTCGCCTCTATTCCTCTTCAGTCACCATACGTGCAGCTTCATAATCCTATCTTCTCCTTCCCGTATTAAAAAATAAATAAATAACATAGGCCAGACAAAGTAAATCTAATCATTGCCTTCGGCTGCTAATTGATTGGCCGCCGCGAGGTTCAGGAGAAGTCACCTCCATTCGTCTTCACGTTCACGCTCCACACGTGCAGCTTCATAGGCCTATCTTCTCCTTCTGTATAAAAGAAGAAGTAAAAAAAGAGGCCGGACAAAGTAAATCAAATGATCGTCTCCAGCCGCTAATTGATTCGCCGGCACAAGCTGCTGGAGAAGTCGTCTCCATTCCTCTTCAGGCTCCACATCTGCAGCTGCACCGGCCTATCTTTTAGACGAATGACATCATCCATGTATACCCATCTCGCTGTACGCACCTGTAGTAATTGCATGTCTCCGTATGCCCATGATTTCTAAAGGATTGTGAATCCACAGGCATTTGGTCGATGAGTTGAGGTGCTGATGAGGTTCATGCAAAGACATGATTGAGAATGCTGGCAGCTGAAGGCTAGCTGCTCAAATGTCTATTTAATTTGGTCTACCTCCACAGGCCGGCTACATCATGCCTTTAAATCAATGAAAAAATAGCGTGCTATGAAAAAATAGCAAGGCCTTTAAAACATTCTACTAGCGAGACTTTGTACATTGGTTTATTTAGCAGGCATTTCACACAACGCTATAGTGTGCTATTAGCGACGCTATAGCGCGCTATTTTTTTTCTTGTGCTCCAGATGCCAGCAAAGGTAAACATACCAATCAGGTTTGATATAATTCATGTGTGCTATAGATTTTGGTAGTTCATATTGTTAGGTTGATCTCCTCCTGATCGAGCCCAGCGGCTCGACGGACCCTTGACTCGCGCCCTGATCGGGGGCGCCCAACCAAACCATGGTTGGTGGGGCCCTGTCGCCGCGCTATATAAAGGGGTGGGAGAGTCGGCCGCACACAACACGAGATTCACCGTGCGTCCAGAACCCCACCTACATCCCTACCGATCTAGGGTTAGCGCGATACAACGGGAAGCTCCACCGCCGCCGCCATCTCTCTGTCATTGCCGTCGTGGCCATCTCACCACGATGGCCTCAGGCTCGAGTTCATCAACCCAAAGTGAAGGTAGGTTTACTGGATGATCTAGCCTATCCGATCCAAAGGATCTAACAATGGTATCAGAGCCAAGAAGGCTAGCTAAAATCTTCGGTAGAAAAGGCTATACAGAAAAAGAAAAGATTTCCCCACATGAACCCTAACCCTAAAAGAACAGGAGGGGCAAAGGGCAAAGTAATCGCGCCGCCGTAAGGCCGCGCTGTTCCTCTCGATTCGGACACGCATCGGCATGCCGAGGTGTCTGGAAGAAGAACTACCGCAGCTAGCCAAGGCTCCCCGGAAAAGAAAAGAAAACAAAAAAAGGGGGGAAGGGGGTCAGCGCCGCGGCCAAATCCCTCGACGGCGGCGCGCTCACTGGAAGGGAGGACGCGCGAGCGGCGAGGAGGATGGCAACGGCGCCACCGCCAACTGCTCCGCCGTCCTCGGACACAAGGGGAGCAGAGGAGATACTCGTCCGCGACTCTTGCTCTCTCTATTGCTAGAGATGGATAAAGAAGCAGGAGGGGATCGAGGAAAAAGAGAGGCGTGGCGTGGCGCGGTGGCTATTGGACGCCGACGACAGCGGCCGAAGCGAAGCTCCTTGGCTCCGCCGTCACGGAGCGAGAGAGCAGAGAGGGGCGCGGGGGTGGGGGAAATGGATTAGGGTTCCCCCCGAGTACGCCAGCCGCTGTTTTTGTTCAGCGGGAGCTGGCCACGGGCTGAGGCGCGCAGAGTGGGCCTTTGGGCCGAGAGTGGTCCAGGCCATAGTTACCGGGCCATCGGGCCGAAAGGACGAGGCCGGCGCACGCGCGTCATAGGCCGTGGGCCATTCTTTTTCTGCTGCGGGCCGTGCGCGCTAGACAGTGCTGCTGCTATTTTCTCTTTTTTAAAGGATAGAAAATTTTCAGAAAAAGAAATGTTCATAAATTTTACAAAGAAAATAATAAAGTTCATGAATTTTTATTTGGTCAAAGAAAAGTTTCTGTAAAGATTAAGAAGTTCATGAATTTTTATTTGGTCAAAGAAAATTTTCTGTAAAGAGTAAAAAGTTCATGAATTTTAATTCATGTTTTTGCGCTGCGTAAATAATTAATAGTGCTCTTTTACAAAGAAGATAAAAGTTTACATAGTATTATTATTTTTTAAGAGCATGTTAAAGTGATTATTAAAATGAATATGATTATGTTATTTTTATGACCAACGTTGTTAATAACATGATCATGTTTTATTATTGAAATTTAAAGGTGCTCTTTTAAAAGTGAACAGAACTAAAGTAAAATATTAAATTTTTGCTTCTCCAATGCATTTTTTAACCAACCAGTTAAAATTGCTTAGAAAGTAAAAGAGTATAGTATTATTTTTGAATAGAATATTGGAAAGTTTCCACTGCAAAGTAAAAGTTTTATCCTCCAATTAAATTGGAACCAGCGGGAAACTCTAATTGGAAGAAATGTTCTTAGCAATGTTTTTTCCCTGTGGGTGAAATAAGATCACTAGTAGAAAACAGGGCTTTGGTCCAGGCCGGGTCAGCCCATTAGTCCCGGTTCAGTCCAGAACCGGGACCAATGTGGGCATTGGTCCCGGTTCGTGAGCCCAGGGGGCCGGCTGGGCCACGTGGGCCATTGGTCCTGGTTGGTGGGATGAACCGGGACCAATGGGCCTCGCTCCTGGCCCACCACCATTGGTCCCGGTTGGTGGCTTGAATCGGGACCAAAGGCTCCCCTTTAGTCCCGGCTCATGTCACCAACCGGGACCAATGAGGTGCCTATATATACCCCTCGCTCGCGAGCAGAGCACCCCAGTGCTCTGTTTTTCTCTGGCCGAGGGGGAGAGGGCTTGGTGGTTCTCTAGCTCACCTCCTATGCACACAAGGTGTTCGATAGAATGCCCGAGCCACACTACTTAAGCTTTCTCCTCTCCAAGCTCGACCTCCAAGCTCCATTTTCCATAATATTTGTCTAGGTTTAGCGGTCCGTCACGCCCCGTCCTCGTCTTCACCGTCGTCGATCACCCGCGCCGAGCTCATCGCCGGCACCACCGTGGTGAGCCTCTTATTCTTATCTTCTTTCTGAAAGAAAAAATATTCTTACTTGTATGTTTACATAGATACTTGTATTATTTTCTTACTTTTATTATTGCATCTTATATAGTGTGATGGTTTTGGTATCCGCCCCCGTCGGTCCTCGTCCTGTCTATGATTCGGATGTGGTATATATATTATCTTTATAACTAGTGGTTCATTTATTGTTTATGAAAATTATGCCGACCAACGTGACATAGATTTTATTTATGTAGGATGTATGTGAATCGGAAATGCCAACCGACCCTATTGTCGAGAGGTTAAATTTAGATGAAGAAGAAAACATTTTGTTGAAGGAAAAAATAAAAAAAATTGAGGAGGAGAAGATTATATTGGAGTTGCATGTTGCGGATGTCGTCGATGATCACAAGATCAAGATGGATGCAATGCGCTTGAAGATTAGAAAGATTAGAAAATATGCCATTCATACCGAGGCTTGGTATCATTATGCCGTTGGATCAATTGTTACCTTGGTTGCGATTATGATCGCATTTGTTTTCGCATTGAAATGTTTTACATAATTTCAATGTATGGTTTAATTAATTAGATGCTCTGGAGAGCTATATGTTGTTAGATGAGAACTATGTATGCACTTTGGTTTTAATGTGATGATGAACTTCTATTAATTTGGACACTTAATTATATATAATGCACGCAGATGAACCGGCAATGGATGTACGGTGACAGACACACCTGCGAGTACATTAAGGGCGTGCATGAGTTTCTCGATGCGGCTGAGGCAAACAAGCAGAATGGTTTTATGTGTTGTCCATACACTGAATATGGGAATACGAGGTCTTACTCTAACCGGAAAATCCTTCACTCCCACCTTCTTTACAAGGGTTTCATGCCACACTATAATGTTTGGACAAGGCACGGAGAAATAGGGGTTATGATGGAAGACGGCGAAGAAGAAGAGTACGATAACAACTATGTGCCCCATGAATATGGTGATGCTGCAACAGGGGGAGATGGTGAAGATCAAGAGGAACCAGACGATGTGCCCGATGATGATGATCTCCGCCGGGTCATTGTCGATGCAAGGACGCAATGCGAAAGTCAAAAGGAGAAGCTGAAGTTCGATCGCATGTTAAAGGATCACAAAAAAGGCCAATTGCGAAGATGGCAACACAAAGCTCGGTACCGTACTGGAATTGCCGCAGTGGAAGGCAGAGAATGCTGTGGCTGACAAAGGATTTGAGAAGCTACTGAAAATATTGAAGAAGAAGCTTCCAAAGGATAACGAATTGCCCGACAGTACATACGCAGCAAAGAAGGTCGTATGCCCTCTAGGATTGGAGGTGGAGAAATACATGCATGCCCTAATGACTGCATCCTCTACCGCGGTGCATACAAGGATCTGAACGCATGCCCGGTATGCGGTGCATTGCGGTATAAGATCAAACGAGATGACCCTGGTGATGTTGACGGCGAGCCCGCCAGGAAGAGGGTTCCTGCGAAGGTGATGTGGTATGCTCCTATAATACCACGGTTGAAACGTCTGTTCAGAAACGAAGAGCATGCCAAGTTGATGCGATGGCACAGTGAGAACCGAAAGAAAGATGGCAAGTTGAGAGCACCCGCTGACGGGTCGCAGTGGAGAAAAATCGAGAGAAAGTACTGGGATGAGTTTGCAAAGGACCCAAGGAATGTATGGTTTGCTTTAAGCGCGGATGGCATTAATCCTTTCGGGGAGCAGAGCAGCAATCACAGCACCTGGCCCGTGACTCTATGTATGTATAACCTTCCTCCTTGGATGTGCATGAAGAGGAAGTTCATTATGATTCTAGTTCTCATCTAAGGCCCTAAGCAACCCGGCAACGAAATTGATGTGTACCTAAGGCCATTAGTTGAAGAACTTTTACAGCTGTGGAATGGAAACGGTGTACATACGTGGGATGAGCACAGACAGGAGGAATTTAACCTTAAGGCGTTGCTGTTCATGACCATCAACGATTGACCCGCTCTCAGTAACCTTTTAGGACAGACAAACAAAGGATACCACGCATGCACGCACTGTTTAGATGACACTGAAAGTATATACCTGGACAAATGCAGGAAGAATGTGTACCTGGGCCATCGTCGGTTTCTTCCGACCAACCATCAATGACGAAAGAAAGGCAAGCATCTCAAAGGCGAGGCAGATCACCGGAAGAAGCCCGCCATGCGTACCGGTGATCACGTACTTGCTACGGTCAATGATTTACACTACGTAATCTTTGAAAAGGGTCCCGGTGGACTAGCTGTTCCGAATGACGCTGAGGGACACGCACCCATGTGGAAGAAGAAATCTATATTTTGGGACCTACCCTACTGGAAAGACCTAGAGGTCCGCTCTTCAATCGACGTGATGCACGTGACGAAGAACCTTTGCGTGAACCTGCTAGGCTTCTTGGGCGTGTATGGGAAGATAAAAGATACACCTGAGGCACGGGAGGACCTGCAACATTTGCACGAAAAAGACGGCATGCCTCTGAAGCAGTATAAAGGTCCTGCTAGCTACGCTCTTACGAAAGAAGAGAAAGAAATCTTATTTGAATGCCTGCTCAGTATGAAGGTCACGACTGGCTTCTCGCCGAATATAAAGGAAATAATAAATATGCCAGAGAAAAAGTTTCAGAACCTAAAGTCTCATGACTGCCACATGATTATGACGCAACTGCTTCCGGTTGCATTGAGGGGGCTTCTACTGGAAAACATCCGATTAGCTATTGTGAAGCTATGTGCATTCCTTAATGCAATCTCTCAGAAGGTGATCGATCCAGAAATCGTACCAAGGCTAAGGAGTGATGTGGCACAATGTCTTGTCAGTTTCGAGAGGGTGTTCCCACCATCCTTCTTCAATATCATGACGCACGCCCTAGTTCATCTAGTCGACGAGATTGTCATCCTGGGGCCCGTATTTCTACACAATATGTTCCCCTTTGAGAGGTTCATGGGAGTCCTAAAGAAATATGTTCGTAACCGTGCTAGGCCAGAAGGAAGCATCACCATGGGCCATTAAACAGAGGATGTTCTCGGGTTTTGTGTTGACTTCATTCCTGGTCTTAAGAAGATAGGTCTCCCTAAATCGCGGTATGAGGGGAGACTGACTGGAAAAGGAACTCTTGGAAGAGACTCAATAATATGCAGGGATGGATATTCTTGGTCTCAAGCACACTACACAGTTCTACAGAACTCTACCTTGGTGACCCCGTATGTCGATGAACACAAGAACAGTCTGCACTCCAAACACCCGGAGCAGTGCGACGACTGGATTACATGTGAACACATCAGGACTTTCAGCAGTTGGTTGGAAACACGTCTCAGAGATGACAACACTGTTTGTGATGAGTTGTACTTGTTGTCCAGGGGACCATCTTTGACTGTATTGACTTACAAAGGATACGAGATAAATGGGAATACATTTTACACGATCGCCCAAGATCAAAAGAGCACCAACCAAAACAGCGGTGTCCGCTTTGATGCAGCAACCGAGAGCGGAAAGGACACATATTATGGTTACATAGTGGACATATGGGAACTTGACTACGTACCTGATTTTAAGGTCCCTTTGTTTAAGTGCAAATGGGTCAATCTGTCAGGCGGCGGGGTACAGGTAGACCCACAGTACGGAATGACAACAGTGGATCTGGAAAATCTTGGGTACACTGACGAACCGTTCATCCTAGCCAATGATCTGGTACAGGTTATCTATGTGAAGGACATGTCTACCAAACCGAGAAAAAGAAAAGATAAGGAAGCGAATACATCATACGATGAGCCAAAGTGCCACATAGTTCTTTCAGGAAAAAGGGACATCCTGGGAGTGGACAGCAAGACAGACATGTCTGAAGATTATGAAAAGTTTCATGAAATTCCTCCCTTCAATGTCAAGGCTGACCCAAGCATCCTGATAAACAATGAAGATTATCCATGGTTACGGCGTAATAAGCAAATGACACAAGCGAAGAAAAAGTGAAGACTTTCTCCCGCAACTATTATGATGATATCATGCCAACTTTGTAACACACGAACATGCTACCATTGTCCGTTTTGTACATGCACATGCTATGTGGGTGAAATTATGATATCATGCCAACTTTCAACTTTTTCAGAGTTTATTTGAAATGCTTTCATGTCTTATGGTTCGGCCCTCGTAATACCATTATTCAAATTTTAACTATTCAAATTTGAAAACTAATGGCACTAACAGAAAGTTTATATTTTTTTCTAAAACAGATGGCACTAACAGAAAGTTTATAATTTTTCTGACCTAAAAGCAAAAAGAATTAGAAAATGCAAAAAACAAAAGAAAATAAATAATGCAAAAAACAAAAAAAACTGGAAAAAATAAAGTTAATCACAAACTTGTGATTCAAACAAATATCAAAGAATTCAAATTTTAACTATTCAAATTTGAAAACTAAGGGCACTAACAAAAAGTTTATAATTTTTCTAAAACTAATGGCACTAATAGAAAGTTTATAATTTTGCTCCTCGCCGCTGGCCCATGACCATTAGTCCCAGTTTGTGCCACAAACCGGGACTAAAGGGTTGGTCCTCGTTGCGGGCAGAATTTAGTCCCACCTCGCCAACCGAAGGGGGCTCACACCGGTTTATAAGCCCTTCCCTCTCTGCCTTGTTGAGCTCCTCTCAAAGTGAAAATAGATGCCCTAATAGAGAAAAGTTTAACCTAAATTCAAAGTGAATTTCTCTGAAATTCATAGAAATTTAGTATGAATTTAGGTTGAATTTTCTCTATAAGCGCATCTATTCTCATTTTTAGTAAGTTAATCAAAAACTTGTGATTCACACAAATTTCAAAGAATTCAAATTTTAACTATTCAAATTTGTAAACTAATGGCACTAACAGAAAGTTTATAATTTTGCTAACCTAAAAGCAAATAGAATTAAAAATTAAAGCAAAAAACAAAAGAAAATAAATAATGCAAAAAAACAAAACAAAAAAACTGGAAAATAGCAACAATAAGTATTTTGTTGTAATTAGAAACAAAATAAAATAAATAAAGCAACAAAGAAAATAAAAAAGCAAAAAAAGTGTTTTCCAATTTGAAAACTAATGGCACTAACAGAAAGTTTATAATTTTCTAAAACTAAAACCAAAAAGAAAATAAAATAAAGCAACAAAAAAACCAAAAAAATGCCACCTACTGGGCCCCCACGGCCTGAATACGACTAGAAACCCATCCAAGGGCCAGGATTCAGGCCCGCATGAGGCCCAGTAGGCCCACAGGCATAGTAGTGACAATTAGGCCCGTAAGCCTGCAATGGAGAAAAGCTCGAGAGGGGTGTGGCGGTGGGGCTTATAAACCACTGCGCACCCCTCTCAACTAGCAAGGTGGGACTAAACTTTCGACGCAGCAGCCGCATAAGGCCTTTGGTCCCGGTTGGTGCCACCAACCGGGAATAAAGGGGGGCATTGGTCACGGTTGGTGACACGAACCGTGACCAATGCCCCCCTTTAGTCCCGGTTGGTGCCACCAACCGGGACCAAAGGCCTATTTTCAGCAGCCGCACAAGGCCTTTGGTCCCGGTTGGTGGCACCAACTGGGACTAAAGGGGGGCATTGGTCACGGTTGGTGACACGAACTGTGACCAATGCCCCCCTTTAGTCCCGGTTGGTGCCATCAACCGGGACTAAAGGGCGGGAAGCGGCGGCCTTTGGTCCCGGTTGGTAGCACCAACCGGGACTAAAGGGGGGCATTGGTCACGGTTTGTGCCACGAATCGTGACCAATGCCTTTGCTATATAACTAGCACTTGTGAAAATTTCATTCAGTTTGTCTTCCCCGCCCGACGCCGCTAGGCTGCCCCCGTCGTCGCCCCTGCCTCCGACGCTGTCCCGCGCCGCCCAAACACCGTCACCACCCCACGCCGCCCCGACTCCGTCGCCGCGCGCCACCCCGCGCCGTCGTGGTAACCTCCCCGCGCCGCCCCAACGCCGTCGCCGCCCCGCGTCGCGCCCCTACGCCGTCGCCGCCCCGCGTCGCCACCCCGATGCCATCGCTGCCCCGCCTCTGCCTCGCCATCGCCGCCCCGCGCCGCCGTCGCCGCCCCGCGCCGCCGTCGCCTCTCACTATGGTCAGGGCCGGCACTGCCCCCCTCTCCCCCCTGTTTTTAATTTTTTTGCAAATTCATATATGTTTTTTCCTGATTATATGTATATGTATAGTATATGTATGTGCGTATATGTATGCAAAAGATAGATTAACAGAAAAAAATAGTAATTTTTTTCTGTTCATAGATTTTTTTGTGGTGATATTGATTATTGTAAATATGCAAATGTTTGCATATTCATATGAACAATGAATTAGGCAAAACCTTTACTTTTTTTCTAAAATTTCTATTTGAACATTATTTAAAAAAAACAAGCAATACTACTTCATGTATTTTTAAGAAGGAAGAAGAAGAAAAAGAATGAGAGGAAAAAGGAAATAAGAAGAGGAAGAAAGGAGAAGAAGGGGAGAGGAAGACGAGGAGAAATAAATAAGAAGAAGAAAAAGAAGAGGAGAAGAAGAAAGGAATAGAGGAGAAGAAGAGAAAAATAGAATATATATTCTATTTTCTCTTTTCTCCTCTATTCCTTTCTTCTTCTCCTCTTTTTTTTTCTTCTTTTTTTTTCTTTGACACGTGGGGGGGGGGTCGAGAACGTCGGACATTCATGAGAGAGGCGAGGAAGAAGGGGAAGAAGAGGGAGAAGAAGAGGAGAGGAAGAAGAGGAAGTCTTCTCCTCTATTCTTTCTTCTCTTCTTTTTTCTTCTTCTTCCTATATGTATTAGTTTTTTTATTTAGGTTGTTAATTAGTAGATATTAATTTTGTTCATATATGTATGGATGCATGTGATATGTATGTATGTATGTATGTATGTATGTATGTATGTATGTATTGGGTATGTCGTTGTCGATATACCCCCTACCCGATAACTTCGACATGAGGGGGTCGAGAGGGGGTCTAGGGTCGCCGAGGGGTCGAGGGTCGTCGAACATGAGAGGAAGAAGAGGATAAAAAAAGAAGAGGAAGAAGAAAAAAAAAGGTGAAGAAAGAATAGAGGAGTTCTTCTCCTCTATTCTTTCTTCTCCTCTTTTTTTCTTCTTCTTCCTCTTTATTTTATCGGGAACGAGGGTCGTCGACGGTCGCCGAGCGGTAGAGGAGAAACCCTAAATAGAAAGTATCGTCGGTGTGAGATACATGTGGCCGTCAGTGTCGGACACTACATCCACGTCCCACAAGTGGCGCGGGCTTCGACGCCCACGTCACTTCTGGGACGTGGATGTAGTGTCCGACACCAACGGCCACATGTATCTCACACCCACGATACTTGCTATTTAGGGTTTCCTCTACCGCTCGGTGACCCTCGACGACCCTCGTTCCCAATAAAAAAAAGAGGAAGAAGAAGAAAAAAAGAGGAGAAGAAAGAATAGAGGAGTTCTTACTCCTCTATTCTTTCTTCTCCTCTTTTTTTTCTTCTTCCTCTTCTTTTTTTATCCTTGAAGCGTTGTCGAGGCCACCCCAAACCCTAGAGAAGCAGCGTCGAGGCCACCCCAAACCCTAGAGAAGCAGCGTCGGGGCCACCCCAAACCCTAGAAAAGCAGCGTCGAGGCCACTAATTAATATTAGTTCTACGTTTGCCACTAATATATCCATCTGTCATGTTTGAATAATAATTGCCATGTTGTCAATATTTGTAGAAACTATGGACACCGCCCGAGATGAAGTACAAGAAGAGTTGTTGGGGGACATAATCGCACGAGGAAGTGATGCCGTCTGCTTGTTGTTTCTCAACGACACCGATGGTATGGAAGCAGCTGGCTATGATTATGATGGCTCTGGTGACCTAATGCCGGTGCAAGAAGGAGACCGTGAGAATGGCTCCGGTGATTCAATGCCGGTGCAAGAAGGAGACCGTGATAACGTCTCCGGTGACCGAACCGAGTCCGGCCAGTTATATATATTAGTTAAGCTTCTGCTGACTAGCTAATTGATGCATTCATTGTTTTGGTATGTACACATATTAATTAAGTCTTTGTTCTTTTTTCTAGCCCTCCGGATCGAGCACAACTTCGGTAAAGAGACGAGGCCCGAAGAAAAAGTTGAGCTCGGATGAAAAGTTTGAGATCATAGCAATCACGCCCGACGGCCAACCAATTGAACCCCTCCGAACAAAGAGCACATTTGTTCCTCAGTGCGGGGTTTTGGTTAGGGACAGGATCCCGATCAGCATCCAGCCATGGTTAAAGCCGGCTATAGAAGACCCTGAGGTGTCTTATGTCAATGATATGCAGATAAATGATCTTTCGACTGAGCTGAAGTCAAATTTCACCCTACCGCTAGAGGATGATCCAGAGAAGCCAGTTAAAGAGCAATTAACCAAGTCTTTTGCTCTTAAGAGGATGGCAGAACTATTCAGGAGGTGGAAGAAAGAGCTGAATAAGTTTGTCAAAAATAATGAGATCCAGAATTCAAGGGCAGATATGAGAAGATCAGAGATCACTGGCCCGCATTTGTGGCCCACAAGACATCAGAAAAGAGTAAGAAGATGTCAGCGACAAACAAGCAAAATGCTGCGAAGAAGAAGCATCACCATCGCACGGGGTCAGGTGGCTACCTTGTATCCCGGCCTAAGTGGGCCAAGACTGAGAATGATCTGGTTGATAAAGGGATCGATGCAGAGACAATTAACTGTCCAGACCGTTGCCGGACTTGGTTCTTCGGGGCTGGCGGAACCTTGGACCCTGTAAGAGGGAAGTGCATTTGGACAAACAATCAAATGGAGATACCAGTCAGGAAGCTTCAGCAGTATATCGAAGCAGTGCAGCAAGGGACGTTCTTTCTAGACAGAGAGAACGATGAGCTCACAATGGCCCTCGGGAATCTTGAGCACCCTGGACGGACACGAGGCACGCTAGGCTCCATTCCGTGGAAGGTTGGGTTTCCGGACGCAGGCGGTTACAAATCCCAGGAGAGGAGGAAAAAATTGCAGCAGACCCAAATGTAGGCGCTGCAAGCAAGGGTACAAGCGATAGAGGAACGAGAAGCAAATCGCAGCAAACGTACTACCGAAGCTTCCCCCGAAGCTACCCTGCCATCTCAGCGGAGAAGCAGCGTGGCTTCCACTGAGCTGCTTCAGCCGGAGCAAGCCTTGACGGCTCCTGCCAGCTATCCCGTGGATGCTATCACGGAGTCTCAAAATTGCTACCTTATGACGCAATGGATGAATTTGAAGGTCAAGGCGGCTGTTGGCCCTGTTTATCCTACTGAACCCGGCGCAACTTTTCACTGCCGTCCGATTCCAGAAGGATATGCTAGGATGATGGTGGATGAAATAACGGAGGGATTTGAGGACCTCCAGCTTGACCACCCTACCGGTGAAGGGGAGACTAGGCTGGGGTCTGCTCTGAAGACTCCATGCCTATGGCGGAAGGAGCTCATCAACCTTCCGAACTGGATGCCTCCGCCTCCTCCTCCTCCTCCGGCAAGTCAGGGCACTCCGCCTCCTCCACCGCCTCCTCCTCCGGCGAGTCAGGGCACTCCACCTCCTCTACCGCCTCCTCCTCCGGCGAGTGACGATCAGGGCACTCGACCGGCTCCTTCTCCAGCGCGTGGCGTCACTCCGCCTCCTTCTTCGCCTGCGCCGACGCGCCCGAGCAGCCAGCCTCCTCCTTCTCCGCCTCGTCAGCAAGGGCGGAAGAGACCTGCCGCTGCTCCGGCTGCTCCGGCGCGTCGTAGTCCTTCTCCTCCGCCTCGTAAGCAAGTAAAGAAGACAACCGCTCTGTCTGCTCTGCCGGTGTCTAGCAGTACAACCAGAGGCGGGACGAAATACAGATTTGGTCCTTCTCTAAAGACTCCACAGGAGTTACCATACGAGAGGACCCCGGAGGAGAACGCTGAGATCGCACGAGAAGAAGTGAGGAACTACTTTGAAGGGGTGAAAGCAAAGAAACATCCACCTCTGGAGGAGAAGGTAGATCCGGTGAAAGCGCAGCGCACTCTGGCTGCCCTGACAAAACCACCCAAGTCTCCGCCGAAAGGAAACTATGAGTGCATTATTGGAAAGGAATTTGCCGAAGGGGAGCGGTCGGGAAGTACTGTCAGTGATCAAAGGCTGAAAGAACGACGAGCTAGGAAACAAATTGCCCAGCTCGGTGATCAAGCGAAGCAATCGTGCCCCCCGCTCAAGGTGCCTAGCGATAACGTCGCTAATGATCCGAGGATGGTGCCCGGTTATAGCAATCTTGGCGATTACCTGCCCGACGATGTACATTATGATCTCATGGAGGTGCAGATACAAAGATACAAGTATGGGAAGCCTCTCGTCAAATATGAAAGATCTCTATCAACGATGATGTGAAGATTGCATGATTGGTACTTGAAAATCTGCAGAGACTCTGGGAGGAGGAGTACTTTGTATGTGAAAGTTAAAAAGGAGCATGACCTCATTGGAATTCAACTGTTGCCTATTCCATTTGAGGAGTTCTTTCAGTTTTTCAATCAATTGGCCCTCGATAAAACAACGGTCGCCTACTACTGTCTGTAAGTAGTACTACTTCTGTCATTAAGTCTCTCTTTATAATCATCCTCAATATATTATGCAGATTGAAGATCGCCGAATTAAAGAAAAGACAAGTCGGTGATATTGGGTTCATTAACACATATCTCATAGATGCAACTCAGGTTAAATTTCATGCCGCGGATACCGAGGCCAACTTGCTACGATTGTTGGTAATAAATGAAAACAAAGATATAATACTCTTTCCTTACAACTTCAAGTGAGTGTTACTGTCTTGTGCGTATTCGGTTTCCCTTATATATTAGTCAAGGTTATAGTAATGTAATTGATGAGTTATGCATGCGTGTGCAGTTACCACTATATTCTCCTAGAGATTAAGCTTGAGCAGGGACTAGTAACCGTCTTAGACTCAAGACGAAAAGATCCCCAGGACTATGCAGACATGACTCAAATGCTCGAGAGGTAAGTTAAATCGATCATTATCCACCATATCAGCAACTTTGTTCATTTCCTGATATATCAAGTATTTGTTTTCTTTGTCTGGCAGGGTTTGGAAAAAATTCTCCAAAAAAGCTCCAGGACTCCCGAAGAAGCTGCAATTTAGACACCCGAAAGTAAGTACTATAGTAGCATGTTCCGCGCATCTCCTATTGATTCAAGCGCTAGTTTCATCAATACCATTTGGCATTCTTACTTATCAGTTTGATTGACCTCTATTTCTTGTAAAGTGGTTGTGGCAAGAACAAGGGAATGATTTTTATGGATACTACGTTTGCGAGTCCATCCGCCACATGACCTGTGAGCGGGGCTACACTGACAAACAATATGAAGTACGTAAATAACAACATTCACAATTTTATTTTATGACCAATATTTGTGTTGAGTTTCATTCATTCATATATATGTGTATTGACCCCCTTCTTTAAATTAGATGTTTTGGAAGCGGGATGAACTCCTAGCACCATCTCGCATGCGAGCCATTCAAGAGGAATTGGCGGCATTCTTTCTTGACCACGTGATCGCTGAAGACGGAGAATACTATGTGGACCATGAGTCCGTATGATTATATTTGTAAGAGATAATTATTGTATATATGTAGCCGGTAGTGTCGGATAGATATACGAGAACTTGTTATTCGACCAATCTCTCGGAGAAGGAGAGGTGGTTGATATCACTTCTCTCTGTATGCATATATGTTCATGACAATCTTCTGTTTCCTTTGTTTGCTTACTAGCTAGCTAGCGTGTCTAGTCCTCTCTATACATATGTATAGTACGTAGCGTCGACCAAGCACGGACATAAGAGAGGACACTTCTCTCTATTAATTATAGCTAGCTAACAAAATATATGAAACACCTAAATTAACCCCCCAAAACCTCCAAACCCCCCCCCCCTTCAAAAATAACAAAAACCCCAGCCACAGAAATGCTGACGCGTGGATGCCTATTGGTCCCGGTTGGTGCCGCCAACCGGAACCAAAGGGTCTCCTGCCTGGGCTCCGTGCACAGGCCACATGGAGGCCCATCTGTCCCGGTTCTGGATTGAACCGGGACTAAAGATACAAGGCATTAGTACCGACCCTTTAGTCCCGGTTCAGGAACCGGGACAAAAGGCCCTTATGAACCGGGACAACAGGCCCTTTTTCTACCAGTGGATGCACATAGTTTCCGCTATGACAAAAGGAAGATATTTCTTTAAAGTTAAAATATTGTATTGTTATTTTCTGACCAACATTGATGATAACAGTGCTATAATTCTATGAGTCTTATGTTCAAAGTTTAAATCTCTGATAAATTTTGTATCAAAGTGATCCATTTTTAGAGAACGGATAAAGATCTAGAAATGTTCTTGAACTAGAGAAATGCATATTTCTTGTTCCCGCTGCAATAAAGTTGATGATGACGATTAATTATTAGGAACGTTGTTTAATAGAAATAGTATCATCACATTGTTTATGAGTTATATGCATTATTTCCATTTCCGCCCAACGGTGATATGGAATTAATGTAGAAGGATGATGTTTATTCTAATTCTGCCACAGTAGTGATTTAGAATATAAAAGAAAGTTTCAAAAGTTTAATGTGCATTTTTTTAACCAGACCAACGTAGGGTTATTTTTATGCCCATTATTGTTGATTATTGGCTATGTTTTTTCAGACTAAAAGTTTTTCATGCTTTCATTCGTGAAAGCGAATGGCTGGGTACTTGTGACCCGAAAGATGACCAAAAAAGGTCATAACATGAGTGAGTATATTCTCTCTAAAGAATGGCATCAAAAGAAAAGAGATAGATCATTGAGAGTCTTGGTTGATGAATGTCTTTCATGTACTCTCTATGAAGAAGATTTTTCAGTCAACATGATTTGAAATGAAACAAGTAACATGCGTGTTTAATTTGACCAACGTCGTATCAAGCATGTGTGTCAAAGAGCATTCGGATTTATTCCTAAATTTAATGATTGAATATGCAGTCAAAAGAGGCAATTCTGTCATTTATGTTCCCTTACTGGGAATTACCCGCACGGCGGGAAAAGATGATTATGGTAAAACCTGCATGGCGGGAAAAGTCTGGGAAAATACCTGCGTAACGGGGTAAAGCTGACATGATATTATATCAAAAATCCCGTATGGCGGGAGAAATTCTGACAAGAGAAAGATATGATAACTCATGTGCTTTTAATGTATCCCACTCTGGGAGAAAAGAATGGAGTAGCTGAAAGGTGTAACCGTACACTTATGGATATGGTGCGCGGCATGATGAGTTATTCCAACTTGCCATTGTGATTATGGATGGACGCGCTTGAAACCGCCATTCACATTCTCAATAGGGTACCAAGCAAGTCGGTGCCCAAAACACCGTACAAGCTATGGACATGAAGGGTGCCCTCCCTACAACACTTCAGGGTGTGGGGTGCCCTACTGAGGCCAAAATGTTTAATCCAAATATTGCAAAGTTAGATCTCAAAACAGTAAGTTGCCACTTCATTGGCTATCCAGACAGATCAAAGGGTTTTTCGTTTCTACTGCCCAGACAGATATACAAAGTTTGTAGAAACGAGACATGCAGTCTTCTTAGAGGACGAAATGATGAGGGGGAGCTTGGTAGCTCGGAAAATTGATCTTGAGGAGAAGATGGTGCATGCACCTAATCCGATGATTCAGGAGCCATTTTTCTCACTATCAGTTGCAACTCCACCCATGACAACTATGGGAGCAGACCCGGAACCTGTCCGTCAGGAGCCGACTGAACCCGTTGTTGAGCATGAAAGGGAAGTGCAACAGAAAATTTTAGAAGAAGTGCCAGAAGTTGAGGCACAGAATGTGCCAGAAACTGAGGCCCTTAGAAGGTCTACAAGACCAAGAAAGTCAGCTATTTCTACTAACTTTAAAGTTTACAACATAGAAATGGTTCATATGGAAAAAGATCCCACCTCATATGAAGAAGCCATGAGAAGCCCTCATTCATCAAAGTGGATGAAGGCAATGGAAGACGAGATGAAATCGATGAGTTCCAAACATGTTTGGGACTTAGAGGAAATTCCTAAAGGAGACAAAACAGTAGGTTGTAAATGGGTCTACAAAATTAAGTATGACTCTAAAGGAAATATAGAAAAGTATAAAGCACGACTCGTGGCAAAAGGATTTACACAAAGAGAAGAGATAGATTACAATGAGACATTTTCTCCAGTCTCATGTAAGGATTTCTTCATAATCATAATGGCATTAGTTTCTCATTTTGATTTAGAGTTACATCAAATGGATGTTAAGACGGCATTTCTGAATGGTGATTTAAAAAAATGTCTACATAAAACAGCCTAAGGGTTTTATCATGGAAGGCGAGGAAAATATGGGATGCCGCCTGAAGAAATCCATTTATGGTTTAAGACAAGCCTCTCGGCAGTGGTATCTAAAGTTTAATCAAACGATTAAAAGTTTTGGATGTAAAGGAAATATTGAGGATAATTGCATTTATGCAAAGTTTAAAAATGGAATATTTTCCTGATCTTGTATGTGGATGATATCCTGCTTGCTAGCGGTGATGTTAGTCTACTACAAGAAACAAAGAAGTTCTTATCCTCAAATTTTGACATAACAAATCTTGGTGAAGCATCATATGTTTTGGGCATAAAAATTCACCGAGATAGGAACAATGGGTCTTAGGACTGTCGCAGAAAGCATATTTGGAAAAGGTTCTTAAAAAGTATAATATGCATGCGAGTAAAGCCACACCTGCTCCTATAGTTAAGGGCAATAGTTTTGGGAAATTCAAATGTCTCAAGAACCAGTACGAGATCGATCAAATGAAAGCAGTATCATATGCTTCGGTAGTTGGCAGCTTACAGTATGCACAAGTGTGCACTCACCCTGACTTAGCTTTTATCACCGAGGCACTTGGTAGATATCAAGAGAATCCAGGCATGGAGCACTGGAAGATGGTAAAGAAAGAATTGCGTTATGCGCAAGGCACGAAGGACTACATGCTAATATACAGGAGAAGTGATTCCCTAGAGATAAAAGGGTATTCAGACGCAGATTTTGCGCGGGGGGGGGGGGGGGGCAGAGATGATAGAAAATCCATGTCAGGATATGTCTTCACTCTCGCTAGGGGAGCTATTTCATGGAAAAGCTCCAAACAGTCGATAGTTGCATCATCCACGATGTATGCAGAACTCATAGCATGCTTCAAGGCCACAGGGCAGGCGATATGGCTAAAGAAATTTGTACCCGACTTGAAAGTGGTAGATTGTATTCACAAACCACTAAAGATGTACTGCGACAACCAACCCACGGTATTCTATGCTCACAACAACAAGTCGAGTAATGCTGCCAAAACAATAGAGATAAGGTGTTATGTTGTGAAAGATAAAATCCAGGATCAAACTATAGGTCTCGAGCATATAAGGACAAAGGATATGCTTGCGGATCCGTTAACGAAAAGCTTACCACCCAATGTGTTCAAGGAACACATAGCCGACATGGGTTTAAGGGAAAGCCTTATGATTCCTGGATAGGCCCAAAAGGAACAGAATTTGTTTCTGAACAAAACGTATGTTGTAGTTGTATGATTCTATCGACGATTAAGCTGTGACGATGAAACATGCTCTATGTATCAATATGTGACGAAACAAATAAACTAGAAAGTATAAGGTTAAAAGTAAAGTTGAGATCAAGGGGGAGAATGTTAGGTTGATCTCCTCCCGATCGAGCCCAGCGGCTCGACGGGCCCTTGACTCGCGCCCTGATCGGGGGCGCCCAACCAAACCATGGTTGGTGGGCCCCTGTCGCCGCGCTATATAAAGGGGTGGGAGAGTCGGCCGCACACAACACGAGATTCACCGTGCGTCCAGAACCCCACCTACATCCCTACCGATCTAGGGTTAGCGCGATACGACGGGAAGCTCCACCGCCGCCGCCATCTCTCTGTCATTGCCGTCGTGGCCATCTCACCACGATGGCCTCAGGCTCGAGTTCATCAACCCAAAGTGAAGGTAGGTTTTCCGGATGATCTAGCCTACCCGATCCAAAGGATCTAACACATATGTGCATCTATTTTCTGATGCATATATGTGTAGATTTGGGTGCAGGCATTGAATTTTCTGATAATTTTAATGCAAGGTGTGATAACTACACACATATATATATTTTTGTCATAATTAGGAGAAAGAAATATTAAAAATGATTGTACGCTGAAATCTCCATACCAATTTGACTAACTCAATGTAATAAAAATAAGCCTTATGCCTGTCATCTGTCAGAAACATGTGATACACAGACCCATATATGTGTTGCAGATTAAAAAAGCTATAATCCCCACCTTACCTCAATTAGATATTTTGAAATCTATCTCCTGTAGTTTAACAGAAAAGTGCAAAAAAGTGCAAATTTATTTTTGACGTAACTTAAATATTACCCCTTGCTAATATATTATGGTCCCAGGATCTGCTCATTGTCGGCAAAGAAAATGAATGTCTGCATGCATTCCTGATAAAGAAAGGCTTTGATAATTAATTTAAAAATTGATATCACCTAAAAATTTGTCAAATATGTTGCCAACAGACATATGCTGTTGCCGACACAAGACCAAATTCAACAGCTCCTAATGATAGATCCCCATGAAGAAGAAAAATAGAAGGCGCATATAGTACTTTAGTGACAAGAAAATCTGCCGATTTGCCATGAAAGAAGACGGTGTGTTCGTTTGTGAGCGAAGGCGTTGATGAGCACACCATTGCCCTACAATGTGAAGTGCTGAGGACGCCCATGCCAAGAGCTGATGGTGAGTACTGGCCTATTGCAGTTCCATGAGTTTCTTTTGTCTACATGTACGTGGCGATGAACGGGATCCATTTGCTCTAGATGCGGGCAATGGTAATTTTTTCAAGCAGGTTTGATCTATGTCATACACGCTAACAAGTTGGAGGTTTGATTATTAATTATCTTGCGTGAGCTTTAGATTTGGGTTGGGAAAATTCGTCACTTAATTTACTGCTTTTTGTATGAAGCACATATGTGGCTGGTGATGACTTGTTACTATATTTAGTTGGTTCATTGACTGCAGCGCGTGGGATTTGCTGATAGTTTGGCACAAGGTATGATAACTACACATACATCTACTTATGCCATTGTTAGGAGAATAGTGCAAATAGTACTAAAATCATCATGTGCTCAAATTTCCATGCTAATATACCGCTACAAGGTTATAAAATTAAGCCTTCCATTTATCATCTGTGAGAAAGATACCATGCACACACACACAATTATCCATGTCATGAACTGATATGACTTGTGTGTTTTCAATGGAAAATAACTAGAATTCCCCGCTTTTCCTCAATAGGTTTTTCTTAGAAAATTAATCATTAAAAAAATCAGGTCCCCTATCTGATGAATTTTAACAAAAAAAACTCTAAAAAATGTCAATATATTTTCATGTAATATAAATGGTTTCAATATTGCATTTTACCAGACAAAATGAATAAAGTGCATGGATTCAGTACTTGTTACTAGGGGGAAATGAATTCCCACATGTACTCCCTATAGAACACTTTGCATGAATATCTTATGTAAATTTGATCTTAAAAATGACATGCTCTTAAAGATAACAGTAAAGATGTTATTGAGGACATGCTCAACATCTCTAAACCATAACACCAAACTCCGTCATAATTTGTGGGAAAAAAGGATAACAAATGATACATCTACTGAATTTTGCATTTGCAAAACTACAGCCACCAATACACAAGCAACCTTCATGAATATGGAACACTGTTACATTTCTTATAAACATAAAGTTCCTCTGGTGAAAAATAGTTGTGTCTCGATTGATGGTTGGAAAAGAGTATACACGCAAACAGTACAATCACAAATGGATGGAGCTGTTTAACTCGATCCTTTTATCTATACAAAATTAGAAATTAAATACTATTACACTGATCAAAATAGTGTCCTGAATGTCGCTATATTTGAAAACCGAAAACACCACGGGGTTAATAACTAGTATGTCTAATTAAGAACATTCTATCTTAGATGGCTGTAGCATCCCAAACATATGGATTATGCAGTAATCGCGGCAAAAGTAAATAGATGGTTAAGAAGCTCAATGATCAGGATGAGAGGGAAAAGAGACAGGCAGCTGAACCGTACATGTTTGAGGATGTAGACAATGCAACCCATACATAATGTTGAACGTTACTAGAATACACGAGGTACATCAGGAGCACATACAACAGGGTTTGGGGAGGAAAACACATATCAATTCTTACAGCAGAAAACAAAAAGTGAAAACCCGGGGATAAAGGAAACTCAGAACAGCCATCACAGGGCCGCTCTCGTAACCACTTGTAGTACTGGTGATTTTATGTTGTTGGCGAATAAATAATAAAGTGTGGTTTGCTGATCGATTATGCAGTGGCTGTGATCGGGACGCTGCAGAGGACGATTGTCTCGACGGTGAGGCCGGGGCCGAAGCCGAAGAGGACACCCCACTCCTTACCCTCTCCAGTGGTTGCGTGGCCATCCTGGGAAGAGGTCTTACGCATCACATCGAGGACGAAGAGGACACATGCGCTGGACATGTTGCCGTACTCCGATAGGACCTCTCGGCTGGCGCGCATGCGTTCCTTGTCAAGGCCAACTTTCTCCTCAACCATGTCCAGGATTGCTGGCCCACCAGGGTGTGCAATCCAGAAGATGGAGTTCCAGTCGTGGATGCCCAGAGGCTTGAAGGCGTCCTCGAGCGCTTGTTCAATGTTCTCAGAGATGAGCCCGGGCACGTCCTTGAGAAGGTGGATGGTGAGCCCCGCCTCCGTAAGGTGGCCGTTGATGGCACCCTCGGAGCCGGGCAGGATGGTCTGGCTCGCTGATACCAGCTGGAAGAGTGACTTCTCAAAGGGCTCGTCGGGGTCGGCGCCGATGATGGCAGCGGCCGCGCCATCGCCAAAGAGCGCATGTCCAACCAGCGAATCCAAATGGGACTTGGAGGGGCCACGGAATGCCATGGCAGTGATCTCCGAGCAGACCACCAGCACGCGTGCGCCGCGGTTGTTCTCGGCGATGTCTTTGGCCATGCGGAGCACCGTGGCACCGCCAAAGCAGCCTTGCTGGTACATCATGAGGCGTTTGACCGTCGGCGAGAGGCCGAGCAACCTCGCCAACTGGTAGTCGGCGCCTGGCATGTCCACGCCGGAGGTGGTGCAGAAGACGACGTGGGTGATCTTCGACAGCGGCTGGCCCCACTCCTTGATGGCCCTCTCTGCCGCCTCTTTCCCAAGTTTGGGGACCTCCACGACGACAATGTCGTGGCGCGTGTCCAGCGACGGCTCCATGTGAGAGCAGATGCTAGGGTTCTTTTTCAGGATCTCCTCGGTGAGGTGCATGTGCCTCTTCCTGATCGTGGACTTCTCGCACATCCTCTCGAACTTCTCCTTGAGGTCCGGGAGGTGCTCGCTCTTGGTGACTCTGAAATAGTAGTCCGGGTAGGTGGCCTGGTACACGCAGTTGGCCGGGACGGCCGTGCCGATTGCCAGCACGGTCGCCAGACCCTCAGCCCGCTGTGCCCTTCTCACTTCCTCCAATTTCACCGCCGCCATTGATCAGCACCAAGGAGTACTAGCTAAGTAGCAAGGGCTTGCTAGCAAGGGTTTGGAAGGTACACGTAACGTAAGATTGTATTTCTCAACTCTGGTGATAGAACTCACTGGGAGTGCTGCCACTTTATAGAACATGGTTTGCTAACGGATTCATTTTTTCTCTACCGGAGTTGAACACACCGACGACTGAGCTTGTTTGTTTTCTTAATTCAAATGGGACGCCTGCAGCTTAGAGAAACTCTACCATAATTGCCGTCTTAAGGAGCATGGCGCATAAAAGTATCAGCTTAATTTAGCAGTCGCGGCAATGTTTCCAATTTTAAAAGCGAGAACCATAAAACAACTCTGCCAGTGAGTTTGCCATGTTCCGCCGGCGCCAAACAGGACACGGCTGGAACAGGTCGGCAATCGTTAAGATTGCTGAGTTCTTAGAGCATCTTCAGCCGTTCGGCCCCCCAAGGGCACGAAAAAGCGCTGCTTGGGGGCGAGCCGGTGTTTTTTTGGTGTGGGGGCGAGCACGTTCCCAGCCGCCGCCCCAGGTCGCCCTCAGACGCCCTCACAGTTCGTCCAAATTTTAACAAACACGGCCAAATTTAAACAAACACGGCCAAATTTCGACGAAATTTAGCCGTTTTTTACACGAATAAAAGGGACGAAAAAAACCCTAAACTACGGCCGATGCTTCTCCTCCTTGACACGGCCGCTGCTCGACCCCTCACCCCGGCGCGCTGCTTCACTCGAGCGGCGGGTCGTTGCCGCCCTCGACGTGTGCGAGGACGCCGCTGAGCGTGCGGCCAGGGATGCCCCACCACAGGCGGTGGCCCTCGCTGTTGTTGCGGCCGTGCGGCATCCGCGCATTGTCATGGAGACGAGCCGCTCCTCCTGCCGGCGTTCGAAGTACGCCGCCCACGCCGCGTGGTTGTCGGTGGCGTACTCCGGGAGCGCCCGCTCCGCGGCCGTCAGGGACGCCCGCGCACGCTCGATCTCGGCGTGGAAATAGGGCGTCTCGGGGACGGGTAGAGGGGGGACAAGGACCCTGCCGGCGCTGAGCCTCCACCGCGACGGAAGGCGTACATCGGGCGGCGCGGGGTATTTGGACTCGTGGAGGAGGTTTGCCTCCCACTCATTCAGTGAGCGGCGGCCGAAACCCTTGGCCGCCGCCGCGTCGCCGGGGTACCTCACGCTCATGGTTGCCGGGGGGGAGAAAGAGGGGCTCGAATGACGGAGAGAGGGGAGGAACTACGGCGGCGAGGAGGGGGAGGACTGCCGATGGATGGGTGCCTCACCGGCGCGGCCAGGGGCGCCTTTTATATAGCGGCTCGGGGGCGGCCGTGTGCGACACGCATGGCGGAAGGCGGGGCGGCGTTGCCGCACTTCGCCGCCCGTGAATCAATGGCATGCTGACCGGCGCGAGCCTTGGCATTGATTCCCCGCGGGAAAACAGAGACGATGAGGACGACCAGCCTGTCTCGCTGACGCATCGGTCCCGCCACTCTTTCGTGCTAAAACGTTCGAGCCGGTTCCCCCGGGCGCCCCCAGCGCGCCGGGTTCGGATTGGGTGCGCCGGCGCCAATTTCGGCATAATCCGGCCAAAAACAGGCTCGTGGGGGCGCGACTGGACCATTTTTCGGCGCAGGCGCTAAAAAACAGCCTTGGGGGCCTGTTGGGGGCGCGGCTGGAGATGCTCTAAGAGCATCTCCAGCCGTTGAGCCCCCCAGGAGGCATTTTTTCGCCGCTTGGGGGGTTGCCAGCGAAATTTTTGGCTTGGGGGTGAAAAGATCTCCAGCCGTTTCCACCCCCAAACGAGGACGTCGAACGCGTCGCCTTCCAGCAGCTCGCGCCCGCGCCTGGCCGTGGTCGCCCTCCGCTGCTGCCACCCGCGTGTGCACACACGCACCGGCCCCCCCTGCTCGCTTGTGGCCACGGGGACGGCCACTGCGAGGACGAAGAAGATGAGGCCCTCCCCGCCCCGGCCATGCGCGTGCGAGCCCCTCCCCGGCTACGCGTGCTCCACTCCGGCCACGCGAGCGCCCCGCCATGGCCGCGCGAGCGCGAGCCCCCGCCCCAGCCATGTCCCGTGGAGTGCGCGGGCGGGGGCACCGACGCGAACGTCGAGGTGGTGAGGATCCTAGCCACCATGGCGTAGGAGATGGTGCCCTACCTGACCCGGGACGACACGGAGAAGCGTGGACGGGTCCAGATGGCCAAGGCCATAGCTGTCGTCTTGTCTGCGGGCGGAGTCAGCGAAGATGCCAAGAAACCGATCTAGTGAGGATCCTCAAGGAGGCCGCATCACCGGCAGCCATCCTGTCCATGGCCGCGGCCGTGCAGGTACGCGCGCGGCCCGCCCGAGCGTCGATGGTCCGAGCCGACGCAGTGCCCGCGCTCGCGCTCGCCGTGGCGGCCGCGCCCATAGCCGCGGCGAAGTCCGCGCTGATGTTGTAGTAGAGGCGGCCCGCTGCAGCCGCGCCAGTGGCCGTGATGGGCAAATGGGGCGCAAGGCCGCGGTGGCGCTGCTGTGGCTGTCCTGTTGCGCGGGAGGCGGGGAGCGGAAGATGAGGGAGCCGCTGGCAGCCGCGTCGGAAGCGGTGGGGAAGCTGCTGGTGGTGATGGAAGGGGACTGCTCGTCGGCAACGTCGAAGATGGCCGGCGAGCGCGAGCCCCGCCCCAGCCATGCGCTGTCCGCTCTACGTCGGGCACGAGCCCCTCCGCGGCCATGCGTGCTCCGCTCCGGCTGTGTGTGTGGTAGGTGGCGGATGGAAAAGAAGAGGAGAGAGGAGAAAGAAAAAAGAGAAAGGAGAGGAGAGAGGAGAGAGAGAGGGAAGAGAGAGGGGCTGGCAACTGGGCCTGTGCATGCAAAAAAGACATGCCGGCGTCCCCAGCTGCCCCCCAGGGGCCTGGGTTTGGGGTGGGTGTGCTGGTGCTAACTTTCGCCAAATCCGGTGAAAAACAGCTTTCTGGAGGCCCGAGTAGGGTGTTTTTGCCCGCCAGCGTCTAAAAAGTGGCCTGGGAGGGCGTCTTGGAGGGTCGGCTGGAGATGCTCTTAATATCAGGAACTCGACAAAACAGAAAAGCAACTACTGCCGAGTACGTAAAAAGGAGAACTCGTCAAACACAGGGTGGTAGACGAGACGTGCCGAGTTCCATCTAAGCAGCATACTACGTGTGTGAGGCCCACGGTAGCATGCCTTGTTTTGCCTAGTTCCATCTGAAGAGTTGGCAGATCCTTCACCGAGTTCCTGGCACGCCGTTTGCAAAGTACCTTTGTTTTGTTGTCGGTTGCCAGTTAGGAGGTCATTGGGGAGGCCGGTTCTCGATTTATGTCAGAGTCAGGATACTGGTGCTCAGTCCATGAGGTGCAACGCGCGGTTGACTCCAGGTGTGGAGTTATCCCTAATCATTTACCCCCTGATTTTACGTGATGTTGTTACCTATGTCCGCATGCACCCACCAATGCTATCCCAATAAAGATTTATACGAGGGAATGCAACATGAGAATGGTCGTTGGCGTCATGCTTTGGAAATAATTGTGAAAGAAGTTTAATTGATGGGTTAATCAAAAGCCAAAAAATATGCTGTAAAATCCCATGTTCATCAGAAAATACTAGACATCAATATAAAGGATCTTTTACAATTATGAAACCATGACCGCTTGATTCGCATAACATAGCATGGTGAACAAGAGATGACATATAAAGACCAAATAGACCATCATGGTTAACTTGATGTTAGCCTAAGCCAGAGGAAATGTCATATTTGTTTTACGAGAAACTACCCAATCTCTACTGCTAAGCCAGAAGAAACGTCCTATTTGTTATACGAGAAAAGCTACCATAGCAAGCTGCGCCATGGCCGCCGGCATTCCATGACGCAATTACTTGGCTGGCCGGCTGCAACATCCTTCAAGTGCCGATCAAAATTTGAACGATAAAGAGGAAATAAACAGTAGTGGTTCCAGTAGCCGGCCGGCCGGCCTGCCGAAACGTCCTTCGTCCTTGGTATATATGAGTGTCCTATACCAGTTGGCGTCTTCATCAATCATGGTAGCTTTGACCTGAGGAGGCAGGTACTTACTTGACCCATTATCTCAAACTATCCAAGCCTAGATGGAGGTTCTCCTTGGATGCACGTCCTTCATTTCTGTTTTTAAATTCTTTTTTGCCGTCTTCCGTTAATAATAGAACACATGGAAGCTGATGTGCGTTAGCGATAAAGCAGCAGCGATAACGACCCATGGTATCACCATGCTACTTGGGGAAGTAGGGTACATCGGATGAGCCAGCATACCCCCAGATATGTGTCTTTCCACGTCCCAACTGATGTGATAAAACTTAATGCCACCTTCTTCCTACAGCTAAATAGTTTCTAAACTATGCTTATGGGACAACCAGTGTAAGATGTGACTTAAGCGTGATTAAAGTTTCATTTTATGTTTCAAAGATTTGCACAATACATGCATTACTAATTTCTTCCAAAACAATCTATCTATCTATCTATCTATCTATCTATCTATCTATTATTATATGATAGAAGAAAAGGAACAGTGGGGATTTGTTAAACTTCAGTTATGGAAATTTAACGGTGGAGATTCATCATCTTATATACGTAGGCTTGAGTAGATGAAAAAAAAATCTGTGATACAATCAGGCTACGTGCAGTTAGGATCCCTATTCAGGTTGTATTTATTTGCCAGAGAGTTCCCTGTTCACATGCACATCCTTCGTGTGAGTCCTGCATTCCTTTATGGATTTGTCTTACAAGATATTGTCTGTAGGCTATGTAAAAATCAAATATATATACAAAAAGGATGTGTCTACGGCACATCTAGATGTGCTCTAGCTATTGCACATCTAAGTGGGTGAATCAAGCATAAAGAGGAAAAGAAAAAAGAAAAGAAAATATCCACACGAATCTCAACATAAGATCAATGACATAGGACTTAGATGTGCAATACTTATTGCACATCTAGATGTGCTTTAGCAAAACTGATACAAAAACGTTAAAATCCGAACATCGAATTTTTTACCATGGCAAATTTGAACGTGTTTTGTGGAAATTGTAGTTGATGCGAGTATGGCAACTTAGTTTGCGAGCACGGCAATTTTCTGGTAAAAATAAAACTGAGGGCGAATTTACCATGCATATCAACTAAACATGCCATGGTCAACAAATATAAATCGCCCACCTGCAAAAAAAATTGCCACAAAAAACTTCTATTGGCCATGGTCTAATCCCAAACGTTTGGGACTTATTGGCATCCTATTTAAAAGGTCATAACATGCACATTATCCTCTCCCCTAGGCTGCTTGAAAAGCCAGAACAATTGTTCTTTCGATACATTCGTCCTGTGCAGCTCATAGTGTCTGCCGGCAAGATACAACGCCTCCAAACTAGCGGGCACCAACTGGCCGGGCGGCCTACTCAATGCAATAGTAGTACTACCACATCGAACTACTCAAGCTAAATTATTCCAGAGGGCCCAACAGGTGCAGCATCTACCAAGGGCCGCACAACGAGCCATTCATACTCGGTGAAGACCATCGGATCGCTTGCCGTCGCGTGCATTCTTGGCAGCCTGACATCCGACATCTCAATCCAGCTGTGGTTGCGTGGATGCACAAAAAGTTCAGCCGCATATAATAATATGAAGTCTATTTTTCACACGAAAATAAAAAAGAGACCGTCATGGCTGCTCCGACCACTTCAACTCTGGTCGACTGACGTGTGGTGTCCTCTCGGCGTCTCGCGGCCTCCGGGTGCATGCAACCACCATTGGAACCGCTAACCCAGGGCCTCCTAGAACTTGATGACCGACACATTAATTATCATGTAGTTTGAGGTTTTCCAAATCCTAATCATCTTGTTTTTTTTCTTGATAGCAACATGATCAATTGGTTGCATACTATTACATAGCCAGACTAGGCGATGTTCCTCTACATGCATGGCACCACGGCCAGGATGCAGGCCACTCGGAGCTTATGGTCGGCGCTGCCATGTTGGGCAGGTGGTGGTTTTACATCTGTAGTTGTACACGCTTCCGACGGCCACATTTTTCCACATGATGCCGACACACTTATGTAATCGACTGGCATGCCTTTGATATCAAGGCTGACAAATCTGGAGCGAAAAAATAGAATGCAAGTAGACCCTTGAGCATTGGTGCATCTACATAGGTTTAGTTCTGTATATTTCTTCATGTTCATAATTGCCTAACTTTGTGAGTCATTGTTGATCAACCCATAATTTTTTTTAACGATAATGGTAAACACACGGACCCTATACGGACCCACCCCCCTTGATTTTTGCCAACTGAAACTAACCTTGTAAAACCCCTGTAAAAGTCTGTTAGTGTAGCATTACTCCTTTTAATCTTAGTATAGCCATAAATCAAGTAGATATGGTCTTGCCAATGATATCGTTTTAAATTCGGACTTGAAAATGGTATATTAATTAATTTGTGAGAATACGATCAAACAGATTTGTCAAGAAAACTATTATCATCATCTTAAATTATATGCGTAGAAATAAGTCATATGAAATAATGGTTAAGGATGCGTATGATTGACGTGAACATTACATGCTTGGGAGAAGGGATCTGGCAATCCCACCACCCCTACAATATACATTCATATAACTTCTTATTTATACATTATTTTTTAAATACAAAGTTGTTGATTATGCTCAGGGGCAAATTGATACTACATATCTCTTCACAAATGGGTTGAAGGTGTGTGTGCCTTTTCCTTTTCTTTCTAATCTGAACCTCTCCCTTTTCTCGCTTCTGCCTAATCCAAACACTGATAGGGACTCCATACTTCCATCCTTATGGAAGTCATGTGCTGGGACGACGGTGGAGGCGATTGATGTAGAGCTAACGAAGAAGCAGCTGTTAACAACAAACATGAGTGATCCACATATACATCCATGTATTGCTACCTAAGCGCTTTAGCACAGATTAATTGGTAAATATTGTTGTTCTACTTTGATAACTGATTTCTGACTAATTCCTATGTTATAATATTCTTCTTGAATTTAACAGTTTATGCTAGTGGTAATTTACAACTAGCAAAAAAAATAGAAGTGGCAAATCATGTCAATCAATGCACTAGGTAAATGGGACACCTAGAGTAATATGAACAAGGTATTCATTTAATCAAAAAGCACAACTGCAACGAACAATGCCGAGGTAGAGGGTATAGATAAGCATGCCAACCATTCATATACTATTGCTATTGAATTATTGACAGAAAATATAAGACCATACAAACTTTAAGCATCAACCACGTATACACACTTTAAGCAACATCACATGCGCTGAATAATAGATATTGTTGGATAAGCAAGCTATGGGTGGACTTCGATGAGGGATCGCATTCCCAAGACGTTGTGAATTTTGTAGTGACTAAATCCGGCTTCCATGAACATCTTGTGCCAGTTGTGCTCCTCCCTTGCTTTACCATTAAATAACATCATCATGGCCAAATCCATGGTGACCTGGGCTTCAAGCATTTGGTGTGAGGGTGATCCAACGACGGTATCAATGATTATCACCTTGCCAGCTCTGGCTCCGTGGGAAATGGCCTGTCTACATCGCCTGAGGATCTTCACGCAGTCCTCATCGCTCCAGTTATGCAGCACATGCTGCCAATCGGATTAACCATAAGTAACTTTAGTTTAAAACTGCGACACTTATTATGAACCGCAGAGTAGGAATCAATGTCATTAATTAGTAAAAATTGAAGTTACTTAGTACTATGATATACCTTAAGCAGAACAGCATCAGCGGGAGGCACAAACTCCATCATGTCACCAGCAACGAGCTCAACTGTGCCATCATGCGAGATTCCTTCTATCACCTGTGGGAGTTCCAACACCGAGCACTTGACCCGTGGGAAAGCCTCGGCGATGGTCCTCGCCATGGTGCCGTTCCCGCCAGCAACGTCGACCAACGACGTTATCCCAGTGAACACCTGGCTGCATTCACGAACAGCAAGGGCGGCGATGAACTTGCTGGTGGCACCCATCGCCCCGTTGAACAACGCGTTGAATTCGGGGTCACGGCTACCGACGCCGTACAAGCTCCCGCCATGCACCATCATGAACGGCGAACCCGTCGTGGGTCCCTCCTCCTCGCTCAGGAGCCACTGGTGCAGCTGTAAGGAGGCTGACACGAACAAGTCGGTGGTGTCCAGGAGCACACACAGCGACATGCATGAGCTGCCGTCCACCAGGAGACGAGAAACCGTGTTGAGGTGGTAAATCGTGGTTGGTGCCCCATCGCCGTCGGCTGGTGCTGATGCGGCAGGGACAACATCCTCGGCCGTGAAGATCCCTGCTGCAGCCAGCATGTTCATGAGGCGACACAGGTAGGGGCGTTTGCTTGGATGGAGGGGGACGGCGGAGAGCAGCTTGGACAAGGAGGCGGCGCCACCGCAGCGTTGGAGGACATCAGCGATTCCAAGCTTCACGGCACTGTTCAGTGCCATGGACTTGAGGTACGCAAAGGTGTGGCAAAAGAGCTCGGCATCAGCTTTCAGAAGCTCTGCTTTTGAGGTAGCTGCCATGGGCATGGCTGTGGTCTGTTCCATTTCCCTTAATTTTGCTATTCGTATTAGGAATGGACATCTGCAGTGAGGGTACAGCTGATTTATAGGACTGATAGCACCTCACGATCATCAGAGGGGCAAATGGTGGGCTGGGAAAGGGGAGGGAGCGACCTAATAATTAACAAAAATACTCATTTGCTACCGATGATAGTAGCTGCATACGCTCAACAAGTGGCGATGAGCCATGACGCACATGTTCTTTTCGAAACAACAACTAGCCCACATGTATTCACCTACTAGACGTCAGACCTCTGCGGCGACCTACCACTAAAAAAATTATAGGATAACCCTCTCGTTGTGGCGGGATTTGTAGAAAGCGACTATAATACGCATGGAAAATCTTAAGAGCAATCTCTAAATGATAATAATATCATTATAGAAAAATATTTAGGTTCAAGATCACAAACATTAGGACCTCAAAATGTATGTCTTAATATTTTCTACTGACCAGCTAGAACCTAATATACTTTTCATTTTAGCGAGTAGAAACTACCAACTACCTAAGCATAACAATATCATTCATGGAATGCACAAATCAGATGCTAAACTTCTTTCATAGCAGCTATGTTTCAGCTCACCAACCATGAGGATGTAAGGTGTTGGGAATAAACCTCGACGGCGTGTCTGGTCTGTCCGTGGTGACCAGCGTGTGTGCGCGCATGTGTCTAGGTCGAGTCCGCCGATGTGTGGCCGCGGTCATGTTCAGTCCGAGTCGAGATGGTTTGTAGCCAGACTTAAGAACGCGTGGCTTTAGAGGATGCATGCAGCGGGCGCACGTGGAGCCAGGTCTTGCAGAGGAGCTGGTCGCTCCCTTCAAGAAGACCGGATCGCCAGGAGGCATGCGCGGCGTCGGCGGTGGTTGCATCCTCGCCAGCTACAAAAAGGGGCTGCATCATCTCTACTATTAAATGGGAACCTGCCGTCGTCGTGATGGTTCGACCAACACCTCCCCTCGTTCGATCTCCTCTTCACCCCTCTTACGACCCCACGCATCCAACGAGCCAAGGACAACCTTTTTTTTCCTCGTGCAACCCTCGCACCAACCCAGCCCACCGATCCTCCAGGCCCAGCCATGTTCGGAAAGAAAGATCCCATGACCCACGAAGTCACAAACACACGTCCCCCACGCCCCATTCTCCCCCACGTCGCTCCCAATCACGTCTCTCTCGCCAAACCTGAGAAATTTCACCGCCGCCGCTATACTCCTCATTCGCCTCGTGCTCGTTGGCCGCAGTCCTGGTCGTGGGAGCACGGCCGCCGGGATGCCGTACGTGCTGGGACCTCGGCCGCCGGGACGGGGTATGGGCTGGGAGCTCGCCCACCAGGATGGGGACAGGGTGGGAGCGCGGTGCACGATTGGAGGAAAAGAAAATACGCCGCCGCCGCCCTCCACTCATTCACCTTGTGAGTTTCCTTTTCTATTGGTTGACTTTGACTTTCACGTCGCCGGCAAGGATAGCGAGGCAGTCGATCAGGACGGCGAGGGCGAGGGAGGTCGGTGTGGATGCTGCGGCGGCGGCAGCCTCATCGCAGGTGACACTGACATCGATCGATCCCTGGAACCCGCCTTCCTGCACTCCAGTGATGCGACACGCCCATGCCGCCTCTCCTCCCTCTAAGGCCGATCTATTCAACGCATCAAGGTATCCATCTAGACTCCCGTGCTTATTGGATTACAGTTACACTCTGGAATTCTTTTTCGTTCTCTAGCTGCTTGACCAAATGATTCAATGAGTTAGGAGTTGCAGAGGACATGGAAGGTCGCTTATTCAGAACCACGTATGATGTTCTTCACTATTTTAACATCTTTTCTTACTCACCATATGTTCAGGTTTTTGAGCATACATTCTGGATCATACGCCTCGCAGGCATTCAATAACTTGCAGGATATACTCAGAGGTTTGACTTGGCGACTTGGCTGATGGTAGACGACCTTTTCATTAATCTCTTGCTCCAATAAGGGTTCACATCGAGGTATGCTTGTTAATTCTTCCCCGAGATACTTTCTACGTGGTAATTAATTTCAGGTACTTCAAGGACTTTGACTTTGTTAGCTAAAATTTTCATTTTAATCCATGTGATCAATTTTTGTATGGCAATGGAAGTTCATAAAATATTTGATTTTCTTGGCACTTGTTAGGTTACTACATGTGAGATTAATTGAACCCCCTATTATAAGTTTTTTCGTTTGATCTGCAACATTGCCATTATGCTTGATTGTCGAAGTGCATGGTAATCATAGGTCACATTACGCCAATTGTGCTTGTTGGGGAAATGGTTTCTGGAGACACGTGCGTACTGGTTAGAGGCCACATGATGCCAATTGTGCTTGCACAATTGTACAGATTGATTTTGGGAGACCTGCGTGGGATGCACAACTCTGGCTTGAGCCTCTGAAGATGTTCCCCACAACCTGAAGGTGTGAACTACGCTGCCGCTCACGGTATGTGTGTTGCTTCCGCTGGACGATGCTCTATTGCCGCTGTTGCCTCAGCCCTCCTAACTGTCGTCTTCTTCCCTTCTCTTGCTGCTCGATGAAGTTGGTCATGCTGCTCGCTTTGCATGCTATGGAGTTTCTGTCCCTACCTGCGATAAATTCAGTATTGATCTACACATGTGTCTGTAGTACAAAGTTCCAAGACCTGGCTGATGATATAGTTTTGACTTGTAATGATCTGGTTATGTATACCTTTTTTTGGAGATATATGTATTGTATCTCAGTGTGGAACATTGTCTTTTAACCGAATCTTTTATTCAATCTGAATTTAGATCTTTTATTTAGCATGTCTTAGCTTGTGATTTCCTATGCTGCAAACTGTAATTAATTTTCTATAGCTGCCGGCTATGTACTACAGTTTGCTAATGCACTTGGGATCATTTCTGGTTTGATAATAAATGAAGGTATGACTAATTTGGATCTTGACTAGAGCACCAACGTATGCTCCTAACAACTGTGTGAGAAATTAAAATAACTAATGTATTTGACTCATCTACAGATTGACATGGTTCTAGCTTACTCCTTCAATACGTACACCTGATAATTGAGATTGAGACCCCCCCCCCCCTCTTTTGTAATGATAACACTCTAATCAGCAATTGATTCAGCATCACTTGGCAAATAAGTGGGGATATCATCACTCAAAAAAGGTTGCAGTTTGTGAAGCTTGAGCTCTTTGCAACATCAGATTCCAGTTGATGTAGATATGCCATGCTTACTGTTTGACATGGATACTTTGTGTTGTGCTTCTTAGCTTTAATAGTCCTTTGTGTTTACTTATATAAATTAAAGGCCATAAATCGGGTTAAGACTGTAGACTGGAGTCTCCTATGAATTTGACTCCGATGGTGGGGATCCCATTTCGGTGAAATCATGTTGCTACAACTTAAACACACCAGAAAGACAAGGGAGTAGCCGTTCCTTGGACTTGGCATTTTTTTCGATGACGGCATTGGCATGGATGATCATTACAAGTGCTATCGGGGATTCTCTCGACCTGGCTCCTCCAGCCTCATTGGATGATGAAAGTTTCAGTTAAATGAATTTATTATGCATATGGCATGAGATGGTCCAAAAAAAATGTAGTATGATACATCTATTTCACAAAGAAAGGCGATCAATTATAATTAGCTGTAGCCTCTATTTACTCGTAAAAATCCTGTCAAACTAAATAAATAAAATCTAGCCTCTGTTTGCCCATACTTGGCATGGAAGCAGGATCTCTCGTAAAATATCCGGCACCACTCGACTCTTTGAACAATCTTTACTACAACAAAATGTCGTTTCAAGAGGTATGTTTTTTCTCCCGTTGCAACGCACGGGCTCTTTTGCTATTTCTATTAATGCAAGAGAATACAAAGAGTTTAAAGTTCGTGCTAATGTCCTTTGTAGCCAACGCTGAGGAAGCTTTAAGTGATGGATGGAACATACAATGGCACGCCTTGCTAGTGATCATGCACCCTGGAATGATGGTTACTTGCTTAAGATCTATATATGTCAGCATGGTTATTACACTAACCATTTTCTAAATCAAATTTCTGTTCATGTTCAGCTTGTCCTTGGTCACAGTGGAGTCCTTCATAGTGACAGTAAGGAAGCTTACGGGTTCTGTGTCTCGTGATAAACATCCAGCACCAAAAGAAAGTTGGTTCCTTGAATATATTTGCGAGCTCTTGTTGATGTTAGTCAATACACATGCCAAGAGGGTTATGGTTTGTGTTGGTACATGTGCTGACATACAGGGGCAATGGACATGAAGTTCATACCCCTCATGTCGTGCGAGATTCGATCAAATGCATCGAGCTAGACTTTTGTGTTAAATTGATGATAAATATGTTCACCTATAATTTGATTTGAGTCACGTTGATTGTGTTAAATTATAACAATAAGAAGATATTTATCGCAACACACTTGTAAGTCTATGTGATTACAAGTTGTAAAGTACAATGATGTTTTGTCTAATGTCTTTATTTCTAAATTTGTTTTTCCGTAGCAACGCACGGGCATTTAACTAGTTGTGTTAGTTTGCGTCCAGGTTGTTAGCGTCGTGCGCGCAGCCGTGTAGCTAGCCAGTTTGTAACGTGCGTGCGTTCTGGCGTTCGTGGCCGGGCTAAGTGGCTGGCTAGTCCATGCGTGTGTGACTGCTTTTTTTTAGAAAAGTTTCGATTTATTCATCAAGTGTCAAGGTAGTACAAAGAACACTAGAAATAAAATTTACATCTAGGTCTATAGACCATCTAGCGACGACTACAAGCACTGGAGCTAGCCAAAGGAGGGCCGGTGTGGCGGTGTCATTACCCCTTCCTTGTCGGAGCCGGGCAAACATTGTTGTAGACAGTCAGGAAATCGTCGTGCTAAGGCCTCATAGGACCAGCGCACCAGAATAGCAACCGCCGCCAATGAAGAGAAGCGTAGGTCGGAAGGATCCAACGTGCGGACACACAGACGTAGACGAACGAAGACTGGATCCAGTCCGATCCACCAAAGACGAACACCGAGCGGATCCCACGATATCCGTCTGAGACAAACCTCCACACGCTTTCCGTTGATGCTTGAAATATCATCAGGACGGGGACTTTTTTTAGAACGAAGGCTCAAGAAAAGCCCGGCTTTGAATTAACAAAGCCATCAACCGGCCAGGATTACAAGATCATCAACTTACAAGGAAAAGCAAATAGAAACGAGCGGTTGATACAAGGAGCAAAGCGAAACACACTCAAAGGCAGCAGCGATAGCAAGCAGAGGAACGCCATGCTGCAGCAATCACCCTGCAGGACGACCTACACCAACAGGACTAGCTACGGACTTGAGTGGATGCACCACCGTGCAAGCTTCGTGATTGTAGCCAAACTCGAAGACAGTAATGGACCGAAACTCCTCTGGAACTGCAGCTGCAAAGGGCAGCTGCCCTCTCATCCTAGCTCGAAGGATGCTGCAACGGCAACCGGCAGCTCGGTTCACCCTAGAACCCAGAAGGAAGACGTCCAAGCTGCGCATGAAGAAGGAAATAGGAGCAGACCTACAAGCTCAGAGCACACCACTCCGAGCACCGTCATCATCCGCGGTTAAGCCAAACCGAAGGGCAAGAGATGTCGGCCACAGTCGCAGCAACAAGGGTAACAGCGATGAGCCACTGAAGAAAAGGCATTGAAGCGCAGAGCCAAGCTGCCACCCGCCACCATCACACCCACAACCCGACTCTCTCGCCGTCCCTTCGATCCCCGGACTGCGCTTCCAAGAAGGAACACGACACGGATGTGTCGTGGCCGCCCGAATCAGGGGACCTAGGCTTTCACATAGCAGGGGACGGAATAAGGGGGAGAAGGATCCACACCACAACCTCCAAGGAGGGGAACGGCGCCCAGGGTATCGCCTATGATGTGGCTGCGCCTGCCAGGGGTTTCCGTCAGATCCAACACCACTCGATGAGATCCGGGCTGCTAGCGCCCGGGATGAACGGCCTAAGCCGCTGGGACCCGAATTCGGCGATGGAAGGAGCAAATCGGGTGGAGAGGATGGGATGCATCTGGCGGCGGCAACCGCGTGGGGGAGGCCGCACACCAGCGACCGGGAACCAATGCCTCCTCGTCCCCCTCAAAACCGAGGGAGGCGCCTCACCAGCGCCAGCAGGAATGGCCCGCTGCAAGGGCCACCGCGCGCTCTCCGCCCGGGGTCGCCGCACCGGATGCAGAGGCCCTCTACGGTACGTGGGGCCGTCGGATCCCCTGCCGCCACCTTCATCGGTGTCGAGCGCACGCCGGCGCACGCCTCTGGCGGCGGCGGAGGGGAAGGAGGGGGAGGGGGTGCGGCGGCAGCGGAGGGGAAGGAGGGGGAGAGGGTGACGCAGCGGTTGTTAGGGTTTCCCCCGAGTTGCCTCGGAGGAGACGACGCGGGGCGCCGGGGGGGGGGGGGGGGGGCGAGGGGGGCTCGGAGCTGCACTTTCGGCCTGATGGTTGGCCAATAGGCAAAACTATTGCTGTACAGGACGGGGACTAGGCAGAGAGGACCTTATTCCATCTTCAAGAAGCCACCGTCGTCTCGTGTTATTGAGCATAGCACAAACCCTAACAGAACTCAGAAAAGCAACTAAAAACAGAACCCTCCCGCCGGCAAGCATTAGGATCCACCGTGCCTCCATTGCCCAAGTACCATAGGAGACGAGGCGGACCGACGGCGGCGCCAATGAGAGGCAGGGAAATCCAAGATGTGAGCTTGCACACAAGGGCAGGAGCGAAGGGGCCGGTGACACGGGGTTGTATCCATGTTTGCTTGTGAGCCGTGTGGAGTACAAGAGAGAAAAAGTCCCAGCGTTCGTTGCCAGGAGGGCGTCCGTCGCCATGGGCGTTTCTCGCCCGGCACAATCATCTCATTGTATTCTTGTATAATCGCTCGTCGATCCTCGGTTCCAACGTAAGGTACAATCCTAGTGATTCTTCATAGGTGTAGTAATGAAAGATTGTTCTGTAATGTAAGTAACTTCAGCAATAATATGTTACTTGTCATCATCAGAACTAATGTGGTGATTTGAGAGAGCTATCAAGAGAGGAAAAAGTATTTACATTAATCCTGTCACAATGTCTAAAAGCGTATAAAAGCGCCCAGAGAGATTTTGCCATTGAACCAATAGACAGTGTCAGTCAAAATGAAGATTGCAGTTTTGAAGAAAAATAGGTGACATGTATAATCTGGATTACACGTACACCTGTAGGTGCACAAATGACTGAAGGTGCTCCAGTGTAAAACGATGCTAGTATGAATGTATAACAACAGATCACACAAACAGGTTAGTGTATAGTTACCTCATTGCAAAAAAGCTATAGTTACCAATCTAGCACTGCGCAGCCCCTAGCTGCAAGTCAATCAGGAAGATATAAATACATATAATCCCCTTGAAAATATGTGGAAAGGGTTCCTCCCCCCCCCCCCCCCCCCCCCCGCTCTCCCCCGCCACCGCCCCCCCCCTCCCTTCCCGCCACCTCCGGCCTCCGGCCGCGCGGCCACGCGCGTTGCGCCCCCTCCCCTCCTCCCTCCTCTGGCTTGTCCACTCGCCCCCCCCCCCCCCCCGCGGGTGCCGGGCGGACCCCCGCTTCCTCCTCTTCTCCAGCCCCACCTCCCCGTCCTTCTCCTCCCGCCGCCACCGGCGAGGTCCGCCGGGCCCTGCCCACGCGGCGTCGGCGCCGGCGGGCCATTCTTTCCCGCGCGCACTTGGGGAGGTGCGGGGCAGGCCTGGCCCATAGGCCGGGCAAACGGGGCACCCGCCCTGGGCCCCCGGAAGGCAGGGGCCCCGGCCCAGGTATTTCCTATGTGGTAGGAAGGCTAGAAAAATAGCAAGAGTAACGATGGCCCGAAGATCGTTCCGGTGCTCCTCGACTCCTCTTCCCCAAATTCCAGACTCCCACGACATCGCCGCCGTTCCCGTGTGTCTCCGGTTCCAAGATCGCCGCCGGCCATTAATGGAGACTTGAAGACGTTCTGCTCGTTCCCCATTAGCTAGATGTTGGAGACTTGAAGACGGTCTGTTCTTCTTTTCATCTTCCCCATAATCCCGTTCCTTGCCATAAATAGTTGTGCCCTCCGACGACTCCACATCTCTTCTTCTTATCTTCTTCTCTTCAGACTTCAGTGGATCTAACTGTGAGTACTCGGGATTCAGGAGATTAGGAGAACTGTTGACTACAACCTGCTGCAGATCTGCTGATCTGGCCACCTACATCCACATTCAGGTGCTTTTGTTCCCGTTTTAATCATTTTATATGCTGCTTCTTCTGGTTTAGTGACATCTCCTCTAGAAAGTATTTATCCGGTAGGAACAAAAGGAAGAGAAAAAACAAATAGATGAAGAGGTAAAATCCCTAAAAGGATCACTTGACAAAATTTTCACAAATCACAACTAGTAGTTCTTCTAAAGATCCCCTGATAACACAAAAGATCTAAGTAGCAACCAATTTTGACACGAATTTTTGTTTTGCAGAACAAAATGAAGCCTACATTCAAATTTAGGAATGGAGGCTTTTGTGGAAAGCAAACTTTTGTCGAACTATATCATTTCATTACTATCATGGTGTAGTTCACTTGATCGATAAAGAAATTGTAGTGTCAGTTTGAGAGTCCAAATGAAGATCATCAGGCTATGCTATGTACTGGATATTACTTTGCTTTTGAAATAGAAAATATTTTGAGCTTTTGAGTAAACAAGGGCCCCTTATTGCTGTCTTGCCCCTAGGCCCCGTATATCTATGGGCCGGCGCTGGCGCGGGGGCCTCCCGCTGGCGGCGGTGCAGCTCGGCCTGTAGCGGTGCGGCTCGGCGGCGGGCCTCGGGGTCCTCGGTGCGGCTGCGCGGCCGTTGGTCGCGGGGTGGCGTGGCGGTGCGGGTGGCCGGCGGTGCCCGGGAGGCCTAGATCTGGGCCCTTTCGGGCTCCATCTGGGCTCGGACGGGCAGGCGGCTTGGTGCGCGGCGACACTGCTCCCTGGTTGGTGGCGAGGAGGCGGTGGGGTAATTGTACCTTCTCTTGAATTGGAAAGTAGTTCATCACAGAAAATTGTTCCCATGATACCTATACCAATTAGTGAGGAAGCTAATGATGATGATCATGAAACTTCAGATCAAGTAACTACAGAACCTCGTAGGTCAACCAGAGTACGTTCCACACCAGAGTGGTATGGTAATCCTGTTCTGGAAGTCATGTTACTAGACCATGATGAACGTACGAACTATGAGGAAGCGATGACGAGCCCAGATTCCGTGAAATGGCTTGAGGCCATGAAATCTGAGATGGGATCCATGTACGAGAACAAAGAATGGACTTTGGTTGACTTGTCCGATGATCGACAAGCCATAGAGAATAAATGGATCTTCCAGAAGAAGATTGACGCTGATGGTAATGTTACTGTCTACAAAGATCGACTTGTTGCAAAAGGTTTTCGACAAGTTCAAGGAGTTGACTACGAAGAGACCTTCTCACTCATAGTGATGCTTAAGTCTGTCCGAATCATGTAGCAATTGCCGCATTTTATGATTATGAAATATGGCAAATGAACGTCAAAACTGCATTCCTTAATGAATTTCTTAAAGAAGAGTTGCATATGATGCAACCAGAAGGTTTTGTCGATCCTAAAGGTGCTACAAAAGTGTGCAAGCTCCAGCGATCCATTTATGGACTGGTGCAAGCATCTCGGAGTGAGAATATACGCTTTTGTGATCAAAGCATATAGTTTTATGCAGACTTTTGGAGTAGCCTGTATTTAAAAGAAAGTGAGTGGGAGCTCTCTAGCGTTTCTAATATTATATGTGGATGACGTATTGTTGATTGAAAATGATATAGAATTTCTGCATAGCATAAAAGGATACTTGAATAAGAATTTTTTTAATGAAATACCTCGGTGAAGCTACTTATATATTGGCATCAAGATCTATAGAGATAGATCAAGACGCTTCATTGGACTTTCACAAAGCACATACATTGATAATGTTTTGAAGAAGTTCAAAATGGATTAGTCAAAGAAAGGGTTCTTGCCTATGTTACAAGGTGTGAAGTTGAGAAAGACTCAATGCCCGATCACTACAGAAGATATAGAGAAAATGAAAGTCATTCCCTATGCCTCAGCCATTGGTTCTATCATGTATGTAACTCTATGTACCAGACCTGATGTGTGCCTTGCTATAAGTTTAGCAGAGAGGTACCAAAGTAATTCAGGAGTGGATCACTGGACAGCGGTCAAGAACATTCTGAAATACCTGAAAAGGACTAATGATACGTTTCTCGTTTATGGAGGTGATAAAGAGCTCGTTGTAAATTGTTACATCGATGCTAGTTTTGACACTATTTCGGATGAAGCCAAGTCACAAACCGGATACATATTTATATTGAGTGTTGGAGTTGTTAGTTGGTGTAGTTCCAAGCCAAGCGTCATGGCAGGATCTACGTGTGAAGCGGAGTACATAGCTTCTTTGGCAGTAGCAAATGAAGGAGTCTGGATGAAGGTGTTCATATCCAATCTAGGTGTCATACCTAGTGCATCGGGTTCAATGAAAATCTTTTGTGACAATACTAGAGCAATTGCCTTGGCAAAGGAATCAGGATTTCACAAGAGAACGAAATACATCAAGAGATGCTTCAACTCCATCCGTGATCAAGTCAACAAGGGAGACATAGAGATTTGCAAAATACATATGGATATGAATGTGGCAGACCCATTGACTAAGCATCTTCCACGAGAAAAACATGACCAGCACGAAGACCCCATGGGTGTTAGAATCATTACAAAGTAATCTAGGTTATTGACTCTAGTGCAAGTGGAAGACTGAAGGAAATATGCCCTAAAGGCAATAATAAATTTGTTATTTATATTTCCTTATATCATGATAAATGTTTATTATTCATGCTAGAATTGTATTAACCGGAAACTTGGTACATGTGTGAATACATAGACAAAACAAAGTGTCCCTAGTATGCCTCTACTAGACTAGCTCATTAATCCAAGATGGTTAAGTTTCCTAACCATTGACATGTGTGGTCATTCGATGAATGGGATCACATCATTAGGAGAATGATGTGATGGACAAGACCCATCTGTTAGCTTAGGATAATGATCATTAAGTTTTATTGCTATTGCTTTCTTCATGACTTATACATATTCCTTTGACTATGAGATTATGCAACTCCCGGATACCGGAGGAATACCTTGTGTGCTATCAAACGTCACAACGTAACTGGGTGATTATAAAGATGCTCTATAAGTATCTCCGAAGGTGTTTTTTGGGTTGGCAAAGATCGGGATTAGGATTTGTCACTCCAAGTATCGGAAAGGTATCTCTGGGCCCTCTCGGTAATGCACATCATGATAAGACTTGCAAGCAATGTGACTAATGAGTTAGTTACGGGATGATGCGTTACGGAATGAGTAAAGAGACTTGCTGGTAACGAGATTGAACTAGGTATGAAGATATCGACGATCGAATCTCGGGCAAGTAACATACCAATGACAAAGGGGATGACGTATGTTTTCATTGCGGTTTGACCAATAAAGATCTTTGTAGAATATGTGGAAACCAATATGAGCATCCAGGTTCCGTCGTTGGTTATTGACCAGAGATGTGTCTCGGTCATGTCTACATAGTTCTCGAACCCATAGGGTCCGCATGCTTAACGTTCGGTGACGATTTGTATTATGAGTTATGTGTTTTGGTGACCGAAGATTGTTCGGAGTCACGGATGAGATCATGGACAAGACGAGTAGTCTCGAAATAGTCGAGAGGTAAAGATTGATATATTGGATGATAATATTTGTGTCACAACCATAGAATTTGTTTGTAATTAGTTGCATTTGAGAGCATCATGCATCATGTCTAAATTCTGAAAATTGAATTGAGGTTAGTTGAAACCCTCAGAAGTCACTTCAGAAATAATCAACATTAAAATCTTTTCAAATGAGCCCAAGGAAGTGTTCCTGTTATTCTATAAAAATATTGGCAAGAGGTAAAATTCAAACCAATATTTTTGGAGACTTAGAGATAATTATTTTGGGCCTTTGAATTAAATCAATAGCTATTTGAATTGGATTTATATCTACTATTAAATAAATATATGTCCAATAATTCTAAAATATTTTGTGGAGCTTTGGTTTAATTATTTTAGCTCCCACAACAATTTTCAGAAGCAACAAAATAATTTGGTTAGCAAACCAAGTTCAAACAGAGGCAAACAATATAAAACAGGAACTAGAATAAAGGAAAGAGAGAGAAAGAGTTTACGTGGGCCTTAGCTAGCACAAGCAGCCCAGCCCACCAGGGGCAATGCTGTCTTCTAGCTCCTGCCAGTAGGAGCAGCTGCGTGCCCGGCATGCCGCAGCCGCGCCACCTCCTGCTCCAGCGCGACGCCCCGGCTCTTCCAGCCACACCAGTGAGACGCCCAGACCCCCCCGGATCCTCCCCCTCTCAGCGCTCTCTCTCCCCTCGCCTGGACCCCTCTCTCTCACCCACCCGAGCGCGACCGTCGCCACCATCGCCGACCACCGCGGCCACCGCCCGTCCCTCGACCAACCGCCGTGTCCATTGGCTCCGCCTCATCGTCTTCATCAGCTCAGACGAGCCACGCATCCTCGGGCGCCCTAAAACATCACCATCGCCGTCGTCTTCCACCTCAGGCTCCGACCACCGCCACCGTCTGTATCACCCATGATGCGGCTATATCTCCCATGTGTCGGAGCACGACTTAGAGGCATAACCGCATAGTAGGCATGTCACAAGAGGGGTAATCTTTACACATCCCATGTACTGAATAAGAAAGGGATAAAGAGCTGACTTACAATCGCCACTTCACACAATACATAAATATAGCATTACATCATCCAGAATACAATCATGGTCCGACTACAGAACCAAAATAAAAGAAGACCACCCCTAATGCTAGATCCCCGATTGCCCCGACTGGGCTCCACTACTGATCAACTAGAAACAAAACAACACACGAACATGATCTTCGTCGAGCTCTCACTCAAGCTCAGTTGCATCATCTGCACTGGTATCCTCGGCACCTGCAACTGTTTGGAAGTATCTGTGAGCCACGAGGACTCAGCAATCTCACACCCGCGAGATCAAGACTATTTAAGCTTATGGGTAGGAAAATGTAGTAAGGTGGAGCTGCAGCAAGCACTAGTATATATGGAGGCTAACATATGCAAATAAGAGCAAGAAGAGAAGCAAAGCACGGTCGTGAACTAGAAGTGATCAAGAAGTGATCCTGAAACTACTTACGCACAAACATAACCCAAGAACCATGTTCACTTCCCGGACACCGCCGAAAAGAGACCATCACGGCTACACACGCGGTTGATTCATTTTAAATAAGTTAAGTGTCAAGTTCTCTACAACCGAATATTAACAAATTCTCATCTGTCCATAACCGCGGGCACGGCTTTCAAAAGTTCAAAACCCTGCAGGGGTGTCCCAACTTAGCCCATTACAAGCTCTCATGGTCAACGAAGGATATTCCTTCTCCCAGGAAGACCCGATCAGTCTCGGAATCCCGGTTACAAGACATTTCACAATGGTAAAACAAGACTAGCAAGACTACCCGATGCGCCGACATCCTGATAGGAGCTGCACATATCTCGTTCTCAGGGCAACACCGGATGAGCGCTCCGTACAACTAAAACCAGCCCTCAAGTTTCCCCGAGGTGGCGCTGCAAAGGACTCTAGTTCAGACCAACAATTAGACAAGCACTGGCCCGGGGGGGATTAAAATAAAGATGACCCTCGGGAGCGCGACTCCCAAGGGAAAAGTAGGTGGTGGTGAGGCAAATGTTAAAACCAAGGCTGGGCCTTGCTGGAGGAGTTTTATTCAAAGCGAACTGTCAAGGGGTCCCCATAACACCCAACCGTGTCAGGAACGCAAAATCAAGGAACATAACACCGGTATGGCGGAAACTAGGGCGGCAAGAGTGGAACAAAACACCAGGCATAAGGCCGAGCCTTCCACCATTTACCAAGTATATATATGCATTAATTAAAAAAATATATATATAGTGACATCCCAACAATATCCATGTTCCAAACATGGAACAAACTTCCTCTTCACCTGCGACTAACAACGCTATAAGAGGGGCTGAGCAAAAGCGGTAACATAGCCAAACAACGGTTTGCTAGGAAAGGTGGGTTAGAGGTTTGACATGGCAAAATGGGAGGCATGATATAGCAAGTGGTAGGTATCGCGGCATAGCAATAGAGCAAGCAACTAGCAAGCAAAGATAGAAGTGATTTCGAGGGTATGGTCATCTTGCCTGAAATCCCGCAAGGGAGAAGAACGAGTCCATGAAGAAGACAAATGGACGTAGTCGAACGGGTCCTCACAAACGCGACGTTAACGGAACCAACCCGAAGAAGCATCTCGGAAAGAAGCAAACAACATGGTAATCAACCATCACATAAACATGGCATGATGCACAACCAAGTATGATGCATGTCCGGTTTAATGATACATGGCATGGCAAAGTGCACAAGCAAAACTACAAGTTAAGTGGAGCTCAATATGCAACGGGTTGCATATTGACGAAACACCACATTCAAGTTATTTAGTTCGATCTCGTTTATGTACCCAACAATATTAAATGTTGATTAACATGGCAAGAGGTGAAGCATAATAAAACTACCTAAGTAGGCAAGTTTAAATGAGGCCGGAGCAACAAACAACAAGTCCGGAAACTCCTCATGTGCATATTTTTAGGCTTGGTACTGTTCTGCCCTAAACACAATTTTAGGGTTGTTAAACATGCAAAGAAAGTGAACCATGTTAAACTAGGCATTATTCTACCCCATTTACAAATAAAGTTTATTTAAGCATTTCAGCATGTTATTTAAGAAAATTAAAGCAAAGATCATTTAAGCATTTCAAACATGGATGAAAGTTGCAAATTAATAATCTACACAAAAATCTAAGCATTTTACATATATAGATCACTTTAAACCGATGCACGGTTATGGAGTTATTATATGCATGAACATGAGGGACCTCGCTGTATATATGCAATGCACTGGTTAATTAGGAAATTCGCTGAAAGAAAAAAAAGAAGCAGGCCGAATCTGGGACAAGCCCAACAGCGCACATAAGGCTGGAGGGGTCTGCTCACATCGGTCCAGGGAGCTGGGCCTTGGCGTCTTGGTGTTGGGCCGGCCTTGGCGCTGGTTGGATCGAATGAGGCAGGGGTCGCGGTCAACGCGAGCGGTCATCTCGCTCGACCACCAGCGAAGCAGAGGACGGCAAAGGCGAGCTGCGGGGCAGGGGGGCGTGAACTCCGGCTCCTCGACGCGAAGGTCACCGGCGGCGACGGAGCTTGGCGAGGCGGCGATCGGGGCGACTCCGGCGGGTGATGCGGTCAACGGGGATGAGCAGTGAGCTGGACGGGGGCTGCACGTGTTCCAGGAAGCAATGTGAGGAGGCCATGGCGTTCCTGGCAACGCACTCTGGCGAGCGGGGCAAACGGGCGGCGAGGCGAGAGACTACAGCAGGCGACGGCGCAGCTCGTGGAGGAGGGCACAAGCACGGCTGAAGCCCCTATGGACTTGGGCGGCGACGAAGCCGGAAACGACAGCGCGACGGCGGGATCCAATGGAAGGGGAAGCTGCGGCCTCGACTCCATCGGGTGGCTCCGGCGAGGGCATGGGGAGGCCCAGATCGGCCGAACCCAGGGCGAGGGATGAGGCTAGAGATTCCAGCAGAGGAGGCCGGTGTTCGGGACGAGCTCGAGGCCGTCCATGGCGTCGGGCGACGTGCTCCTTGTTCCCTGCAGGCAGACGACGACAGGAGAGTGAGGTGAGCATGGGGAAGGAGAAACGGAAGGAGACGACTGAGGAGAAGGGAGACGAGGCCGGCCTGGGGGTGCTGGTCGCCGGCGGCGACGTCTGGTCGAGGGAGAGGCGGCGGGATTGAGGCTTGCGGGAGAGGGCCAAGTGGATCGATGTGGTGGATAGGACAAAGAGGATCGGGCGACGCTCTGGTTGCTGGGTGCGTTGCGGGATCCAAGGAGGAGCACTGGTTGGTTGGATCGGGTAGGGGAGGTTTTGAGGAGGATTTGGAATGTGGCGGCGGCTGAATTGGACTGATGGGACAAGCCTCCTAAATTTTAGGGTTTAGTCTGGTTATATAGGGAGGGGATTAGATGTTAGACTATTTGGTCCCTCCGATAAAATCGGACGGTCCAAGATGAATAGGTTAGGTAGCCCAATAAACAAAATGAAGATGTTTTGTAGACATTTGGGGATGATCCGGATCCAACGGTGACGACTGCCCGGGTCGGGTCCGGGGAAGTTTCGGACGCGCACGTGAGGGGTCGGTGCACTTTGCAAAGAGGGGTTTTCGGACCATGCGATCGCATCGGACGGCTCCGGACGCGAAGAGGGGGGGGGGTAGGTGGATGGACTAGGTGAGCTGTGTAGAGGGGCTTGGGCTGAGAGGAGAGGAAAGAAGGCAGCCCGGCAACCGTTTCCGGACACCGAAAACGTCCGACGATAGACCGGCTACTATTACCAATATAGTTATCCGTTGGGGCATCAAGCGATCTCCAAATGCGATAAAATTTGGCAGGCGACCTACTGACAACAAAACAACACTGCATGCCAACTTTCATCCCATTCCAAGAACATTTTCCGGCCACTAATAAAATAATATTTCGGACGTGCCGCGGGCGCGTGCAAGTGTGGACGGGCTCAGAACGGACAACGGAAAGATCGGGGAGGCCGGGTCGGATGCAAGTTTTGAAAACATGATGATGCAATGCGGACGATGACATGGCAAGATGCAACACGCAAACGAATGACATGGCAACGACAACGAATAACTCGAAGACACCTGGCGCATCGGTCTCGGGGCGTCACACTGTCGATCCGCCGTCTCCGACGCGTCCCCGAGCCCGCTGACCTTCTCTGCTGCATCCTTGTGAGCTCCTACACCTCCCCCCGTGCTCGCCCCCTCTCTTCCCGTCCTCTAACCGCAGCCCCGCCATGGCCAAGCAATCGCTGCCGCCGCCGCGAAGCTCACCGTCGCTAGCCGCATCGCCTAACCAACCCAAGCATGGAGTCATGCTCTGGGCTTGTCCAGGAACCCATAGCGCGCCTCAGGTCGTTTGCTTGTGCACCGTGGCCCTCGCACCCGTGCAAGCCGTAGTTGCGCCGCCGCGGAACTCGACGCCGTCGACGTTCCCGGCCACCCTAGCATCGCCTGAGGCCACCAACCGACGCGCCTCCTTGCTCCGGTTCCAACGCACCCAGCCGTACGAGCTCCTGTCGCCGGAGTTGGCCAGACAGGCAATGCCGCCGCGTCCTGGTTACGCCGGCAATTAGCCGCCGGAGATAGCAACTGTTAGGGGTTAATCACCCCACTAACTAAGCCCCTATGCCACCGACAGCCGGGCCCCACCGGCTTAGTTAAACCACTAACAAAATTAGTTAGACTTAACTTAATCCCGTTGGACCCAGGCGTCAGATTTGACCCTGCTGATGTGGCCGTTGACCGGGCCCACCTGTCCGCCACACAAACAGCCCTGGGTCACTTACCAGTGGGCCCCACTGGTCAGGTTTGACCTGGACCGCCCCAGTTGACTTGCTGACGTGACACCGATGTCATGCTGACGCAGTAACCATTTTCTGGAATTTAAATAAATCTGAATGATTTATTTATTTTTAGAAATTTGTTTAATCTTCTAAAAATCATAGAAATTAAACCGTAACTCCAAATGAAATAAATTATATATGAAAAATGATCAGAAAGATCCAAAGGATATGAATATGGCATTTTCATGCATGTTTGAACAAGTTAACCTCACTGATTAGGACAATTCATGATTATGGAATAAATGGTAATTAGTTTTTGAGTTGGAATTTGCTATAGGTTTGAATTCCACTTCAATGAATATAACTGTCACATCCCTAGTTCTGACAATGCCTAGTGCATGCATTAGAGTGTTGCACCATGTTTAAATTTCATTTAAATTCGAAATGGGGATTGTTGAAACCCTAGCACCAAATGAAATTTAACTAGGTTCAATAAAAAAATATTTTCAATAACCCAGAATGCCCTTTGGAAATGTTCATAATTTCTGTTAGAGGTGAAAACCTCTTCCAAAAATGATGAACATATTTATAGGCTATTCCTGGATTTTTGAATTAAATTATATAGTATTTGCATTTGGGCATTTAATTGCTAATAATATTTTAAATGCTCAAATAATCACAAACTGAAATGTTTACTGTTGGAAATATTCCAAACAGTGGCCACAGTCAGTTGCATGATTTTTGGTAATGCTCTGGCATTTTTAATAAATCCAAACACAATTACATAAAATAGAAAACAGTAACTAAAATAGAAATAAAAAGAAGAGAGAAGAAGTACCTGGCCTCACCGTGCAGCCCAGCCGGCCCAGCTCCCCCACCAGCGCGGCCCAGCCCACCTTTCCCCCCCCTTGTCCTCTTCTTCCTCTGCCAGAAGGCAGAGGCGAGGCGTGGCGCGCGCCCGAGCGCCCCGGCCACCTCTTGCTTCCACCGAGTCGTTCCCGAGCCTCCCCCTCACGCCCCGTGTCCCCTCGCTCCTCTTCCTCCCTCGCTGCTCCCTCTCTCTTCCCCGAACGCTCTTCCCCCTCTCTGTTTTCCTCCCCGAACGGAGCCGCCGTCGCCGCCGCTCGCCACCACCGCGGCCACAGGGCCTCCCTCGCTCCCCCAACTAGCCCACCAGCTCCGCCACTCCATCCTCACCCTCCCCGCCATCTCACGCGACCGGAGAAGCCCCGAGGCGCCGCCCCGCCGTTCTTCCCCTCTTCGGACCCGCCGGTCGCCGTCGACGAATTCGTCGGCTCCGGGCCGTCCCCGACCTCGCCGAGCATCCCATCGCCATCGCTGTGAGCCCCCGCACCGAACCCCCCTCTCCCTGATGCCGATTCTTTCCTCTAACCACGGGCTCCGCCGAGCCCGAGAGCTCGTCGCCGCCGGCCACGAGGTCGCCGCAGCTAGAGGTCCCGCACGTCGCGTCCGAGCACGCTGTCGTCCTCGTCGCGTTCCCGGGAACCCAGAGCACCTACCCACTCCTCCTTCCGTGCCCCAAAACGCCGTGTCCGAGCGTGCCCGAGCTCCGGCCGCCGCATAGCTCGCCGCCGGCGTCGATTCCGACCGCCCCGAGCTCAAGTCCCTCCACCAAGAGCCTCAGCCCATCCCCAGCTCCTCGTAGGTACCCTCCCCGACCCTTTTGGTGGCCGGAACAGCGAATTGCACTTGCGCCGCCGCGTCGGGCTCGCCGGCGGCTAAACGCCGGCGCCCGCTGACCCGCTGACCGGCGTGGGTTGACCCACTGCCCGGTTTGACCTCCCCCTCTCCCCACTGACATGCGGGCCCCGCCCGGCTAACTAATCCAGTTTAGATTTAAACTAATTTAACTTAACCTAGGTTAGTGCTAATTAACTAGGTTAGATTAGATAGTCACTGACGTGTGGCCCCCACACGTCAGGTTTGACCTGGGGCGCCCTGTTGACTTGCTGATGCAAGCATGACGCACTGCTGATGTCATAAAGTATTTTCTGGATTTAATTATATTCAGGAAATTCCAGAAAATGCCTAAAACTTCAATAAATCATAGAAAATTAACCGTAACTCCAAATTAAATAATTTATATATGAAAAATTATCAGAAAAATTCAAGGAATCCATCTGTACCATTTTCATGCATGTTAGAACAACTTATAGATGCTGTTTAGCACAAATCATATAAATGGCATTTGAATAATCACATATGGAGTTTGAATTTGAATTTTATATTCAAACCAACTTCATTTAATCTGTTGCTAGTTGCATTAGCCCAAAACACATTCATTTTGCCATGTCATGATCATGCATCATGTTGTGCATTGCATTGATTGTGTTCCTTTCTGTGTTGCCGGTATTGTCCCCTCTCGATAGACGTGATACCGATGATGTGATCGTTGACACTGATGAAGACTCAATGCTATCTTCAGAAGTGCCAGGCAAGCAAAACCCCCTTGTTCATTCCGATACAATCCTACTCTCTCGCTCCTGCTCTCTTTTACTGCATTAGGACAACAACGACATATCATTACTTGCTGCGGTAGCTGAACCCATTTATCCTCTGCATGACCTCTCATTCCACAGTAAATAGATGAAACCCACTAGCATGAGTAGGAGTTGTTTGAGCCCTGATGTGCATACTCATTCATGTTTGTTTGTCATGCCTGCTACTGCTTAGAGTTGAGTCAGGTCTGATTCATCGGGGATGAATCAGAGGCGTGTGAACATGTCCTACTATGTGAGAGCTAAGTGTGTGAACACGATTTGGTAAAGGTAGCGGTGAGAGGCCATGTAGGAGTACATGGTGGGTTGTCTCATTGCAGCCGTCCTCAGGAACTGAGTTCTGTGTTTGTGATCCATGATTCAGCTACTACCACGCATTGGGCCCGAAACCAATGGACCCTCTCGGCTTCTTGATCACCCTTGTCCTTTGTCCAGGAGTTGCAAGTAGTTTCTGGTGTTCGTAGTATGCTGGAGGCCGTGGGCAGCGCTGACCGTAGGGGTGGGCTGTGATGCGGTAGGCACGTGGCCGGGTAAACCAGGCACCCGTTTGGTGTCACGGAACCCTGTACACATCGTTTGGGGCTGTGAGTGAAACTCCGGCCGGATCTCCTCATGGATGGAACCCGAATAGGCGATAAACCTGGACTAGAGACTTGAGTGTTTAGGCAGGCCGTGGCCGACACCCACGTTGGGCTTCCGCTTGAAGGTTGCCGAGTACATGTCGTGTAAACGGCGGTAAGTGGTGAGAGCGTGTGTGAAGAAGTACACCCCTGCAGGGTTAACCTAATCTATTCGAATAGCCGTGTCCACGGAAAAGGACCTCTGGGTTGCTTATATCAGTTCATAGACAAGTGAAAGTGGATACTCTAAAATACGCAAGATAAGCGTGAGTGCTATGGATGGCGTTCTCGTAGGGAGACGGGAGCGATTCCATAGTGGTGTATTGATATGGTGAATATGTGGACTCGTGTGCGCCACCTCAAAAGAGTTACATTGCAGTCGTAGTTTAGGATAGCCACCGAGTCAAAGCTGGCTTGCTGCAGTTAAACCCCACCATCCCTTTGTTGATAATGATGCATATGTAGTTAGTTCTGATGTAAGTCTTGCTGGGTACATTTGTACTCACGTTTGCCTATTTTATGTTTTTGCAGAGAGACTTCAGTCTCACTAGTAGTTCCACGTGGACTTCGACGTTTAGCTTGTTACCTCAGCTACGATCTTGTGCCCTCGGCAGGATCTGATAGATAGTAAGGCTTCTCAGCCTTTTTCATTTATAGATGTCTGTACCCAGACATGATAGCTTCCGCTTGTGCTTTGATTTGTATGCTCTGAATGTTGGGTCATGAGACCCCTGTTTGTAATATCTCGCTCCTCGGAGCCTATTGAATAAACTACTTGAGTCGTAGAGTCATTTTGTGATGCCATGTTGTATTGCACATATCGAGCATATTGTGTGTATGTTATTGAAATGCTTGGTATGTGTGGGATCTGACCATCTAGTTGTTTATCTTTAGTAGCCTCTCTTACCGAGAAATGTCTCCTAGTGTTTCCACTGAGCCATGGTAGCTTGCTACTGCTCCGGAACACTTAGGCTGGCCGGCATGTGTCCTTCTTCGTTCCTGTGTCTGTCCCTTCGGGGAAATGTCACGCGGTGAATACCAGAGTCCTGTTAGCCCGCTACAGCCCGGTTCACCGGAGTCCTGCTAGCCCAGTGCTACAGCCTGGATTCACTCGCTGATGACCGACACGTTCGATGCTGGGTCATGGATGCCTGTCCCTGTAAGTCTGTGCCGCTTTGGGTTTACGACTAGCCATGTCAGCCCGGGCTCCTTATCATATGGATGCTAGCGACACTGTCATATACGTGTGCCAAAAGGCGCAAACGGTCCCGGGCAAAGGTAAGGCGACACCCGTGGGAATACCGTGCGTGAGGCCGCAAAGTGATATGAGGTGTTACATGCTAGATCGATGTGGCATTGAGTCGGGGTCCTGACAGCGTTGGTATCAGAGCTTGACTGCCTGTAGGATTACCAAGCCAAACTGGTCGAAGTTGAGTCTAGAAATTCTTTAGTTATATAAGGGAATTGATTGTGGGATGGAACGTAAGGCTCTTTTTACTCCTTATACCTCATGGCCTTCTGATCTGAGTCATCATCTTCTCTTCTACGGGGATTAAGAACTAGGCTTTCTCTTCTTTCTATCAGGATCACGTGTTACTAATCCGAAGACTTATAAGATTGTTGATTCAAGCCTCAGTTCAGCTCCTACTACTTCCGTATGTTAACTGTTGATCTCGAAACCTTGATATTGTGCTTCTGAGTGGTTATGCCACCATTTTGTGAATGTCTCAAATCTTTTCTGAGCATTTACAGCCGTTATGCTGTCCGAGTCATCCCAGGTTTCTAAATAGTCTGATGCATTTGCAAAATCCTTTCCCTCTGGTCTCGATGTTCCTTTATGCCAGCTCAATCACACTAATTGTTGAGTTGAGGTATTCTATTGCCTTGACATTATGTTGGAGTTACTATAATGACCTTAGGTGTCTCAGGGGATCATCTAGTAGCCTAGCCATGATTTATGCTCCAGTGTGATGACTCTGGCCGTCATTATCGAAAGCATCCCGTGATGCCATTTAGTAGTAGGTATTCTATCCCTGGGTTTTGAACCCGAGATTCACCCTACTTGCTTCATGTTGATAGTTTTGCTCGTTCCTTTAGGTTATTAATAACCTTTGCATTAGTCCTCGATGTTCGTGGTATTCCTTTCTTCCAAATACTATGAACCGCTTATGGCAGATATTCCTCGCTGATCGAAAGATCACGATCAGAGTGCTCTCGATGGGTTCTCGATTCTACATTGTGACTCTACCAGTTCTACCTTTCTGCATGGGTTATCCGGAAGAAATATGTGGAATTCGTTCGACATGCTAAACCATGCATCCACAACTCAGAAAATCGTATGTTCCTTTGAGTTGTCCCTCTTTAGTTGTCTACTGACCCTCGTCTATCAATTGATAGTCAAGCGTATGTGTGCGTTCGTTTATCGATGCCTATTACTCTTGTGGTCCGTCAAGCCATTCTATCGCAGAATGACTAGGAGAAACAAACTCCAGTACCTCTTCCATATCCAGGATTGAGTCAAAGAAGTTGTATGCCGCAGATCAAATGCCAATCCAGCTTTTGGTTCTGTTCTACCTTGGAGTATTACCCCCTTTATGTCAGAATTGTCATGAGAATTGCACCAACTGTCATGAATTTTGACGTAGTGATACTTCTCACCATCATTAGTCATTCCTCGGCCTCGTGTTGATGCAACCGGAATACCGACAAATGAATTGTGATGTGTGAAATCAATACTCCCAGCAACCTCGTTGCTTGGTAGTTAAAGGACAATAATTTCATTCTTAGCGTGCTGGTTTTGAGTCATCATTCTAAGACTGATCGTGCTACCTAGTCCTTGTTTCGGTGCACCCTTCGATTGATGAGTTAGGATCTTGTCAAGTCCTCACTCATTTGATCATATCGTCTTGCCCTCAAAAGCGAGATTGTTCTCGAGCTTAGTAACATACCGGTGGTTCGTGATTTTCCGAATATCTTCTCGGAAGTATTACCAGGTTGTCCCCTGACTGTTATGTTGAGCTCGTGATCAAGTTGGTTTCTTGTGAACTACCTTCTCTCCAAGAATTGGTGTTAGATATCCCTGAGCTAGTTGGTTAAGCTAGACAACAACTTGGAGAGTTGGAAGATAAAAGCTTGCCTGACTTAGTTCGTTCCAAAGGGATATTCTTGTGTAGTGTGTGTTGAAGAAAGATGATATCTTCATCGATTGGTCCTTGTGATCAGTTGTTGGACCTATTGTCTTATCAATCCTTTGATTTGAGTGTGGGCTATCGTCAAATCAAATCAGTACCAACGATGCTCGTAATGTTGTCTTATTCGTGGTTGATCCCTCGAGCATACACCATTACATCTTTGGTCTGACCAATGCTATCACCGTGTTCACTTAACTATGGAATTCCTTTTAAAAGGAAACCCGGATGAATTGTTGTTGAGCCCATTGACAACATCCTTATTCCCTCCATGATTTTGTTGAACATTAAGTTAGTGTTGGAAACTTTTGAAAGCATTTCTTCATGCTAGTTCATGGAGCAAATGTTCGGATGTAAGAAGTGACTTCCTCCAGTCCATGTGCATTTGATGCAAGTTGCCGCCGTGGATTCGAGAAAGTCAATGTTGTTTCCTTTGGAATCATCCCAAATCAGTCATGCATACGTGCGAAGTATTCTGTGGTTCGGAGACTTGCAACCTCCATTCTATATGGGTCCCTAGCACACCAATCCACTGATTGATTTGTTCAAGATTAATAAGTTTTAAGTGCTAGTCCCGAAGGTACCAGATGGATTTGTACAAAACTTCGATATCCTCGCTGATGGTTCCCCCTCCTGAACTCGGTAGTGTTTTATTATAAGACTACTTTGTGGTCATGCTTGTCTTGGACAACGTGTTCACATGTTTGTAGCAGAACCAGCTCATGTTTTGGAGCTTGCTATCGTAGTTCATTTCCCGAGAATCTCGCAACGTCATCTCGTCGAATTGTGTTGCAAACTTTCATTTTTCTTCCTAGACTCGATGAGTCTGGATTATCCTGACACCAACCAGATCTGAATCTCAGGCAGATATGATGGTTTGGAACATTTCCCAAGAACTATAATATTGGTCCCTTGATAACCGGTAAAGTGGATGTCGTGGCCAGCACCACCCAGCCGAAGGACCTATTATTGTGGTATCTTGATTGAAGCAGTTGGCCACCTTCCCATAAGGACTTCGTAGGATTTACTCCCTAGTTGCCCCTATGGATTTTTGTGTTCCCGAAGTCCGACCTTTTACTTGATGTTTTAGATATCAAACCATATCTATGAATGGGTTATACTAGCACACCAAGGAGAACATTAGAAGCGGAGTGCTAAATGTCTCTCGGTCGATCATCCAGATTTTAGTTGCTTGGCCTCGCTAAGGTGAAATCTGAGAAAGTGTTATCCTCCTTCGCATCTGCATCGTCCATCGCTATTCATCATGGTAGTATGTTGTGTTGTCAGCACCCTTGACGCGGTTGTTGATAAAACCTTGATGATTGTGGAAATGCTCAAGTTCTTGAGAGCACGCACAAGCGCTATGTCTTAACATCAGCACTAGCTGGGATTGCCCCAGATTCTTCGGTTATGCTATAACCACTCCAACAGTGAATTCACTCTCTATTGTTGGGTTCTTCCCCAGTTACCAGAATCATTCCCAGCATTTGCATTTTGTTCCCAGCTTGCACCGCCAGTGTGCCATTCTACCATGGGTCTCTTCCATTTCCGGTGATAAGCAAAATTCATTCATTACGTTGTTTTCAACAAGGTAATCCACATCATCCAAGTCCGAGTATGCCATTCTACCGACCCCCTCCAAATGATCGCTTGTGATTACCTTAGGCTGGTATAAAGAGTTCCAATGATCTCTGAATCAAAAGTAATTCTTTTTGCCACTTAAGATAATAATCTACGAATCACCCTCCTCCAGGATGTTTCGTCGTGGTATCATGGCAACTCAACTCCTCGCTACGTTGACAATCGTTTGCCACCCTCTTAAGCGTGAAATTGTTGTCTACTTAGTGAACCTTCGTCATCTGTCTCTTTCCACCTCTCTTGATGTGTATCTCGTGTCTCAACCGAAAGATGGTTCTATGTCTCATTCCGTGAGTTGTTCGACCTTCAAGAAGACCGATCCTTCTAGAGTTTTCCTTTCCTCTTCTTGTCATGATTAGCTGGAGTTCTCAGAGCAAGACGACAAGACAAAGATGGTGTTCGAATCAACGTTCCTATGAAGTGCAACCTGGATCGTGAAGATTGTACTAGTTGCGTTTCCCTTTCACCTTACCCTACGCTTGAATCTCGAGACGAGATTCTTGTTTAGTGGGGGTGAGTTGTCACATCCCTAGTTCTGACAATGCCTAGTGCATGCATTAGAGTGTTGCACCATGTTTAAATTTCATTTAAATTCGAAATGGGGATTGTTGAAACCCTAGCACCAAATGAAATTTAACTAGGTTCAATAAAAAAATATTTTCAATAACCCAGAATGCCCTTTGGAAATGTTCATAATTTCTGTTAGAGGTGAAAACCTCTTCCAAAAATGATGAACATATTTATAGGCTATTCCTGGATTTTTGAATTAAATTATATAGTATTTGCATTTGGGCATTTAATTGCTAATAATATTTTAAATGCTCAAATAATCACAAACTGAAATGTTTACTGTTGGAAATATTCCAAACAGTGGCCACAGTCATTTGCATGATTTTTGGTAATGCTCTGGCATTTTTAATAAATCCAAACACAATTACATAAAATAGAAAACAGTAACTAAAATAGAAATAAAAAGAAGAGAGAAGAAGTACCCGGCCTCACCGTGCAGCCCAGCCGGCCCAGCTCCCCCACCAGCGCGGCCCAGCCCACCTTTCCCCCCCCCCTTGTCCTCTTCTTCCTCTGCCAGAAGGCAGAGGCGAGGCGTGGCGCGCGCCCGAGCGCCCCGGCCACCTCCTGCTTCCACCGAGTCGTTCCCGAGCCTCCCCCTCACGCCCCGTGTCCCCTCGCTCCTCTTCCTCCCTCGCTGCTCCCTCTCTCTTCCCCGAACGCTCTTCCCCCTCTCTGTTTTCCTCCCCGAACGGAGCCGCCGTCGCCGCCGCTCGCCACCACCGTGGCCACAGGGCCTCCCTCGCTCCCCCAACTAGCCCACCAGCTCCGCCACTCCATCCTCACCCTCCCCGCCATCTCACGCGACCGGAGAAGCCCCGAGGCGCCGCCCCGCCGTTCTTCCCCTCTTCGGACCCGCCGGTCGCCGTCGACGAATTCGTCGGCTCCGGGCCGTCCCCGACCTCGCCGAGCATCCCATCGCCATCGCTGTGAGCCCCCGCACCGAACCCCCCTCTCCCTGATGCCGATTCTTTCCTCTAACCACGGGCTCCGCCGAGCCCGAGAGCTCGTCGCCGCCGGCCACGAGGTCGCCGCGGCTAGAGGCCCCGCACGTCGCGTCCGAGCACGCTGTCGTCCTTGTCGCGTTCCCGGGAACCCAGAGCACCTACCCACTCCTCCTTCCGTGCCCCAAAACGCCGTGTCCGAGCGTGCCCGAGCTCCGGCCGCCGCATAGCTCGCCGCCGGCGTCGATTCCGACCGCCCCGAGCTCAAGTCCCTCCACCAAGAGCCTCAGCCCATCCCCAGCTCCCCGTAGGTACCCTCCCCGACCCTTTTGGTGGCCGGAACAGCGAATTGCACTTGCGCCGCCGCGTCGGGCTCGCCGGCGGCTAAACGCCGGCGCCCGCTGACCCGCTGACCGGCGTGGGTTGACCCACTGCCCGGTTTGACCTCCCCCTCTCCCCACTGACATGCGGGCCCCGCTCGGCTAACTAATCCAGTTTAGATTTAAACTAATTTAACTTAACCTAGGTTAGTGCTAATTAACTAGGTTAGATTAGATAGTCACTGACGTGTGGCCCCCACACGTCAGGTTTGACCTGGGGCGCCCTGTTGACTTGCTGATGCAAGCATGACGCACTGCTGATGTCATAAAGTATTTTCTGGATTTAATTATATTCAGGAAATTCCAGAAAATGCCTAAAACTTCAATAAATCATAGAAAATTAACCGTAACTCCAAATTAAATAATTTATATATGAAAAATTATCAGAAAAATTCAAGGAATCCATCTGTACCATTTTCATGCATGTTAGAACAACTTATAGATGCTGTTTAGCACAAATCATATAAATGGCATTTGAATAATCACATATGGAGTTTGAATTTGAATTTTATATTCAAACCAACTTCATTTAATCTGTTGCTAGTTGCATTAGCCCAAAACACATTCATTTTGCCATGTCATGATCATGCATCATGTTGTGCATTGCATTGATTGTGTTCCTTTCTGTGTTGCCGGTATTGTCCCCTCTCGATAGACGTGATACCGATGATGTGATCGTTGACACTGATGAAGACTCAATGCTATCTTCAGAAGTGCCAGGCAAGCAAAACCCCCTTGTTCATTCCGATACAATCCTACTCTCTCGCTCCTGCTCTCTTTTACTGCATTAGGACAACAACGACATATCGTTACTTGCTGCGGTAGCTGAACCCATTTATCCTCTGCATGACCTGTCATTCCACAGTAAATAGATGAAACCCACTAGCATGAGTAGGAGTTGTTTGAGCCCTGATGTGCATACTCATTCATGTTTGTTTGTCATGCCTACTACTGCTTAGAGTTGAGTCAGGTCTGATTCATCGGGGATGAATCAGAGGCGTGTGAACATGTCCTACTGTGTGAGAGCTAAGTGTGTGAACACGATTTGGTAAAGGTAGCGGTGAGAGGCCATGTAGGAGTACATGGTGGGTTGTCTCATTGCAGCCGTCCTCAGGAACTGAGTTCTGTGTTTGTGATCCATGATTCAGCTACTACCACGCATTGGGCCCGAAACCAATGGACCCTCTCGGCTTCTTGATCACCCTTGTCCTCTGTCCAGGAGTTGCAAGTAGTTTCTGGTGTTTGTAGTATGCTGGAGGCCGTGGGCAGCGCTGACCGTAGGGGTGGGCTGTGATGCGGTAGGCACGTGGCCGGGTAAACCGGGCACCCGTTTGGTGTCACGGAACCCTGTACACATCGTTTGGGGCTGTGAGCGAAACTCCGGCCGGATCTCCTCATGGATGGAACCCGAATAGGCGATAAACCTGAACTAGAGACTTGAGTGTTTAGGCAGGCCGTGGCCGACACCCACGTTGGGCTTCCGCTTGAAGGTTGCCGAGTAAATGTCGTGTAAACGGCGGTAAGTGGTGAGAGCGTGTGTGAAGAAGTACACCCCTGCAGGGTTAACCTAATCTATTCGAATAGCCGTGTCCACGGAAAAGGACCTCTGGGTTGCTTATATCAGTTCATAGACAAGTGAAAGTGGATACTCTAAAATACGCAAGATAAGCGTGAGTGCTATGGATGGCGTTCTCGTAGGGAGACGGGAGCGATTCCATAGTGGTGTATTGATATGGTGAATATGTGGACTCGTGTGCGCCACCTCAAAAGAGTTACATTGCAGTCGTAGTTTAGGATAGCCACCGAGTCAAAGCTGGCTTGCTGCAGTTAAACCCCACCATCCCTTTGTTGATAATGATGCATATGTAGTTAGTTCTGATGTAAGTCTTGCTGGGTACATTTGTACTCACGTTTGCCTATTTTATGTTTTTGCAGAGAGACTTCAGTCTCACTAGTAGTTCCACGTGGACTTCGACGTTTAGCTTGTTACCTCAGCTACGATCTTGTGCCCTCGGCAGGATCTGATAGATAGTCAGGCTTCTCAGCCTTTTTCATTTATAGATGTCTGTACCCAGACATGATAGCTTCCGCTTGTGCTTTGATTTGTATGCTCTGAATGTTGGGTCATGAGACCCCTGTTTGTAATATCTCGCTCCTCGGAGCCTATTGAATAAACTACTTGAGTCGTAGAGTCATTTTGTGATGCCATGTTGTATTGCACATATCGAGCATATTGTGTGTATGTTATTGAAATGCTTGGTATGTGTGGGATCTGACCATCTAGTTGTTTATCTTTAGTAGCCTCTCTTACCGGGAAATGTCTCCTAGTGTTTCCACTGAGCCATGGTAGCTTGCTACTGCTCCGGAACACTTAGGCTGGCCGGCATGTGTCCTTCTTCGTTCCTGTGTCTGTCCCTTCGGGGAAATGTCACGCGGTGAATACCGGAGTCCTGTTAGCCCGCTACAGCCCGGTTCACCGGAGTCCTGCTAGCCCAGTGCTACAGCCTGGATTCACTCGCTGATGACCGACACGTTCGATGCTGGGTCATGGATGCCTGTCCCTGTAAGTCTGTGCCGCTTTGGGTTTACGACTAGCCATGTCAGCCCGGGCTCCTTATCATATGGATGCTAGCGACACTGTCATATACGTGTGCCAAAAGGCGCAAACGGTCCCGGGCAAAGGTAAGGCGACACCCGTGGGAATACCGTGCGTGAGGCCGCAAAGTGATATGAGGTGTTACATGCTAGATCGATGTGGCATTGAGTCGGGGTCCTGACAATAACTAACTGTTGCACTAGGTCAATTCAGTACTTTAATATGACATATCATTCATATGAATGTGCATTGAATTGATTATGGTTCCTTTTGTGTTTGCCGGTGGTTGTTCCCTCTTAGTAGACGATGTTTCCGACGATGAGTTCGATGACACTGATGAAGGGCTATACTATCTTTAGAAGTGCCAGGCAAGCAAAACCCCCTTGTTCATTCCGATACAATCCCACTCTCTCGCTCTTGCTCTCTTTTATTGCATTAGGACAACAACGATTCAACTGTTACATGTTGCGATAGTTGAACCCCTTTCCTCTGCATGACCTGTCATTGCCACAGTAAATAGATGAAACCCATTAGCATGAGTAGGAATTGTTTGAGCCCTGATGTGCCTACTCATTCATGCTTGTTGTCATGCCTGCTACTGCTTAGAGTTGAGTCAGGTCTGATTCATCGGGAATGAATTGGAACGCGATGAACATGTCCTACCGTTGAGAGCTAAGTGTGTGAACATGATTTGGTAAAGGTAGCGGTGAGAGGTCATGTAGGAGTACATGGTGGGTTGTCTCATTGCAGCCGTTCTCAGGAACTGAGTTTTGTGTTTGTGATCCATGAACAGTTACTACCACACATTGGGTTTCGGTAACTCGGCCCCTCTCGGCTTATTAATCAACTCGATCTCTGTCCAAGAGTTGCAACTAGTTTCTGTTGTTTGTAGGTAGTGTTAGTAGTCTACCAAGTGGCACCCGGTACAGGTGGGCTTGGGACAGACTAGGCACGGTGGCACGGTGTACAAAGTGGCACCCGGATGGTGGGCTTGGGAACCCTGCACACATCGTTTGGGGCCGTGAGCGACACCCCGGCCGGATCTCCTTGCGGATGGAACCCGAATTGGCGATAAACCTGGACGAGAGACTTGTGTGGTTAGTTAGGTCGTGGCCGACTCCCTCGCCAGGCTTCCGTTTGAAGGTTGCCGAGGTACACGACGTGTACATGGTGGTAAGTGGCGAGAGCGTGTGTGAAGAAATACACCCCTGCAGGGTTATCATTATCTATTCCAATAGCCGGATTCCTTGAATATGGAAACTTGGACCCATTGCATCGTTCATAGACAAGTGAAAGTGGATACTCTAAAATGCGCAAGATAAGCGTAAGTGCTATGGATGGCGTTCTTGTAGGGAGACGGGAGCGGATCCATAGTGGTGTATTGATATGGTGAATATGTGGACTCGTGTGCGCCACCTCAAAGAGTTATTTGCAGTAGTCAGGTTAGCCACTGAGTCAAAGCTGGCTTACTGCAGTTAAACTCCACCACCCTCTTTGTTGCTACCAATGCATATGTAGTTAGTTCTGATGTAAGTCTTGCTGGGTACATTTGTACTCACGCTTGCTTAATTTATGTTTTGCAAAGAGACTTCAGTCTCGCTAGTAATTCCACGTGGATTTCGACGTTTAGCTTGATACCTCAGCTACGATCTTGTGCCCTCGGTAGGATCTAGTAGATAGTCAGGCTTCTTAGCCTTTTTCATTTGTAGAAGTCTGTATTCGGACATGTTAAGTTTCCGCATGTGCTTTAATTTGTATGCTCTGAGTGTTGGGTCATGAGACCCATGTTTGTAATATCTCGCTCCTCGGGGCCTAATGAATAAATACTTGAGTCGTAGAGTTATGTTGTGATGCCATGTTGTATTTACACATATCAAGCATATTGTGTGTATGATTGAAATGCTTGGTACGTGTGGGATCCGACAACCTAGTTGTTCATCGTTGGTAGCCTCTCTTATGGGGAAATGTAGCCTTGTGCTTCCATGAGACATAGTAGTTCGCTACAGCCCGGTTCATCGGAGTCTTGCTAGCCCAGCACTACTGCTCTGGAACACTAAGACTGGCCGACACGTGATTCACTTCGTTCATGTGTCTGTCCCTTCGGGGAAATGTCACGCGGTGACATCCGGAGTCCTGCTAGCCTGCTACAACCCGGGTTCCCGGAGTCCTGTTAGCCCAGTTGCTACAGCCCGGATTCACACGCTGCTGACCGACATGCTCGATGTTGATTCATGTATGCCTGTCCCCATAAGTTAGTGCCACTTTGGGTTCACGACTAGTCATGTCGACCTAGGTTCTCTGTCATATGGATGCTAGCGACACTATCATATACGTGAACCAAAAAGCGCAAACGGTCCCGGGCCATGGTAAGGCGACACCCGTGGGGATACCGTGCGTGAGGCCGCAATGTGATATGGGGTGTTACAGGCTAGCTCGGTGTGACTTAGAATCGGGGTCCTGACAATTTGGATACCGGAATGGTTCCGGAGTGTTTCGGGTACGTATCAGAGTACCGGAAGGGGAGGGTTACCGGAACCCCCAGGGGGAAGTAATGGGCCACATGGGCCATAGGGGAAAGGCAAGGCAGCCCACAAGAGGTGCCCCCCAATGAAAGGAGTCCGAAATGGACAAGGGAAGGGGGCGGCGCCCCCCTTTCCTTCTTCTCCTCCCTCTCCATCAACCCTTCCCCTTCTGGTAAAAGGAAAGGGGGTCCGAATTGGACTAGGGGTCCATGTGGGACTCCTCCCACTTGGCGCGCCCTAGGCCGGCCTCCTCCTCTCTCCCTAGAACTAGGAGGTGTCGTACGTTCGGTATATGGTCGGTTGAATCGAGAAGACGTTCGAATACATCAACCGTGTTAAACTAACGCTTTCGTTTTTGACTTATGAAGGTACGTGGACACACTCTCCCCCTCTCGTTGCTATGCATCTTCTAGATAGATTTTCCGTTATCGTAGGAATTTTTTTGAAATTGCATGTTTCGTTTCCCAACAATACCCAGCGTCGGCGTCCGCGCCATGGAGGCTGTAGTGCATGACCACGTACTGGTTCATAAGCACCACCCCGAGGACGCCTTTCATGCATGGGAGCACACTAGTCGCATGCTAGAACATCTCGGCCAAGGTCAGTGATTTGCCGAGGGAGTAGTGCTTACTGGAGACCTGATCCGCCAGAAGGACGCGAGTCGTCGCGTTCAAGGCGGCGGCGCAGCCGCTATGGCATTGGACTGCATATGTGAACAAATCAGTGGCACAAACAATTAAGTATTATGACCGCAGTGTGTGGGTTTTCGGCGTCAATGAACTCTTGAAGGCTTTGGCCAGCGGCCGTGCAGTATGGAGAGAAACAGGGTGAGATATGGGAACCAACTCTTCTCTATCGTGCCCAATGACACGATACACTTTTGGGGAGGTCCTAACGGGCGCCTTTAGAGCCCGTTGGCAGTTCAGGCGCCCATGCGCCCGCAAACTGAGCCGACCGAGGTGGCCTGTTGGCATGTCCCTATCGCCTAGTTCACTGGATCGCATCATTCATTCGATCTTGTTTGACCGGTCGACAGTTGGTCAGTTGACCGGTCAACAGTTGAAAAAAATCCAAATAAATAAAAGGTATCATAAACATAAAAATGTCCATAAAATTTGAAGCAATGTTCACAAACTTTGAAAAAAGTTCATGAAATTTTAAAAAGGTTCATCGATTTTGAAAAAAAAGTTCCTCGAATTAAAAGTTCACGAAATTTGAAGCAAACGCCATCGCCCCACCACCACCGCCGTGTGGGACGACCGCCATGGCCGTCGATGATCACCTCGAACCGTATCTCTGAATACCAAATGTTGTTGCCGCTCTCTTTTACGCGAGGTAGATGAAGCACCTTTTTCCTGGCGACCAATGCCCCAGCGCTCAAACGCCTTTTTTTCCTTTCAGCTCAAACTCCAGCACAAAGATACATCCATGACGGCAGCTTTGTAGTCCTACAGCAGCAAATGCAACGCCCACGTTTTTCCTATCTAGCTATCCGCTGCATGCAAGTGATCAGCCCGGCCATGCACGCTACTCGCATGACGCGGCCATCTCCATCGGCCGCTGCTAACAACCTGCTAAACACCGCAACTAATACATGCATGCGCGCCCGTCCAGCTAGCTCACGCGCTGACCACCACGCCACACATACCACGAGCACACACATGCACACACACCTACGATGCTGCGTCCTGCACGTCCCACGCGTATCCGACGCGCCCGATGAGGGCGACCGCACCAGTGTGTCCCGCACATCCCGCGCGCACCCGACGCGCCCGATGAACCCGACACACCACACGTTGTGGCTTATTCCATCAGATAGTCGACCTAATTTTTACTTTTTATTAATGAATAATCAGATAGTACTAAAATCATCATGTGATCAAATTTCCATCCTAATATACCCCTACAAGATTATAAAATTATGCTCTCCATGTATCATCTGTCAGAAAGATCTCATGCACACACACACACAATTATCCATGTCATGAACCCATATGCACATGTGTGTTTTCATTGGAAAAATAATTTAATCATTAATAAAAAGTGAAAATCAGGTCACCTATCTGATGTAGTTTAACAAAGAACTCTAAAAAAATGAAAATACATGTTTATGTAATATAAATGGGTTCAATATCGCCTCTTTCCACTTAGAATCAATATAAAGTGTATGGTTTCAGTACTTAATACCAAGGGAAAAGATGTTATCGATGGCAAACATTAACACCAAACTCCATCATAATTTGTGGGAAAATGGATAACAAATGATACATCCACCCAGTTTTGCATTTGCAAAACTATAACCACCAATACACATGCAACCTATATAAATACGGAACATTGTTACATTTATTATAAATACAAAGTTCTGAGGTGTTACACAACAAGAATATCACAAGCATAGTTGTGCCTCAATTGATGGTTGGAAAAGAGTATAGATGCAAACAGTACTAGTATCACAAATGGATGGAGCTGTTTGACTCGTTCCTTTTTATCTATACAAAATTAGAAATTAAATACTATTATGCTGATCAAAATAGTGTCCCGGATGTCCCTATATTTAAATACAGAAAATACAAGTTCATGCAGCTTCACGGGTTTAATGAATAATATGTCTAATTAGAGCACGGTTAATAGTATAGCCAGCTGCTGGCTATACGAGCATGACATGTCATCAAGCGTTAGCATTATTAATTGCTCATACAGTAGTGTTGACTATAAGGTTGGCTAGAAGAATATAAATTTTTCTCACTTCCCTTAATCTCTTTACTTTAATTAAATGTTTTTTCCTAGAAGCATGTGTAGAGACAGGCTTTTGCATAAGAGCCCATTCCTTCATTTTTTTCACGTCTCTCTCCTTCACGTAGGCAAAAATGCCATGTAAATAGGCTTCGCTACTGGGAGCACATTATACTTGTTCTTGAGCACATTCTATGGTACATGGCTTTAGCATCCCAAACATGTGGAGCACGCTTTTATCAGATCCAAAAGTAAAGCTCCGCCCCAGCTTCGCTCTTCGGGGGCGACACAGGCGGCGGCGCCGTTTCCCGCCCAACTTTCCCTCTCCTCCCATCTTTCCCTCCTGCCCTCGCTGGAGGATGCCTTTTGGCGTCTGACGGTGGTGGCGGTTTCCCGCTTATGGCTCCCTGAGGTCACAGAATACAAAGAGATCCAATTGATTCTATCGTTGCTAGCAGGTTTGCTCGTACGTAGCTGCTCGGCTAGACATGCATATTGCTGGGCAGCAACTCAATCAAGCTACCTATGTGCTTGGTTGAGGCCACCTTCATTTGCACGTGCATGTTCTCGTCGACGGCAGCCATGGCTTTGGGCGGTGCTGCGATGGGGTCGTCCCAGGCCAGATCCGGTAGTAGCCGCCCACGGCCTTCATCCTCTGGCGGCACCGCTTGTACGCCTCTGGATATCCGGTCAGACTCCGTGCTTGTCCGGCTGCAGATTGGGTGGCACGGGCTCCATCTCATGCTGAGATCCGGCGGTTGTCGCCAGTGTGGCTGCTACACCTAGATCCGGCGCGCTGCTGTCTGCTGGCCCCACCGACAACTGGATCATCTCTTCCTGGCGGCGGCCTGGTTGTCGATTGCGGTGGTCACCGAAAGGTCTTTGTGAGGGTTTCTTCCTCCAGACCCGGTGGTTAATTAACTTCGACGGTGAGATGCAAACTATGGACGACGGCTTGACACAAAGGGATGATGGTGCAACGGCGGCTGTCACACACCACATGTAGCTACTGGGAGCACGAAAAAGTGGTGGCCACAACACATGAGTGAAAGTCTAGGTGACTTGAGTTGGTTATGCCTAGCAATGATGATGTTTTTACTCATTACCTTGTTGAAGGCATTGCTCGGATACACTCGGATTGGTCCTTCAAGGTGAAAATCTTGATTCTCACCTGCGTGGTTGGATCCGCTGAAGGCGGCGATTGAGTGTCGCTTCTTTCTTAAAGGTGTTGTTGTTGACTAATCTCGTCATTTAAATGGTGTCATGAGATGGTTGGTGCAGATATGGTCATTAATGTAGTTTGTCGACAGTGCCATTTGATCGTTTTTGTTTTTTTCTTGCCTACACATAACTTTGGTCTTATACGACTTTGCTATTTGTTGGCATGTTTGCATGTGTATGTTAGTGTTGGTTGTGTGCATCCTAACTATCTAGAGGTTAGGTGAGCCCATTGTGTTTATATTCTCTTGATGCTCAATTTTGTCGAGAAAAGCATCCAAACATATGGATTATGCAGTAATCACTGCGAAAGTGAACAGATGGTTAAGAAGGTCAATGATCACGAAGAGAGGGAAAAGAGTAAGAGAGGGAAAAGAGACAGGCAGCTGAACCGGACCTGATTGAGGATGTAGAGACAATGCAGCGCATACATTATAAAATTACAAATAAGAAGCATAATGTTGAACGTTACGAAAATACATCAGGTACATCACGAGCACATACAACAAGGTTTTTGGAGAAAAACGCATATCAATTCTTACAGCAGAAACACAACAAAAAGTGAAAAACCAGGTATAAAGAAAACTCAGGACAGCCATCACACCGTTGCTCTCGTAATCACTTATAGTGTCGGTGATTTTATGCTGTTGGTGAATAAATAAAGTGTGCTTTGCTGATCGATCATGCAGTGGCTGCGATTGGGACGCTGTAGAGGACGAGTGTCTCGACGGTGAGGCCAGGGCCGAAGCCGAAGAGGACACCCCACTCCTTACCTTCTCCAGTGGTGGCGTGGCCATCCTGGGAAGAGGTCTTACGCATCACGTCGAGGACGAAGAGGACACATGCACTGGACATGTTGCCATATTCGGACAAGACCTCTCGGCTGGCGCGCATGCGCTCCTTGTCAAGGCCAACTTTCTCCTCGACCATGTCTAGGATCGCCGGCCCGCCAGGGTGTGCAATCCAGAAGATGGAGTTCCAGTCGTGGATGCCTAGAGGCTTGAAGGCGTCCTCGAGCGCCTGCTCGATGTTCTCGGAGATGAGCCCGGGCACGTCTTTGAGAAGGTGGATGGTGAGCCCCGCCTCCGTTAGGTGGCCGTTGATGGCACCCTCGGAGCCGGGCAGGATGGTCTGGCTCGCTGATACCAGCTGGAAGAGTGGCTTCTCAAAGGGCTCGTCGGGGTCAGCGCCAATGATGGCAGCGGATGCACCATCGCCAAAGAGTGCATGACCAACCAGCGAGTCTAGATGGGACTTGCTGGGGCCACGGAAGGCCATGGCGGTGATCTCTGAGCAGACCACCAGCACGCGTGCGCCGCGGTTGTTCTCGGCGATGTCTTTCGCCATGCGGAGCACGGTGGCACCGCCAAAGCAGCCTTGCTGGTACATCATGAGGCGTTTGACTGTCGGGGAGAGGCCGAGCAGCCTCGTCAACTGGTAGTCGGCGCCAGGCATGTCCACGCCGGAGGTAGTGCAGAAGATGACGTGGGTGATCTTGGATAGTGGCTGGCCCCACTCCTTGATGGCCCTCTCTGCCGCCTCTTTCCCGAGCTTGGGGACCTCCACGACAACAATGTCGTGGCGCGTGTCAAGCGATGGCTCCATGTGGGAGCAGATGCTGGGGTTCTTTTTGAGGATCTCCTCGGTGAGGTGCATGTGCCTCTTCCTGATTGTGGACTTCTCGCACATCCTCTCGAACTTCTCCTTGAGGTCCGGGAGGTGCTCGCTCTTGGTGACCCTGAAGTAGTAGTCAGGGTAGGTCGCCTGGTACACGCAGTTGGCCGGGACGGCCGTGCCGATTGCCAGCACGGTCGCCAGACCCTCAGCCCGTTGTGCCCTTCTCACTTCCTCTAACTTCACCGCCGCCATTGATCAGCACCAGGGACTAGCTAAGTAGCTAGCTTGTGCTCTGGTTTGCTAGCAAGGGTTTGGAAGGTGCACTTAATGTAAGAATGTATTTCTCAACTCTGGTGATAGAACTCACTCAGAGTGCTGCCACTTTATAGAACATGATTTGCTAACGCATTCAATTTTTTTCTACCGGAGTTAAATACACCGACGACGACTGAGAGCTTGTTTTCTTATGGGAGCGCCTGCAACTTAGAGCAACTTTACCATAATAGCCGTCTTAAGGAGCGCGGTGCACGAACAAAATCAGCTTAATTTAGCAGTCGTGGCAAGGTTTTGAATTTTAAAAGCAAGAAACAAAAAACAACTCTGGCAGTGGGTTTGCCGTGTTCTGCCATCAGCAAATAGACACGGCAGGACCGGGTCGCAATCGTTAATGACGCGTTTGGTTCCGTCTCAGGTAACGTAATGGGTTCCGGTATGAAGAAGCGCTGCTTCCGATGTTCTTTCATGGAATACTGGCTTTGTTTGCTTTGTGCGCTTCTGTCCGGTATTCTAATCACCATCCGCTCGGTTGTTTTCGACTCTGTGCAGGCCCGTTTCAGAAAACCTGCCTGCAGCCAATACGTAGTACGTGAACCAAACGTAATCTTCCATTTCAGAAAGCGTGGGGATCGGAAACCGCGGCCAAAGCGTTGAAACAAACGCGTCAAGTTTGTTGAGTTTTTGTTGTCAGGAACTTGGCGAAACAAAAAGGAACTACTGCTGACTACGTAAAACGGAGAACTCGTCAAACACAGGGTGGTAGACGAGACGCGCCATTAACGGCAATGCCACATGGCATGCATGTTTGCCAAGTTCCATCTGGGCAGACGTACTACGTGTGTGAGGCCGATGCGTGGCATGTCTAGTTTTGCCAAGTTCCATCTCACAAAGAGTCGGCAGATCTTTCGCCCAGTTCCTGGCACGCGGTTTGCTACGTACGTTTGTTGTGTTCTCAGTTGCCAGTTAGGAGGTCATTGGGCAGGCCGGTTCTCGTACTTTGTTTTGGCAGGTGATTGGAGTGTGTCTATTCGGAGTGTGTTTCGAGCTGAGCCGTTCAGCCTAACTTCGAGCTTAACACTTTTTTGTTGCCTTGTGTAAAGCCAACGAATAAACACGGGATGCTTGCTATCTGGTGGAAAAACAGGCTTCCGTCCAGCCCCATAAGTCGCGAAGCTGTAGGAACCGCGACTAATGGGACCTTTAGTCGCGGTTCTGGAGGTGAACCGCGACCAAAGGCCTGGTCCCAGGGCGCTCGGTGGCCAGCTGGCGCACGTGAGGGTCTTTAGTCGCGGTTGGCCAGGACAACCGCGACTAAAGGCCTTCGGGCACCTTTAGTCACGGTTTGCCAGGCCAACCGCAACTAAAGCCCCTCCCCTATATATACCCATCCAGCAGCCAACACTTAGCCATTTGGAGACATTCTCTTCACAAGTGGGTGTAGGTTTGCTTTTGGTTCCTCTTATGCACATAAGGTGTTTGATGAAATGCCCCAAGAGCATGAAACAAACATGACATGAAGTGTTGGAGCCACACTCCTCGATCGCGGTTAGCAACTTGATGAACCTTTGATGTGTCATTGATAAAATATGCATGTGTGCAGTTCATTGTTTAATTTATATTGTTTGTAGCTAGTTAGTTTAACAAATGCATGATGGTTAATTATATATTTTATATTATAATAATGCAGATGAATCGGCAATGGATGTACGGTAACCGACTCTCCGGCGAGTTCACTACGGGTTTGAAAGATTTCCTCGTAGTGGCTAATGCGAACAAGCAGGGGGGTTTTGTTATCTGTCCATGTGTTATCTGTAAGAATCAGAAGGGTTACTCTTCCTCAAGAGATGTTCACATGCATCTGCTTCGGCACGGTTTCATGCCAAGCTATAATTGTTGGACCAAGCATGGAGAAAGAGGGGTTATAATGGAAGAAGATGAAGAAGGGGATGATTTCATCGATGAAAGCTATCTTGCTCATTTCGGTGATACTTTCATGGAGGATGCTGAAGGTGAAGGGGAAGGTGAAGAAGAGGCACGTGATGATCCCGTTGATGATCTTGGTCGGACCATTGCTGATGCACGGAGACGCTGCGAAACTGAAAAGGAGAGGGAGAATTTGGATCGCATGTTAGAGGATCACAGAAAGGCGCTGTACCCCGGATGCGATGATGGTCTGAAAAAGCTGGGCTGCACACTGGATTTGCTGAAATGGAAGGCAGAGGCAGGTGTAGCTGACTCGGCATTTGAAAACTTGCTGAAAATGTTGAAGAATATGTTTCCAAAGGATAACGAGTTGCCCGCCAGTACGTACGAAGCAAAGAAGGTTGTCTGCCCTCTAGGTTTAGAGGTTCTGAAGATACATGCATGCATCAACGACTGCATCCTCTACCGCGGTGAATACGAGAATTTGAATGAATGCCCGGTATGCACTGCATTGCGTTATAAGATCAGAGGCGATGACCCTGGTGACGATGTTGAGGGCCAGAAACCCAGGAAGAGGGTTCCCGCCAAGGTGATGTGGTATGCTCCTATAATACCACGGTTGAAACGTCTGTTCAGGAACAAAGAGCATGCCAAGTTGTTGCGATGGCACAAAGAGGACCGTAAGTCGGACGGGGAGTTGAGACACACCGCAGATGGAACGCAATGGAGAAAGATCGACAGATGGTTCAAAGATTTTGCAGCTGACGCAAGGAACATAAGATTTGCTCTAAGTACGGATGGCATGAATCCTTTTGGCGAGCAGAGCTCCAGCCATAGCACCTGGCCCGTGACTCTATGCATCTACAACCTTCCTCCTTGGTTGTGCATGAAGCGGAAGTTCATTATGATGCCAGTGCTCATCCAAGGTCCGAAGCAACCCGGCAACGACATCGATGTGTACCTAAGGCCATTAGTTGATGAACTTTTACAGCTGTGGGGTGGTGTCCGTGTGTGGGATGAGCACAAACAAGAGGAATTTGACCTACGAGCGTTGCTTTTCGTAACCATCAACGATTGGCCTGCTCTTAGTAACCTTTCGGGACTGTCAAATAAGGGATACAATGCATGCACGCACTGCTTACATGAGACTGAAAGTGTACATTTGCCAAATTGTAAGAAGAACGTGTACCTTGGGCATCGTCGATTTCTTCCGAAAATTCATCCAGTAAGAAAGAAAGGCAAGCATTACAACGGCAAGGCAGATCACCGGCCGAAGCCTGCGGAACGCACTGGTGCTGAGGTATTTGATATGGTCAAGGATTTGAAAGTCATCTTTGGAAAGGGTCCTGGCGGACAATCAGTTCCGAAGGGAGCTGACGGGCACGCAGCCATGTGGAAGAAGAAATCTATATTCTGGGAGCTAGAATATTGGAAAGTCCTAGATGTCCGCTCTGCAATCGACGTGATGCACGTTACGAAGAATATTTGCGTGAACCTCCTAAGCTTCTTGGGCGTGTATGGGAAGACAAATGATACAAAGGAAGCACGGCAGGACCAGCAACGTTTGAAAGACCCTGATGACCGGCATCCGGAATGGTTTCAAGGTCGTGCCAGCTACGCTCTGACCAAAGAAGAGAAGGTCATCTTTTTTGAATGCCTGAGCAGTATGAAGGTCCCGTCTGGATTCTCGTCCAATATAAAGGGAATAATAAACATGGCGGAGAAAAAGTTCCAAAACCTGAAGTCTCACGACTGCCACGTGATTATGACGCAATTGCTTCCGATTGCTTTGAGGGGGCTCCTGCCGGAAAATGTTCGAGTAGCCATTGTGAAGCTATGTGCATTCCTCAATGCAATCTCTCAGAAGGTAATCAATCCAGAAGTTCTACCACGGTTACAGAACGATGTGATCCAATGTCTTGTCAGTTTCGAGTTGGTGTTCCCGCCATCCTTCTTCAATATTATGACGCACCTCCTGGTTCACCTAGTCGAAGAGATTTTCGTTCTCGGTCCTGTATTTCTACACAATATGTTCCCCTTCGAGAGGTTCATGGGAGTATTAAAGAAATATGTTCGTAACCGTGCTAGGCCAGAAGGAAGCATCGCCAAGGGCTATGGAAATGAGGAGGTAATTGAGTTTTGTGTTGACTTTGTTCCTGACCTTAAGCCGATTGGTCTTCCTCGATCGCGGCACGAGGGGAGACTAAGTGGAAAAGGCACGATCGGAAGGAAATCAACGATATGTATGGACGGCCATTCTCTGACTGAAGCACACCACACTGTACTGACCAATTCCAGCTTGGTGGCTCCGTACTTTGAGAAACACAAGAATATTTTACGCTCGGACAACCCGGGGAAGCCTGAATCCTGGATTAGGAAGGCCCACATGGAGACTTTCGGCAGTTGGTTGAGAAAACATTTAATGAATGACAATGATGTTGTAGATCAGCTGTACATGTTGGCCAAGACACCATCTTCGACTATAACGACTTTCCAAGGGTACGAGATAAATGGGAATACATTTTACACGATCGCCCAAGATAAAAAGAGCACCAACCAAAACAGTGGTGTCCGCTTTGATGCAGCAACCGAGAATGGGCAAAAGGTCACATATTATGGTTACATAGAGGAGATATGGGAACTTGACTATGGACCCTCCTTTAAGGTCCCTTTGTTCCGGTGCAAATGGTTCAAGCTAACAGGAGGTGGGGTAAAGGTGGACCAGCAATACGGAATGACAATGGTGGATTTCAACAATCTTGGTTACCTTGACGAACCATTCGTCCTAGCGAAAGATGTCGCTCAGGTTTTCTATGTGAAGGACATGAGTAGCAAACCGAGGAAACGGAAAGATAAGAAAACGATCAGTACATCATGCGATGATCCAAAGCGCCACATTGTTCTTTCAGGGAAAAGAAACATCGTGGGAGTGGAGGACAAGACAGACATGTCAGAAGATTATAATATGTTTGCTGAAATTCCGCCCTTCAAAGTGAACACCGACCCAAGCATTAAGTTAAATGATGAGGATGCTCCATGGATACGGCACAATCGTAAGCAAGCAGGGACACAAGGGAAGAAATGATGTGTAATAATTTATTGTACCAAACTTTGTTGAATGGATCATGTGAATTATATTACCCGTGATGTGTTTGGTGTCCATTTTCGAATGATACATGAAATTTGGAGTGCTGTAGTCCATGACGCTCTGCAGAGTCCGGCCGTACCACCATAGCCGACGACCGGCCTCTGGTATATTATTTTGAATTGAATTAGTTTTATTTTTCTTAATTTTTTGATATATTATTTGTATTTTTAGAATTTTGAATTGAATTAGTTTTATTTTTCTGAATTTTTTGATATATTATTTGTATTTTTAGAATTTTGAATTGAATTAGTTTTATTTTTCTGAATTTTTTGATATATTATTTGTATTTTTAACATTTTGAATTGAATTAGTTTTATTTTTCTGAATTTTTTGATATATTATTTGTATTTTTAGAATTTTGAATTGAATTAGTTTTATTTTTCTGAATTTTTGATATATTATTTGTATTTTTAACATTTTGAATTGAATTAGTTTTTTTTTCTGAATTTTTGATATATTATTTGTATTTTTAACATTTTGAATTGAATTAGTTTATTTTTCTTAATTTTTGATATATTATTTGTATTTTTAAATTTTGAATTGAATTAGTTTTTTTTTCTGAATTTTTTGATATAATATTTGTGTTTTTAACATATTGAATTGAATTAGTTATTTTTTCTGAATTTTTTGATATATTATTTGTATTTTTAAGATTTTCAAAAAGAAAAAGTATTTGGAAAATACCTTTAGTCGCGGTTGGCCTGCCCAACCGCGACTAAAGGTGGTTGCGCGCGGGAACGAAAAACCCGCCAAAAAAGTCCTTTAGTCGCGGGTCGCCTCCCCAACCGCGACTAAAGGTTACCCTTTAGTCGCGGGTCGCCTCCCCAACCGCGACTAAAGGTTTCCCTTTAGTTGCGGGTCGCCTCCCCAGCCGCGACTAAAGGCCCTTTAGTCGCGGGTCGCCTCCCCAACCGCGACTAAAGGGGGGGGGCTATAAATACAACCGCCCGACCCGTCGCCTCCATTTCTCTGCTCGTTCTCTGCCGCGCCGAAGGCCTGCCGCCCTCGCCCTCGACGCCGCCCGCCGTCGACCTCGCCCTCGACGCCGCCCGCCGTCGCCCGCGCCCTCGACGCCGCCCGCCGTCGCCCGCCGCCCCCTCTCGCCCACGTACGGCGCCCGTCGCCCCCTTTCGCCCTAGTATGCCGCCCGCCGGCCTCCCTCGCCCACCGCGCCGCCTCGCTGCCCTCAACGCCGGCGGCCGGCCTCGCCGCCCTCAACGCCGCCCCCCAATCCATCCTCGGGCCGCCGGCCTCGCCGCCCTCAACTGCTCTACAGAGCGATGATCGAGAGAGAGAGAGAGAGAGAGAGCAGAGAGAGAGAGAGCAGAGAGCAGAGAGAGAGAGAGAGAGAGAGAGCAGAGAGAGAGAGAGAGAGAGGAGAGAATTTTTTAACTAGTTAATTAACAAAAAAACGGTAAAATTTGATAATTAACAAAAACGGTAAATAACTTAGTTTAACAAAAACGGTAAATAACTTAAAACTTGATAATTAACAAAAAAAACCGTAAAATTTGATAATTAACAAAAAAAACGTATATACGGAGAGGGGGCGGCGAGGGGGGCGGCGATGCGCGCGGTGTTTTTTTAGGGATCGAGAGGGGACGGCGAGGGTTATAAATGTGTTGTCCTCGCCTCCCTCTCCGTGACGCCGTCGTCTGCCGCCCCGTCTCGCGCTCTACCGCGACACCCTCTCCCACCCCTTCCTCGCCCCCTCCTTTTGCCACCGCCCTTTCGCCACCGCCACCGCCACCGCCCCCCTTCTTCACTTAATTAATTTGTTTTTACTACATGTTTTCAGGACTGACATAATGGCGGACGATAGAGCTGACCCGATTATGGACAACTATGATCCGGACGGTGAAGCACATATGTTCGGCATCATAAACGGCGATATTCTATATGTGCCGACCGGAGAAGAAGAAGATGATATCTCTTCTTATCTGAACCTTGACGGTGAAGATGAAGGGCGCCGTCAGCAAGATGATGCCGAACAAACGTCGATAAACGACGATCTTCAAATGGAAGTAGCAACCACCTCCGGCGCCGAGGTATATATATACATTGAGCCTCTGGTGATACAAACTAACTGATTTGAATAAATATGTGTGTACTAACGCGCGCGACTCTTTCTTATTTTAGCCCTCGGCCGGATCGTCGAAACAATCGAGTACGTCGTCAAAGCGTGGCGCAACCAAGACGATGAAACAAGGAGAAACATGCACCATCGAGGTTGTCGACAGTGCAACCGGCAGGCCGCTGGAGCCCCGCAAGAACGCCACCAAGTTTGTCAGCCAATGCGGAGCCATTGTTAGAGACAACGTCTCGATCACCGTCCAGGAGTGGAATGAGCCAAAGAAGGCACGAATTGATGGTTTCACTTTTGTCGATAAGAGAACAAAAAAAGATTGCTTCAAGAAGCTTATGGAACATTTCGTTCTACCTCCGGAATACAACAAATTCGATGAGGAGGGTAACAAGATTGAGGAAAACAAGGAGAGGAGGAGGCTAGTCAAACAGTTCGCTCTTCATAAGATGGCCGACGCATTCCGGAAATTCAAGCAAAATCTAGCCCATGACTTTGTCAAGCAGAACAAGACTCCGGATTTCAAAGGACAATATGAGAAACTGAAACATGATTGGCCAGAATTTGTGAAGCAAAAGAAATCGGAGCAGTTCATTCAAATATCGAAAAAAATAAGGAAAATGCGGCTAAGAAGGAGTACAATCATGTTATGGGGCCAGGAGGGTATCGCATTTGGGTGCCTAGGTTGGAGAAGATGGAGAACGAGCTGAGGGCGCGAGGAATCCGTCCAGGTACGGAGGGATGGGACCCAAGGGCCAAAAGCTGGTGGTACGGGCATGGGGGAACGCTGAACCCGGAGACAGGGGAGTGTGTTTACCGGGGCAAATTAATTAAACCCACCCAAGCCCTTATTAACGCAATGAGGGATGCTCAACAGGGGAAGATCAAGTTCAACAGAGAGAACGACGCGCTGACAAAAGCCCTCGGGAATCCTGAACACGGAGGACGTGTACGAGGCATGGGGCACATTCCGTGGAAAATAGGGTTCCCCCAGAACGATGACCCGTACGGTTACAGAAGCCGTAAGAGAAAGATGGATCGGGAAGCAGATGTTGTGGCGCGGTTGGCATCGGAAATGGATGTGATGAAGAAAACCATGAGTGTACTAGTAGCCGAAAGAGATGCAGCTCGGGTGCAGCATGAAGATCATCCAGCGGATCTCGGAAGCCAGCAGCGGAGAAGCAGCGTGGCTTCCACGGAGGCCCCACCGGCTGGTGCAGATGCACCGACGATCGAAATTACTGCACCGGAGCCTCTGGTGGTCGAAATTACTGCACCGGAGCCTCTGGTGGTCGAAATTACTTCACCGGAGCCTCCTCGCTACCCCGTGGACGATATAAAGGAGATGAAAGAATGTCATCTGTATTATCCTATCGGGAACATGTCCATGAAGGTAGCCATCGGCAGTGCTTTACCATGTTTACCTGGAGCACTCCACCACAACAACCCCATTCAAGATGGCTATGCTCGTGTCACGGTGGAGGACATAGTCCAAGGGTTTGAGGACCTGGAGATTGACATTGCTACACCTGAAGGGGAGAAAAGACTTGGAGATGTCAAGCGCCATTTCATTCTATGGCAAAAGAAGTTTATCAAGTTTCCAGGCGAGGCGCCAAGGACAACAAGTCCACCCCCCTACGGTGGTGGTGGTGGCGGTGGCGGTGGTGGTGGTGGTGGTGGTGGTGGCGGTTCACCTACACCTCCGTCACGTCAGCCGACGCCGCCCCCCAGTCCACAACGTCCGGCGGGTGATCAGCCGCCGCCCCCCAGTCCTCGTCCGGCGGGTGATCAGACGCCGCCCCCCAATCCACCTCCGGCAAAGAAGCAGAAGCAGTCCTGGATTATTAACCCGGACCCTTATGTACCTAAGACCACAAAGGTACCGGAGCCATCACTGAAGCCTCTCCCCACAAGGCCTTGGGAACGTAGTGCCGAGGAAGTCGACGCGGCCGCGGCTGCTGATTTGGAGAAATGGAAGGCGGACTGCAAGAAGAAAAGAGAGCCCGAGCCCAAGCCAGTATTTTCTGATGAGCAAAAGAAGTGGGCTAAGTCATTTTTGAGCACACCGTCCCAAGCCGCGAAGAATCTGCCTAACGACTATGCACGTGAACTTCGCAGGCAGGCACTCATGTTCAAGGAGAACAAAGAGCGGGAGAAGGCCGAAAGTAAAAAAAGCGGGAAACAAGTTGCCCAGCTCGGGGAACAAAGTAAACAATCGATTGCCCCGCTTATAGTGGAAGCCTTCTGTCCGGATGCCCCCGAGATCATACAAGCTGCGGCAGCACAGGGATTGACTGTAACGAGTGCCAGAGAACAAGCGGCCAACTTAGGTATTACTCTTCGTGAACTGTTAGGCCTTGATGAGGCGCCAGTGAAGGAGGTAGTAATTACATATGTCAAGAATGGGCCTCTCGTCGAGCCTGCGCAGGAAAAGGATCTACCTCCACAAATGAAAGGTCTGCTGAAATGGTACAAGGGTTACATAAAAAATAAAAACGCCAAAGAATATATTTATGCGGAAGTTAGACATGAGCATCACTTCAAACATTACTATGTACAAATTGAACTGAGTGAATTGTTCCAGCTTTTCAATCTGCGCGAGCTCGATAAATCTATCATCAGTTGCTACGTTCTGTAAGTGATTTATTAATTTCTACCCCATCTCGTTCATATTGCCTGCACTATATATATGTCCTAACTATATTGTTGTGTCCGCTATTATACATGCAGAATGAAGATTAAGGAATGCAGAGTAAGGAACATCCATGATGTTGGGTTCATTGACCCACACATCGTTAATGGACATGTGTTGGAGCGTCACCCCGCCGACGTGGAGGCAGACCTGTGGCAGTTTCTTACAAAGCAGGAACTCAAAAGTGATATTCTATTTCCTTACCATTTTGAGTGAGTGTTTCTGTCTTGAGCACATTCTCTTTTGTTTACTCCATGCATGGTATGTGGCCGGCTAATCGATGAGTTATGCATGACGTACTGTGCATGTATCGTGTCCGCAGGTTCCACTGGATTCTGCTAGTAATTAAAGTTAACACCTCAGAATGTCTCGTCCACGACTCTGTGAATATGGATCCAAAGCTTTGGGGCGGCATGAGAAGAATGCTGCAGAAGTAATTATTTTCATTCATTTGCGCTCTATATCGATCGGCCTATTTCGTTCATTTCCTAATATCAAGTAACTAATAACTCTCTTGTTCATTTAATTTTCTTTGCCTCGTAGGGTTTGGAGACGGTTCGTAGATACAAAGGTCGGTGAATTCAAAAAAGAGCTAGAATTCAAAATGTTAAAGGCTAAGAATGCTGGGGATATTCAGCCACCGGAGACCAATCTATGTGGATACTATGTCTGTGAGATGATCCGGAGATACACCTCTGAGCGGGTTCCGAGTGATACCAATGCTCAGAGGAATAACCTCCGGTGGATGCTTAGTCCAGAAGCTCGCTTCCGACCACTTCAAGAGGAACTAGCTGGATGGTTCAGCAGGGAAGTCCTCCATCCTAAAGGAGAACACTATTACGAGGACGTAGAACTTTATATGCATTAAATCATGTATGGAAACTTGTTCAAAATTGTATATGGTCATCCGATGATATTGAATATATATTGTATATTCCTCTTGAATTCTTTTTGGTTCTAATTTCAAATTTATTTGAAATTGTACATTCATATGCATGTATGTAGTACCGTAGAATATATGAAACTCCTTCAAAATTAAAATAAAGCACAAAAAAAATAAAACAATACAAATTAAACAGAAAACAGGTTTAGGGGGGGGGGGGGGCTAAAACCCTAAACCTGTGGCGGCCTTTAGTCGCGGTTGGCCAGAAGAACCGCGACTAAAGGTCCTCCGCCCCGACGGCCGCCTGGCGCCCACGTGGACGGGCCGTTAGTCGCGGTTCTTAAGCAGCCGCGACTAAAGGTGGGGGGCTTTAGTCGCGCTTATTTGGTCGCGGTTGCGCAACCGCGACTAATGGCAGTTGCGAACCGCGACCAAAGGCCTTTTTTCCACCAGTGTATGCACACCGCCTTCTAACTACGTGTAGTCCGGGTACGGCCTGTATGAATGAGCGCCCGATGTATGCGACTTTTTCTATGTGGCATACTTGCATGCCCTGCACCATTGCATTGCCGCGTGGGGGTAGAGTGGTGAGAGGGTTGCTGGGAGTCGGATGTTCTGGTGAAGACCTGAAAGGGACCACGGTAAGGCCAAGGCAGTCCACCTGAATGTTGTACGCTGTCGGGCCTAACTGGTTGGTTGTGGCACCCAGACAGATGTGTGCATGTGTGTTGCAGGACCGGTTCTAATGGTTGAGGCCATTTGCTCCTTGGTGTATCGTCGGATTTTCTATCAACCTGGCTGATGCACTGCCTGATTCTTTTGCCCGCTATTTGTTTGTTCAATGGTGCCATACCAAGCGATCTTCACCAGGAATTGTAATAATATCGGATTTTTATTACATCAAGGGTGTAAAGGATCACCATCATATATAAAGGTGTAGTATGCAGTAACAATCCGGATTAAACTCACAGTTATTTTCCCCGCAAAAAAAAAAACTCACAGTTATTTTCACAGTTCCAAAATGAAGAAAGCCGGGGCATAAAAAAATCTTAAAATCTATTCAACTGCTCAAGCATGTTAATAATTATCTTTCATTCTAAATACAAGACAAATACAAACGCAATACGAACATTATCATTTCCAGATAATTCAAGAAACAAATCCTTTAAATACTTCACCTTACTTCTCAGTTGCATCTATTTTTTTGCCCCTTTACGGATTTTTGTAAAAACGTGTTATTCATAAGTTGCTTGGCTTCTTGGCTGCAACTGCTCTTTGCGTCAAGGATGCAATGGTCATCTAGTGTTAAAATTAATTGATGGGTTAATCAAAAGCCAAAAAATATAATGTAGAACCCAATGTTAATCAGAAAATACTAACCACCAATATAAAGGATCTTCTACACTTATGAAACCATGACCACTTGGTCCGTGTAACATAGTATGGTGGACCAGAGATGTCATATAAATACCTAATAAACCATCATCGTTAACTTGATGTTAGCCTAAGCCAGAAGAAATGTCCCATTTGTTTACGAGAAACAGTATCCAATAGAGACATGATTTTCAGCACCTGGGTGCCCCTACACCCTCTATGAACAGTAAATTCAAAACAAATTCAAAAAAATCAAAAAAATTCTGAAACTTTGGGACATCGAACATCATGAAACTTTTGACGATCTTGCAATGTTTTAGCTAAAAACAACATTCGAAGAGCACTCAAATAAAAAAACAAAATCATTGTTCAAAGTGTATGTACATTTTTGAGCAGTGATTTTGTTTTTTTGGTGAGGGCTCGACGAAGGTTATTTGTTGCTGAAACTTTGCAGGAACATCAAACCTTTGATAATCTTTGATCCCTGAAAGTTTCAGATTTTCTTGATAGTTTTTCAATTTTTTATGAATTTACTGTTCATAAGGGTGTAGGGGCATCCGGGAGCTGTTAGACATTTCTCTATCCAATATCTACTGCTAAGGGAAAAAGCTACCCTAGCAAGCTGCACCATGCCCGCCGGCATTCCATGGCGCAAGTACCTGGCTGGCCGGCCGTATCATCCTTCGAGTGCTGATTAAAATTTGAACGATAAAGAGGAAATGAACAGTACATGGCCGGCCGGCCGGCCGGCCTGCCGAAACGTCCTTCATCCTTGGTGTATATGAGTGTCCTATACCTGTTGGCTTTCTCGTCAATCATGGCAGCTTTGACCTGAGGAGGCTAGTAGGTACTTGACCCAATATCCAAAACAATCCAAGCATAGATGGAAGTTCTCCTTGGATGCACATCCTTTGTTTCTGTTTTTAAATTCTTTTTTGCCATCTTCCCTTAATAATAGGACACCTGGAAGTTGATGTGCGTTAGCATATACGAATCTTGAGTTTAGACGCCAATACAAATTTCCCCTTCAGCGATAAAGCAACAGCGATAATGACGTAGGGTACATGGGATGAGCCAGCATACCCCCATGATATGTGTCTTTCCACGTCCCAACAGATGAGCTAAAAATTAATGCCATCTTCCTCCTACAGCTAAGTTGTTTCTAAACTTTACTAATGGGACAACCAGTGTAAGATGAAACCTTTTTTTATAAACAGTGTAAGATGTGACCTAACGCATGATTAAAGTTTCATTTTCTGTTTCAAAGATTTGCACAATATATGCATTACTAATTTCTTCCAAAACAATCTACTATATATTAAAAATATTTGACTGGCTCATCAGAAAAAAGGATAAATATGCTAGAAAATTCCACAAAAATCCAAAATACCAGACTGCACGTTTAATAGACCAGAAAAAGATAAATACAAAAGAAAATCGATAATCAGAAATATCAGACCGTCTATTTAGTAAACTGAATTTCTATAACCACTAGATTAGTTTAAAGTGGACAATTTGCTCGCCACTGCCATTGTAAAAAAAAAGTTTCATCCACCATCAAAAAAAAGAATGACGCGGATTGATGGTATTTCTGGGCGATGTTATGTGTTGGCTGGCGGATATTATAAGAAGATCGATCGCCTCGCTCACCATTGGATGGAGTTGGCGATGGCCATCCGATCTACCCACATGATCAACCATCTTCGCAAGAAATTTGTTGTAAGAATATCTAAAACTGTTTTTTCCTCTGAACCTGTTGCAACTAGAGCCTTTTCGCAACAAGTGTCTTATTGCCGAAACACTATGTTGAGAAAAAAAATTCGAGTGCAGATCCCACTCCACATCGTCAGGGCTGAAGATGAGGGCCACTAGAAACTGCCAAAGATGAACACACACACCGTGGTGACCTTCTTATCTAGCAGCACTGTCCGACGCCCGCAATGTCGGGGACAACCGAGGGTCAGAGGAAGCCAAGGCGTCTATCTTGCCGGAGAGGTGCGGATCTGGCGGCTCATGAGAGGTCTCCGGGTGGCCGGTGAAGAGGTGACCAACGACAGAGAGAGAGTTGGGCCGACTAGGAGGAGAGGAATGAGGAGGATATAGGGGAGGGCCGCCGATGGAGGAGAGGAAGGAGGAGAGCTTGCTCATCCATAGCTGCGCTGACACATCTAGTGGCGCGCTTGTCTAATGGTTGTGGGGATCCAGATCTTGCAACAAACTAGTTGTTGTGGTGGAGAAAATTGCAACAATGACCTAGTTGCAAACCCAGGATGTTGAAAGAGGATGCTCCCGAGCCATCTGACTAAACAAAGATCTGACGGCCACAGAATCGTCGATGGGTGCAGAGAGATCCATCGGGTGAAAAGAAGCATTTCCCATATTATATCCCGACCTTATTAGGACGTCGACTGAAGTTCCTTCAAAACAATAAAAGGACTTAGACTCATGTCCCCTTAAATAATGACGTTTATTCGCAAATAAAAATTGAGGACGTCAGAGCAAAGAAAAAAAAGGCCTTGGGTTAAAAAAAATTAAAAGAGTACTTTGGCTGATGCGTTCTAGAAAAAGTGAGCTGCTCCCTATATCCATGCATGCACTTTTCCATTGTATATGGATGAATGAGAGAAGAAAAAACTGCATCCGTTGCCAGGATGGCATATTCCGCTTTGGTTTCTCCGCTCATGTTCCATACGGAGCTATGATGTCTCTTCCATCGGAGCAAAGTGAAATAACGAAACAAGGAGTAGTGATCAAATAGTAACTGTGATTGTTTTATTGAAGGGTATTTATTAAATCTTATTGGCTAACAATTACCTAGCACTAGTTATGATGGAATATTTCCACTTTGGCTTTGACCTATTGTCCCACATGTTCCCTATAGAGAGTTCCAACTATGTCTCTTCCATCAATGTGGAGCGATACAACGAAACTAATAGTAGGGGTTAAAATATTTTTTCACTAGTTGATTAATTCTAGTTGTTAAAAAGTACCTGCCGTTAATTATGATGGAATATCCCATCTGGCTTTTCGCGATTATCCTGAACACCCTTGCCATGTTACATCCGTGCATGAATTAATGTTGGTATGATCTATGCGGCAAGAAGTCCCCATACCTCCGAAATTAAGAAGATCGGTGGCCCGGGTAAGTTGATAGCCGCCTATGGTTGCAAAGAAAAACCTAGCATTGTTAATTACGTACAATGAGGAATTGTCCAACAAACTAATATAGAGTGAGCAATATAGTATAAACATAGTCTTATATCTCTACCTTTGTATACAACTAAAAATCATTGTATCCAAAGCATGGTTCAACTGAGTTTCCCATTCACTTATATTGCTAAAACATGCAAGTACATGCATCAAGAAGTCTTTACTCTGATTGGAGATTTGACATGTAATCTTTATGATATATTTACCCACACAATTTTGAATGTGTGCCTAGGACCGCATCAAGGCTTGGTCGACAAAGAGATGTGACTATTGAACGTCACAAAGAACACAAATAGCAAATGCATATATTGATTCTCTCAACGATTAATTGGATTAAGAGTTAGTTCCTTAACTATTAAACTATATTTTGTTTCACATTGAACTTATAATAACATGTACTTTGGTTCGTCATTGTGGTTTTTACCTGTGTTCTACTTGTATATCCGTGGGCGGTATAAACACCTTCTATGTTCCATGCTACGTTATGTTTCAGGATAGTCCTTAGATTACTTAAATCGCTGGAAAAAATATAGCAATGTGTGCAAAAGGACAAAATATGTAAAATACAAATTTTGATGATATACTAAAAGTCCTAGTATTTCTTAAAAAAATAGATAGAAAATAAGGAACCATAAAAAAATTAGAAATTTGGAATTCAATCTAATGTTTATGTTGATTTTATTTAATATTTTTTAAAGATTTATTCAATTTTTTGTGTAAAAACTGCTCTGAGGGTACAAATGTACTGTTATTAGTATGCTCATTGCAATTTTTTCTTTTTAATATCAAATCTAAACATTAAATAGTTAAGGGACCAAAAGTAAATTTATCTATAAAATTAGTTGATATTGATATGTGTCTTTCAGGCGAATAAGTACAAATTCACTTTATCTTTGATTGATAAAGAGAAATATATTTAACAGATATTTAGGAGCATCCGCGGCTGGTTATATTTCTGAATAAGAGAAAGATAAATTTATATTAGTAATAGAAATAATAATGGTGGCATAACAGCTCAAACTTTTAAACCTCTTGGTTAGTTGCAGATCTTAAAGGCATGTGATATTACGTCTTATAAGTATTTTTGTCAATCTAACAAATTCAAATGTTTTCCATGAACCTTTGGTGATATCAAGTATACTTCTGATCGTAACTACTTGAAACATCTTATACCATCGTTATTCTACATAATTGTAAAAAATCCTCTGTTGTTCTTATGCTAAATCAAACAAACACAAATAGAATTTGAGTAGGCATGACATTCCAATTATGTGTGTTTCCTATTCCAGCGTTTTTACAATCCCATAAATCAAAGACGCCCTGCAGCAACCTAGGATTTGTCCATATGATAAAATGTGAATTATTTGTATCAATCGGTAAAATGTGTCAGAAATATTAAAATAGAGGATAACAAGTAACCGTGGTTGTACATTGGGATAATCCCTGTGAAGAAAATTAAAAATAAACCCGTTCCATCAAGGTATAATTTATTCTCATAGTCCTTGCGCCAAACTATGGACACAACCAAATGCGAACGATAATATTAGGGGCATACACATTACTGGAAATAAGGCTAGCAGACGATACAAACTATAAGCATCACCCACGTACATATGATGTGGGAAATGTAAGCAGCAGCACATGCGATGAATAATAAATATTGTTGGATAAAAAAGCTACGGGTGGACTTCGATGAGGGACCGCATTCCCAAGACGTTGTGGATTTTGTAGTGACTAAATCCGGCTTCCATGAACATCTTGTGCCAGTTGTGCTCCTCCCTTGCTTTACCATTAAATAACATCATCATGGACAAATCCATGGTGACCTGGCCTTCAAGTATTTGGTGTGAGGGTGATCCAACGACGGTATCAATGATTATCACCTTGCCAGCTTTGGCTCCGTGGGAAATGGCCTGTCTACATCGCGTGAGGATCTTCACGCAGTCCTGATCGCTCCAGTTATGCAGCACGTACTGCCAATCGGACGAACCATAATTCATAACCTTAGTTCAAAACTGCGACACTAATTATGAATCGAAGAAAGTCGGAATTAGATGATGCCATTAGTAAGAAGTGAAGTTAATTAGTAGTACTACTCTACCTTAAGCAAAACAGCATCAGCAGGTGGCACGAACTCCATCATGTCACCAGCAACAAGCTCAACCGTGCCATCCGGCGAGATTCCTTGTATCACCTGTGGGAGGTCCAACACCGAGCACTTCACACGTGGGAAAGCCTCGGCTATGGTCCTCGCCGTGGTGCCGTTCCCGCCAGCAACGTCGACCAACGACGTTATCCCGGCGAACACTTCGCTGCATTCATGGACAGCAAGGGCGGCGACGAACTCGCTGGTGGCACCCATTGCCCCATTAAACAACGCGTTGAATTCTGGGTCACGGCTACCGACGCCATACAAGCTCCCGCCATGCGCCATCATGAACGGCGAATCCGTCGTGGCTCCCTCCTCGGTCAGGAGCCACTGGTGCAGCCGTAAGGAGGCCGACACAAATAAGTTGGTGGTGCCCAGGAGCACGCACGGCGACATGCATGAGCTGCGGTTGGCGCCGGCGTCGTCCACCAGGAGACGAGAAACCGTGTTGAGGTGGTAAACCGTGGTTGGTGCCCCATCGCCGCCGGCAGCAATATCCTCAGCCGTGAAGATCCCAGCCGCAGCCAGCATCTTCATGAGGCGACCCAGGTAGGGGCGTTTGCTTGGATGGAGGGGGACGGAGGAGAGCAACTCGGGCAAGGAGGCGGCGCCACCGCAGCGGTGGAGGACATCGGGGATTCCAAGCTTCACGACACTGTTCAATGCCATCGACTTGAGGTACGCAAAGGTGTGGCAAAAGAGCTCCGCATCGGCTTGCAGAAGCTCAGCTTTTGAGGTGCCTACCATGGGCATGGCTGTGGTCTGATCCATTTCCCTTAATTTTTGCTGTTGGTATTAGGAATGGACATCTGCAGTTAGAGCTACGGCTGATTTATAGGACTGATAGCACCACAGGATCATAAGAGGGGCAAATGGTGGGCTGGGAAGGGGGAGGGAGCGACCTAATAATTAAAGAAAATACTCATTTGCTAGTAGCTGCGTACGCTTGACAAGTGGCGATGAGCCATGACACATGTTCTTTTCGAAACAACAACTAGGGCACATGTATTCACCTACTAGATGTCAGAACGCTACGGCGACCTACCACTAAAAAAACTATACGATGCCCCTCCCGTTGTGGCGGAATTTGTAGACAGCGACTATAATGTGCACGGAAAATCTTAAGTAGTAGAAATCTCTAAAAGATAATATCATAATAGAAAAACTAGTCATGAACCCATACTATCAATAAAAATCGATAATTTCATCAAAACAAGCAAGACAATGCATCAAGAACAGAATTTGTCTTAAACAGGACAGTCTGTAGTAATCTAAACATTCACCATACCTTTGGTACTCCAAAAATTCTTAAAAAATAGGAAAAATAAACATTTTCTATAGAAAGACAGTGAAAAAAGTTTCATAACAATTTGACGTTCCAGTAAAAAAAATGTAAAATCGAGCACTACAGCCAAAATTTCTGTTTTTCACCGCACAAACCAACAAGGAATCTAATCATCCTAAAGGCAAATCTTGGCACATTATTTTTATAATACAATGGAATTGTACAAGGGAATAATTATTTTTGTGATAATCTTCATGAAAAATTCTACATTGTTTCCATGAGCATGAACACAAGTGTTCAAGGTCAACCCTCACTTCTCCAATGCATAACTTTCAATCGCTTCTCTTTTGTGAAAAAGTTTTTAAGTTCCCCTCTATTTTTTTAAAACTTTATATAAGCGCTCAACAGAAAGAAATGACTGTCTAAAACTTCTGGGTTGTCTCCTTGACAACGCTTTCTTTAAAGCCATTAAGCTAGGCATAAAGTGCTCAAGTAATGAATCCACCCGGATCCCAAGGTATATCAAAGCCAACTTTAATTAACAATGATTTGGCATTTAGTAGTGAGTACAAAGCAACATATATCATGCAATGACAAAGCATAACTCTCTTCCTATGCATCGACATGTCATGCAAGAACAATTCATGCACATCAAGTAAAGGCCAATACATAGTATAAGAAGTTTCTTGTAATTTTTTCGTGTTGGAAACATAGAGAGGCGGAGATGTAGTTCCTGTCTCATAATAATTGCAACTAGGAGCAGCAAGCACATGCATATTATATTCATCAAAACCATCATGCGTAATGGTAGAATGCAACCCATCAACCTAATCCTTAATAAGTGCAAACTGCTCCGATATAGTGTAGTTTGGAGAATTCAAAAAGATAATAGGACTACGTATGTGTGCAATAGCAACAATTTCATTCTTAACATATGGAACTATAGCAAGTTCATCTCCATAAGCATCATTCATATTGGCCTCTTGGCCACAAGCATAGCAATCATCAAGTTCATCAAAAAGGAATATTTCAAACGAATCAATGGGATCATATCAATTATCATAGCATTCATCCTTCGGTAAGAACGAAGGGGCATTAAATAATGTATGAGTTGAAGAGTTAATCTCATTAGAAGGTGAGCTAATCCGCTCATCCTCTGTTTGTTCTTCGCTCTCCTTATCATCTTCTTCATCCAATGAGCTCGCAACTTCATCAATTTCTTCTTACATAGACTCCTGCAAAATATTAGTCTCTTCTTGGACAATGAAGGAGTCCTCAATATATGGTTTAACATAGGCATTAGAAGCATAATTTGTTCGATATCAAAGTAACTATAAACACCTTTGTCATAATAAGATACGATTCCATTATCAATAAACTCATATTGGTAGGGAAGGTGTTTATTAGGGTCTTCAGAACAACAAGTAACATCATATAATTCACATAAATTCCATGCATAGCATTGCATAGTATTAATTTGATGCTGTAAAAGTTTCCCTCTTTCAGATAAACGATGTCGCACAAAACAAGCATGCTCATCTAATGATTTTCCATCAACTAAGCTAGTTGGGTTTTCAGCACGAGCACAAATGGATCGAAGAAGATCCAAGTAGAAAGCTTCAGTAGTATGATATATTTTGGGTGGTTCTTCAACCATTGGTTTAGTAGGTACAACTAATTTTTTTGGTATTTTGTGTTTCCTACCCAAAACTAAAGATAGAAAACAAGAGCAAAAAAATAAATAGTACTAAGTGATAAAGCAAACAAGCACACACGAGAATATTCACCCCACGCTATTGCTCCCCGGTAATGGCGCCAGAAAAAGGTCTTGATAACCCATAAGTATAGGGGATCGTTTGTATCCTTTTTCGATAAATAAGAGTGTCGAACCCAATGAGGATCTAAAGGTAGAACAAATATTCCCTCAAGATCTATCGACCACCGATACAACTCTACGCATGCTTGATATTTGCTTTACCAGAAACAAGTATGAAACTATTTTGCAAGGATAAAACTACGAGTACTTTGCGAGAATAAAACTATGGATAAATTGCAAGGTAATAAAAGCGGAAAGCTTTGTCAATAAGAAAGTCATTTGTCCCTAGGCAATCAATAACATATACCGGTAATCATTCGTGTAATTTTATATGAGGGAGAGGCATGAGCTAACATACTTTCTCTACTTGGATCATATGCACTTATGATTGTAACTCTAGCAAGCATCCGCAACTACAAAAGATCATTAAGGTCTTGAAACCCAACCATAGCATTAAGTATCATGTTGAAGGAAATATGCCCAAGAGGCAATAATAAAATTGTTATTTATATTTCCTTACAACATGGTAAATGTTTATTATTCATGCTAGAATTATATTAACCGGAAACTTAGTACATGTGTGAATACATAGACAAACAGAGTGTCACTAGTTTGCCTCTACTTGACTAGCTCGTTGAATCAATGATGGCTATGTTTCCTAACCATAGACATGAGTTGTCATTTGATTAACAGGATCACATCATTAGAGAATGATGTGATTGACTTGACCCATCCATTAGCTTAGCACGATGATCGTTTAGTTTGTTGCTATTGCTTTCTCCATAACGTATACATGTTCCTATGACTATGAGATCATGCAACTCCCGAATACCGGAGGAACACTTTGTGTGCTACCAAACGTCAAAATGTAACTGGGTGATTATAAAGGTTCTCTACAGGTGTCTCCGATGTTGTTTGTTGAGTTGGCATAGATCGAGATTAGGATTTGTCACTCCAATTGTAGGAGAGGTATCTCTGGGCCCTCTAGGTAATGCACATCACTATAAGCCTTGCAAGCAATGTGACTAATGAGTTAGTTGCGGGATGATGCATTACAGAACGAGTAAAGAGACTTTCCGGTAACGAGATTGAACTAGGTATTGAGATACCGACGATCGAATCTCGGGAAAGTAACATACCGATGACAAAGGGAACAACGGATGTTGTTATGTGGTTTGACTGATAAAGATCTTCGTAGAATATGTGGGAGCCAATATGAACATCCAGGTTCCGCTATTGGTTATTGACCGGAGACGTGTCTCACTCATGTCTACATAGTTCTCGGACCCGTAGGGTCCGCACGCTTAACGTTCGGTGACGATCGGTATTATGCGTTTATGTGTTTTGATATAACGAAGGTAATTCGGAGTCCCAGACATGATCACGGCCATGACAAGGAGTCTCGAAATGGTCGAGACATAAAGATCGATATATTTGATGACTACATTTGGACGTCGGAATGGTTCTGGGTGAGTTCGGCCATATACCAGGGCACCGGGAGGTTACCGGAACCCCCCGGGAGGTATATGGGCCTTATTGGGCCATAGTGGGAGAGAAGAGAGGGAGGCCTAGGAGGGGGCGCGCCCCCCTCAAGCCCAATCTGAATTGGGTGCCCCCCCCCCTTTTCCTTCCCCCCTCTCTCCCCCTTCCTTCCACTCCTAGTCCAACTAGGGAAGGGGGGAATCCTACTCCCAGTGGGAGTAGGACTCCCCATGAGGCACGCCATAGGAGGGCCGGCCCTCCCCCTCCTCTAATCCTTTATATACAGGGGAGGGGGCACCCCATATACACACAAGTTCATCATTGATCTCTTAGCCGTGTGTGGTGCCCCCCTCCACCATAATCCACCTCGGTCATATCATAGCGGTGCTTAGGCGAAGCCTGGTTCCGGTAGCATCATCATCATCACCGTCATCACGCCATCGTGCTGACGAAGCTCTCCCTCGACACTCTGCTGGATCGTGAGTTCGTGGGATGTCACCGAGCTGAATGTGTGCAGATCGCAGAGGTGTCGTACCTTCGGTGCTTGGATCGGTCGATCGTAAAGATGTACGACTACATAAACCACGTTGTCATAACGCTTCTGCTTACGGTCTACGAGGGTACGTAGACAACACTCTTCCCTCTCGTTGCTATGCGTCACCATGATCTTGCGTGTGCGTAGGATTTTTTTTGAAATTACTGCGTTCCCCAACAGTGGCATCCGAGCCAGGTTTATGCGTAGATATTATATGCACGAGAAGAACACAAAGGAGTTGTGGGCGTGGGTATATACATATTGCTTGCCGTCACTAGTTGATTCTTGATTCGGCGGTATTGTTGGATGAAGCGGCCCAGACCGACATTATGCGTACGCTTACGCGAGACTGGTTCTACCGACGTGACTCGCACACAAGTGGCTGGTGGGTGTTAGTTTCTCCAACTTTAGTTGAATCGGATTCAATGAATAGGGTTCTTTCTGAAGATCAAAAAGCAATCACTATACCGCGTTGTGGTTTTTGATGCGTATGTAAGAACGGTTCTTGCTCAACCCGTAGCATCCACGTAAAACTTGCAACAACAAAGTAGAGGACGTCTAACTTGTTTTTGCAAGGCATGTTGTGATGTGATATGGTCAAGACATGATGCTAAATTTTATTGTATGAGATGATCATGTTTTGTAACATAGTTATCGGCAACTGCCAGGAGCCATATGGTTGTCGCTTTATTGTATGAAATGCAATCGCCATGTATACTTTATCACTAAGTGGTAGCGATAGTCGTAGAAGCAATAGTTGGCGAGACGACAACGATGCTACGATGGAGATCAAGGTGTCAAGCCGGTGACGATGGTGATCATGACGGTGCTTTGGAGATGGAGATCAAAGGCACAAGATGATGATGGCCATATCATGTCATTTATATTGATTGCATGTGATGTTTATCCTTTATGCATCTCATTTCGCTTAGTTCGACGGTAGCATTATAAGATGATCTCTCACTAAATTTCAAGGTATAAGTGTTCTCCTTGAGTATGCACCATTGCTACAGTTCGTCGTGCCGAGACACCACGTGGTGATCGGGTGTGATAAGCTCTATGTTCACATACAACGCGTGCAAGCCAGTTTTGCACATGCAGAATACTCGGGTTAAACTTGACGAGCCTAGCATATGCAGATATGGCCTCGGAACACCGAGACCGAAAGGTCGAGCGTGAATCATATAGAAGATATGATCAACATAGTGATGTTCACCATTCAAAAACTACTCCATCTCACGTGATGATCGGACAAGGTTTAGTTGATATGGATCACGTGATCACTTAGATGATTAGAGAGATGTCTATCTAAGTGGGAGCTCTTCAGTAATTTGATTAATTGAACTTTAATTTATCATGAACTTAGTACCTGATAGTATTTTGCATGTCTATGTTGTTGTAGATAGATGGCTCGTGTTGTTGTTCCATTGGATTTTAATGCGTTCCTAGAGAAAGCTAAGTTGAAAGATGATGGTAGAAATTACACGGACTAGGTCCGTAACTTGAGGATTATCCTCATTGTTGCACAGAGGAATTACGTCCTAGAAGCACCGCTAGGTGACAAACCCACTGCAGGAGTAAAGCCAGATGTTGTGAACACTTGGTAGAGCAAAGCTGATGACTACTCGATAGTTCAGTGTGCCATGCTTTACGGCTTAGAACCGGGACTTCAACAATGTTTTGAACGTCATGGAGCATATGAGATGTTCCAGGAGATGAAGTCAATATTTCAAGAAAATGCCCGGATTGAGAGATATGAAGTCTCCAATAAGTTCTACAGCTGCAAGATGGAGGAGAATAGTTCTGTCAGTGAACATATACTCAGAATGTCTGGCTACCACAACCACTAGATTCAACTGGGAGTTAATCTTCCCGATGATAGTGTCATTGACAGAGTTCTTCAATCATTGCCACCAAGCTACAAGAGCTTCGTGATGAACTATAATATGCAAGGGATGGATAAAACGATTCCTGAATCCTTCGCAATGCTAAAGGCTACGGATGTAGAAATCAAAAAGGAGCATCAAGTGTTGATGGTCAACAAGACCACCAGTTTCAAGAAAAAGGGTAAAGGGAAGAAGGGGAACTTCAAGAAGAACAGCAAGCCAGTTGCTACTCAAGTGAAGAAACCCAAGTCTGGACCTAATCCTGAGACTGAGTGCTTCTACTGCAAAGGAACTAGTCATGGGAAGCGGAATTGCCCCAAGTATTTGGCGGAGAAGAATGATGGCAAAGTGAAAGGTATATTTGATATACATGTTATTGATGTGTACCTTACTAATGCTCGCAGTAGTGCCTGGGTATTTGATACTGGTTCAGTTCCTAACATTTGCAACTCGAAAAAGGGGCTACAGATAAGCGAAGAGTGGCTAAGGATGAGGTGACGATGCGCGTGGGAAAGGGTTCCAAAGTCGATGTGATCGCCGTCGACATGCTACCTCTACATCTACCTTCGGGATTTGTTTTAGACCTAAATAATTGTTATTTGGTGCCAGCGTTGAGCATGAACATTATATTTGGATATTATTTGATGCGAGATGGTTATTCATTTAAATCAGAGAATAATGGTTGTTCTATTTATATGAGTAATATCTTTTATGGTCATGCACCCTTGATGAGTGGTCTATTTTTACTAAATCTTGATAGTAGTGATACACATGTTCATAGTATTGAAGCCAAAAGATGCAGAGTTGATAATGATAGTGCAACTTATTTGTGGCACTGCCGTTTAGGTCATATTGGTGTAAAGCGCATGAAGAAACTCCATTCTGATGGACTTCTGGATGTTGGGGAACGTAGTAATTTCAAAAAAAAATCCTACGCACACGCAAGATCATGGTGATGCATAGCAACGAGACGGGAGAGTGTTGTCTAAGTACCCTCGTAGACCGGAAGCGGAAGCGTTATGACAATGCGGTTGATGTAGTCGTACGTCTTGACGGCCCGACCGATCAAGCACCGAAACTACGTCACCTCCGAGTTCTAGCACACGTTCAGCTCGATGACGATCCCCGGACTCCGATCCACCAAAGTGTCGGGGAAGAATTCCATCAGCACGACGGCGTGGTGACGATCTTGATGTTCTACCATCGCAGGGCTTCGCCTAAGCACCGCTACAATACTATCGAGGAGTATGGTGGAGGGGGGCACCGCACACGGCTAAGAAAACGATCACGAGGATCAACTTGTGTGTCTAGAGGTGCCCCCCTGCCCCCGTATATAAAGGAGCAAGGGGGGTGCGGCCGACCCTAGGAGGAGGCGCGCAGGAGGAATCCTACTCCTACCGGGAGTTGGACTCCCCCCCTTTTCCCTAGTTGGATTAGGACTTGGGGGAAGGAGGAGAGGGGGGAAAGGAAGGGGGGGGGGGGCGCCGCCCCCCTTCCTTGTCCAATTCGGACTGGGGAGGGAGGGCGCGCAGCAGCCCCTAGGCCTCCTCTCCGCTTCCTCCACTAGGCCCATTAAGGCCCATTAGGTTACCGGGGGTCTCTTCCTCCACTAGGCCCATTAAGGCCCATTAGGTTACCGGGGGGTTCCGGTAACCTCCCGGTACTCCGGTAAAATGCCGATTTCACCCGGAACACTTCTGATGTCCAAACATAGGCTTCCAATATATCAATCTTCATGTCTCGACCGTTTCGAGACTCCTCGTCATGTCCGTGATCATATCCGGGACTCCGAACAAACTTCGGTACATCAAAATATATAAACTCATAATGAAACTCTCATCATAATGTTAAGCGTGCGGACCCTATGGGTTCGAGAACAATGTAGACATGACCGAGACACGTCTCCGGTTAATAACCAATAGCGGAACCTGGATGCTCATATTGGCTCCTACATATTCTATGAAGATCTTTTATCGGTCAGACCGCATAACAACATACGTTGTTCCCTTTGTCATCGGTATGTTACTTGCCCAAGATTCGATCGTCGGTATCTTAATACCTAGTTCAATCTCGTTACCGGCAAGTCTCTTTACTCGTTCCGTAATACATCATCTCACAACTAACTCATTAGTTGCAATGCTTGCAAGACTTATGTGATGTGCATTACCGAGAGGGCCCAGAGATACCTCTCCGACAATCGGAGTGACAAATCCTAATCTCGAAATACGCCAACCCAAAGTGTTCCTCCGGCAAACGGGAGTTGCATAATCTCATAGTCATAGGAACATGTATAAGTCATGAAGAAAGCAATAGCAACATACTAAACGATCGGGTGCTAAGCTAATGGAATGGGTCATGTCAATCACATCATTCTCCTAATGATGTGATCCTGTTAATCAAATGACAACACATGTCTATGGTTAGGAAACATAACCATCTTCGATTAACGAGCTAGTCAAGTAGAGGCATACTAGTGACGTTTAGTTTGTCTATGTATTCACACAAGTATTATGTTTCCGGTTAATACAATTCTAGCATGAATAATAAACATTTATCATGATATAAGGAAATAAATAATAACTTTATTATTGCCTCTAGGGAATATTTCCTTCAGTCTCCCACTTGCACTAGAGTCAATAATCTAGATTACACAATAATGATTCGAACACCCATGGAGCTTTGGTGCTGATCATCTTTTGCTCATGGAAGAGGCTTAGTCAACGGGTCTGCTACATTCAGATCCGTATATATCTTGCAAATCTCTATGTCTCCCACCTGGACTAGATCCCGCATGGAATTGAAGCGTCTCTTGATGTGCTTGGTTCTCTTGTGAAATCCAGATTCCTTTGCCAAGGCAATTGCACCAGTATTGTCACAAAAGATTTTCATTGGACCCGATGCACTAGGTATGACACCTAGATCGGATATGAACTCCTTCATACAGACTCCTTCGTTTGCTGCTTCCGAAGCAGCTATGTACTGCGCTTCACATGTAGATCCCGCCACAACGCTTTGTTTAGAACTGCACCAACAGACAGCTCCACCGTTTAATGTAAACACGTATCTGGTTTGTGATTTAGAATCGTCCGGATCAGTGTCAAAGCTTGCATCAACGTAACCATTTACGATGAGCTCTTTGTCACCTCCATATATGAGAAACATATCCTTAGTCCTTTTCAGGTATTTCAGGATGTTCTTGACCGCTGTCCAGTGATCCACTCCTGGATTACTTTGATACCTCCCTGCTAGACTTATAGCAAGACATACATCAGGTCTGGTACACAACATTGCATACATGATAGAGCCTATGGCTGAAGCATAGGGAACATCTCTCATTTTCTCTCTATCTTCTGCAGTGGTCGGGCATTGAGTCTTACTCAATTTCACACCTTGTAACACAGGCAAGAATCCTTTCTTTGCTTGATCCATTTTGATCTTCTTCAAAATTTTGTCAAGGTATGTGCTTTGTGAAAGTCCAATTAAGCGTCTTGATCTATCTCTATACATCTTAATACCCAATATGTAAGCAGCTTCACCGAGGTCTTTCATTGAAAAACTCTTATTCAAGTATCCCTTTATGCTATCCAGAAATTCTATATCATTTCCGATTAGTAATATGTCGTCTACATATAATATCAGAAATGCTACAGAGCTCCCACTCACCTTTTTGTAAATACAAGCTTCTCCAAAAGTCTGTACAAAACCAAATGCTTTGATCACACTATCAAAGCGTTTATTCCAACTCCGAGAGGCTTGCACCAGTCCATAAATGGATCGCTGGAGCTTGCACACTTTGTTAGCTCCCTTTGGATTGACAAAACCTTTCGGCTGCATCCTATACAACTCTTCTTCCATAAATCCATTCAGGAATGCAGTTTTGACATCCATCTGCCAAATTTCATAATTATAAAATGCGGCAATTGCTAACATGATTCGGATAGACTTAAGCATCGCTACGGGTGAGAAGGTCTCATCGTAGTCAATCCCTTGAACTTGTCGAAAACCTTTTGTGACAAGTCGAGCTTTGTAGACAGTAACATTACCGTCAGCGTCAGTCTTCTTATTGAAGATCCATTTATTCTCAATTCCTTGCCGATCTTTGGGCAAGTCAACCAAAGTCCACACCTTGTTCTCATACATGGATCCCATCTCAGATTTCATGGCTTCAAGCCATTTTGCGAAATCTGGGCTCACCATCGCTTCTCCATAGTTCGTAGGTTCATCATGATCTAGTAGCATGACTTCCAGAACAGGATTACCATACCACTCTTGTGCGGATCTTACTCTGGTTGATCTACGAGGTTCAGTAGTATCTTGTTCTGAAGTTTCATGATCATCATCATTAGCTTCCTCACTAATTGGTGTAGGTGTCACAGAAACCGGTTTCTGTGATGTACTACTTTCCAATAAGGGAGCAGGTACAGTTACCTCATCAAGGTCTACTTTCCTCCCACTCACTTCTTTCGAGAGAAACTCCTTCTCTAGAAAGTTTCCGAATTTAGCAACAATAGTCTTGCCTTAGGATCTGTGATAGAAGGTGTATCCAATAGCTTCCTTTGAATATCCTATGAAGACACATTTCTCCGATTTGGGTTCGAGCTTATCAGGTTGAAGCTTTTTCACCTAAGCATCGCATCCCCAAACTTTCAGAAACGACAACTTTGGTTTCTTGCCAAACCACAGTTCATAAGGCGTCGTCTCAACGGATTTTGATGGTGCCCTATTTAACGTGAATGCGGCTGTCTCTAAAGCATAACCCCAAAATGATAGCGGTAAATCAGTAAGAGACATCATAGATCGTACCATATCTAGTAAAGTATGATTACGACGTTCGGACACACCATTACGCTGTGGTGTTCCGGGTGGCGTGAATTGCGAAACTATTCCACATTGTTTCAAATGTACACCAAACTCGTAACTCAAATATTCTCCTCCACGATCAGATCGTAGGAATTTTATTTTCTTGTTACGATGATTTTCAACTTCACTCTGAAATTCTTTGAACTTTTCAAATGTTTCATACTTATGTTTCATTAAGTAGATATACCCATATCTTCTTAAGTCATCTATGAAGGTGAGAAAATAACGATATCCACCACAAGCCTCAACACTCATCGGACCACATACATCTGTATGTATGATTTTTAACAAATCTGTTGCTCTCTCCATAGTATCGGAGAACGGTGTTTTGGTCATCTTTCCCATAAGACACGGTTCGCAAGTACCAAGTGATTCATAATCAAGTGGTTCCAAAAGTACAAATCTGTTGCACTATCATTACCAACTCTGCATCTTTTGGCTTCAACATTATGAATATGTGTGTCACTACTATCGAGATTTAATAAGAATAGACCACTCTTCAAGGGTGCATGACCATAAAAGATATTACTCATGTAAATAGAACAACCATTATTGTTTGATTTAAATGAATAACCGTCTCACATCAAACAAGATCCAGATATAATGTTCATGCTCAATGCTGGCACCAAATAACAATTATTTTGTTCTAATACTAATCCCGAAGGTAGATGTAGAGGTAGCGTGCCGACTGCGATCACATCGACTTTGGAACCATTTCCCACGCGCATCGTCACCTCGTCCTTAGCCAATCTTCGCTTAATCCGTAGTCCCTGTTTCGAGTTGCAAATATTAGCAACAGAACCAGTATCAAATACCCAGGTGCTACTGCGAGCATTAGTAAGCTACACATCAATAACATGTATATCATATATAGCTTTGTTCACCTTGCCATCCTTCTTATCCGCCAAATACTTGGGGCAGTTCCCTTCCAGTGACCAGTCTGCTTGAAGTAGAAGCACTCGGTTTTAGGCTTAGGTCCAGATTTGGGTTTCATCTCCTGAGCAGCAACTTGCTTGCTGTTCTTTTTGAAGTTCCCCTTCTTCTTCCCTTTGCCCTTTTTCTTGAAACTAGTGGTCTTGTTGACCATCAACACTTGATGCTCCTTCTTGATTTCTACCTCCGCAGCTTTCAGCATTGCGAAGAGCTCGGGATTTGTCTTATTCATCCCTTGCATATTATAGTTCATCACGAAGGTCTTGTAGCTAGGTGGAAGTGATTGGAGAATTCTGTTAATAACGCAATCATCTGGAAGATTAACTCTCAATTGAATCAAGTGATTATTATACCCAGACATTTTGAGTATATGCTCACTGACAGAACTGTTCTCCTCCATCTTGCAGCTATAGAACTTATTGGAGACTTCATATCTCTCAATTCGGGCATTTGCTTGAAATATTAACTTCAACTCCTGGAACATTTCATATGCTCCATGACGTTCAAAACGTCGTTGAAGTCCCGATTCTAAGCCATAAAGCATGGCACACTGAACTATCGAGTAGTCATCAGCTTTGCTCTGCCAGACGTTCATAACATCTGGTGTTGCTCCAGCAGCAGGCCTAGCACCCAGCGGTGCTTCCAGGACGTAATTCTTCTGCGCAGCAATGAGGATAATCCTCAAGTTACGGACCCAGTCCGTGTAATTGCTACCATCATCTTTCAACTTTGCTTTCTCAAGGAACGCATTAAGATTCAACGGAACAACAGCACGGGCCATCTATCTACAATCAAACATAAATAAGCAAGATACGATCAGGTACTAAGTTCATGATAAATTTAAGTTCAATTAATCATATTACTAAAGAACTCCCACTTAGATAGACATCCCTCTAATCCTCTAAGTGATCACGTGATCCAAATCAACTAAACCATGTCCGATCATCACGTGAGATGGAGTAGTTTCATTGGTGAACATCACCAAGTTGATCATATCTACTATATGATTCACGCTTGACCTTTCGGTCTCCGTGTTCCAAGGCCATATCTGTATATGCTTGGCTCGTCAAGTATAACCGGAGTATTCCGCGTGTGCAACTGTTTTGCACCCGTTGTATTTGAACATAGAGCCTATCACACCCGATCATCACGTGGTGTCTCAGCACGAAGAACTTTCACAATGGTGCATACTCAGGGAGAACACTTCTTGATAATTAGTGAGAGATCATCTTAAAATGCTACCGTCAATCAAAGCAAGATCAGATGCATAAAAGATAAACATCACATGCAATCAATATAAGTGATATGATATGGCCATCATCATCTTGTGCTTGTGATCTCCATCTTCGAAGCACCGTCATGATCACCATCGTCACCGACGCGACACCTTGATCACCATCGTAGCATCGTTGTCGTCTTGCCAATCTTATGCTTCCACGACTATCACTACCGCTTAGTGATAAAGTAAAGCATTACAGTGCAATTGCATTGCATAAAATAAAGCAACAACCATATGGCTCCTGCCAGTTGCCGATAACTCGGTTACAAAACATGATCATCTCATACAATAAAATTTAGCATCATGTCTTGACCATATCACATCACAACATGCCCTGCAAAAACAAGTTAGACGTCCTCTACTTTGTTGTTGCAAGTTTTACGTGGCTGCTACGGGCTTAAGCAAGAACCAATCTTACCTACGCATCAAAACCACAACGATAGTTTGTCAAGTTGGTGCTGTTTTAACCTTCGCAAGGACCGGGCGTAGCCACACTTGGTTCAACTAAATTTGGAGAAACTGACACCCGCCAACCACCTGTGTGCAAAGCACATCGGTAGAACCAGTCTCGCGTAAGCGTATGCGTAATGTCGGTCCGCGCCGCTTCATCCAACAATACCGCCAAACCAAAGTATGACATGCTGGTAAGCAGTATGACTTATATCGCCCACAACTCACTTGTGTTCTACTCGCGCACAACATCAACACATAAAACCTATGCTCGGATGCCACTGTTGGGGAACATAGTAATTTCAACAAAAACTTCCTACGCACACGCAAGATCATGGTGATGCATAGCAACGAGAGGGGAGAGTGTTGTCTACGTACCCTCGTAGACCGGAAGTGGAAGCATTATGACAACGCGGTTGATGTAGTCGTACGTCTTCACGGCCCGACCAATCAAGCACCAAAACTACGGCACCTCCGAGTTCTAGCACACATTCAACTCGATGACGATCCCCGGACTCCAATCCAGCAAAGTGTCGGGGAAGAATTACGTCAGCACGACGGCTTGGTGACGATCTTGATGTTCTACCGTCACAGGGCTTCACCTAAGCACCGCTACACTATTATTGAGGAGTATGGTGGAGGGGGGCACCGCACACGGCTAAGAAAATGATCACGAGGATCAACTTGTGTGTCTAGAGGTGCCCCTGCCCCCGTATATAAAGGAGAAAGGGGGGGGGGGGTGCGGCCGGCCGTAGGAGGAGGCACGCAGGAGGAGTCCTACTCCTACCGGGAGTAGGACTCCCCCCTTTCCCTAGTTTGATTAGGACTTGGGGGGAAGGAGGAGAGGCGGGAAAGGAAAGGGGGGGCGCCGCCCCCCTTCCTTGTCCAATTTGGACTTGGGGGAGGGGCGCGCGGCAGCCCCTAGGCCTCCTCTCCTCTTCCTCCACTAGGCCCATTAAGGCCCATTAGGTTACCGCGGGGTTCCCAACCTCCTGGTACTCCGGTAAGATGCCGATTTCACCCAGAACACTTCCATGTCCAAACATAGGCTTCCAATATATCAATCTTCATGTCTCGACCATTTCAAGACTCCTCGTCATGTCCGTGATCATATCTGGGACTCCGAACAAACTTCGGTACATCAAAATATATAAACTCATAATGAAACTTTCATCGTAATGTTAAGCGTGCGGACGCTACGGGTTCGATAACAATGTAGACATGACCGAGACACGTCTTCGGTCAACACTAGTAGAAAAATGGTCAAACGTGAAGCACATTAGTGCCGGTTTGTATTTGAGCCGACACTAATGTATACATTAGTGCCGGTTCCAACGGATAGCCGGGCCGCTTTCATTAGTACCGGTTCATGGCGAACCTTTAGCACCGGTTCGTGCCACGGACCGGTACTAATGAGAGTGGTGGCAGGATGTTGTCAGAGTGGGGCCCCTCCAGCACCTTTAGTACCGGTTCATGCCACGAACCGGTACTAAAGGTCGTCCTATATAAACCCTTCGTCCACCAGCACTCTGTTCTTCCCCCTTTCCCCTCCCCGGCCCTCTCCTCTGTTCTTCCCTTCTTCCTCTCGAGTTCATCACAAAATTTGCCCAAAATTTGTCAAGATTTGAAGGCCCTCATCCATTCAAAAGATCACAAAGGCTAGCAACCTTGTCCTTTCATCTCTCATTTCTAGATTAGCTCTTGCATTGGTTTATATAGTTATTAATTTGTGAGTTTAGTAATTTGGGAGGATATATATATATATATATGTGCTAGTATTTGATTTATATGCAATTTGAGGTCAAAAATAACACTTAGTTTGCATATGTAGGTGTGGTTTACTTAGTGCCTTCTAAATCTCCATCGTAGCCACTGTCGATCGCCCGCACCGTCCCGTCGCCGGCACCACCTTGTGGTGAGCCTCTTGTTCATGAAATTTTATATAAAAATTGATGTTTGTGTGGTTTGGATATATAGTTACTCGTATAATTATCTTACCCGTACGTTGTTTGTTATACATATAGTGCCATGGTTTTGATATCCGTCCCCGTCGGCCCTAGTCCTTGTTATGATTCGGATGTGGTATGTATATTCTCTTTTAAAACTAGTTGCATTTCGTGTTTATGACAAATTATGCCCATCAAGTTGACATAGAATTTTTTTCTAGGAGGTATCTGAACCGGAAATTCCAACCGACCCTATTGCCGAGAGGTTAAATTTAGTTGAAAGAGAAAACGAGTACTTGAAAGAAAAATTGAAAAGAATTGAGGGGGAGAAGATGGAATTGGAGTTGCATGTTGCCGATGTCGTCGATGATCAAAAGATCAAGATGGAGAAAATGCGCTTGAAGATTAGAAAGATTAGAAAATATGCCATCGATAGTGAGGCTTGGTATCATTATGCTGTTGGATCCATTGTTACCTTAGTTGCGATCTTGATCGTATTTGTGGTTGCATTTAAATGCTTTAGCTAGAGAGTTATTTGTTTGTTGCATTTAAGTGTTGTATGAACTTTATGTATGAACTTGTATTAATTTGGTCTATTCGGTGTTGTGTAATGAAGATGAGCCGGCAATGGATGTACGATGACCGATGCTCTCCCCAGTTCGTTGAGGGCGTGCGTACTTTTCTGCTTGCGGCTGAGGCAAACAAGCGGGTGGATGGTTTTATGCCTTGTCCATGTGCTCGCTGTAAGAATGGTCACAATTACTCTACATCAAGAACCATTCACGTCCACCTGTTTAAGACCGGTTTCATGCCCCATTATAATGTTTGGACCAAGCACGGAGAAAGAGGGGTTATGATGGAAGACAATGAAGAAGAAGAGGACGACGACAGCTATCCTGGCCATGGGTTCCCTGAATACGATGATACAACAATGGGGGAAGAAGCTGAGCCGGCAATGCGGGAAGAAGCTGAAGAAGAGGCATCAGATGAGCCCGTTGATGATCTAGGTCGGTCCATTGCCGATGCAAAGAGAAACTGCGCAAGTGATTTGGAGAAGAAGAAGTTGCAGCGCATGTTAGAGGATCACAAAAAATTGTTTTACCCGAATTGCATAGGTGACAAGAAAAAGCTGGGCACCACACTGGAATTGCTGCAATGGAAGGCAGAGAATGGTGTATCTGACAAGGGATTTGGAAAGTTGCTGGTAATGATAAAGGATATGCTTCCAATGGACAACGAATTGCCCGAGAGTACGTACGAAGCGAAGAAGGTTGTCTGCCCTCTAGGGTTAGAGGTGCAGAAGATACATGCATGCCCTAATGATTGCATCCTCTACCGCGGTGAGTACGAGGATTTGAACGCTTGCCCGGTATGTGGTGCATTGCGCTATAAGATCTGCCGCGATGACCCTGGTGATGTCGAGGGCCGGAGAAGACCGTAAGAAAGACGGAAAGTTGAGAGTACCCGCTGACGGGTCGCAGTGGAGAAAAATCGAAAGAAAGTACGGGAAGGAGTTTGCAGATGACGCAAGGAGCGTATGGTTTGGTCTAAGCGCAGATGGCATTAATCCTTTTGGGGAGCAGAGCAGCAACCATAGCACCTGGCCTGTGACTCTATGTTTGTATAACGTTCCTCCTTGGTTGTGCATGAAGCGGAAGTTCATTATGATGCCACTGCTCATCCAAGGCCCTAAGCAACCCGGCAACGACATTGATGTGTACCTAAGGCCATTAGTTGAAGAACTCTTACAACTGTGGAATGGAACAGGTGTACGTGCGTGGGATGAGCACATGGGGAAGAATTTGACCTAAAGGCGTTGCTGTTCGTGACCATCAATGATTGGCCTGCTCTCAGTAACCTTTCAGGATAGACAAACAAGGGATACCGCGCATGCACGCACTGTTTGGACGGTACTGACAGTATATATTTGGCTAATAAGAATGTGTACCTGGGACATCGTCGATTTCTTCCGAGCAGGCATCCCGTATGAAAGAAAGGCAAGCATTTCAAAGGTGAGGCGGATCACCGGACGAAGCCTCGCCACCGTACTGGTGCTGATGTACATGATATGGTCAAGGATTTGAAGGTGGTCTTTGGAAAGGGTCCTGGTGGACAACCTGTTCCGAATGACGCTGACGGACGCGCACCCATGTGGAAGAAGAAATCTATATTTTGGGACCTGCCCTATTGGAAAGACCTCGAGGTCCGCTCCGCAATCGACGTGATGCACGTGACGAAGAATCTTTGTGTGACCCTGCTTGGCTTCTTGGGCGTGTATGGGAAGACAAAAGATACACCTGAGGCACGGGAGGACCAGCAATGTATGCACGGAAAAGACGGCATACATCAGGGTCATGCAAGCTACGCTCTTACCAAAGAAGAGAAGGAAATCTTCTTTGAATGCCTGCTCAGTATTAAGGTACCGTCTGGCTTCTCGTCGAATATAAAGGGAATAATAAACATGGCAGAGAAAAAGTTCCAGAACCTAAAGTCTCATGACTGCCACGTGATTATGACGCAACTGCTTCCGGTTGCATTGAGGGGGTTTCTACCGAAAAATGTTCGATTAGCCATTGTGAAGCTATGTGCATTTCTCAATGCAATCTCTTAGAAGGTAATCGATCCAGAAATCATACCAAGGTTACAGAATGATTTGGTGCAATGTCTTGTCAGTTTCGAGTTGGTGTTCCCACCATCCTTCTTCAACATCATGACGCACGTCCTAGTTCACCTATGCGAAGAGATTAACGTTTTGGGTCCTGTATTTCTACACAATATGTTCCCCTTTGCGAGGTTCATGGGAGTCTTAAAGAAATATGTTCATAACCGTGCTAGGCCAGAAGGAAGCATCTCCAAGGGCCGTCAAAATGAGGAGGTCATTGAGTTTTGTATTGACTTTATTCCTGACCTTAAGCCGATTGGTCTTCCCGAATCGCGGCATAAGGGCAGACTGGATGGAAAAGGCACGCTAGGAGGGGAACAAATAATATGTATGGACGGACATTCTCTCACTGAAGCACACTACACAGTTCTACAGAATTCCGCCTTGGTGGCTCCGTATATGGATGAACACAAGAATTTGCTACGCTCCAAACACCTGGAGCGGTTTGATGACTGGATTACACGTGAACAAACCAGGAGTTTCGCCAGCTGGTTGCAAGCACGTACCATGCATGACACCTCTATTGAAGATGACCTGTACTTGCTGTCCCAGTTACCATCTTCGAATATAATGACTTTCAAACGGTATGAGATAAATGGTAATACATTTTACACGATCTCCCAAGATAAGAAGAGCACCAACCAAGACAGTGGTGTCCGCTTTGATGCAGAAACCAAAACGGGAAAGGAAACATATTATGGTTATATACAGGACATATGGGAACTTGACTATCGACGTGGTTTGAAGGTCCCTTTGTTTCGGTGCAAATGGCTCAATATGACACGAGGCGGGGTAACGGAAGACCCGCAGTACGGAATGACAACAGTGGATCTCAACAATCTTGCGTGTGCAGACGAACCATTCGTCCTAGCCAATGATGTGGCACAGGTTTTCTATGTGAAGGACATGTCTACCAAGCCAAGAAAAATAAAAGCTAAGGAAGCGAATGCATCGTACGATGAGTCAAAGCGGCACATAGTTCTTTCTGGGAAGAGAAACATCGTGGGAGTGGATGACAAGACAGACAAGTCAGAAGATTATGAAAAGTTTGATGAAATTGCTCCATTCACAGTGAATATTGACCCGAGCATCCCGTTAAATGATGAACATTTTCCATGGCTACGACGCAAAGGGACACACGCGAAGAAAAAGTTTCACACCCAAAGATCTGGGATGTGATCGGCTTAACTATCATCACTTTCTTCTGTGTTTCACACCCAGGAGGGAATCTCTGTAATAGTTAGGGTAGCTAGTTATGTGTTTTGGCATTTGAAACGCGAAGAAATTTTATGTGCAAGCCAATTCTTTCATGCATTTATTGATTTTTTTCAGCTAAATGACCCTGAAATTGAAAAGCATTTCAAATGAACTCAGAAAAGGATGAAAGTTGGCATGGTATCATAATTTTACCCACATAGCATGTGCAAAAAAGTAGAGAGGGTTACCGCAAAAACTGGATGCACTTCGTGTACAAAATGGACAATCTATTTCGAAGTATCAGGGTTTCGGACGAAAACTCATCCGTTACAAAGGCATTTCATTTTTAAATAACTTAAGCATTACCAAATTGAATATAATGATAAAACACACTAATATTAAACATAAGAAAAAAGAATCACTGGAAAAAGTATTTTTAAAGTTAAGTTATTCACATACTAGTGATTCACACAAATTTCAAATAATTCAAAATTTAAACTATTCAAATTTAAAAACTACCGGCACTAACTGAAAGTTTCTAAAAACTATCAAAAATATTCACAAAGAAACTCTAAATACAGAAAAAACAACTAAAAATAAATAAAACAAAATAAATAAAGTAGAAAAGAAAAACTAAATGAAAAAAGCCCACCTACCGGGCCACAGCGGCCTGCATACGAGTAGAAACCCAACCTGTTGTTGGGCCAGGATGTAGGCCCACAAGCCCAATAGGCCCCACAGGGCAGAGTAGCAGAGGTAGGCCCAGAAGGCCTGCTTTAGAGAGGAGCTCGAGACAGCAATGGCGGCGGGGCTTATAAGCAGGTGTGAGCGCCCTTCGGCTAGCGAGGTGGCACCAACCGGTACTAAAGGGGGGGCCTTTAGTACCGGTTGGTTCCACGAGCCGGTACTAAAGGGGGGTGCTTCCCGCCGCTTAGCCTGGCCAAAACAGGCCTTTAGTACCGGTTGGTGGCTCCAACCGGTACTAGAGGTGTCCCCTATATAAGAAACACTTCGAAAATTTTCAGTTTCTCATCTCCCACTTCTCTCTTCCGCCGCCCCGTCCCGCATCGTCGCTGCCCCTGTCGCGCCGTCCCCGTCCACTCCGCGACGCCCCCGTCCTCGCCGCGTCGTCCCCGTCGACTCTGCGGCGCCCCTGTCGCCGGCCTGTCGCCGCACCGGCCCGTCGCCGTCCCTGTCGCCGCACCGGCCCGTCGCCGTCCCCTCGCTTCGCCGTCGCCGTCGCCTTTGTATCGACCTCGCCTCGCCGTCGCCGTCGCCTCGACCTTGCCCGCGCGCGCTGTGAGCCCCTCCCCCGGCCCCTCTCCTCCCTCCAATCGATCAAAGCCACACCGCGCGCCGGCGCCGACCGTAGCGCACCCACACGCGCGCGCGCACACACACTACATGCACACACACACTACACACACACACTACACGCGCGCGCACACACACAATTTTTCTGTTTTTAGCTTTTAGTTTTTTCTGTTTTTCTGTTTTTCATACAAAGTTTTAGATGAATTAATTAGTTAGATTAGATTAATGTCAAATAGTATATAGAAATGTTAGTTATAATATATATAATGTCAAATGTTATAGAAATGTTAGTTATATAGAAATGTTAGAAATTTTGGAAATGTTAGTTTTAGCTAGCTAGATGAATTAGATTAATTTCAAATTGTTAGACGATGATCGATGTTTTTTTAGTTTCTTATATTTTTAGTTATAAAATTTAGAATTTGCATATATGAGATCATCACAATCCATCATTTAAAAAATGTTACTTTACTTTTGCGGCATATAGTATTTGTTGTCGACGATGCCCGACCCGCATCCTCGCCGTCGACACGTCCGCGACGACGTCTAGCTGACCCATGTCTGGGACTGGGCTCCGCCGGGCTGGCACTGGGAGGTGTTGCCTGGAGGGGCGCGCCGCTTGATGAGGAACCCGGCCCCGGGTCCCGTCGTCGACCCTGATCTCATTTGGTGGCGTTCGCGTGGGCCAGTTTCGGTGCGAAGGGAGCCGGCCCCGCCGGAGGTGGTACGTCGCCGTGTCAGGGAGGAGGACAAGCACGTCCATCGCTACATGGTTGCGTTAGAGGGCGGCAGGTTCTCCAATACCTGGCAGTTTCTTCAGGGATCTCACTTCAGCTATGATCCTGTGAGGGTTCCTTCTCTTTGGGTGTCCACCGCCCGCGCCGCAGGAACCGCGAGTGTCCTAGATTCTTCTGTAGTATTCGATCTTTGTTAGCTACCTAGCCAGTGATGTATTTGATATTATATCTATTATTTGAGACGATGTATTCGAGATTATATCTATTATTCGAGACGATGTATTCAAGATTATATCTATTATTCGAGACGATGTATTCGAGATTATATCTATTATTCGAGACGATGTAATTTGAATACAAATTGTTTTATATTTCTTTTGGCATAGTTAAATAAAAGCTATGGCGGACAATACCGACAGAGAGAGAGAACAGACCATGTTCGATATCATACGCGGGCCAGATGATGATCAGAATGAAGAAGATTTTGACGGCTCCGAATTTCTAAACAACACCGGAGAGGGTGATATGATATCCGATCGCGACGACCGAGAAGATGAAGTCATGAACTACGACGAAGAACATGTTGATCCTGAAACAACAAACACCGGCGAGGTATATATATTTATGTAAGCAGGAATCTGGTGATCATCGCATGTTTTAAATGACTTGAAGATATATTAACGGGTCGATCTTTCTTCTTTCAGCCATCCGGATTGAGCAAATCTTTAGGCAAAAGGACGAAACGAGGCCCGAACAAAAAGTTGAAGGAGGGCGTAAAGTACAATATCGAGGCATTCAAACCTAATGGCGAACCATTAGCGCCTAAGAAGATTGCGGACAAGTTCGTTCGTCAGTGCGGAGTTCTTGTGAAGGACCAACTCCCGATCTCCCTTCAAGAATGGCGAAAGCCAGCAAATCCACGTCCAGATGTTACTTTTGTCGACGAGAATAAAAAAAATCTGCTTTGGGATACTCTCATGGAACATTTCACCCTACCAGATAATTTCACAGAAGCAGATGTGCGGAAAGTCAAGGACGCTGCTTTTAGGAAGATGGCGGTTGCATTCAAGAACCACAAGAGAATGACGTGGGAGAAGTACGTCTAGGGAGGAAGGAAGACTCCAGTATTCGAGGGGATACTAGAGAATCAAAGTGCTCATTGGGACGATTTCGTGAAATTCAAGGATTCAGAATTAGCTAAGGAACGGTCGAGAATAAACAAGAAGAATGCCGAAAAAAAGGATAAGTTCCATAAGCTGGGGCCAGGTGGCTACGCGGTGGCAATGCCTAAGTGGGATAAGTCTGAGAAAGAGATGGAGGATGTAGGTGTCACTCCGGTTACTAAGAGCTGGCCCCCCAGGTGCAGGACTTGGTTCTATGCGCATGGGGGGGAGTTGGACCCGAAGACAGGCAATGTTTCGACGAAGGCATGTCTGAATGGAGCCGACGATGCGCTACTTGTTGCAATAGAAGAGGCTCGATCGGGGGTGTTCCAGCCCAACAGAGAGATCGACGAGCTTACGCGTGCCTTGGGAAATCCTGAACACCCGGGAAGAACACGAGGCAAGGGCGCTCTTCGGTGGTATGAGGGGTTTTCGGACTGGAATGCCGACTACAGAACCCGTGCGAGAAAGAAGATTGCGGAGGAGAAGAAGAGGAAGATGGAGGAGGAGCAGAGGAAGAGGGACTATGAACGCCTTCAAGGCCTAGAAGCAAGTCAAGCGGAATTGGCAGCTAAATTCCAGCGGCAGCAGGAGCAGATCGACTCACTTAGCCAGCAAAGGGGGTCTCAGTATTTGCAGCAGCTAGCGGATGATCCAGCATTGGATACCACCGCCCCATCCATGCCGAGAAGCAGCATGGGTTCCACCCCGGGCGGCGCAGTAGTGTTGGATAGATACCCCGTGGATGACATCACGGAGAACACTAACTGCGAGCTACACTTCAAAATGAAGAACATATCCATGAAGGTGGCGGACGCCGTTGCTTTTTCAAATTCCCCCGAGGCAACCTTCCATTGCAACCCGATTCCAGCGGGCTATGCTCGTGCCTTGGTTGATGAGGTGGTGAACTCATATTCGGAGCTACATCTTGACATTCCTGGAGGTGACGACGAGCACACATTGGGAGAGGCCATACATCGTGTCATCCTATGGAGAAAGGATTGCATCATCTTTCGAAGGCCACCGACACCACGTCACCCGACTCCTCATCGAAGTCCGCCATCGAGTCAGCAGACTCCCGCTCCTCCAAGTCCACCAACGCGTGAGGCCACTCCTCCTCCTCCAAATCCGGCAAAGTGTCAGGCCACTCCTCCTCCAAGTCTGACACAGCGTCAGACGTCCACGCCTCCTCCAAGTCCAGCACAACCTCAGGCCACTGCAAGTCCGGCACAGCTTCAGGCCACTCCTCCTCGTCCAACTCAGCCCCGTCAGTCGTCTCCGCCGCCTCAGCAGTCGCAGAAGAGACACCCCGCAGCTATGGTGCGTAGCGGTACGAGTCGAGGTCATAGTACAGGAAGTACAGGCGGAGGCAAGCGATATAAATATGGTCCAAACCTCACTACTCCTCTTCCTGTGAGGGCTTACGACAGGACCGAGGAGCAAACCAATGCCATAGTGCAGGCAGAAGTCGATGCCCATTTTGGACCGAAACCGCCACCGCCGCCAAGGGAGAAAGTGCCTATGGAAGTAGTTGACCACTTCATTCGTATGGCTCAACCACCAGCTCCTAAGCCTGTTGACTCAGACTATGAGCGCCACATCAGGAAATTACATCGACGATGTCTATAGAAGGAGGCGAGCGAGCTCGAGCAAACAACAAGCAGCTGTCAAAAATGCAGGAAAACCGTTGCCCAGCTGGGAAAACAGGCAGCGCAATCGACCCCCCCCCGCTTGTTGTGCCGCCAACAACACGTGACAGTACGCGCGCCCAATATTATTGTAGCCAAACAGTTTACGTTCCCGAGGTGGGCAATGTGGTAATAACCCAGGAGCATATAATGCAGGCTGAAGAACTCAAGATCACTGTTGGACAACTCCTCGAGATCGAGGACATGCCTGGGATTACAGAGGAGGAAATAAAACGGAAATATGTCCGGGGCCAACCTTTGGTCGAGCCAGAAGATGTCAACAAGCTCCCAACGAGAATGTATGAATTGCATCAATGGTACATGGACATTACCAAGAGATCCAATCGAGAGTCCCTCATGGTGAATGTCAAGAAGGATGATTACTACCATGAGAGAGCTGTGGCCGTTGAGTATCCTGAACTGTTTCAGTTATACAATCAAGACGCACTCGACAAATCTATCGTCAGTTGCTATTGTCTGTAAGTGATTTCTTTCTGTAATTTAAGTCTCAAGCTAGCTGTAGTGATCCTTTTGATCAATCATTACCTGTAATTATCCTCACTATATTCTTTTCTGTGGTATTATGCAGGATGAAGATGTATGAAATGAGAAAAGGTGGACGCTATGGCATTGAGTTCATTGACCCAAACACCGTTAATGAATACACATGGAAAATGAACAAACATCAAGAAAAAGAGGTAGAGGACAGCATGCTAGAGTTCTTGAAGCGCCTCAAATACAATGAAGATATACTACTTCCTTACAACTTCCAGTGAGTCACACTTTCTTGTACTACAAATTCTTTGTTTTTGCCTACTAGCTAGCTACATGTTTTTGCTTACATATGCCCGCTTAATTAAGACATGCAAACGTGTGTGCATGCAGATTTCACTGGATCTTGTGTATCATTAAAGTTGACGCCGGAACAATTGAAATACTGGACTCGCTACTCAAAGCAAATAGTGACTATAACATCTTGTTTGGGATAGTCAACAGGTAATTTTAATCATTATTAACTATATATCTCGGCCTATTTAGTTCGTCATTAATTTCATGATATGAACTATTTAATAACCCCTTTATTCATTTTCTTTGTCGGCGGGCAGGGCTTGGGCAAGGTTCATCAGCGTCATGGAAGGCGAATGGAAACCAAAGCTGAAATGGTTTCGATCCAAGGTAAGTAATTAAGTAGTACTAGCTAGCTAGCTAGCTGCCATCTCTTTAATTATCATGCTTGATTAATTATTATCTGATCAAATTATTTTCCATTCTCGTAATAAAGGCCCTGAAGCAGGCGCAGGGGACTGATCTATGTGCATTCTGCGTTTGCGAGAACATTCGCATGATGGCGTCCGAAAGGAGCAGATCTCAAAGACAGGAATGTGTACGCTTGTCAGAACACTATTCACAATTTTTACACCATTGTCGATATCTAGTCACACAACTAATACACATGCATATTGATCTCCTTCTTAACAGTTCAAAGAGGTGCGGGACAAGCACCTACCAACGGAGCGCGTAGAAGCACTTCAAGAGGAAATAGCGGGATTTTTGCTCGACCAGGTCATAAATCCGAAGGGAGAATACTATTACCCGCTACCGCCCCCATGAACCACTTCCAATTGTCATCGTGCTCCGAAGGCACCAATTAGGCAAATGCCACTGGCTCCGAAGGCAACATGCATATGTAGGAGAAATTGTATATAGCTATACATGTGTGTATGTGTAAATTAATATGGTGGTTTGTGAGACATTGATGATATATATATATGATTGGTTCTACTAGAAATTCTCTCTCTCTATATATATATATGCATAACGTGTACAATGTGTAGTACCGTAAAATACCAGCAAACGAAAAAGAATTAAAATGGAAAACACAAAATTAAATGAAAAAGAAATCATAAAACCAAAAACCCCACAACCATTTAGTACCGGTTGGTGTTACCAACCGGTACTAAAGGGCTCCCGGCCCCCGGAGCTGGCTCGTGCCACATGGATCCCCTTTGGCACCGGTTCGTGCTGAACCGATACTAAAGGGGGGGGGCTTTAGTGCCGAAACTTTAGTGTCGGTTCCTAAGCATAGCATAAAAGATCGTGTAGTTCGTTTTGCTAGAGCTTTGCCAATGTCAAGTATCTCTTCCTTCGACCATGAGATCGTGTAACTCCCGAATACCGTAAGAGTGCCTTGGGTGTATCAAACATCACAACGTAACTGGGTGACTATAAAGGTGCATTACAGGTATATCCGAAAGTATCTGTTGGGTTGACACGGATCGAGACTGGGATTTGTCACTCCGTATGACGGAGAGGTATCTCTGGGCCCACTCGGTAATGCATCATCATAATGAGCTCAATGTGACCAAGGTGTTGGACACGGGATCATGCATTACGGTACGAGTAAAGTGACTTGCCGGTAACGAGACTGAACAAGGTATTGGGATACCGACGATCGAGTCTCGGGCAAGTAACGTACCGATTGACAAAGGGAATTGCATACAGGGTTTGATCGAATCCTCGACATCGTGGTTCATCCGATGACAACATCAAGGAGCATGTGGGAGCCATCATGGGTATCCAGATCCCGCTGTTGGTTATTGACCTGAGAGCGTCTAGGTCATGTCTGCATGTCTCCCGAACCCGTAGGGTCTACACACTTAAGGTTCGGTGACGCTAGGGTTATTAGGAAGACTAGTATGTGACTACCAAATGTTGTTCGGAGTCCCGGATGGGATCCTGGACGTCACGAGGAGCTCCAGAAGGGTCCGGAGGTAAAGATTTATATATGGGAAGTTGTCAAACGGACACCGGGAAGTTTTGGGGTCATACCGGTATTGTACCGGGGGCCACCGGAAGGGTTCCGGGGGTCCACCGGGAGGGACCACCCCTTCCGGGGGGCCACATGGGCTGCGTGGGGCAGGGAGCCAGCCCCTGGTGGGCTGGCCGCACCCCCTCCCTTGGGCCCATGCGCCTAGGGTTGAGGGGGGAACCCTAGAGGGGGCGCCCCCTTGGCTTGGGGGGCAAGCCACCCTCTCCCCCTCTCCCCTTGGCCGCCGCACCCCCCCTAGATGGGTTCTAGGGGGCCGGCCCCCTTCTCCCTTCCCCCTATAAATAGAGGGGTGAGGGGAGGGCAGCCGCACCACCCTCCAAGGCGCAGCCCTCCCCTCCCCAACACCTCTCCTCCTCTGTTGTGTGCTTGGCGAAGCCCTGTCGGAGTACTGCCTCTCCACCATCACCACGCCGTCGTGCTGCCGGTGGAGCTGTCTTCCTCAACCTCTCCTTCCCCCTTGCTGGATCAAGAAGGAGGAGACGTCTCCCGTCCCGTACGTGTGTTGAACGCGGAGGTGCTGTCCGTTCAGCACTTGGTCATCGGTGATTCGAATCACGTCGAGTACGACTACATCATCACCTTGCAAGCTTCCGCACGCGATCTACAAGTGGTATGTAGATGCAAACTCTCTCCCTTGACTTGTTGCTTAGATGAACTCATAGATGGATCTTGGTGAAACCGTAGAAAAAAATTTAATTTTCTGCAACGTTCCCCAACAGTGGCATCATGACCTAGGTCTATGCGTAGTTCTCTTTGCACGAGTAGAACACAATTTAGTTGTGGGCGTGGATTTTGTCATCTTACTTGCCTCTACTAGTCTTTTCTTGCTCAACGGTATTGTGGGATGAAGCGGCCCGGACCAACCTTACACGTACGCTTACGTGAGACCGGTTCCACCGACTGACATGCACTAGTTGCATAAGGTGGCTGGCGGGTGTCTGTCTCTCCCACTTTAGTTGGAGCGGAATCGATGAACAGGGCCCTTATGAAGGGTAAATAGAAGTTGACAAAATCACGTTGTGGTGATTCGTAGGTAAGAAAACGTTCTTGCTAGAACCCAATTGCAGCCACGTAAAAGATGCAACAACAATTAGAGGACATCTAACTTGTTTTGCAGCGATTGATCATGTGATGTGATATGGCCAGAAGTTGTGATGAATGATGAATTGTGATGTATGAGATCATGTTCTTTGTAATAGGATTCACGACTTGCATGTCGATGAGTATGACAACCGGCAGGAGCCATAGGAGTTGTCTTTATTTTTGTATGACCTGCGTGTCATTGAATAACGCCATGTAAACTACTTTACTTTATTGCTAAACGTTAGTCATAGAAGTAGAAGTAGTCGTTGGCGTGACAACTTCATGAAGACACGATGATGGAGATCATGATGATGGAGATCATGATGATGGAGATCATGGTGTCAAGCCGGTGACAAGATGATCATGGAGCCCCGAAGATGAAGATCAATGGAGCTATATGATATTGGGCATATCATGTCACAACTATATAATTGCATGTGATGTTTATTATGTTTATGCATCTTGTTTACTTAGGACGACGGTAGTAAATAAGATGATCCCTTATAAAATTTCAAGAAGTGTTCTCCCCTAACTATGCACCGTTGCTACAGTTCGTCGCTTCTAAGCACCACGTGATGATCGGGTGTGATGGATTCTTACGTTCACATACAACGGGTGTAAGACAGTTTTACACAACGAAAACACTTAGGGTTAACTTGACGAGCCTAGCATGTGCAGACATGGCCTCGGAACACGGAGACCGAAAGGTCGAACACGAGTCGTATGGAAGATACGATCAACATGAGAATGTTCACCGACGATGACTAGTCCGTCTCACGTGATGATCGGACACGGCCTAGTCGACTCGGATCGTGTAACACTTAGATGACTAAAGGGATGTCTAATCTGAGTGGGAGTTCATAATTTGATTAGAACTTTATTATGATGAACTTAGTCGAAAACCTTTGCAAATATGTCTTGGAGATCAATGGCCAACGCTAATGTCAACATGAACTTCAACGCGTTCCTAGAGAAAACCAAGCTGAAAGATGATGGCAGCAACTATACGGACTGGGTCCGGAACCTGAGGATCATCCTCATAGCTGCCAGGAAACAATATGTCCTAGAAGGACCGCTAGGTGACGCTCCCGTCCCAGAGAACCAAGACATTATGAATGCTTGGCAGTCTCGTGCTGATGATTACTCCCTCGTTCAGTGCGGCATGCTTTACAGCTTAGAACCGGGGCTCCAAAAGCGTTTTGAGCACCACGGAGCATATGAGATGTTCGAAGAGCTGAAACTAGTTTTTCAAGCTCATGCCCGGGTCGAGAGATATGATGTCTCCGACAAGTTCTACAGTTGTAAGATGGAGGAAAACAGTTCTGTCAGTGAGCACATCCTGAAGATGTCTGGGTTGCACAACCGTATGACCTAGCTGAACATTAACCTCCCAGATGAGGCGGTCATTGACAGAATCCTCCAGTCGCTCCCACCAAGCTACAAGAGTTTTGTGATGAACTACAACATGCAGGGGATGGAAAAGACCATTCCTGAAGTGTTCTCGATGCTGAAGTCAGCAGAGGCTGAAATCAAGAAAGAACATCAAGTGTTGATGGTCAGTAAGACCACTAAGTTCAAGAAGGGCAAGGGTAAGAAGAACTTCAAGAAGGACGGCAAGGAGGTTGCCGCGCCTGGTAAGCCAGTTACCGGGAAGAAGTCAAAGAATGGACCTATGCCTGAGACTGAGTGCTTTTATTGCAAGGGGAAGGGTCACTGGAAGCGGAACTGCCCCAAATACTTAGCGGATAAGAAGGCCGGCAACACCAAAGGTATATTTGATATTCATGTGATTGATGTGTACCTTACCAGTACTCGTAGTAACTCCTGGGTATTTGATACCGGTGCCGTTGCTCATATTTGTAACTCACAGCAGGAGCTGCGGAATAAACGGAGACTGGCGAAGGACGAGGTGACGATGCGCGTCGGGAATGGTTCCAGAGTCGATGTGATCGCCGTCGGCACGCTGCCTCTACATTTACCTACGGGATTAGTTTTGAACCTTAATAATTGTTATTTAGTGCCAAGTTTGAGCATGAACATTGTATCTGGATCTCGTTTAATACGAGATGGCTACTCATTTAAGTCTGAGAATAATGGTTGTTCGATTTATATGAGAGATATGTTTTATGGTCATGCTCCGATGGTCAATGGTTTATTCTTAATGAATCTCGAGCGTAATATTACACATGTTCATAGTGTAGATGCCAAAAGATTTAAAGTTGATAACGATAGTCCCACATACTTGTGGCACTGCCGCCTTGGTCACATTGGTGTCAAGCGCATGAAGAAGCTCCATGCCGATGGACTTTTAGAGTCTCTTGATTATGAATCGTTTGACACGTGCGAACCATGCCTCTTGGGCAAAATGACCAAGACTCCGTTCTCCGGAACAATGGAGCGAGCAACCAACTTGTTGGAAATCATACATACCGATGTGTGCGGTCCAATGAGCGTTGAGGCTCGCGGAGGATATCGTTATGTTCTCACTCTCACTGATGACTTGAGTAGATATGGGTATGTCTACTTAACGAAACACAAGTCTGAGACCTTTGAAAAGTTCAAGGAATTTCAGAATGAGGTAGAGAATCAACGTGACCGAAAGATAAAATTCTTACGATCAGATCGTGGAGGAGAATACTTAAGTCACGAATTTGGTACACACTTAAGGAAATGTGGAATCGTTTCACAACTCACGCCGCCTGGAACACCTCAGTGAAACGGTGTGTCCGAACGTCGTAATCGCACTCTATTGGATATGGTGCGGTCTATGATGTCTCTTACCGATTTACCGCTATCATTTTGGGGATACGCTCTAGAGACAACTACATTCACTTTAAATAGGGCACCGTCTAAATCCGTTGAGACGACACCGTATGAATTATGGTTTGGAAAGAAACCTAAGCTGTCGTTTCTAAAAGTTTGGGGATGCGATGCTTATGTCAAGAAACTTCAACCTGAAAAGCTCGAACCCAAGTCGGAAAAATGCGTATTCATAGGATACCCTAAGGAAACTGTCGGGTATACCTTCTACTTAAGATCCGAAGGCAAGATCTTTGTTGCCAAGAACGGATGCTTTCTGGAAAAAGAGTTTCTCTCGAAAGAAGTAAGTGGGAGGAAAGTAGAACTCAATGAAGTACTACCTCTTGAGCGGGAAAGTGGCGCAGCGCAGGAAACCGTTCCTGTGATGCCCACACCAACTGAAGAGGAAAACAATGATGATGATCAAGGTACTTCGGATCAAGTTACTACTGAACTTCGTAGGTCCACAAGGACACGTTCCGCACCAGAGTGGTACGGCAACCCTGTCCTGGAAATCATGTTGTTAGACAACAATGAACCTTCGAACTATGAGGAAGCGATGGCGGGCCCGGATTCCAACAAATGGCTTGAAGCCATGAAATCCGAGATAGAATCCATGTATGAAAACAAAGTATGGACTTTGACAGACTTGCCCGATGATCGGCGAGCGATAGAAAACAAATGGATTTTTAAGAAGAAGACGGACGCGGATGGTAATGTTACAATCTATAAGGCTCGACTTGTCGCTAAGGGTTATCGACAAGTTCAAGGGATTGACTACGACGAGACTTTCTCTCCCGTAGCGAAGCTAAAGTCCGTCCGAATCATGTTAGCAATTGCCACATACTATGATTATGAGATATGGCAGATGGACGTCAAAATAGCATTCCTTAACGGGCATCTTAAGGAAGAACTGTATATGATGCAGCCAGAAGGTTTTGTCGATCCTCGGAACGTTAACAAAGTATGCAAGCTCCAGCGATCCATTTATGGACTGGTGCAAGCATCTCGGAGTTGGAACATTCGCTTTGATGAGATGATCAAAGCGTTTGGGTTTATGCAGACTTATGGAGAAGCCTGCGTTTACAAGAAAGTGAGTGGGAGCTCTGTAGCATTTCTCATATTATATGTAGATGACATACTCTTGATGGGAAATAATATAGAATTTCTGGACAGCATTAAGGCCTACTTGAATAAGTGTTTTTCAATGAAGGACCTTGGAGAAGCTGCTTATATATTAGGCATCAAGATCTATAGAGATAGATCGAGACGCCTCATAGGTCTTTCACAAAGCACATACCTTGATAAGATTTTGAAGAGGTTCAAAATGGATCAGTCCAAGAAGGGATTCTTACCTATGTTACAAGGTGTGAGACTGAGCTCGGCTCAGTCACCGACCATGGCAAAAGATAAAGAAGAGATGAGTGTCATCCCCTATGCTTCAGCCATAGGATCTATTATGTATGCCATGCTGTGTACCAGACCCGATGTAAACCTTGCCGTAAGTTTGGTAGCAAGATACCAAAGTAATCCCGGCAAGGAACACTGGACAGCGGTCAAGAATATCCTGAAGTACCTGAAAAGGATGAAGGACATGTTTCTCGTTTATGGAGGAGACGAAGAGCTCGTCGTAAAGGGTTACGTCGACGCTAGCTTCGACTCAGATCTGGATGACTCTAAGTCACAAACCGGATACGTGTATATGTTGAATGGTGGAGCAGTAAGCTGGTGCAGCTGCAAGGAGAGCGTCGTGGCGGGATCTATGTGTGAAGCGGAGTACATGGCAGCCTCGGAGGCAGCGCATGAAGCGATTTGGGTGAAGGAGTTCATCACCGACCTAGGAGTCATACCCAATGCGTCGGGGCCGATCAGACTCTTCTGTGACAACACTGGAGCTATTGCCCTCGCCAAGGAGCCCAGGTTTCACAAGAAGACCAGGCACATCAAGCGTCGTTTCAACTCCATCCGTGAAAATGTTCAAGATGGAGACATAGAGATTTGCAAAGTGCACACAGATCTGTATGTCGCAGATCCGCTGACTAAACCTCTCTCGCGTGCAAAACATGATCAACACCAGAACTCTATGGGTGTTCGATTCATCACAATGTAACTAGATTGGTGACTCTAGTGCAAGTGGGAGACTGTTGGAAATATGCCCTAGAGGCAATAATAAAAGTATTATTATATTTCAGTGTTCATGATAAATGTCTTTTATTCATGCTATAACTGTATTATCCGGAAATCGTAATACACGTGTGAATACTTAGATCACAATATGTCCCTGGTGAGCCTCTAGTTGACTAGCTCGTTGTGATCAACAGATAGTCATGGTTTCCTGACTATGGACATTGGATGTCGTTGATAATGGGATCACATCATTAGGAGAATGATGTGATGGACAAGACCCAATCCTAAGCATAGCATAAAAGATCGTGTAGTTCGTTTTGCTAGAGCTTTGCCAATGTCAAGTATCTCTTCCTTCGACCATGAGATCATGTAACTCCCAGATACCGTAAGAGTGCCTTGGGTGTATCAAACGTCACAACGTAACTGGGTGACTATAAAGGTGCATTACAGGTATCTCCGAAAGTATCTGTTGGGTTGACACGGATCGAGACTGGGATTTGTCACTCCGTATGACGGAGAGGTATCTCTGGGCCAACTCGATAATGCATCATCATAATGAGCTCAATGTGACCAAGGTGTTGGACACGGGATCATGCATTACGGTACGAGTAAAGTGACTTGCCGGTAACGAGACTGAACAAGGTATTGGGATACCGACGATCGAGTCTCGGGCAAGTAACATACCGATTGACAAAGGGAATTGCATACAGGGTTTGATCGAATCCTCGACATCGTGGTTCATCCGATGACAACATCGAGGAGCATGTGGGAGCCATCATGGGTATCCAGATCCCGCTGTTGGTTATTGACCTGAGAGCGTCTAGGTCATGTCTGCATGTCTCCCGAACCCGTAGGGTCTACACACTTAAGGTTCGGTGACGCTAGGGTTATTAGGAAGACTAGTATGTGACTACCGAATGTTGTTCGGAGTCCCGGATGGGATCCTGGACGTCATGAGGAGCTCCGGAAGGGTCAGGAGGTAAAGATTTATATATGGGAAGTTGTCAAACGGACACCGGGAAGTTTCGGGGTCATACCGGTATTGTACCGGGGGCCACCGGAAGGGTTCCGGGGGTCCACCGGGAGGGGCCACCCCTCCCGGGGGGCCACATGGGCTGCGTGGGGCAGGGAGCCAGCCCCTGGTGGGCTGGCCGCACCCCCTCCCTTGGGCCCATGCGCCTAGGGTTGAGGGGGGAACCCTAGAGGGGGCGCCCCCTTGGCTTGGGGGGCAAGCCACCCTCTCCCCCTCTCCCCTTGGCCGCCGCACCCCCCCCTAGATGGGTTCTAGGGGGCCGGTCCCCTTCTCCCTTCCCCCTATTAATAGAGGGGTGAGGGGAGGGCAGCCGCACCACCCTCCAAGGCGCAGCCCTCCCCTCCCCAACACCTCTCCTCCTCCGTTGTGTGCTTGGCGAAGCCCTGTCGGAGTACTACCTCTCCACCATCACCACGCCGTCGTGCTGCCGGTGGAGCTGTCTTCCTCAACCTCTCCTTCCCCCTTGCTGGATCAAGAAGGAGGAGACGTCTCCCGTCCCGTACGTGTGTTGAACGCGGAGGTGCTGTCCGTTCAGCACTTGGTCATCGGTGATTCGAATCACGTCGAGTACGACTACATCATCACCTTGCAAGCTTCCGCACGCGATCTACAAGTGGTATGTAGATGCAAACTCTCTCCCTTGACTCGTTGCTTAGATGAACTCATAGATGGATCTTGGTGAAACCGTAGAATTTTTTTTAATTTTCTGCAACGTTCCCCAACAGCTATTGCCCGGTTCTGCACCAGTGCAATAACCAATAGCGGAACCTGGATGCTCATATTGGCTCCAACATATTCTACGTAGATCTTTTATCGGTCAGACCGCATAACGACATACATTATTCCCTTTGTCATCGGTATGTTACTTGCCTGAGATTCGATCGTCGGTATCTTAATACCTAGTTCAATCTCGTTACCGTCAAGTCTCTTTACTCGTTCCGTAATACATCATCTCACAACTAACTCATTAGTTGCAATGCTTGCAAGGCTTATGTGATGTGCATTACCGAGAGGGCCCAGAGATACCTCTCCGACAATCAGAGTGACAAATCCTAATCTCGAAATACGCCAACCCAACATGTACCTTTGGAGACACCTGTAGAGCTCCTTTATAATCACCCAGTTACGTTGTGACGTTTGGTAGCACACAAAGTGTTCCTCCGGCAAACGGGAGTTGCATAATCTCATAGTCATAGGAACATGTATAAGTCATGAAGAAAGCAATAGCAACATACTAAACGATCGGGTGCTAAGCTAATGGAATGGGTCATGTCAATCACATCATTCTCCTAATGATGTGATCCCGTTAGTCAAATGACAACACATGTCTATGGTTAGGAAACATAACCATCTTCGATTAACTAGCTAGTCAAGTAGAGGCATACTAGTGACGTTTAGTTTGTCTATGTATTCACACAAGTATTATGTTTCCGGTTAATACAATTCTAGCATGAATAATAAACATTTATCATGATATAAGGAAATAAATAATAACTTTATTATTGCCTCTAGGTCATATTTCCTTCACTGGAATCACTTGATTATGAATCACTTGGTACTTGCAAACCATGCCTCATGGGCAAGACGACTAAAAGTCCGTTCTCCGGAACAATGGAGCAAGCAACAGAGTTACTGAAAATCATACATATTGATGTATGTGGTCCAATGAACATTGAAGCTCGCGGTGGATATCATTATTTTCTCACCTTCACAGATGATTTGAGCAGATATGGGTATATCTACTTAATGAAACATAAGTCTGAAACATTTGAAAAGTTTAAAGAATTTCATATTGAATTTGAAAATCATCGTAACAAGAAAATCAAGTTTCCATGATCTAATCGTGGAGGTGAATATTTGAGTTATGAGTTTGGACTTCATTTGATACAATGCGGAATAGTTTCGCAACTCGCGCCACCTGGAACACCACAACGTAATGGTGTGTATGAACGTTGTAACCGCACTTTATTAAATTTGGTGCGATTTGTTGTGTCTCTCACTAATTTACCTCTATCATTTTGAGGTTATGCTTTAGAGACGGCTGCATTCACGTTAAATAGGGCACCATCTAAATCCGTTGAGATGACACCTTATGAACTGTTGTTTGGCAAGAAACCCAAGTTGTCGTTTCTTAAAGTTTGGGGCTGCGATGCTTATGTAAAAAAAAGCTTCAATTGTTAAGAAATGTGTCTTCATAGGATACCCAAAGGAGACTGTTGGGTACACCTTCTATCACAGATCCAAAGGCAAGATATTCGTTGCTAAGAATGGATCCTTTCTAGAGAAGGAGTTTCTCTCGAAAGAAGTGAAAGGGAGGAAAGTAGAACTTGATGAGGTAATTGTACCTTCTCCCTTATTGTAAAGTAGTTCATCACTGAAATCAGTCCCAATGATTCCTACACTAGTAAGTGAGGAAGCTAATGATGATGATCATGAAACTTCTGATCAAGTTACTATCAAACCTCATAGGTCAACCAGAATAAGATCCGCACCAGAGTGGTACGGTAATCCTGTTCTGGAAGTCATGTTACTTGACCATGACAAACCTATGAACTATGAGGAAGCGATGATTAGCCCAGACTCCGCAAATTGGCTTGAGGCCATGAAATCTGAGATGGGATCCATGTATGAGAACAAAGTATGGACTTTGGTTGACTTGCCCGATGATCGGAAGGCCATAGAGAATAAATGGATCTTCAAGAAGAAGACTGATGTTGATGGTAATGTTACTGTCTACAAAGCTGGACTTGTTGCGAAAGGTTTTCGACAAGTTCAAGGAGTTGACTACGATGAGACCTTCTCACCCGTAGCGATGCTTAAGTCCGTCCAAATCATGTTAGCAATTGCCGCATTTTATGATTATGAAATTTGGCAAATGGATGTCAAAATTGCATTCCTTAATGGATATCTTGAAGAAGAGTTGTATATGATGCAACCAGAGGGTTTTGCCTATCCAAAAGGTGCTAACAAAGTGTGCAAGCTCCAGCGATCCATTTATGGACTGGTGCAAGCCTCTCGGAGTTGGAATATACGCTTTCATAGTGTGATCAAAGCATATGGTTTTATACAAACTTTTGGAGAAGCCTCTATTTACAAGAAAGTGAGTGGGAGCTCTGTAGCATTTCTGATATTATATGTAGATGACATATTGTTGATCGGAAATGATACTGAATTTCTGAATAGCATAAAAGGATACTTGAATAAGAATTTTTCAATGAAAGACCTCGGTGAAGCTGCTTATATATTGGGCATCAAGATCTATAGAGATAGATCAAGACGCTTAATTGGACTTTCACAAAGCACATACCTTGATAAAGTTTTGAAGAAGTTCAAAATGGATCAGGCAAAGAAAGGGTTCTTGCCTGTATGTCAAGGTGTGAAGTTGAGTCAGACTCAATGCTCGACCACTATAGAAGATAGAGAGAAAATGAAAGGTGTTCCCTATGCTTCAGCCATAGGCTCTATCATGTATGCAATGTTGTGTACCAGACCTGATGTGTGCCTTGCTATCAGTTTAGCAGGGAGGTACCAAAGTAATCCAGGAATGGATCACTGGACAGTGGTCAAGAATATCCTGAAATACCTGAAAAGGACTAAGGATATGTTTCTCGTATATGGAGGTGACAAAGAGCTCGTCGTAAACGGTTACGTTGATGCAAGCTTTGACCCGGATGACTCTAAGTCACAAACCAGATATGTATTTTTATTAAATGGTGGAGCTGTCAGTTGGTGTAGTTCCATGCAGAGCGTCGTGGCGGGATCTACGTGTGAAGCGGAATACATAGCTGCTTAGGTGTCATACCTAGTGCATCGGGTCCAATGAAAATCTTTTGTGACAATATTGGTGCAATTGCCTTGGCAAAGGAATCCAGATTTCACAAGAGAACCAAGCACATCAAGAGACACTTCAATTCCATCCGTGATCAAGTCAAGAAGGGAGACATAGAGATTTGTAAGATACATACGGATCTGAATGTTGCAGACCCGTTAACTAAGCCTCTCTGACGAGCAAAACATGATCAACACCAAGACTCCATGGGTGTAAGAATCATTACAATGTAATCTAGATTATTGACTCTAGTGCACGTGGGAGACAGAAGGAAATATGCCCTAGACGCAATAATAAAGTTGTTATTTATATTTCCTTATATCATGATAAATGTTTATTATTCATGCTAGAATTGTATTAACCGGAAACTTAGTACATGTGTGAATACATAGACAAACAGAGTGTCACTAGTTTGCCTCTACTTGACTAGCTCGTTGAATCAATGATGGTTATGTTTCCTAACCATAGACATGAGTTGTCATTTGATTAACAGGATCACATCATTAGAGAATGATGTGATTGACTTGACCCATCCGTTAGCTTAGCACGATGATCGTTTAGTTTGTTGCTATTGCTTTCTCCATAACTTATACACGTTCCTATGACTATGAGATCATGCAACTCCCGAGTACCGGAGGAACACTTTGTGTGCTACCAAACGTCACAACGTAACTGGGTGATTATAAAGGTGCTCTACAGGTGTCTCCGATGATGTTTGTTGAGTTGGCATAGTTCGATATTAGGATTTGTCACTCGGATTGTCGGAGAGGTATCTCTGGGACCTCTCGTTAATGCACATCACTATAAGCCTTGGAAGCAATGTGACTAATGAGTTAGTTGCCGGATGATGCATTATGGAACGAGTAAAGAGACTTTCCGGTAACGAGATTGAACTAGGTATTGAGATGTCGACGATCGAATCTCGGACAAGTAACATACTGATGACAAAGGGAACAACGTATGTTCTTATGCGGTTTGACCGATACAGATCTTTGTAGAATATGTGGGGGCCAATATGAACATCCAGGTTCCGCTATTGGTTATTGACCGGTGACGTGTCGTGTCTCGGTCGTGTCTACATAGTTCTCAGACCCGTAGGGTCTTCACACTTAATGTTCGATGACGATCGGTATTATGAGTTTATGTGTTTTGATGTACCGAAGGTAGTTCAGAGTCCCGGATATGATCACAGACATGATGAGTAGTCTCGAAATGGTCGAGACATAAAGATTGATATATTGGATGACTATATTTGGACGTCAAAATGGTTTCGGGTGAGTTTGGGCATATACTGGAGCACCAGGAGGTTACCGGAACCCCCCCGGGAGGTGTATGGGCCTTATTGTGCCATAGTGGGAGAGAAGAGAGGGAGTCCTAGGAGGGGGCGCGCCCCCCTCAAGCCATATCCGAATAGGGTGGGGGCCTCCCCCCCTTTCCTTCCCCCTATCTCCCCCTTCCTTCCATTCCTAATCCAACTAGGGAAGGGGGAATCCTACTCCCAGTGGGAGTAGGACTCCCCATGGGGCGCGTCATAGGAGGGCCGGCCCTCCCCCTCCTCCACTCCTAAATATACGGGGGAGGGGGCACCCCATAGACACACAAGTTGATCATTGATCTCTTAGCCGTGTGCGGTGCCCCCCTCCACCATAATCCACCTCGCTCATATCGTAGCGGTGCTTAGGCGAAGCCCTATTCCGGTAGCATCATCATCACCGTCATCATGCCGTCGTGCTGACGAAGCTCTCCCTCGACACTCTGCTCGATCATGAGTTCGTGGGACATCACTGAGCTGAACATGTGTAGATCGCGGAGGTACCGTACCTTCGGTGCTAGGATCGGTTGATCGTGAAGACGTACGACTACATCAACCGCGTTGTCATAACGCTTCCGCTTACGGTCTACGAGGGTACGTGGACAACACTCTTCCCTCTCGTTGATATGCATCACCATGATCTTGCGTGTGTGTAGGAAATTTTTTGAAATTACTGCGTTCCCCAACACAAGTCCTCTTTACTCCCATACACCATAAGCCACCTACTCTAGTTTAAGTTTTTGTCCCTCTCGCAACCTAACGTAAGCGAACCATGAACATATTGCAACACCCTACAGCAGGGGGCCCTCATGTTTGCGCAGGAACAGAGGGCATGGTAGGACAGCACCATAAATAAAATATACAATCATACCAACCAAGATCACGATTAACCCACAGGACAAAACGGATCTACTCAAACATCATAGGATAACCATAGATCATTGGGAAATTATGTATGGAGTTGAGCACCATGTTCAAGAAGAGATTACAGCGGGGGGAAGAAGTGTTACATCGCTGCATAGAGGGGGAGAGATTTCGTGTTGACGGTAGCAAGATTGTTGATGTAGATCGTCGTCCTGATCATTGCCCTGTGGCATTCCGGCGCCACCGGAAGAGAGGGGGAGAGATCCCCCCTCCTTCTTCTTCTTCTTCTTCCTTGGCATCCTCCCTAGCTGGGAGAAGGATTTCCCCTCTAGTCCTTGGCTTCCATGGCATGGGAGGGGCGAGAGCCCCTCCGAGATTCGATCCCCCTCTCTATTCTCTTCTGTTTCGCGTTCCCCAGATCTGGCCGAAGACCGTTTCGTATATTCCCGGAGATTCGTAACTCCAATTGCGCTGAGATTTTAACATGATTTTTTCCAGATATATGCTTCCTTGCGCCCGAAGTAGAGGTCCAACCGACGTACGAGGTGGGCACAACTCACCACCGCACGCAAGGGGCCTCTGGAGCACCCTGGTGTTTTGTGCCCTATGTGGGCCTCTATTTGCGGTGATTCCAGCTCCCAAAAATCACACATATTCGAAAATAATTCTCTGTGAAATTTTATTGCATTTGGACTTCGTTTGAAATGGATACTCTGCGATACAAAAAACATGCAGAAAATAGGAACTGGCACTTGGCACTGAATCAATAGGTTAGTCCAATAAATCATAAAAAAAGTTTACCAAAAGTATGTAAAACTTGTATAATATTGGCATGAAACAATCAAAAATTATAGATACGATGGAGACATGTCAACCTCCACCTCTGAAGGAAACAATAGATCCGGTGAAAGCGAAGCACACTCTGAGTGCCCTGAAGCGACCACCACCGCCGCCGTCAGATTCCAACTATGTCTGTTGTATTAAAAAGACATATGATGAAGCGTGGCGATCAGGAAGTACTTCCAGTGATGCAAGATTAGCACAATGAAGAAGTGGGAAAGCAATTCGCTAGCTCGGTGAACAGGTGAAGCAATCGTGCGCCCTGCTCAAGGTGTCTAGCGATATTGTCGCTAATCATCCAGGGCTATTGCCTGATACCAATCTTGGTGATTACCTGGGCGGTGATGTATAGTTTGGAATGTTAGAGGTGGTATAGATCTTTAGATATGAGTTCGGGAAGCCTCTCGTCAAACCTGATCATCCTCCTCTAACAACGATGATGCGAAGATTGCATGAATGGTACATGGATACCTATAGGAAGTCTGGGAAGGATAGTTTGATGGTGAGAATTAAATAGGAGCACGGCTTCATTGGAGTTGACCTGATGCATGTTGAATTTGTGGATTTATTTCAGTTATTCAATCAAGAGGCCCTTGACAAACAACTCATGACTTGATACTGTCTGTAAGTATTACTTCTGTATTCAAGTCTCTATAGCTTAGCTCTTTCATTGCATCACTGGTGCGCGTCGGTCCTAAACAAACGGTTTTTTATCCCTTTCCGCGGCGGCATTTGGAGCCGTCGCCAAGTGAGTGTGGGCGATAGGGGGGGTCCTTCCCACATGACCCAGAAACCGTTGGGGATATGCCCTCCTGGCACACACACTCGGCAAAATGAGGTCGTGTGCGACCGGTGAGCACTAAAATATAGAAATACGTACAGTAGTGTTCAAAAAATACAATTATATAGGCAAAATCATTTCTGGTCGTAAGTACATCCCACACAGTCAGTCACCACTAAACGTTTCCGTTCGTATATACATCCCACACAGTCACTACAAGGAAAACGTTTGCGCAAGGTGGCGTAACGCAAACAGTTTTGAAGAGAATGTCGTGTATGATTGTTCATTGATACAACACGGTTTATTACTTGAAACTGTGTGCGTTGCCTTAGGCCATCGCCCACAGTGTTTTCTCATTAACCATTTGCAATAAGAAAACCCAATTAGCAAGCTAATTGGACTATTATTAATAATCCATTTACTAATCTAATTGACATTCATATTAAGCACATAATATATTCCATTTCCATATTAAGGAAGCTGGATTTCATAATTGAAATGCATCAGAGTACAACATGATATAGCTTTAGCACTTAGCTACCCCATTACACAACTGCACCAGCAGCAAGTTTCACATGCAACATCTAGAACCTCTCAAATTAGCATCATAGACGATACATAGAGAGATGCATCTCATCTGGAAAACTGCTGAAGCGAAAGGCAAATATTGAGCCTTCATTCATGTTTAAGGTCTTTGCAACTTTAGGCCAGTGCCTGTGGATGATTGACCGTCCATCCTTCGACCTCTTCAGGAACACTTCAATATTGAACCGTGGGTGTTGTGTGAAAACTTTCATCGCAACCTGACCACAGAGGTGGTTTGAGAGGCAATCAACAGTGAACAATGAAAACAAGGATGTTCATAAATATCTTCTCTATCTTGGAAATGGGGCAAAGGAATAAAAAATGCAGGGTATAATAGTTAGTACCATCTTGTAAACCTCAGTGCTTCCCATTGTTTCCTTGCAACACATATAAGGTAGTTAGTCATTAGGTTAAGTAAGGGTTCGCATGCTATCAGTAAAATATGTTGATGAAAAATAAGCACATTGCAGATTCATCAGATTAATTTAAGCCACATGTAAAACCCATTTATGCAAACCAAGCATGATTAAGAACTAAGAAATATAGCACTTGTATATGTTTCTCATGTATTAAGTGCAACCAAATTCGATTTATTCCTCACATGGTATACAATAAGAGAATGCAGCCACCGCAATTGAACATCGCATTGCAGAATTGAACCAAGCAGTTAACTAAACACCACAACAAATGAACCAAATGTTAACTGAGCACCACATTGCACAATATAACATACTCCTAATAGAAGATCAAACATTTAACCAAGCCAAGCATGCTTAACAACTTGGAAATATAGCAATTGTATTTGTTTCTCATGTATTTAGTACAGCCAAATTCGATTTGTTCCTCACATGGTATACAATAAGAGAATGCAGCCACAACAATTGAACATCGCATTGCAGAATTGAACCAAGCAGTTAACTAAACACCACAACAAATGAACCAAACGTTAACTGACCACCACATTGCACAATATAATATACTCCTAATAGAAGATCAGATAGTTAACCAAACCAAGCATGCTTAACAACATGGAAATATAGCAATTGTATTTGTTTCTCATGTTTTCAGTACAGCCAAATTCGATTTATTCCTCGCATGGTATGCAATAAGAGAATGCAGCCACAACAATTGAACATCGCATTGCAGAATTGAACCAAGCAGTTAACTAAACACCACAACAAGTGAACCAAGCAATTAACAAAACACCAATTGAACAATATAACATACTCCTAATAGAAGATTAGACAGTTAACCAAACCAAGCATACTTAACAGCTTGGAAATATTGCACCCTGATGAATTGAACATCACATTTGCAGAATTGAACCAAGCAGATAATTGAACACCACATTGCAAGACATATAGAACATATACACTATAGCAGAAGATTGCATGGTGAAAGTAGATAGCACAATTCACTAGAATTTGTTAAGGAAATGCAGTAGCTAGCAAACTAAGCATGGGTCCTTATAGTGAGCTAATAAGACAAGCTACTCCTCATTGTCGGAGATATCGATGACGATTGGCTCCTTGGACATGGAAGAGGGCGAGGCCTCCGCATCGTGGGTTCCCTCGTTGTAGTGGTGAGTTGCTTGAGCCGCTCTGGGCACCAACTTGCTGGCTCTCGAGATGAGGTAAGCACATGCACGCTGAGAAAACACCTTGAAGTCCTCGTCGAAGGCACTGACGGTGGCCTCGATAAAACGCCATGAACTATCATTTAAAGCAGCCAATCGCGTCGCGGCGGCGTCACGCGAGGCGTCAACGGTGGCCTCGACAGCGAGGTGCTCCTCCAAGATCAGGGGGTCGGCACGAATGGCATCCATCGCGACCTCATCGCGCATGCGGCCGTGATTTGCTTCTACGCTACCAAATGCTCCTTGAGGTCTTGGCTATACTGCATGCACCATGGCTTAGGCCTGCGCTTATTTGGTGGAGAGCTTGGTGATTTGGGTGGAAGGTGTCACGCTCGCGCCGGCGGTCGGGGCATATGGGTTGTGGAAGGAGGAGGAGGATGGGGGTCGGGTGTGGATTACATGGCTGAGTAGGCGAGGCCGAGCAGCGTGAAGGAGGGTCGCCGGTGAGGAGGCGGCGGCGCTGCAAGCAAGGAGTGAAGGTTTCAACTTGTAAAGGAAGGCGGAAAGGGGGGAAATGTGGCTTTTGGTAGGGGGGGGAGGTAGATATTTCTGTGGAAGCCGAAAATTTGGAATCGCTTTAGCCAAAAAAATTGGCGCGCAAAGTGTCATCAGACACGGCCCCTTATTCAGACACGGTCCGAAGATATTTCGTGCTGCATCTCACACGGTTGGTTATAATAAACTGTGTGGGATCTACTTGACTCTTCGTCTTGATTTGAATTACATAATGGGGTCACAGCGGCCATGGACAATGTTTGAATTGCTAGGCCTTTTATCTGCAGTGATCATAAAAGAATTGCAATTATTCAGGGTTTGTTTGGACACTTTTATGCATTAAGTGGGTTTTTAATGTATTTATGTGCATAATTCAAATTTCAACTACATGCACATGCTCCGGTGCATATATATTGGTTGAAAAATCAAATCTTTGGTCCTTGGGTGCATGCTTTGGTCCCATGCAAGAAATGGGAATGAATGTCAAGTACCGTGCCACCGTCACTCGGCCGCAAACATTGAGATACCTGGTTTTTAAATTCTAGTAAATCCAAAACTCGTCTGAAATTCATGAAACTTGGAATGCTATCATGGAGCGGCATCAACATGCCGTGGTAAAGTTTTTTCCCATTTGGGGAAGGTTTGGGTATATGCTTCTCACAAACCAGAGCTTCTCACAACAAACATGATGGTTTCGGTAGGGAACGCCCCAACTTTGGGGGCGAAACGATATCCATTGCCTCTAATTAGTTTCAAATTTTTTTCTCGTGTCAACATAGAACAACAGGAGTGTTGTATTATTTTTGTGATTTTTTGGGGTTCGTTTGGACATTTTTATGCATTACGTGAGTTTTCAATGCATTTATGTGCATAATTGAAATTTGAACTACATGCACATGCTCCGGTGCATATAAATTGGTTGAAAATCAAATCTTTGGTCCTCAGGTGCATGCTTAGGTCCAATGCCAGAAATGGGAATGAATGTCAAGCACTGTGCCACTGTCACTCGGCCACAAACATTGAGATACCTGGTTTTTAAATTCTAGTAAATCCAAAACTCGTCTGAAATTCATGAACCTTGGCATGCTATCATGGAGCGGCATCAACATGGCGTGGTAAAGTTTTTGGCCCATTTGGGCAGGTTTGGGTATATGCTTCTCACAAACTAGAGCTTCTCACAACAAGCATGATGGTTTCGGTAGGGAACACCCCAACTTTGGGGGCGAAAGAACATCCATTGCCTCTAATTGCTTCCAAGTTTTTTCTCGTGTCAACATAGAACAACAGGAGTGTTGTGTTATATTTTGTGATTTTTCGGGGTTCGTTTGGACATTTTTATGCATTAAGTGAGTTTTCAATGCATTTATGTGCATAATTCAAATTTGAACTACATGCACATGCTTCGGTGCATACAAATTGGTTGAAAAATCAAATCTTTGGTCCTTGGGTGCATGCTTAGGTCCCATGCAAGAAATGGGAATGAATGTCAAGCACCGTGCCACCGTCACTCGGCCGCAAACATTGAGATACCTGGTTTTTAAATTCTAGTAAATCCAAAACTCGTCTGAAATTCATAAAACTTGGCATGCTATGATGGAGCGGCATCAACATGACGTGATAAAGTTTTTGTCCCATTTGGGGCAGGTTTGGGTATATGCTTCTCACAAACCAAAGCTTCTCACAATAAGCATGATGGTTTAGGTAGGGAACGCCCCAACTTTGGGGGTGAAACGATATCCATTGCCTCTAATTGCCTTCAAATTTTTTCTCGTGTCAACATAGAACAACAGGAGTGTTGTGTTATTTTTTTATTTTTCGGGGCTCGTTTGGACATTTTTATGCACTAGGTGAGTTTTCAATGCATTTATGTGCATAATTCAAATTTGAACGACATGCACATGCTCCGGTGCATATAAATTGGTTGAAAAATCAAATCTTTGGTCCTTGGGTGCATGCTTAGGTCCCATGCAAGAAATGGGAATGAATGTCAAGCACCATGCCACCGTCACTCGGCCGCAAACATTGAGATACCTGGTTTTTGAATTCTAGTAAATCCAAAACTCATCTGAAATTCATGAAACTTGGCATGCTATCATGGAGCGGCATCAACATGTTGTAGTAAAGTTTTTGTCCCATTTCGGGCAGGTTTGGGTATATGCTTCTCACAAACCAGAGCTTCTCACAACAAGCATGATGGTTTCAGATAGAAAACGCCTGAACTTTGGGGGCGAAACGATATCCATTGCCTCTAATTGCTCTCTTTTTTTTTTCTCGTGTCAACATAGAGCAACAAGAGTGTTGTGTTATTTTTTGGGGTTCGTTTGGACATTTTTATGCATTAAGTGAGTTTTCAATGCATTTAGGTGCATAATTCAAATTTGAATTACATGCACATGCTCCGGTGCATATAAATTGGTTGAAAAATCGAATGTTTGGTCCTTGGGTGCATGCTTAGGTCCCATACAAGAAATGGGAATGAATGTCAAGCACTGTGTCACCATCACTCGGCCGCAAACATTGAGATGTCTGGTTTTTAAATTCTAGTAAATCCAAAACTCATATGAAATTCATGAAACTTGGCATGCTATCATGGAGTGGCATCAACATACCATGGTAAAGTTTTTGTCCCATTTGGGGCAGGTTTGGGTATATGCTTCTCACAACAAGGATGATGGTTTCAGATAGAACACCCGTATGCAAAGTGAGAGCAGGATTTGTGCATCTCTTGAAGACAAACGGTTCTTTTGGATGACCCATGTGAATCACTAGCGGGGCGGCAAGTACTATTTGATTTGACAGTGGACGACGCAGTTCCCTTGGAGCTCCTCCGACCTCAACTCCAACTCTATATATTTGCTTTCGGGGAGAAAAAAATCAGAGAGAATAATTCATTCACTACAAGAAATATGTCAACTTGTGACCACCACTATTGGTCACTGAAAGGTCATGGTTTTTCATTTGTGACCTTTTTGTGACCAAAAACAGAAGGTCAAAAGCTGCCGGTCATAAACTGACTATAGCGACCTTTCTTCTGGAATGGTCGAAGACGTGTATGACCAAAATACATATACTGTGGCGTTTTGGTCACTAGCAACCTCCCTAGGCAACGTAGGCATCCAGCGTGGCAAGCTGATGTGGCACAAGATTCAACCCGGTCCAATTCGGTTTTCTACATGGGCCTAGCCCAACAATTCGGCCTTTTTATATTTTTTTTCTTGATTAATTTTGGTCAACTACATGGGCTAGGCCCAACATTTAAGCCATTTTATTTTTGGGCCGTAGCCTTTTTAGTCCATTGATTTTTCTAGTTTCAGCCATTATACATTGGGGTACCACTAGTAAGCCAGCCCCACATGTCATGCTTATCTCAAAATATGTCCCACATGTCAGAAATTTCAAAATTTGTCAAACAACCATTATAACTTGGACCCTCTTGTCAGGTTTCCATTTCACGGGTATTCAAATCACATACACAATCATTGTTTTGAACAGACTAGAGAGCAAATGAAATTCGTCCAAAACAAGACTACATTAGTCTATTACAATTCAGTGTACTACAACCCAGATATGCGTATAATTACAACACTTAATATGCTCCTCTTTGTTGATATGATTCACAGCTTCGGCCTTGGATTCACACTTCACCTGTGCAAAGTATAAGAATGAAAATATAAGAATAAGAATGTGTTCATGGAGTGATCCAATAACTTATAAGCAAGAATTGACATCAAATGCCATGTAGATAAATAGTATGACTAACACTAACCAGCATGTGTTCATGGAGTGACAAATGTTCTCACTAGCTAGGATTTTTTTTGGTATATAGTATACTGACATGTGCAACTCTAACTAAATTGATCATAGAAATGAAAAGAACTGTAAGCATGTTTTTTTGGGTATATAGTATACTGACATGTTCATTCAGAATCCAGGCAACAACAGATACACACCAGCAGATACACATTCAGAATCCAGTCAAATTTTAAGCAACAGCAGAACAGATTTAACAGACCAGACCATAATCAGCATGCATCAGGATTTATGGTTCTAGCAAAAAAGTGGCTGACTAACAAACTAGATATGCTTCTGCAGACTAACAAAATGGCAGCAAACATACTAATCAGATTGATTCGTTCAATTAGGGCTTGTTATAGATTATGCCCATCTAATTTATTCCCATCTAATTTATACAAAATGGCAACAAACATACTAATCAGATTTATACTAACAAACTAGATATATTCCCATCTAATTTATTCCAATGGATTATGCCATGTTAGTACTGAACCTACAGCATTCTAATTACCTGCAACAAATCAGTAGCATACATGACATCAAAGGGATGCAAACTAGATAATTTAGTAGTCTTCTACAGCACAGAACAATAGGCATTCTAACTTGCAGCAGAAAATCAGTAGCTAGATGACCACCAACAACACAAATCAGCTCAAACACTTGGTCCTCGACGTGGCGTACAATAAGTAATCAGCCATGGAACCGAGGCCAAACTCTAGCATCACAGAAAGCAGAGGGGAACAATTGGGTGGAGGGGCTCACCATGGGGGTGCTGCTGCTGCTCATCCATGGTCGGTCGTCCTACATCCATCCGGTGACAACTGCTCATTCATGGCAGGAAACCACATCACATCTCAGTCAAAGGAATGGAGGGTAAGGGAAGAAGAAGAAACTAAAGGTAAGAAGACCTGGATGGCGTCGGAGCAGTGGTGGAGGGGCGTCCTCCATGGGCGCCGCCTCTGCGTCCACCACCGGGAACATCTCGTTCAGGTCCTTGGCCCGCAGCGCCTGCACGCACCAGATTAGATCACAACGTGGCGTCAAAGCTAGAGATCGATGCAACTTTAATTCAAAACTGGATATCAAAGAACAATGTACAGAAGAACTTGCCATTTAGTTCTGCATGATCATCATGGTCTACAATAACAATACAACATGGCCTTCTGGTTCTGTAGCTAATCAGCGCCAAGAGTAGATCTCCGAGGTAATTGCAGTGCCTTGCAATGCCCCTAAATGCAACAAAGAAGGGCTTGTTATAGTATTTTTACATTCATTCAGGACATTAGCTTTTCTTTTTCTTGCAAAAGGACAGCAGTTAACAAGTATAATTACTCCCAAGAGAAGGTTTGAAAAACCCAACATGTCTAGGAAACGACTGTTCAATAAAGTGCAGTGGCTGGATAAATCTGTCATGCACATCATTTAAGCGAAAAGTGTTCCAACTAGTATGGAACCACATATTTGTTATCTGTGTATCTACACACCTTTTGGTGTCCTTGCATTTTTTCTTCGTTCGACTAAACAGGACGAGCTGAATGGTCAGAAAAGATGCAAGTGTATGTGGGCTCTTATTTTGTTTACACTCCATAAACAGAAAGAGGTTACTGGCAACTACTCCATGGCTAATTAACCCTTCCCTACAGCACTTATACATGCATGCCCATAACTATGTACTCTCAGATCGGATGTTGCCTAGCTAGCTTGTTTTAAGGATCCTTTCAACCTTGCTATTGAAGATACCATACTTGTAGCAGCAGCATCATGTATATGCATGGCTGGCTTGACTGCCGCGGGGAGTTGATCAAGGACGGTGGTCCGATTGACAGACAACTAGTCTTTGGCGGTGACCCTGATGGGCATGCCTCCATTGAGGCGCACGGTGGGGAAGTTGATGATGTGGTCCTCCTCAGCCACCCACCTGCATCCATTCCAATACAGCGTCATTGTCATTGTCATGTCAGGCAACAAACGATAATACATCATACATATGTGTGGTGGATCTCTCCATCAGCCACACGATCTTGACGCACTTGCATCTGAACATTTTATTGATAACTAGCATGCGGTGCAGTTCCCACTTGCATATAAAACTACCCCTCATGCAATAGGTTATAGGAGTGTAAAAAACAAGTGCAAATCCTGACGAGCGCAAGCTGCTTTATATATATACGCAACCAACATGCTCATATTCTACTACCTACTGGGTACTGGCCATCGTAATAAAAGGGCCATTGTTGTGGTCGTGGTACTACAAATGCAAAGAAACAAAAACAACCATGTTGCCATGCCATGCAGCGACGCCATGCCCTGGCGCGCCGGTCAAAGTGAGAGGCGCATGCGCGCGCATATAGTACTGTGAAGAATTTTGAGCATCAACTAAATTCTGAGCATCAACTAAGACTACTCCTAGAACAGGAACATGGCAGTTAAGCTTGAGGAACTAATAAAGGAAAAAAGAAAAGAGCATCATGTGCTATGATCCCGCATCTGGTCAGGCCACTGTGATCCCGCGACGGGGCCGCTTGCTATGATGGGAGTTTGGCTGCGGATCTACACTAGCAGAGCAGAGCGGAGCAGCGAAGGAAACAAGGTAACAGAGATGGGGGTGAGCAGGGGAAGGACCTTCTGTGGCGCGTCGTTGTGGTCGGGATGGACAACGCCTTCATTGTCGAGCTCGAGGTCGGACTCGACGATCTCCTATCCAGCTCGTCGGGCTCGGGGGTGGGGTCGCGCATGTCCTGGTCGTCCTCCTCCTCCTCCTCGTCGTCGTCGTCGATGTCGTCCATGGACCTCGCCTGCCGGTGCAAATCCGACCCCAAAAAAGTGGATCAGACAAGCAAGTAATTTGAAGATCGGTGCCGGGGGAGGAGAAGGGACGTTGGATCGGCACCTTGGGCGCGGGCTTGGGCTTGGCGGATGCGGCGGCGGTGGCGGGGAGGGTGGCGCCGAGCGGAGGGGGGTGGGAGGGATCGGGACGGATATGGGGAGCATCTGCCTCGATCTGGATCGAGGAGAGGGAGGCCGCGCGCTGGATCTTGCCGGAGGGGAGGGAGGAAGGAGTAGAGCATGGGGATCTTGGAGCGCGCTGGATCTTGCCGGAGGGGAGGGAGGGAGGGAGGAGAGCAAGGGGAGGGGAGGGTGGCGCCGAGGGGAGGGGGGTGGGAGGGATCGGGACGGATATGGGGAGCATCTGCCTCGATCTGGATCGAGGAGAGGGAGGCCGCGCGCTGGATCTTGCCGGAGGGGAGGGAGGAAGGAGTAGAGCATGGGGATCTTGGAGCGCGCTTGATCTTGCCGGAGGGGAGGGAGGGAGGGAGGAGAGCAAGGGGAGGGGTGGGTGGCGGCGAGGGGAGGGGGTGGGAGGGATCGGGGAGCGCTAGGGTTCGCGGAGGACGAGGGAGGAGTGCGGGCTGTGGCCTGTGGGTTGTTGGGCTAGGTGGGGTGAGAAGGTGAGGAGGGAGCGCTGTCGTTGGATCCGGGTGGATCGGACGGTGCTCGATCCATGATCCGCGTGACATGCCTCTTAACCAATCAAAATAGAGTACATGTGTGCGACGTCCATGACCATCTAAGTAGGTCATAACCGGCTGAAAATAAAGTGCAGATATCTTTGGCTAAGTGAACCGACTCTTTTGGCGCCGTCTTTCGGCGGTTCCCCTCCGCCGGTGACCTCTTGGTCATCGGCGGTGAGGAGGGTCGCCGGATCCCGCATGTGTGGATTATTTTAGCTTTAGGTGGCGATCAGGGGCGGGGGCGGCAATACTGAATAAAGAAGCTCTGGATTTTTATCCGGCAAGGCTGCCAGCTAGGACCTCAGCACAAAGAAGAGCAGGGCATCGAGGAGGTGGTCGCGAGCGAGGAGTTCATCATCGTCACCTTCCCGCTGACCGAAGACTCGTAGTCATACCCGCCGTTTTGACAACATTTTGAAAGAAATTAAAAAAACAAAAAAACTTTCGCAATGTGGGATTATATCTGACCTAGTTTACACGAAAAATAATAAACATTGACTACAGTAAATGTCTTAAAAACTGTTCTCGGAACCAAGTTATCATGTATGAAGATCAATGGCTTTTAATCCAAGTGTTCTCGGAACCGAGTTATCATATATGAAGATGCATAGTTTGTTCAAATGATCTCATATTATGCACAAGGGTGCATATTGGAATGGCAAACAATGTTGCCTAAGGAAATTTTCATTTTCTTCGGACGAAAAAATCATTTTCCATTTTCCAAGTGCCCAAAATGAGTTTTTTTGTGAAGGACCTACCAAATAATTGTTGCAAAATTGGACCAAATCCATTTTCTAAAATACTAGGCCATATTTAATGCACAATTGACCAAATGGTTGGGTGTAAAAAGTTTTGATCCATCTCTCCAGAAAAAGACAAATTTCTGCCGATTCAGCTGGAAGCGGGTCAAATTTGAACTGCGGCTGCCTCATAGTTTGCTATTTATTTTTTCCAAAAATCATTTCTAGGTATAAAAGTAGCTATTTAATCAGAGAAACACCAAAAAAATTCCAAGATTAAACCACTAGCTAGGAACGGTCATTCCCGTTGTTTTGACCGCATTTTGAAATGGGCATAAAAAATTCAAAAAAAATCAATAAATTGGGAAACCTTCGCATTGTGTCATTATATGTGGCCAAGTTCACAGGAAAAATAACAAACTTGTAATATGGCAATTGTTTAAAAAAAAGTTCTCAGAAATGAGCTATCATGTGTGAAGATTCATGGCTTTCAAGTCAAATAATCAATCTTATGGCCACATTCATGGCGTAGTTTGTTCAAATGGTTTCATAATGTGCACAAGGGTGCATATTGGAATGACAAACAATATTGCCTAAGGAAGTTTTCATTTTCTTTGCACAGAAAATTCATTTCCCATTTTTCGAGTGCCCGAAATGAGGTTTTTTTGTGAAGGACCTAACAAATAATTGTTGTAAAAATGGACCAAATCATTTTTATAAAATACTAGGCCATGTTTAATGCACAATTTACCAAATGGTTGGGTGTCAAAAGATTCGATCCACCTCTGGTGAAAAAGACAAATTTCCGCCGATTCAGCTGGAAGCGGGTCAAATTTGAATTGTAGCTGCCTTGTAGTTTGCTCTTTATTTTTTCCAAAAATCTTTTCTAGGTACATAAGTATCTATTTTATTAGAGAAACACCAAAAAAATTCCAAGATTCGACCACTAGCTAGGAACGGTCATTCCCTCCGTTTTGATCGTATTTTTAAACGGGCATAAAAAATTCAGAAAAAATCAAAAAATTGGAAAACCTTCGCATCGTGTCATTATATGTGGCCAAGTTCCCAGGAAAAATAACAAACTTGTAATACGTCAATTATTTTAAAAAAGTGTTCTCAGAAACGAGCTATCACGTGTGGAGATCAATGGCTTTCAAGCCAAATGATCAAACTTATGGCCACATTCATGGCATAGTTTGTTCAAATGATCTCATATTGTGCACAAGGGTGCATATTGGAATGGCAAACAATGTTGCCTAAGGAAGTTTCCATTTCTTTGGACAAAAAACCATTTTCCATTTTTCGAGTGCCCAAAAGGAGGATTTTTTGTGAAGGACCTCCCAAATAATTGTTGCAAAATTGCACCAAATCAATTTTATAAAATATTACGACATATTTAATGCACAATTGACCAAATGTTTGGGTGTCAAAAGTTTTGATCCACCTCTCGTGAAAAAGACAAATTCCTGCCGATTCAGTAGGAAGCGGGTCAAATTTGAACTGTAGCTACCTCGTAGTTTGCTCTTTATTTTTTCCAAAAATCATTTCTAGGTACATAAGTATCTATTTAATCAGAGAAACACCAAAAAAATTCAAGATTCAACTACTAGCTAGGAACGGTCATTCCCGCCGTTTTGACCGCATTTTGAAACGGGCATAAAAGGTTCAAAAAATCAAAAAATTGGGAAATCTTCGCATTGTGTCATTATATATGGCCAAGTTCCCAGGAAAATAATAAACTTGTAATACGGCAATTCTTTTAAAAAAGTGTTCTCAGAAATGAGCTATCATGCGTGAAGATTCATGGCTTTCAAGCCAAATGATCAATCTTATGGCCACATTCATGGCATAGTTTGTTCAAATGATCTCATATTGTGCACAAGGGTGCATCTTGGAATTCCAAACAATGTTGCCTAAGGAAGTTTTCATTTTCTTTGCACAAAAAATTCATTTTCCATTTTTCTGAGTACCCAAAATGAGTTTTTTTGTGAAGGACCTACCATATATTTGTTGCAATATTGGACCTAATCAATTTTATAAAATACTAGGCCATATATAATGCACAATTGACAAAATGGTTGGGTGTCAAAAGTTTTGATCCACCTCTGGTGAAAAAGACAAATTCCCGCTGATTCAGCAGGAAGCGGGTCAAATTTGAACTGCAGCTGCCTCATAGTTTGCTATTTATTTTGTCCAAAAATCATTTCTAGTTACATAAGTACCTATTTAATCATAAATACATGGTTTGGTGGCGATACATCGAGGTTTGGGCGGTGGCCGAGGCCCCCAACTCTAGAGCACGTAAACTCGCTTGCCCGCCGCGTGATCACCGCGTGACCGTGGCGTTGCCATGTGTTCTGGGCAGCCTAGGCATGTCTAGTGGGTTGGGCACTCCCCAGGTAGGTGATAGGAAGAAAATCACAACATAAGATTCTCACGAGGAGACCGATCGATGCTCAAACATGAATAAGTAGCCAAGTGTTTGATTAGCGGTACGGGAAATGCACATGGCCAATGGGCGTGAGTTTTGGCAGAGAATGATCATCTACTAAGGAGAATGTCTTCACAAAGGTTTAGCTCAAAAGGAGGATCCTAGGTGGTACTTGCTTTGCAAAGTACCACACTGGAAAAAATATGAATGTTGAAGCTGGGCTCAAAATAATGAATGGATTGAGCTAAAATTTAGTGGAGGATGGTTATTGGGGCATAGGAAAGCATTGTAGAAAATTGATACCATTTGGACATGCCAAAGTAGTACTTCCTTCACAATGCTCTTCTATGGACAAAAACTTGGGAAAACTAGTGAGAGAGATTGGATGAATTAAATGATCTAAAAATTGGTGTAGGTAAGTTACATAGGTATGGTGATGCGCTGGTAAATTTTCAGATCATTTGGGTAAGCCTAGCTAGTACTTACTTCACAAAGCTTCTCTCGAGGTAGAAACTTCGGAAATTTCCTGAGAAAGATTTACTAGGAAAATTGAGCTGAATATTATCATGTGGCAATGATTTGGGTATGGAAGCGTGCCCGAAAAGTTTGAGGGTAATAGGAGGGGTCTATATAACACTTGCTTTGCAACGTGCCAATCTGGCCATAAAATATAAATTGAACCTGGGCTCACATAGATGCTTTGACTGAGCTGCAATTTGGAGGATGGCGATAATTTGGGCATATGAAGGAACTGTATAAATTTCATGTCATTTCGAGATATAAAAAAACGTACTTCCTTCACAATGCTTCTAGGTGGACAAAAACTTTGGAAATTTGCCGAGGAAGATTTGCTAGGCAAATGGAGCTGAATTTTGTCGTGCGGTAATGATTTGGATAGAAAAGAGTGCCCAAAAATTCCTAGGGCAGTCAAGAATATATAAATAGCAGTTCCTTTATAAAGTGTTGTTGTGAACAGAATAGGAAAATGAATATTTTTGAATTAGTTTTGAACTAGGCAAGGAAGGACTTTTATATATTTGATGAATATATGACCCAAAGAATTTATGAGATTTTTTTGGGAATTTTGGGAATGACGGAAATATAGGTTGCATCACAACCTAGGGCAAAAACTGCCACATGGACATGACACATAGGCAAAACTGATGAGGTGGCGCCTAGTCATAGCATCCCACCACAATTTACAAGGTTATGACCATCTATATTGGTCATGATCAGCTAGAAATATGGAATCGGACTAGTGTTGTCTGCTTTATGACCATTTCGTGTAAGGAAATTACGACCTTTCTGACCAAAATGGTCGCAATGGTTTAGGGTTTGGAGCCCCCCGAACAGCTTTTGACCTATTGGTCTAAAATGGTCATAGATTTATGACCAATTCTTCCAGGGTTACTGACAGAAGGTCATAAGTTGACATATTTCTTGTAGTGATTGCGTTTTACGATACGGAGCCGCCGCCAAGCCCTAAAACCTCTCGGGAGGGCTGATCTGGAGTCTGTTCGGGGCTCCAGAGAGGGGAATCCGTCGCCATCGTCATCATCAACCATCCTCCATCACCAATTTCATGATGCTCACCGCCGTGCGTGAGTAATTCCATCGTAGGCTTGCTGGACGGTGATGGGTTGGATGAGATCTATCATGTAATCGAGTTAGTTTTGTTAGGGTTTGATCCCTAGTATCCACTATGTTCTGAGATTGATGTTGCTATGACTTTGCTATGCTTAATGCTTGTCACTAGGGCCCGAGTGCCATGATTTCAGATCTAAACCTATTATGTTTTCATCAATATATGAGAGTTCTTGATCCTATCTCGCAAGTCTATAGTCACCTATTAGATGTTATGATCCGTTAACCCCAAAGTGACAATAATCGGGATACTTACCGGTGATGACGGTAGTTTGAGGAGTTCATGTATTCACTATGTGTTAATGCTTTGGTCCGGTACTCTATTAAAAGGAGGCCTTAATATCCCTTAGTTTCCGCTAGGACCGCGCTGCCACGGGAGGGTAGGACAAAAGATGTCACGCAAGTTCTTTTCCATAAGCACGTATGACTATATTCGGAATACATGCCTACATTACATTGATGAATTGGAGCTAGTTCTGTGTCACCCTATGTTATGATTGTTACATGATGAACCGCATCTGGCATAATTCTCGATCACCGATCCATTGCCTACGAGCTTTCCATATATTGTTCTTTGCTTATTTACTTTTCCGTTGCTACTGTTACAATCACTACAAAATACCAAAAACATTACTTTTGCTATCGTTACTTTTTGCTACCGTTACCACTACTATCATATTACTTTGCTACTAAACACTTTGCTGCAGATATTAAGTTTCCAGGTGTGGTTGAATTGACAACTCAGCTGGTAATACTTGAGAATATTCTTTGGCTCCCCTTGTGTCGAATCAATAAATTTAGGTTGAATACTCTACCCTCGAAAACTGTTGCGATCCCCTATTATTGTGGGTTATCAAGACTATTTTCTGGCGCCGTTGCCGGGGAGCATAGATCTATCCTTTGAGTCACTTGGGATTTATATCTGCTTATCATTATGAAGACCTTGAAAGATCCAAGAACCAAGATTTATCCCTCATCTACGAGGGGAGGTAAGGAACTGCCATCTAGCTCTACACTTGATTCACTTTCTGTTTTGAGTAAGCTTGCGACACCTAAACCTACTTCTGCTATTCGTTCTGATATGTCGCATGTTATTGATGATGCCACTTCTGCTATGCATGATACTTATGATGAAACTACTTCTATGCTTGATACTACGGTGCCACTTGGTGAATTTCTTGATGAACAACTCGCTAGGGTTAGAGAGAATGAAAATATTAAATCTGATAATATTGATGAAAGTGATGATGAAGACTCACCTGTTATTCCCGAGGGTTATGTTTTTGAAAAAGAAGTTGTTTTAGCTATTTTAGCTTGCAAAGATAGATACGAACTCAAGAGGTTATTAGCTAAAGGGAAGCAGCAATCTCTTAATGCTAGAATGAAACCTGACCCTGCTTTTGCTACTTCACCTATCTGTGTTACTTATAAGGATTATAAATTCTCTGTTGATCCTGATATAATTACTCTGGTTGAATCTGATCCTTTTCATGGCTATGAATCTGAAACTGTTGTGGCACATCTTACTAAATTAAATGATATAGCCACCCTGTTCACTAATGATGAGAGAACTCGTTACTTTTATATCCTTCAAATATTTCTGTTCTCATTAAAGGGTGATACTAAGATATGGTTTAATTCTCTTGATCCTGGTTGTGTGCATAGTCCCCAGGATATGATTTATTACTTCTCTGCTAAATATTTCCCTGCTCATAAGAAACAAGCTGCCTTAAGGGATATATATATATATATAACTTTGTGCAAATTGAAGAAGAGAGTCTCCCACAAGCTTGGGGGAGGCTTCTCAAGTTACTTAATGCTTTGCCCAATCATCCTCTTAAGAAAAATGAAATACTTGATATCTTTTATCATGGACTAACCGATGCCTCTAGAGATTACCTGGATAGTTGTGCTGGTTCTGTTTTCAGGGAAAGAACACCGGATGAAGCTGAAATTCTATTGAATAATATGTTGACAAATGAAAATAATTGGACACTTCCTGAGCCAGCTCCTGAGCCTATTCCTAAACCAACTCCAAAGAAGAGGGGTATTCTGTTTCTCAGTACTGAAGATATGCAAGAGGCAAAGAAATCTATGAAAGAAAAAGTTATTAAAGCTGAAGATGTTAAGAATTTACCTCCTATTGAAGAAATACATGGTCTTAATTTACTGCGTGTTGAAGAAACAGATGATCTTAATCCATCACCTATTGAAGAAATACATGGTCCTGATAACCCGACACAGGTAGTAAAGGTAAATTCTCTCTATAGATATGATAAAGCTAAAATCCCATTTACTAAGTTTGCTAGCCCAGGCTTAGATGAGTTTGATAAATTTATGATTAAGCAAGAAGATTTTTAATGATTATTTTGGTAGACAATGGAAATACAATTCAAATATGCTTGAACACTTAGGTGATTATATGGCTAATGTAAAAGGTGAACTTAAACTTATTAGTAAACATGCTTCTATGGTTACCACTCAAGTAGAACAAGTACTTAAGGCTCAAAATGATTTGCTCAATGAATTGAATAGCAAGAATAATGATAATGCTGTTAGAGGTATGACTAGAGGTGGTAGAATGACTCAGGAACCTTTGTATCCTGAAGGCCACCGTAAGAGAATTGAGCAAGATTCTCAGAGAAATAATATAGATGCACCTAGTCCTTATAAAAGAAAGAAAAAGAAAAATGATAGGACTTTGCATGCTTCCAATGAACCTATTGCTGAAACACCTAAGAATCCAAATGATATTTCTATTTCTGATGCTAAAACACAATCTGGTAATGAACTTGAAACTAGTGATAATGTTAATGATAATGTTCATGATGATGCTCAACCTAGTAATGATAATGATATAGAAACTGAACCTGCTGTTGATCTTGATAACCCACAATCAAAGAATCAATGTTATGATAAGAAAGACTTTGTTGCTAGGAAACATGATAAAGAAAGAGAACCATGGGTTCACAAACATATGCCTTTTCCTCCCAAACCATCCAAGAAAAAGGATGATGAGGATTTTGAGCCCTTTGCTGAAATGTTTGACCTATCTTTTTGCGTATGCGATTAACTGATATGCTCAAAATGAATCCTGATGCTAAGTGTATGCAAGATATTGTTACAAATATAAGAAAGATACCAGAAGCTGAAATTTACACCATGCTTGCTAATTATACTTTTAAGGGTGGAATACCAAAGAAACTCTGAGATCCCGGTGTACCTACTATACCATGCTCCATTAAAAGAAACTATGTTAAAACTGCTTTATGTGATCTTGGAGCCGGTGTTAGTGTTATTCCTCTCTCTTTATATCGTTGACTTGATTTGAATAAGTTGACACCTACTGAAATATCTTTGCAAATGGTTGATAAATCTACTGCTATACATGTTGGTATTTGTGAGGATGTGCCTGTTGTAGTTGCAAACGTTACTATTTTAACGGACTTTGTTATTCTTGATATTCCCGAGGACGATAGTATGTCTATCATTCTTGGAAGACCCTTTTTGAATACTGCAGGGGCTGTTATTGATTGCACTAAAGGCAATGTCACTTTTCATGTTAATGGTAATGAGCATACGGTACACTTTCCGAGGAAACAACCTCAAGTTCATAGTATCAACTCTATTGGAAAAATTCCATCGATTATATTTGGAGGTTTTCAATTTCCTCTTCCTACTGTGAAGAAGAAATGTGATATTCTTATTATTGGAGATGTGCATATCCCCGTTGAGGTAACATAGTGTTATTTGAAATTTCTCCGGTTCCATGTTATTCAGAATGAGTTCGTTAACAAGACTTGATCAACCTTGTTAGTGGATACCTTTTGATGAGCATGAGATGGATCAAACTAGAAGGCACAACCTGCTGTACCCTCCTTTTACTTTCTGTTATTTATATTAAATAAAGTAAAAATAGTATTTTTCTGCCTGTTATCTGAATTATCCATGCAATATAAAAATACCCCGAAAATAAAAGTTCTCCAAATGCCCTGAAATTTAAATATAATTTTTTCTAGAATATTTGGCACTGAAAACACAGCAGGAGGAGCTGGCACCTGCCCACGAGGGTCAAGGGCGCGCCTACCCCCCTGGGCGCGCCCCCTGCCTCATGGGGCCACGGTGGCCCTCCTCCACTTATTCCTGCACCCACACACTCCTTGTTCCTCCCACAAACACGAATATCCAGTTCATACCTGAGTCCAAGCTCATTTTGCTGTCATTTTCGATCTCCTTGCTCAAAGCACCTCTCACAAAACTGCTTGGGGGGGATTGTTCCTTGGTATGTCACTCCTCCATTGGTCCAATTAGTTTTTGTTCTAGTGCTTTATTCATTGCAAATTTGGGCTGCTTAGGTGACCCTGTTCTTGAGCTTGCATGTCAAATTTATATGGTCAAAAGTAGTTTTGATGCATGATACAGGCTCTAGGCACTTGTAGGAGTAGTTGCTATCAATATTATTGAGTTTGGTTCACTTCTATTTTGAAGTTACTAACAATTTCAGAAATTTTTCAGAGGAAGAAATATGTTTAGGAAAATGTACCAAGGGGGCTCTTCAAGGAAACAAGAGCCTAGGCTTGCAATGCATGATGCTGATGATGAGCCACCAAGAAACACTCCAGTGTGTCCTTGTGAATGGCCTTTGGAAAACCTTATGGATCGAGCGGGAATTAAGGAAGAATTTAACGCATATTTGCGTAACACTAATCTTGTGAGCTTCAAGGAAGAAAAGTGCAGCCAGTATCACTATCTCATTAGTTCCTTTGTGAGGAGGTTTGAATTTTCATCTTCACGTAATTCTCCAACTATCCTGTTTGATCTTTATGAAAATTCTTACACTATGGACTTAGAGGAATTTACCACTGCTTGCAAACTTCCACAATGGGGTAGTGTCAGGGAACCTCGCAAATCTGAATTTAGAGATTTTCTTGCTAGTATAACTGTGGGGGGGCCTAGAGATATAACACAAGCTACTATAGGGTGCATTCACTTTCCTACTATACATTATTTTGCTCTCTTCATAGGTAGATGCATTAATGGTAAAGATGAGGCATGTCACATGTGTGTCCCCGACCTCAGCATTCTTAGGAGTGCTGTGTTAGGAGATAAATCTTATAATTTGGGAGCCATTGTTGCACGTAGGTTGCATCTTAATAGATTTAATGGAGATTTCTTTGGTGGAATTTATGCAACCCGCATAGCTAATTTTATTGGTATAGCCATACGCGAAGATGATATTGAGTTGCCTCCTGCTTATTTGGATTATGAGGCTATGGTTCACCACCAGTTTGTCGAGAGGAATGAATCACCTCTCAAGTATCGCTTAATATTTGACAGACGTCGTGCTGTCCATATTACTCTCCCTGCTCCTGCCTTCTTTGATTATCAGGCAAAGGGAAGATATGTTATTACCAGAGAGGAGGCAGATGAGTACAAGAGGAGGGCAGAGGCCGCTCGTCGCCATGCTGCAGCTCAGGAGGCGATAGCCGCTGCATCTCAGTACGACCCCAACAATTACTATGGATATCAGCCAGGCCAACCGTGGCCATAGACCATCTTAGGCCAAAAGCCTAAGCTTGGGGGAGTACGTATTTCTCACCAACATTACATTTATGTTCACACACTCATTGCTAGATGTCGGTGCTCATACTTTTTCATTGTATCATCCATGATTCGTTTATTTTCCTTTTTATGCTTTCTTCTTGTGTGTTTAATAAACCTCAAGAAAAACCAAAAAAAAATTAGTTGTAGCTTTTAGCTAGTTTTACTTTCCATGCTTGTAGTAGTAATTAAAATGAAAACCCAAAAAGATTTCCTGTTCTTCTTTTACTTGTTGGGAGCTTTCCCGTGTAAATAGTTTTATTTCTTTTCTTTTCTTTGGGGGTCGATGGGAGAAGACCATGATTAAATTGTTGAAGTAGCTCTTATATGCATTATTGTTGATCTGACAAAAGAGCCCATATTGCCTTGTCTTCTCCTGTTTATTGAATGCTTGCAGATTCCAGCTTAGTCCAATGCACGTGCACTATTATTATTATTCACACTATTCGGTCGCGCAAGTGAAAGGAAATTATGACGATATATGATGGACTGACTGAGATGAGAAAAGTTGGTATGAACTCGACCGCCCTTGTTTTTGTAAATATGATTAGTTCATCGTTCCTGATTCGGCCTATTATGAATAAACATGTTTGCAATGACAACTATAGATCATAGTTTCTTGTGCCATGCTTGATTAGCTAGGAGCTTATAATGGTTTACCTTGCATGCCAACATGCTATCAAAATGGTTGTGATGTGGTATGATAGGGTGGTACCCTCCTCTGAATGATTTAAGTGACTTGACTTGGCGCATGTTTACGCATGTAGTTGAAACAAAATCAACATAGCCTTCACGGTATTTATGTTAATGGTGGATTATATCCTACTCATGCTTGCATTCGGTGTTGATTAATTTTAATGCATGTTCATGACTGTTGTCGCTCTCTAGCTGGTCGCTTCCCAGTCTTTTGCTAGCCTTCACCTGTACTAAGCGGGAATACTGCTTGTGCATCCAACTCCATGAACCCCAAAGTTATTCCATATGAGTCCACCATACCTACCTATATACGGTATCTACCTGCCGTTCCAAGTAAATTTGTATGTGCCAAACTCTAAACCTTCAAATAAATATCCTGTTTTGTATGCTCGAATAGCTCATGTATCAACTAGGGCTGTCTGTATCTTCCATGTTAGGCGGGTTATTCTCAAGAGGAGTGGACTCCGCTCCTCACTCACGAGAAAGTGGCTGGTCACCGGGATGCCCAGTCCCATGCTTTATGCAAACTAAATCAAAATAATTGCAAACAAAACTCTCCCAGGGACTCTTGTTAGTTGGAGGCACTCGTTGTTTCGAGCAAGCCATGGATTGATGCTTGTTGGTGGAGGGGGAGTATAAACTTTACCATTCTGTTTGGGAACCGCCTATAATATATGTAGCATGGAAGATATTGCCATCTCTTGGTTGTTATGTTGACAATGAAAGTATACTGCTCAAAATATTATTCATCTCTATTTCAAAACCGAGCTCTGGCACCTCTACAAATCCCTGCTCCCCTCTGCGAAAGGCCTATCTATGTACTTTCATGTTGAGTCATCATCTTCTTATTAAAAAGCACCAGTTGGAGAGCACCGCCGTCATTTGCATTCATTACTGTTAGTTTTCATTGAGTATGACTTGACTGGATCGCTTTTACCATGAATTACAATGTCTAGTCAGTCCTTGATATTTAAAGGTGCTCTGCATTTATGTTTTGTGGTCTCAGAAAGGGCTAGCGAGATACCATCTTGTTATATCATATTATGATTGTTTTGGAAAGTGTTGTCATCCGAGATTTATTATTATTGCTTGCTAGTTGATTATGCCATTGATATGAGTAAACTTGAGACCTAAGCGTTATTGTGAATGTGGTTAGTCATAATCTTTGCTGAAAACTTGAATGCTGGCTTTACATATTTACAACAACAAGGGCAAACAGAGTTTGTAAAAGTTTTTCTTTATCACTTTCAGTTTGTCAACTGAATTGCTTGAGGACAAGCAAAGGTTTAAGCTTGGGGGAGTTGATACGTCTCCGTCGTATCTACTTTTCCAAACACTTTTGCCCTTGTTTTGGACTCTGACTTGCATGATTTGAATGGAACTAACCCAGACTGACACTGTTTTCAGCAGAATTGCTATGGTGTTATTTATGTGCAAAAACAAAAGTTCTCGGAATGACCTGAAACTTCACGGAACATCTATTAGGAAATAATAAAAAATCCTTGCAAAAGATGGTGGGGGCACGCATTCCCCCCTAGGGCGCGCCCCCTACCTCGTGGGCCCCCTGGAGCCCCTCCGACCTCAACTCCAACTCTATATATTTGCTTTCAGGGAGAAAAAAATCAGAGAGAAGGATTCATCACATTTTACGATACAGAGACGCCGCCAAGCCCTAAAACCTCTCGGGAGGGCTGATCTGGAGTCCGTTCGTGGCTCCGGAGAGGGGAATCCATCGCCATCGTCGTCATCAACCATCCTCCATCACCAATTTCATGATGCTCACCGTCGTGCGTGAGTAATTCCATCGTAGGCTTGCTGGACGGTGATGGGTTGGATGAGATCTATCATGTAATCGAGTTAGTTTTGTTAGGGTTTGATCCCTAGTATCCACTATGTTCTGAGATTGATATTGCTATGACTTTGCTATGCTTAATGCTTGTCACTAGGGCCCGAGTGCCATGATTTCATATCTGAACCTATTATGTTTTCATCAATATATGAGAGTTCTTGATCCTATCTTGCAAGTCTATAGTCACCTATTATGTGTTATGATACGTTAACCCCAAAGTGACAATAATCGGGATACTTACCGGTGATGACCGTAGTTTGAGGAGTTCATGTATTCACTATGTGTTAATGCTTTGGTCCGGTACTCTATTAAAAGGAGGGCTTAATATCCCTTAGTTTCCGCTAGGACCCCGCTGCCACGGGAGGGTAGGACAAAAGATGTCATGTAAGTTCTTTTCCATAAGGACGTATGACTATATTCGGAATACATGCCTACATTACATTGACGAATTGGAGCTAGTTGTGTGTCACCCTATGTTATGATTGTTACATGATGAACCGCATCCGGCACAATTCTCCATCACCGATCCATTGCCTATGAGCTTTCCATATATTGTTCTTCGCTTATTTACTTTTCTGTTGCTACTATTACAATCACTACAAAATACCAAAAACATTACTTTTGCTATCGTTACCTTTCGCTACCATTACCACTACTATCATATTACTTTGCCACTAAACACTTTGCTGCAGATATTAAGTTTCCAGTTGTGGTTGAATTGACAACTCAGCTGCTAATACTTGAGAATATTCTTTGGATCCCCTTGTGTCGAATCAATAAATTTGGTTTGAATACTCTACCCTCAAAAACTATTGCGATCCCCTATACTTGTGGGTTATCACATCCTACAGTAGTGCATGTATATATAATTACCCTCTCTATATTATGCACATTGAATATCATCGAATGCAAAAAAGGACAAATCTATAACATTGGGTTCATGAACCCAAATACCGTAAATGAATGGTCGGTTCAAAACTGAGTCAAAGATACTGAGGACAACTTGCTACAAACGTTACTTCAAAATCAAAACAAACAGAAAATACTCTTTCTTTACAACTTTAGGTTAGTGTTGCTGTCTTCACTACAAAAAAAAGGCACATTCATGACATTTTGGGCCGAACGAAAAAAATTTCTATCATACATATGACACTTCTATGACGATAATTGTGACAAAACCCGGTATCATCATAGATGTGGTGGGCTCCTACTTCTATGAAAAAAATCATGAAAGAAAATGGGCTTTTCATCCTGGGCGGGCCGGAGACGCAGCTGGATGACATTCTTTGGGCCGTCCATGACGGAAAAAACCGTGGTAGAAGCGAGGGGGAGGAAAATTTCGGGGAGTTCCCAGTTACGGTGGGAGGTCGGGGGCCGAGCGATGCACGTTTCTCTCGTACACGTACGCGCGTGTGTGCGAGGCGTTGGCTCTAACTGAACCCGAGCGAGGCGTTGGGCTCTAACTGAACCCGAGCGATTGCACTGCAGGGTACGCGTTACTGAACCCGAGCGATCGATCGATGGCGGTAAACTGAACCCGATCGAGCGATTCCTTGGCTAGTGCTGCTAACTGAAGCCGATCGATGGGATGAATAGTGAGCGTTGCGAGGGGGGGTGGATGAACAGTGAGCGGTGGCATTGCCTCTAGATGAACAGGACCCCGTGGTGTGGTGGAGGGCTAGATGAACAGTAGACGATGGAGGGGTGCCCGTGGAGGGGTGGATGAACAGGACCCCGTGGTGTGGAGGGCAGGATGAATAGTAGACGGTGGAGGGGTGCCCGTGGAGGGGTGGTTGAACAGTATACGGTGGAGGGGTGGTTGAACAGTAGCCGGTGGAGTAGCGCGCGGTGGAGGCTGGATGAACAGCAGCCCGTGGAGGCTGGAGGAGGTCGATGGTGGATGAACAGTAGCTCGTGGACGCTGGAGGGGGTCAACGGTGGAGATAAATAGTATCCCGTGGAGTCCCGTTTTGCGGTACGCCACACCCCTCCTGATGAACAGGACCCCTATTTCGATAATAGCGCTCCAACACAAGTCCGTTTCCTCCGTTTTGCGGTACGCCACACCCCTCCCGATCAACAGGACCCCCGTTTCGACCGTAGGAGGTCCGTTTCCTCCGTTTTGCGGTACGCCACACCCCTCCCGATCAACAGGACCCCTGTTTCGACCGTAGGAGGTCCGTTTCCTCCGTTTTGCGATACGCCACACCCCTCCTGATCAACATGACCCCCGTTTTGACCGTAGGAGGTCTGTTTCCTCCGTTGTGCGGTATGCCAGGCCTCGTTTCCATCGCCTCTTCCGCCCAAGCCCTCCCGATGAACACGACCACGCATTCCGTTCCGACCCATGAACACGACGACGACATTGTTTCTCCATTCCGACCCAGCCATGTACACGAGCCCTCGCCGTACGTATGCGCGAGTAGGCGTTCGAGACCCCGCCCGTATGTACACATACGTGGCCGTATTTTCTTTCTTGCACCCTGGCCGCTGTACGTACGTGTACATGCTACGTGCGCGCCTCTACTACGACACGTGCGCGCCTCTACATCCACCAGTATATATGTACGTACACGTTCGCGACCAGAATGACAACGCTACGTATGCTTCGACCAGGTGGGTCCCGACTGTCGGGCACTTCCTTGCGTGCGAAGGTGTAGCTGGTGAGTCCCAGCAGTCAGGGGGAAATGTTTTTTTCATGAAATATGGTGGCCCGTCCGGTGGGTCCCTGCTGTCAGGTGGAGGAATCATTATTTTCCGTGTAATAAAGAGGCACTTCCTTGCTGCCGCCGTGGACCCAGCTGTCAGCCTCTCCACATACAGTCCACGTCCGATGGAAGTCGTTCCTTGACCATGTTGACCACGCCACGCCGAGAGCACCTGGGCAGTGCACGACGGCGAGGCCTAGGAAGGGGACGATGCGGAGCCGGTGAAGACGCGGCAATGGATGCCCACGTGGAGAGGAGTATGAGGGTTCACTCGTTCGGCTGCGGTGTGAGGCTGCCGTCGCCGCAGGGCCTAGCCAGCGGTGGGAATAGTAGGGGGCGGTGAGGCCTCCGCGGCAGCACAGCCGGCCACGGGAGGCAGGAGCAGGCGGCACGACCGGAGCTTATTTGGGCGGCTGGAGCAAGAAGACCAGAGGTTGAAGAAGCAATACGGCCGTTGGATGGACATCATACGGTCACTGGAGCTAGAATCGTGCATATTCACTAAGTTGACAAAGCCCTCCGTCCCCGTCAACTTAGTAGGCCCACAAGTCAGCCTCCCAGCAAGGTGGGTCCCAGCTAGCCGGGGGAGTATTAATTTTTTTTGTGCGTAATAAGGAGGCACTTCCGGTGGGTCCAAGCTAATAGCGGGGGGAACGTTTTTTTCACGAAATACGGTGGCCCGTCCAGTGGGTCCCAGCAGTCAGGGGAAAACGATTTTTTTCGCAAAATACTGGTGGCCCATCCGATGGGTCCCTGCTGTCAGGTGGAGGAATAATTATTTTCCACGTAATAAGGAGGCACTTCCTTGCGGCTGCCGTGGACCCAACTGTCAGCCTCTCCACGTACAGTATTCTTCCGATGGAATTCGGTCGTTGACCAAATTGACCACGGCGCGCCGACAGCACCACGGCAGTGGACGACGGTGAGGCCTAGGAAGGGGACGACACGGAGCCGGCGAAGACGCAGCAGTGGATGCCCACGCGGAGAGGAGTACGAGGGTTCACTGGTTCGGCTGCGCTGCCGTCGCCGCAGAATAACAGGGGGTGTGGGTGAGTGGAGTGGAGGGATGGCCTGGCCAGCGGTGGGAGTAGTATGGGGGCGGTGAGGCCTCCGCGGCAGCACAGCCGGCCACGGGAGGTAGGAGCAGGCGGCACGCCCGGTACTGGTTTGGGCGGTTGGAGCAAGAAGACCAGAGGTTGAAGAAGCACTACGGCCATTGGATGGACATCGTATGGTCAGTCGAGCTAGAATCGTGCATATTGACTAAGTTGACAAAGCCCTTCTTCCCCGTCAGCTTAGTAGGCCCACTATACTGGGTCCCAGCTAGCAGGGGGAGTATTCATTTTTTTGTGCGTAATAAGGAGGCAGTTCCTTGCGTGCGAAGATATAGCGGGTGGGTCCGAGCTGTCAGCGGCGGTAACGTTTTTTCGCGAAATACAGAGGCCGTTTCGGTGGGTCCCAGATGTCAGGTGGAGGAAATCATTATTTTGTGCATAATAAGGAGGCATTTCCTTGCATGCGGCCATGGACCCAGCTGTCAGCCTCTCCACGTACAGTCCACTTCAGATGCATGTCGGTCGTTGACCATCCTGAGCACGCCACGCCGAGAGCACCAGGGCGGTGGACGACGGCGAGGCCTAGGAAGGGAACGACACGGAGGCAGGGAAGACTCGGCTGTTGTTTTTGTTTCCCACGCGGAGGGGAGTATGACTGTACGAGTGTTTACCGGTTCGTCTGCCGTCGCCGGAGAATAACAGCAGGTGTGGGTGAGTAGAGGGATGGCTAGGCCAGCAATGGGAGTACGGTGGGGCGGTGAGGCCTGCGCGGCAGCACAGCCGGCCGCGGGGAGGAGGGAGCAGGAAGTCCCGCCGGCGCTTGTTTGAGCGACTGGAGCAGGAAGAGCAGAGATTGAAGAAGCACGACGGCCGTTGGATGGACATCCAACAGTATACAGGACATCTGTGGAAAGCCTCAAATCTGTGGAAAACAGCATAGAGCCCATCTGCCATTATTTCAAATAATTTACAGACCATTTGCTAATTCTTATGGGTTTTTTTGGAGCCCATATTCTTTATGTTAGCATTACAGCCCATATTGTGGCCACGGTTAAAAAATTATACGAAATTTTGCATATGTCCGTGCGGTCTGAACTGTTTTTAATCCCGAAATTTCGAGTCACATTCAGACTGATTCTAAAAATAAATGTATATCAATATAAAATCCAATAAATTTTCCACGCATAAAAATCAATGCAATTTAAAATCTCGAAATGAAAAAAAGATATTTGAAAATAATTGCCAGTTTGATGTGTTTTAAAAATGTACAGCCCATTTCTCATTACTCATAGGCCATTTTCTTGGCCAGCCGAATGAAGCTCTCCTCGTCTTGAAAGATTTGCAGCCCAACAGGCCTGATAAAGCGACTTACATGACAAATCACAAAAAAACTGGTCTAGCCATTTTCAGAAAGAAAAAATAACTACGGGGCTGGTCTGTGGTAAACATAAAAGAAAAGGTTGTCTAGACAGGCCAGAGTGTCCCGTACAGCCCAGTTGACGCCCTGCTTCCGTCTCAAAATGCCACTGCAATTTTTGCAAACTTTGAAAAACGCCACTGCAGTTTGCAAACTTTGAAAAACGTCACTCGAGACTTTGAAAAATGCCACTAGAAATGGCATGAAATGGCATTTTTCAAAGTTTGGAAATTGCAGTGGCATTTCTCGGATACACCAGATTTGGAGTGGCATTTATCAAATTAACCCAAAATAAAAATAACTGGGCGAGCTGCTGGGTCCCTAGTGTCAGCCGCTTGTGTGCAATTCTCTCGTTTATTGACTACGTTGACAATGGCATGGGACCCAGATGTCTGAAATCCACTAGGAGGAGCCATTTTTTATTGGCTTGAAATAAGGAGGCACTTGCTTGCATACTGCCATGACCTTGGCGGGTCCCTGCTGTCATCCTCTCCACGTACAATCATCTCCTGATTGTGTACGCGTCAACTTGCTAGGCCCACAAGTCAGCCTCTAAACCGTGGAGGACAAATACAACCCATTTAGAAAAATAACAACCCATTCCATACGTTCAAACAGAAAGTTCAACATTCAACATTCAGACCAAAGTAACAGGTCTCATCCACATATAGAGTACTGAACTTCCATGTTGACAACCATCATAGCCAAGTTAACTATCTACTCCCACTAACACTCTAGTAACGTACAAGTACTAACTTACTCTTAGCTAACTAGACGATGCCAGCCGCCATCTGTTGTCCATGCTAAACGCCGGCACCGGCGTCCTCCGCCTCGCCTCGGACTTGCCAGAGGTGCGATAGGAGGCACTTGCTTGCGTATGAGCTTGTTAGTTTCTTCAGAGGTAGGCATTTTTATTCAAAAAACTGCCACTTCGCATCTTGCGTCGCAAATAAAACTGCCAGGAGCGCATTTGTAGGATAGCTAGTGATCGATCAGTAACTTGTAAACACTGAGCGAACAGAAATAAATGATAATGCATCTCAATGATTCACAGATCATATACAAATATGTAGCTCCAAAAGCAAAGATCAGCCACTTCAGATCTTGCGTCGCAACTAAAACTAACTAGTACGATTCCCATACATAAGATCAACATGTTAATGCATATCAATGACTCAAGGATCATATACAAATATGTAGCTCCAAAAGCAAAGATCTAGAAAAAACATCTGTTCTTCCTACTAACATGGATGCTTCTATTGGCCAACATTCAGTACAGACTGAAAGACAAATTTGTTTGTGAAGTCTACAATTCCTCTTGCAAACATAAGTGGTTTCACCAACAGCTGGAACCATGAGAATGAACCAGACATGATGGAGGAACATGCACTGCAATATGATTTGGTCTTCCCTCGATCACACTGCGAGACTATTTTCAGAATACAAACTTTAACTTAGGCAAAACAATGTCCATTGTATAATCAGACCAAAGCAATGAAGCACCTAGTGTTGGCCAATAAATAGTAAAGTACTACTTTTCTGCAGTCCATGAAGTGACTATCCAATCTTTCTGTGTCTATTTTCAAATGGCACTGCATGCAGTGACTATACTATTCTCTTGTGTAGTTCAACCAAAATTGCAGGCACTTTGTTGGTTTGCCAAATAGCAACGGGCAGACATCTCTGTCTGCATAAATATCAAGCAGCTAGTAAACATATACCACACCTTGTATTTTTGGTTTAAACATGTCTCTTCCGCTTAGCATCTGTCATGTTCTGCACTGGACAATCTGATACAGTTATGTTTTGCCCTGGATAATTTCATACTGAATTGATTTGCTAGTTTAGAGCAGAAATATAGCGCCTATTCTTCATCAGACCAAGGATATCCATGTTCGCAGTGATGGAAGAGGTGAAATCGATACAACCGAAATTGAGCATCCAATCATTGAATCCTGTCCTGCACCTCCAATGTAGGTCCACCCTGCAATAAATTCACATGCAAACCACTAGTATTACTATCTAATGACAGTACAAAAAGAGTAGTAAGATAGTAGCAAACCATGTACCTTCGTAATGAACAACTCATAGTGCCACCAATTGGATATAAAGGTTGGGAAAAAAACATGCTCCTAATGTTGAACCAGTTGGACGTTTTGTGCAGTTCCACTAAAATCGAGCATCCCTGTTTGCATAGATATTGAAAGTGTGATTACTCTAAAAGTGGCACTAGTTAAAGCATAGACTCACAAATATAAGCATTCCAATTTCTTAATGGGAAAAGGCAGCAAGACTGTTTCTAACCACCTGTTTGAAGGAATAAATAAAGCAACAGCGGCTGATGTGAGGAAGGCATACATAGTTTTTTCTGGAAAAGTGAGCCATTCCTGACCTTTCCTCTTCTTTTAAGCAAATTTTGCGCAGTTCTACTAAAATAAAATGCCATCACCGCCTTGACAATTCAGTGACACTGTACAAAAGGAAATGACTTAACATTACATCATGATGTCAGGTATGTAGTCGACAGGCATTAGAGAAAAACATACAGACCTCCTCAAGAGAACAACCGGAGGAGGAGGTGCCCACTCTTGAACTTTCCTCTTGTCTTCATAATTGTCTGTGCAGTTTAACCAAAATAAAATGACATCAGCGCCTTGGCATTTTGGTGACACTGTACAAAAAAAATTAACTTATCTCATGAAAGTGAGGTATGTAATCTATAAGCATTAACAGTGCAAAAATCTGACGGGAGTAACAAGTTTCATCGTTGGTATACTAGTTGTGCAACAACATTAGAATGCCTTATAGCTGAAAAATCTTTAATACATCCACAATCAACAGCTAACCCTAAAATAATCCAGTGACTTTAAATGGCATTGCTTAAATTTATGGGTGGCATTAGACTGAGAGCGGCATTAGTTAAATGTGGCATCACTTTAGCAGTAGCATTGCTTGACTTGACTGCTGGCGTTATACTAACAGCAAAAAAAGTGGCAATAAGAGCATGGGAGGCACTAGTACGATGTACCTCCACGGACGCAGAGTGGTGAGGCAGGTAAGGTTGCCCAGAGCAACAAATATCCAGGTAGCATATGTGGATTACGGTCCCATTTTTGTTCTCTTTAGCCACCTTTTTCCTATGCGAGGACAACAAACCGATCGATCTGGTCATTCTCTATTGTGTTGTCATGCCTTTCAACCCTTCTTCAATCAAGAGACACGAGACTCGTTCCTTAGCTACTGATTTTCCCCTTTTCAACCTAGAAGCAGGTTCGATGCCTACTCTCTTGGACAGTACAGTCTCCCTTCCTTTTCTTATTCAACCCAGACATGGATTAGTCTGCATGAAGTAGGGTTTCCTTTAATAGTGCAAATTATGGTTTTTGTCTGCGTGGCCAGCAGAGTAGAGGATAGAAAATTGGGAAGATGGTGGAGTGGAAAAAGATCCACATGCAACGACATAGCAGATGGGGCAATAGAACAAGGTTATGGCTCGAAAAGAGGTAGCATACCTGAGGGTCGGTGGGAAGTGGCTTCTCTCATGGTCTTCGTCCTCCGCACACACTACGACAGCGAGATTGGGGACGGAGGCCATCCCGCGCGGGCGCTAGGTCTGAGAGGACGGCCTTGTCGTCAGTGCGTGACCTCGCTCGCCGACGACGAGTGCGTCAATGCTGCACGTCCTTTTGTTCCCCGACAGATCTGTGACCACCGGTGAGGAGGGAGAGAGGGGCCGTCTTTTTTAGATCTGGAGAGAGGGTGGTAGTGTGAGAAGCAAGTGGGCAGCCCTTAGCAAGAAAGCACTGAAGCTCCAGCCTATATATATCTTTTTTATACTACTAGTACTGGAGGTGGGCTAGTGGTAGAGTAGTTTATATTTTCTTTGCGTACAGTACCAGTTAGTCGTGCTTCAAGACTGATCGGCACGCCATTAAAAAAATAAAGGTTGATAACTAATACGGCACCTCGGGCCAACGCGGCCAGATCGCATTTTGCACGAGAAATTACACACCATGTTTCATTGACATGTGGTCCCGTTCCAACATATCAGTGAGACGATGGCGAGTAGTAGGAGTATTTCCGAATGGACGTGTAGGCCGGGGCGCCTATTCGTGAACCATGGCAAACTCGCAACCGTCCACCGACTCTTCGCCTTTCCCTCTCGATTTGGAACTGCTGTCGCACGCTCTACCTCTCCCTTCTCCATTTTCCTTCAGCCCTTCGCCCTTTCTTCTGCCATTGTTCGATCGTCTTCTCCACGGAGGGAACAGGCCGGAAACGACCTCGTTATTCTTGCCCCGATCTGAAAGATGACGTGGTGGAGGAACTCATTGATCGGTGCAACGTCATCACCTCGGCTAGCATGGCAGGTTCGTTCCAGCCCATTGTCGACTCAACTAATAACATCATTGCAAGGAACCCAAGGGTCAAGGAGCGGTTTGATCTCCCCTATCTTCTTCGCCGTGAACCTGATGACTGGCACCGGCACGACGGAGGCCTCGCCCTGTGCAAGTTGATGCCGCTTGATAATGATACGTGTGATGTTAAGATGCCATCGCTTGGGGGCATGGTTTGGTTGGGTGCAAATGGAGATTGGGTTGTTTACATTGGGTCCAACTGCGAGTGGGAACTTGTGAATGTGTACACTCGTCACCGGGTTCCACTTCCAAAAATCTCAGCACACTGCCCAGAGGTTGAGCACACCGGTAATGTACGCACATTCAAATATGATCATGGTGACTGTCATCTACGGAAGATAGCAATTTGTCGAGTTCCGAACTGCTCTTGGAATTACAAAAACTATGATGTTGTTGCTATCTTCGACAAGCTTGTTGCCATCCTTGATGGTTTCACTCGATGGATATTGCTCAAAAGTCAGTTTCTTTACACGGATGACTACTATGATGCAATTGAATACGAGGGCCTTGTGTTTGCTGCCACCACTCGTGGCACTGTTTTTGCATGGCATCCTCGTTGTTTCGGTACGTTTTTCTTCCATCGTAATTATAATTGTTTCATCCACATGCATGCGGGTTAGAAAGTTTCCCTTTACTAATTAACCTTCTTCTTGTGTTCCAAGGTCCTGTGAACATCCCACCACCTATACTTGAAGATTTTTATAACCAAGGGGGAGATGACGATGGTGATGATCACGAGCATGAGGACGAGCAACGCCGATATACTCTGTGGCGTCTGGCAAATAATTCCAATGGATCACCTCTTCTTGTGTGTCTACAGCCCACTGATGATGTTACTGCTAAGGAAGCAGGTGTAGTCTCCCATGGTCGCACTCTCCGGACCTATTCCAACACCCGTTGCATGGTATTCGGGATGGATACTAGGGTGCTAGCGCCAACTCCTTCTCCCTGGCACAGAATTGATAGTCTTGGAGAAAACCCGCTCTTCCTTGGACAAAACTATCCGATGATGGTGAAAGGCGATCCAACTGCTGTTGACACATTTATGAGAAGCAACTGTGTCTATACCTCAGACATTTGGGTGGTTCCCTACCCTGGTACTGATATAGTAGGCTGCTTCAGCCTGGATGATCAGTCCTGCGTTGGTCTCCAGATCGACAACGGATGGCCCGTCCCAGAGAATCACTTGTGGTTCAAAGCAAGCGTTTCCAACGCCGCGGAATGGTTGAGTTGAAGTTCATTTCATGGCTTGTTATTTGTTGTGTGGTGAAAACTTTAGTATTTATAATGTATCCTCGTTGTCGATGTGGGTTGATGACCAGTTGTACTATGTAATAAAATGATATGCCTGTGATAAACTTACTAAATTTATGAATGGCTTTCGAGTCGCTTCTCTGAGTGAGTGGTGCGATGAGGCAAAAATATATTTTCCGAATACATAATTGTACGTGCATTGCAACAGGTTATCGGATGAGGCCAATCAACAATAGTAGTACACTATTTGACCTAGCTTCACATGCTTCGCGCGTCGGGCAGGTGTTTCTACTGTAGCCATATGTTAATGTGTTCGTTGTACGTAACCAGCACCTCGAATCCTCGATATACTAGTAGTATAGTATATAGTAGGTGAAGGAAATATGCCCTAGAGGCAATAATAAAGTTATTATTTATTTCATTATATCATGATAAATGTTTATTATTCATGCTAGAAATGTATTAACCGGAAACATAATACATGTGTGAATACATATACAAAAACAAAGAGTCACTAGTATGCCTCTACTTGACTAGCTCATTAATCAAAGATGGTTATGTTTCCTAACCATAGACATGAGTTGTCATTTGATTAACGGGATCACATAATTAGGAGAATGATGTGATTGACTTGGCCCATTCCGTTAGCTTAGCACTTGATCGTTTAGTTTGTTGCTATTGCTTTCTTCATGACTTATACATGTTCCTATGACTATGAGATTATGCAACTCCCGTTTACCGGAGGAACACTTTGTGTGCTACCAAACGTCACAACGTAACTGGGTGATTATAAAGGTGCTCTACAGGTGTCTCCGAAGGTACTTGTTGGGTTGGCATATTTCGAGATTAGGATTTGTCACTCCGATTGTCGGAGAGGTATCTCTGGGCCCTCTCGGTAATGCACATCACTCAAGCCTTGCAAGCATTGCAACTAATAAGTTAGTTGTAGGATGATGTATTACAGAACGAGTAAAGAGACTTGCCGGTAACGAGATTGAACTAGGTATTGAGATACCGACGATCGAATCTCGGGCAAGTAACATACCGATGACAAAGGGAACAACGTATGTTGTTATCGGTCTGACCGATAAAGATCTTCGTAGAATATGTAGGAGCCAATATGAGCATCCAGGTTCCGCTATTGGATATTGACTGGAGACGTGTCTTGGTCATGTCTACATAGTTCTCGAACCCGTAGGGTCCACACGCTTAAAGTTCGGTGACGATCGTAATTAGGGTTTTTGTGTTTTGATGTACCGAAGGTTGTTCGGAGTCCCGGATGTGATCACGGACATGACGAGGAGTCTCGAAATGGTCGAGACATAAGTATTGATATATTGGAAGCCTATATTTGGATACCAGAAACGTTTCGGGTGAAATCGGGATTTTACCGGAGTACCGGGGGGTTACCGGAAACCCCCCCCCCCGGGGGGGGTTATTGGGCCTACATGGGCCATAAGGGAGAAGAGGAGGGCCGGCCAGGGCAGGCCGCGCGCCCCCTCCCCCCCTAGTCCGAATTGGACAAGGAAGGGGGGGCGGCGCCCCCCTTTCCTCTTTCTCCCTTCCTCCTTCCTTTTCCAACAAGGCAAGAGGGGGGAGTCCTACTCCCGGTTGGAGTAGGACTCCTCCAGGCGCACCCATAGGGCCGGCCGCACCTCCCCCTCTCCCTCCTTTATATACTGAGGCAAGGGGGCACCCCATGAGACACAAGTTGATCCTCGTGATCGTTCCTTAGCCGTGTGCGGTGCCCCCTTCCACCATATTCCACCTCGGTCATATCGTAGCGGTGCTTAGGCGAAGCCCTGCATCGGTAGAACATCATCACCGTCATCACGCCGTCGTGATGACGAAACTCTCCCTCAATGTTTTGCTGGATCGGAACTCGAGGGACGTCACTGAGTTGAACGTGTGCAGAACTCGGAGGTACCGTACGTTCGGTACTTGGATCGGTTGGATCGGGAAGAAGTACGACTACTTCCTCTACATTGTGTCAACACTTCCATTGCCGGTCTACGAGGGTATGTAGACAACACTCTCCCCTCTCGTTGCTATGCATCACCATGATCTTGCGTGTGCGTAGGAAATTTTTTGAAATTACTAGATTCCCCAACAGTAGGAGTAAGTAGTAGGAGTAGTAGGGTGGCATGGGCCAGAACAAGCATTCACGTCCAGGAGTACGGCACATGCCACCACCACGACATCCATCTGACACCATATTATTTCTTGGAGTCCGTGCGAGAGCAATCTCTTCAACCTCGTCAATTCTCTAACTTCAGCCATCGCGCGGCGGGTGAGGTGGGGGTTTGCCGATAGTCGGTTTCCTTAACTGCGGTCCCACTTGTAAGGCCAACTTCAACGCACGACCCCAAATGGACCTCCGTTTTGCACAAACTCCAACGATAATTTTGACTACTCTTGTAGTAAGTTGGATTAGTGCCTTCTCGATGCATTCATTGTTGATCTGCGGAGGCTCAATCTTGCGTGCTTCTTTCTTCTTCGAGTGTAAAGAAGTAGACGTTGCTTCCTCCCATCTAGTCTCATGTCTAGCCTCTATTCTATACTAGCTCAAAGTGATAGAACATCTACTAAATTGCGCTCTGTCAATATATGGATGTACTCTTCTTCCCAATACAAAAACTTGCATCCATTCTACTCCCTCCGTTGCACAATACTACATGCCTTCTATTTGTCAAAATATATATGTATCTAGACATGTCTTAGTATATAGGTACATCCATTTTTGGACAAATGGAAGTCAAGTATTTTGGAACTGAGAGAGTACACAATAAAAATTTTAAGTTAGCACAACTAGTCTAATCCGGGAGCAGAACTGAAGATTTAGTCGGGTTCTTCCTCCTTTTGCCAACACGTGGGACATCCAGCATCCAGGTCGTGTCATGAAAGAAAATAGAGTGGTAGTTGAAGCCACGAGATGTGCATCTTGGGTTAAACTGTAAATAGAATCTTACTACTCTTGAGTAACTCCAAAAGCGGCCACCAAAGATCTTTATTGGATTTGTTTTTCATCACCAGCACGTCGAGGTGAAAGATGTGCAGGTTCAGTGGGTCCTCTTGCGTTTTCACTGACATGTGGGGCTGCATGTGAGCAAAGAGACGATGGGCTCCGCGCGTCTGCTGGCTGGCTGAGAAGAGAGATAGAGGAGGGCTGAGGACGGACTGCAGGAAATTTGTTCTACGTACCTCGATATAGGCTCGATATAGTGGGGTGGCATGGGCCATAACTAGCATTCACGTCTAGCAACGGCACATGCGACCCCCACGAGTCCCATCCGACACCAATTTTCTTGGAGTCCGTGCTACAGCCATCTCTTCTCCCTCCTGTCCTCTTTTCTCAGCCATCGCACGATGGGCGGGGTGGGGGTTTGCCGATAGTCGGTTTGCTCAACTGCGGTCCCACTTGTAAGTGAAAATGCAACACCGCACGCATTCCCGCTTGAGTGGCGTGCTGGACCAACTATGTGGGGGTGCGACGCGAACACGGCAGGCTTTTCCTTTTGAACTCGTAAATTGTAAAATTTGGTTCTGCTCCATGGCGCGACCGATAGATAGAAAATAACGATTTTGCCTAGAGTAATGAGAAGTTTGCTTCTGGCGCCGTTCATGCATGGAGTACGTACAAAAATTATGAAGTTGACGCGAAAGGTAAGATAATTACTGTAGTATCATATACTACTACATGGATTTGATGGAAGGATAAAAATATATACGGATCCATCAACGTTCAACGACATCCTCACGCCCTAGTGCGCCAGGTCACCAATCGACGTGTGAGGAGCAGCGGCATTGGTGGCGAGCTCAACGTGCTTCTGAACAGTGTCGTCCAAGGTTGCCTTGCGCTCCAAGAAGGCCAACGTCCTATCATCCTCCTCTTGCATGTACTAGTCCTTGTGGACGATTTGCGCGTAGACGTGGGTGATTATGTCGATGGTGTCTTGCTGCGCCAGGCACTGCGCGGCGAGCACGACCTCGAGGTGGACATTCTCCGGCACGACGACGGGCAGTCGCAGGGCCACCAGTGCGTCGAAGAGGTTGTTACCATAGTGGCCGCTGAGGGTGGCGGGCATCATAGAGCCTGGGTGCGTCGGCTGGAGGCTTACGTCAAAGTCGTCCGCAAGCTTCTTGACGACGGTGAACTTGTCGAGGAAACCGACGAGGACCTCGTCGAACAAGGATGCAAAGCTGTCGTCCAAGCAGCCCCTCGCCCTGGCGGCCTCAAGCAATACTACCTGCCAGGCCGCAGCGCGTCTGCTGGCTGGCTGAGAAGAGAGATAGAGGAGGGCTGAGCACGGACTGCAGGAAATTTGTTCTACGTACCTCGATATAGGCTCGATATAGTGGGGTGGCATGGGCCATAACTAGCATTCACGTCTAGCAACGGCACACGCCACCCCCACGAGTCCCATCCGACACCGATTTTCTTGGAGTCCGTGCTACAGCCATCTCTTCTCCCTCCTGTCCTCTTTTCTCAGCCATCGCGCGATGGGCGGGGTGGGGGTTTGCCGATAGTCGGTTTGCTCAACTGCGCTCCCACTTGTAAGTGAAAATGCAACACCGCACGCATTCCCGCTTGAGTGGCGTGCTGGACCAACTATGTGGGGGTGCGACGCGAACACGGCAGGCTTTTCCTTTTGAACTCGTAAATTGTAAAATTTGGTTCTGCTCCCTGGCGCGACCGATAGATAGAAAATAACGATTTTGCCTAGAGTAATGAGAAGTTTGCTTCTGGCGCCGTTCATGCATGGAGTACGTACGAAAATTATGAAGTTGATGCGAAAGGTAAGATAATTACTGTAGTATCATATACTACTACATGGATTTGACGGAAGGATAAAAATATATACGGATCCATCAACGTTCAACGACATCCTCACGCCCTAGTGCGCCAGGTCACCAATCGACGTGTGAGGAGCAGCGGCATTGGTGGCGAGCTCAACGTGCTTCTGAACAGTGCCGTCCAAGGTTGCCTTGCGCTCCAAGAAGGCCAACGTCCTATCATCCTCCTCTTGCATGTACTAGTCCTTGTGGACGATTTGCGCGTAGACGTGGGTGATTATGTTGATGGTGTCTTGCTGCGCCAGGCACTGCGCGGCGAGCACGACCTCGAGGTGGACATTCTCCGGCACGACGGCGGGCAGTCGCAGGGCCACCAGTGCGTCGAAGAGGTTGTTACCATAGTGGCCGCTGAGGGTGGCGGGCATCACAGAGCCTGGGCGCGTCGGCTGGAGGCTTACGTCAAAGTCGTCCGCAAGCTTCTTGACGACAGTGAACTTGTCGAGGAAACCGACGAGGACCTCGTCGAACAAGGATGCAAAGCTGTCATCCAAGCAGCCCCTCGCCCTGGCGGCCTCAAGCAATACTACCTGCCGGGCCGCAGGCTGGCGTCGTGGACCATCTGGCACAGCCGGCTGATGCTTGCGCTCATCGCCTCCATGGGTCTAGTGTAGCTTCTAGTCAACTGATCTTGCAATTCGAGTGATCACTCAGCCCTTGGTTAGCATGCGTAGGTGCGTAGGATTTCGTACTACTCCTCGGCCTTCTACTGCACCTGCCTTTGGCTGTATGATAGGTGGGCCAGCCACCCCCTGGGGCCACGTGTCATTCACCTCCTGACCCGTCTCTCACACGCACCCTGCTAGTATATATACTCCTTCCTTTCCGGTTTATAGGGCATATCTCAAAATTTTAGTTTTTCCATTTCATAAGGCTCAATTTGGTTGTTTACCATCACATGGTCAGATTCCAAGGTGCATTAAATCATTGCATCCAAGTACTAAGAGAAAATTGACCAATGCATGTAATTTATGCATGCATGCATTGAAATTAATGCATTGGTAAACATACTTTTTTGAGGAAAACAAGAGCATTAATTGGGTGCTTTTGCAAACTACAAAAAGTATTCCACCACTCACCATCTACCTTGGTTGGTGAGAATTTTGAATTGAGCCTTATAAACCGGAAAGGAGGGAGTATAGTGGTTTTCTTTTTCTCTCCATATCAACCATTTTATATTGCGTACGTGTCATTCAAGAGTGAAATGATGGTTGCTTCTTCCGACTAACTTACTGTGTGATTTGACAGCTCCTTAGTGGCCCCTACACGTACTCCCCCTACGTGTATGCAACAGTCACACGTACACACGGACACAAAAACGCGCGCGACACCCTAATGCATGCATGTCCGAGCACACGACGGAACACTCACGGTGACGCTCAAGTGCTCAACCTACACGTGCATGCACACACATACTCAGTCAGGGTGAGCTAGTGACCGTATGAACACCGGAAAATATATATATTTAATGCAATGAGCGTATTATGAAGTCCACTGACCGTATTTTTACAAATATACAGTGACAGACAGTGTATTTATCTCGTTTGAAATTAAGCCATGTTAACCGGAGAGGAGGCAGCATGGACTAGCATTACTTTGTTGTGTCCCGTCAACTTGCTGAACGAGGAGAAGGTTGCAGGACCAGAGAAGCTTGCGCGCGGTGGCTCGTAGGACAAGGAGAAACTTTTGACTAATGCAAGCTCTCCCTCGCTCAGGCGGTGGATGTGCAACAGTTAATTCGGTGTCAGATTGCCAGAAGCATACTACACTATACTACTAGGAACCGGATGGAGGAGCGTCTGCACTCTTATTATAATTTTAAAATGTGATAAAGCAATCTTCAACACATTTGGTTCTCTTCGAGGGTTCTCGCATGTGATAATGGAAGTTGATTGCATGGAACACTCGCCACAATTCTTGCTTAATTCTGGCTCATATCCTGTTACAAATAGTAGCGCTTAGTAATATTTCCTCTTTTTTTGTTATTTAGCATGTAAACAGGTCAGCAAACCTTGTGGCACATCTTCGTGTGAACCGTGCTTGCTGCACTTTGAATGTGGCCGAGAGCTGGCTTGATGAAATACCTCGCTTCCTACATCTCTTTTTGGCTTCCTAGTGACCAGTGTCTTGGCTGATCGTCCTAAGAATGCTTATATATGAATAAAGCTCTCTCATTTACCCGCAAAAAAGATGAAGCCATATTAACCGGAAAGGAGGGAGTATGGACTAGCACTACTTTTTGGTGTGTCCCGTCAACTCGCAGAACAAGGAGAAGCTTGCAGGACAAGGTGAAGCTCGCTTACGCCTTTTGACTAATGCAACCTACCCTCGGTGGACATGCATCTGTCCATTCGGTGTCAGATTGTCAGAGGCATACACTGTAGTACCCAACATGCGGAGTACCATCATTGTTTGACTTCACGAAGGGGCGAAGAGCCAAGCGCAGTACTAGTACGCGTAATTGGTTTTGCACCTTCATACTACTCCACCCTTCGTCACAGTTTACAGGGTGCGTTTCATTATGATGCATTTCTCTCAATGAATTTCCACCACCAGAGAGACTTTAGACGCGTTTGGTTTAATGCTCAATTAATTAGGGCGTGGTAACCGCAATGAAGTCCACATTTTTCTCTCCATGTACTGTACTACTACGGAGTGCATGCATGTGTGTACCCGGGGTGCAAGCACTGCATGCATGTGTGTACGCATTATTCCCTCTAGTAATAGACGCCGTGCTATAACTACCAATGCTATTTTTCAGGCCAATCGCTAGTCACCTTGGTCCCACCGATTTTTTTTCTTTTTTCTGAAGCGCGTTGTATAAATAGTGACGGATGGAGTAGTATGAGCGGATTCAAAGGAGCGTATTGATGGTTGCTTCTTTAGAGCAACTTATAGTGGGAAAGGTGAGGCTTATGATTTGACTGCTCATTACTCACTATTAATGCGGCGCAACGACCGGGCTGAGTCTCCCATGCGGTTGTGCACTACCCCCTCAGTTCTTAAATATACTCCGGAGTACTTGTCTTTCTAAAATATGTTGAAATCTCTGTTAAGACGAATAGAATATTTAGGAACGGAGGGAGTACACATACGAAGCAAAATGAGTGAATCTACACTCTAAAATATGCCCGTTTGAAATTTGTAAAAAGACAAATATTTAGGAACGAAGGAGTATAATTTCGTGCATGGCACATGGACCCGGATGATGAAGAGGCTTCTGGCAATGCTATCAAGCTTCCATCATTTGTTTACATAATTGACGTACTATACAAATAATTTTCCAGCAACATGAAATTGTACAATGGTGTGAGCTTTCAGCTTTTGTTTCGCGTGTCTTGCCATCGATGCTCTTTTGGAAACAATAAAAAACTAACTTCCTTGCTAATGCATGTCAATTATTAGCAGATCAGAGCTAATAATTACATCACAACTGAAGACAAAGTTGTGAGAAGGTGTTAAATTAAAATTGATCCATGCTTTCATTGGCAGCAACGTCCCCCCAGCTCTGTCTAAATCAACAAGGCATGTTGGGAAAAAAATACCTGTCTGGAGCATGCAACATTCCGATCATTTTGTGCAGTTCCACTAAAATAGAGCTGACCGTCCCTGTTCCAAAGATATCAAGTGTGACTACGATAATAGAGGACTGTTGATGAAACAATAAACACACAAATAGAAGCCGGTCACCTTTGCGGTCTCTCTTAAGACTAACTAGTTGGAGAAGATTAGGCTCGGAGTTGGATGAGGAGGATAGAGCAAAACCAATCTCCCTTTGTGCAGTCGCACTGAAATGTAGAGACGTTGCCCGTGTGACATTTTAGTACAACTGCACAAAACACTCTTAAGAAAAAAGTGATTTGTGTAGTTCACCAAAAGGTCACAATAGCAATGAGGTGAAATGGATAGCCCTGTTTGCAAAAAATAGGTAGAAAGGAAACAATTACTGGCCAATAACAGTTGATGACACATGCGACGACCAAAAAGAAGCATATTCCTTGTCCTAAGGGAAGATAACAACACGGTTGTGTTTGTCTAAAACGGTGTGAGGACGAGAATGCAATATGGAAAGTACGCCGGACGAGCTACGCTTTGGGCAAAGAACTATGGAAGATCCACATGCAGCGACGTGGGAAAACGGGCAGTGGAGCAAGGCCGGAGGGGATACCTGGAGGTCGTCGGGATGTAACTAGGTGAGGGGCGGCGGGCGGAATCTGCGAGCAGGTGGAGTAGGCCCTACCGCGCCGGAGCTTGGTCAGAGAGAACGGTGTGTACCGTAGATCGGGACGTGCTGCCTCGTCGACGTTGAACGGAGAAACAATGCAATTCCTTCCTTTCCCCCGGCGGACGGGATGCGGCCGAATCAGTGACCAACGGTGAGAGAGAGAGGCCACCGCACTCCCTTTCCCCCGGCGGACGGGATGCAGCCGGATCAGTGACCAACGGTGAGAGAGAGAGGCCACCGCACTCCCTTTCCCCCGGTGGGCAGGAAGCGGCCGGATCAGTGACCAACGGTGAGAGAGAGAGAGGCCACCGGAGCCTTGTGTGAGATACTCTGAAGAGCGGACTACCTTTTCCTCCATAAAAATCGTTTTATATTGTGTGTAAGTGCCATTGAGCGCTATAACTTTATTTAAAAATAACGCGGCAACGCGACAAGTCGAACTTTGTTTCGTGCACGCGTGGTACACGACCTCCCTAGGTAAACAACCGCTACAGGCGTTCGAATTAGCACGTGGGCTGCCATTTTGTAAAGAAATGAGCTCCACCGTGTACCCGTGCGGGTGTGGTTGGGCACGAAGCGTGAGTACGTGCACGGTGCACCTATTCTCTTCTTGTATACATACACCACCTACGTGGGGTTGTGTGAGAGAGATACAAACCTAGAGAGATATAGTGTGTGGGTTCTTGAGAGTTTTTTGGGTGGGGGGGTCAATCAAAAAATTTAACATATGCAATGTGTGTGAAATAGAGTCCTGAATATAACATATATATAGAGGGGGCGATCCACGAGAAGAGAGTGGAGGTATCATCGGCTTGAGGTGTCTTTAGAATCGAAGAGAGGGATGATGTGTGTGTGTGTGTGCGCGCGCGCGATCGATAAAGAGTGCCATCGAATTTGTGTGTGCCCACGTCAAAGATATAGAGTGGCTGGCCTACTGGAATGTGAGATGGGACATGTGCAGTTTGTCTCTGTGGCATGGATACCTACCTGCAGCGCTCGACTATCGGTATGTGGTGCGGGAAGAGGGAGGCCCAATTAACTATAGAGGTACAATGGCTAGTATATGTGTGGAGGAGGAGAGAGGCCTACCTCATGTATTAAGGAGATCGATCTGCCTCATGTATTAAGGGAGATCGATTGGCATCCATGCATATGTGCAGGAGATGAATAAGGTTGGGAGAGAGACAGTGCTAGAGTATTGGAGGGGGTGGTAGTGGAGTTGCTTCTAACAAATGGTGGCATAGGCTTGCTAGACAAACGGAGGGCACGCCCGCAATATCAATAAGAGAGGAGATGGCTGCTTGTTGTCTGTGCAAGTGCATGTGAGAGACGGGTCAGGAGGCATGAGGGGGACGATGTAGCTGTGGTAAGCAGACGTAACTACATAGGAAGATCAATCGCCCTTTGTAAGAGAAAGGAGAGACATAACTTGTGAGGTACGTCGATCGATGGGGGGGTAGTTAAAGTCAATCTAGGTATATGTTGGGAGATCGATCGGTATACATGCATGTGTATGTTAGAAGCAAATGAGGCACGAGGAGAAGGATATAGAGAGAGGGATGCAAGTAGGAGGTGGTACGAGAGGCATACTATATCGAGGGGGAGGAGTGTGCGAGTACAAGAATGATGGAAAGAGTGGTGGGAGTGAGGCATGGACGGTGACCAGAGAAGAGGGGAAGCTTGTGTTTGTGCTAGGCACACCTGGCTAGAGAGGCATATCAATCGATGTGTGCCGTAAAGGAGCTGGGGGCCTACACACACCATGCGTGAACGACCTAAAGTGAAAACACGAATTTGCGCGATGGAGCTAGAGAATGCTGGGGGAGGGTGAGAGGGATGCGGGCGTGTGCATGCACAAGAGAAAGTTAGCGCTAGCTACAAAGATAAGAGGGTTGTGTGGGTGTAAAAGACGAATAGAGATCATATATACTTCATTATAAAAAGCGAATTCGGAAATTTGAAGAATTTATCATAGTGTTTAAAACCGACGGATGTGTGAATATATATAACAGTGATAAACATGGTGTGGTTATGAACCTGGTATACTACATTTAATATATTTTATCTCTACTCTTATAAAAAACGGAGTTGGTGATGATGATGTGCCTGCCATCCTGCATTATAGGTTGTCTGATTTATATCTGGCGGATAGCAAGGAAACTTTGATGGTTGAAGTTGGCAACAATCATGATTGTAGATTCTTATTGAAATAGAGAAACGAATTCAAATTTAGTTCGAATTGCAGCGGTAGTATAGACATTTGGAATGCACTAAAATGTTGGTATGAGTAGGTTACATGCATTATACAGCAAGCGAAAAAAATTTAATCGGACATAACATGGATTCATACTCCCTCCTTCCATCTACATATGGCGTAATGAGATTTTTAAGACCGCCTTTGACTATTGACAAGATTAATAGTACATGACATGCATAATGTGAAAATTATATCATTGAAAGAACCTTTCACAGATGAATTTAATGGTGTGCTTTGTGTAAGTTGCATGTCATATATCATTCCTCTAATATTTGGTCAAAGTTAGCATCGAAAAACGCATTAGGCCCTATATAGATGGAAGGAGGGAGTAGCTTTGAATAGCATTTGTGTAGTAAAATGGGGCAAGACTCTCTCTTTGTGTGGTGTGGATAGTTTTATTTTTTTCGTTTTCTTTTTGGTTGAGGGAAGTTTGAATTGATTTGGTACGTACAAGTACAATATTATGACACGTTAGGCTTGTCCCTGAAATTCAACCCGCGTCTTGTTATATCCTGAAAATTCAGATATCGTGCTCCCAAAACTGGCGCCTTCACAACCCGCGCCTTGCTATCCCGAAATTACAACACACGCGAAAACTCCCTCCAGTTGCCAAATCCCGACACGCGAAATCCCACTTGTAACCCTAAGCCGAAAGCGCCGCTAGTTCAAATAGGTGGGGGGTACTTTTGTAACACACCCTACATTTTGGACAAGCGCGTTCCTAAGTCATGCTTCGCCCCCTCCCATCACCCCCTTTTCGCCATTCGAAATCCCAGGCCACCATAACCTCTCCGCTCCAGCCGCGAAACCCCACCCTCCTCTATCCGCCATGTCACCGCTGCCTAGCCGGTGCCTCTTCCCCGGTGACGTCGTCCACCGCAACAGCTCGACGTCCCTCGTCCACCTCCCTAGATGAGGATCCGTCGTCCATCTCGCCGTCCCGCCGGTTCAGCCGCCCCGTCCTCCACCTCCAAGGAGCTGCTCCGACGATCGCCTCGTCTATCACGGCTGCTCCATCCCCACAGCACCGCCTTAACCTGCTCCACCAGAACCGCAGCATCCTCACCGACTCCTCGGACGAAGCCGAGGCCTACTCGGTGCCACCAAAGAGGTTGTACACTCATCGCATCGCACCTTCTCCTTAACTCGACCTCCCGGCGCAGACGGTGCTCCATCCCGCACCCCCATGGAGCGGCTACCTTGAAGCCGGCGCCACGGGCGACATCTCCACAGCCGCTCTCCCCCAGTGCAAAGCCCCTTCGGCGGCGGTGTCCATACCAGCCGGATCTGCTGCTGCTGCTCCGGCTCTCGCTCGATCGCTCGCTCGCCCAGCTGCTGCTGCTGCTCTCCCCCTCGCTCGTGCTGCTACTCTGCTCCGATTAAGCCACACTTCAGTCGACTGAATCGACTTTTGGGTCAGTCAATTTTCAGGGGTTGGGGGGCTCACTGGAGTTAAGGAAGAACCACCCGCAGCGGGGACGGGGGCTCGCCGGAGAGGTACACCGCTACCTATCTTAGGGTTCAGGGTGGGGGCGGGGGGCTTAGAGGGCTGGCCGGGGCGGCGGTGGCGAGTTGTTTCGGGGCGGCGAGGCGACGCTAGGGCCGGTGGTTCGGCCGGTGGTGGCTGGCGGCTCAGGGGGGTGCAGGTTGAAGATGAACTGCAGGCCCTCCCTAAACTACATGTCAAGTGCCTCTTTGCTACCATTGCGTTCAGTTTCGACAGTAACATTCAGATTCCACAGTAAATTTCAGTTTCGACAGTTAAGTTCAGAGTCAACAGTTTTTACCTCATCTGTTGTAGTCAAGTGGTTTTTGGTGATGTTAATTTTACATCCATTTTACATCATCTATTGGAAATGCTATTAGAATCCCACTTGAGATTGACGATGTCTGTCTTGTGCTGCTTCAGCCTTGACGTCTTACGGCTCACCGGAGCTGCTCCAACGACAGAACGATCCATCACAACAGAGCAGTGCCCTGGACGCCGTCTACAGATTCCTCAGATATTCCTCCACACCTCCGACAGCCACCTCTGCCTCAACTGCTTCAGCGACCAACCCAATGATGATGAGGTCGACACGGCTACGGCAAAGAGGTTGTACACTTGTTGCATCACTTATTACTATACATTCACGTCGATCCATTAGGGCTATTTTGGTTCAACGGAAAAACATCGATCCACTGGTTGTTACCATCACTCTAAATTTCTGCATGCTCTCCTTCCATAATCTCACCATATTTTTTTCGTATGCATGTCAGATATTGTACACAGTCATGATGAACATGTAGATAAAAAGAGAAGAGTTTTGCGCGGCAATACAATGTCATGCAGACATCGCTCCATGGTGGGTTCAATGGAAAACCCTCCCCACCCCTCTCCAAATTGTAATCCAGAGGAAGATATCTGTTCTGAGGCGGATTCGGACCCTGCTGACCACTCCTATTTACCCCCCAAGGTGTTTGATCTACCTTGGCATGATGGTGTTAGTCATATCATGCATATGTTGCCTTGCAGTGCCTACTTTTGACATCATATATGTCATCTGCTTAGTTTAGACATGTTCTGTAATGCCACCTATTTAGTTTCTATATCATATATGGGAATTATGCAGTCTCATGTCTTTTAGCTAGCCATAATATATGTGAAATGTGCAATGCCATCCTGTTTAACCAGGCATCATATATTTGAATGATATCTTGACCATCCTTTTCTTCATTACATTTCCATTTGTCGACAATGTTTGTACATTAAACTACTCTTCCTGTGAATAACCCATTTGGGTGGGAGATGGAAAAAATCTGGAGTGCCTTCAGAGCAGACAGTGCTACCTGTCGAAGCAGATCTCTTGTTGGGTCCCGATAGCTCCTCAGAGATGGATTCAGACACAGATGACCACTCCTATTCCCCCACTGAGGCGTATGCTCTAACTTGGCACGGTTATACTGCTCATATCATGCATACGGTGTCTTGCATTGCATAGTTTAGACATCATATACACAATATTCAACATCATGTTCTTAGTTCAGACATCATATCGAATGCCCTCTATTTAGCATATAAATCATATATGTGAATTAAATGATGCGATCCTGATTACTTAGATAACATGTAGGTGAATTATGTCAGGCGATCCTATTTAGTTATTCATCATATCTTTGAATTATGTTATGCTATGCTATCTAGTTTAGATAGACATCATATATGTGAAATTATGTCATGCTATCTATTTTAGTTAAACAATATACATGTCAACTATTTCATGCCCTCTTTTTTCCACACTATCTATTGCATCTCTCTCTCATACAATGTCTGTACATTCAACTATGTTTCCTTTTATCAGCCATTTGAATTGGAGCAGGTGATGCCAGTATCTAGCGGACTAAAAACACGGTCTTCAAATAAAATAGTGCTACCTCTTGGTGGAGATAGCACCTCGGTTGTACAGGCACAAGAACTAGCCCTACCACACATAACCCAAACTCTCGCAGATTGTACCCCTACTACGATGGACAAAGAACCAGCTTCACCCAATCTAACCCCAACCCCAGTCGATAGTAACCCAGTTCCTGTTGACACAGCACCATCTCCACCACAGAGCTCCCAAACAAGAGAAGTTAGTAAGGCAGCTCCAGTGCCCAAAGGGCCAGTACTATCACGGCGAACCCCAACTCCACTAGTTAGTACGCCTATTCCTATGGAGGAAGCACAACCAGCTAGTCGTAGTTTAGCATCTATCGCATTTGATGTTGTTAAATCGTATCTGTGTATCTTCCCATCTTGGAAATATTATACTGAAGATGAAGGAAAATGCCAGTTGCAGGTGTTTGTCCAGGAGTTATGTGTAAGTAATGTAATTCATGGCAATTACTTTGCTTTGTCCCATACATCCTACCTCCATGATGGTTATAATACAGCAAAATTTCCCATTTTTCTCTATAGAGAAGGACCGATTTGGAAACTCAGGATGAGGTAACCTGTGCTAATACCTCTGCCATCTTCAAGAATGCTTGGTGGCAGTATCGGAATTACCTGAAGAAAACGTACATCACCGGCAAAGAAACTCATCAAATTCCCTTACGTTCTCCTGAGACACATTTACTGGACGATGACTGGGAATGCCTTGTTCTGTACTGGTCCTAAACCAAGAATGTGGTAAGGTCTATGAGCTCATTTTCTATTTTTAAGTATTATATTCTTGCGTCTTACTGTACTCTGTTCATGTAGAACAAGTGCATAAACCTGAAGAACAACTGTTCTAATTTAAGATTCCATTGCTACCATAGGACATAGATATATGTATGTTTGATGCTTTTATTATGTACTAGTACTTGGCAATAGAAGACTTGGTAGTTTAATCCTGTCCACCTTACTAATGAACTGGTTCACCAAAATGAGTTTCATATACTACTACATGCTAAACTTGTTATGTGTCTGCTTGTTTCTTCTTTTAGAATGCTGACAGAATATTGGGGAAGAGTGCCTTATTAAGCAACGGTAAAGGAAGTAATGCAGATAAGGTTCAGGATAGTGACACATCCTGTCTTGGTTTAGTGTTAGATTTACTGGCCACTACCGCTTGCACAAGCTATTCAAACTCACTGTCTGAATCAGTTCGGTTTGTTGAGTCTCAACTACAAGATGAAAGACATCGATCAGTTGTGCTGCGACAAGAAGCGGAAGGACTGCGGAAGTCCCTGGAGCATTCAGATGCATACTTTCTGGTGCAATAGCAAGCGTTGGAGGATTTTAGCGCCAAACAGGACAAAGCTAATCAGCTTGCTAAGCTTATTGCCAGCATGGTGGATACCCAGGATAACGTTTCTTGAGCTCTTATGAAGTTGTTTCAGTTATGCTCTTGTTTTGCTGCCGCGTTTATTTGCACTGGTGGCCAATTTTGACGGCCAGTGTATATGATATGCTGCTTTGTTCCCTATATTTGCACTGGTGGCGAACTTTGATGCCAAGTGGATGTAATATGTGTAATAGCCGTGATAGCCTAGCGTTAGTTGCTTGCTTATTTATTTCCTTGTTGTCTTGTTTATTTGTTTGCTTGTAGTCATTGCAGTTCTTTTTCCGCAATTATCTAGTGGCTGCATAACCTATTTTTTAAAACTAGGCCACAATAACCATGGGCTAATATTTACTGTAGTGACACTGGGCCTCCTACGAGCCGTAGAAATAGTGGGCCTTTTACGGGCCATAGAAGCAGTAGGCCTTCTACAGGCCGTAGAAACAATGGGCCTTCTACGGGCCGTATCATCAATGGGCCTTATACGGGCCGTATGATCGATTGGCCAAACATGGGCCAATAACAGGCCTCATTATGGCCGTAAACGGTCTAGAGTTGGAATCGTCCATTCATGGGCCGACCGTAATGGTCCATCGTTAATAGGCCGTATTTGATGACACTATGAAAACAGCCCAACGTATTAACGGACCACAAATGGGCCGACTGTAACCATGGGCTGAATTTGGCCCACAAGCAGAAAATGACAGTAACGGGCCGTAAGTAAACGAATGCTGGAAATGAGCCCAAGAATAAATGGGCTCTGAGAAGGCCAAAAGATAACATGGGCTGGAAACGACCCAACGGAATAACGGGCCGTTAATAGGTATAAAGTGATACACTGTTCATTCCGGGCCAGTTTCACCACGGGCCGTTAATGGGTGTAAAGTGATACATTGTTCATTACGGGCCAGTTTCACCACGGGTCGTTAATTGGCCAAGAGTTACATAGGGCCTCATATGGGCCGAAAGACGTCATGGGCCATACATGGGCCAGAAGTGAAAACGGGCTGGAATCATATTGGATGGCCCAGATGACACTACTGGGCGTAATTCGGATAGGGCGTAACGGGCCTTGGGTTAGCGGGCTATAAATGGGCTATATGCGAACAGGCCGTTAACAGGCTTTCCACATGAATGAGCCTCTGTTAGGCTGTGCCACGTGTTGATGTATCATAGGCGTCTATCTGACCAACTGACGAACTGACACGTGTTTCGTCCGGCCAATAAGAATTTTACACGTGGAAATTTCCCATTGGTCGGGGCTGTTAACGGGTTATCGGATCCAAAACCCAACCCGATAGCTTAACGGCGTTCCGTTACGGTGGATGCCACGTGTCGGTCACCCTTGATGAAAGCACTTCTATGACGCATGATTTATCGTCATGGAAGTGGACACTTCTGTGATGATAATTTTGGTAATGTCATGGAACACTTCTACGACAGCACAGGTATGACTATCTTGGTTCTGTCATAAATTTGTCATGGATGTACATGCATGACAAAAAAAGCGACCTACTATGACAAACACGTATCATCACGGAAGTGTATTTTTTGTAGTGCTTGTGCATATTCGGTTTCACTTACTCGAGGTTATAGTAATGTAATTGATGAGTTATGCGTGTGCAGGTTACACTTTATTCTGCTAGAGATTAAGCTTGACCGGGGAGTAGTAACTGTCTTAGACTCGAGACGTAAAGATCCCCAGGAGTATGTGGACATGAATGCAATGCTCTAGACGTAAGTTCAATCAATCATTATTGCACCATATCGGCAACTTTCATTCATTTCTTGATATCAAGTAATTATTTTCTTTGTCTGGCAGGGTTTGAAAACAGTTCACCGGAATGGTTCTGTGACTACAGAGGGAACTGCGATTTACACACCTGAAAGTAAGTAGTACTAGCTAGTTTTGCACATCTCTCATTGATTCTAGTTTCGTCAATACCATTTATCATGCTTGATTATCAGTTTGATTGAACTCTATTTCTCGTATAGTGTTTGTGGCAGAAAGGCGGGAATAATTTGTGTGGATACTACGTTTGCGAGTTCATCTACAACTCGACCTCTCCGCGGGGCTACTCTGACAAACATTTTGAAGTACGTAAAGAATAATATTCACAATTTTATTTTATTACCATTAATTGTGTTGAGTTTCATTCATATATATATATATATATATATATATATATATATATATATATATATTGACCCCCTTCTTTAAATTAGATGTGGCAGATGAGGGATGAACTCCTACCACATGATTGCATACGAGCAATTCAAGAGGAATTGGCGGGATTCTTTCTTGACCACGTCATACATAAAGACGGAGAATACCATGTGGAAATTGAAATGGATGTTAGATGTTAGGGATTGTAAGATATGTTATATTGTATATATGTAGTAGCGTCGGATAGATATACGAAAACTTATTATTCGACCAATCTCGGAGGAAGAGAGGTCACTTCTCTCTGTATATGTTCATGGAAATCTTGTGTAATTAATGGTTCCTTCATTTCCTTACTAGCTAGCATGTTGATTTCTCTCTATATGTACAGTAGGTATCATCGACCAAGCATGGAGAAAAAGATCTCACTTCTCTCTATTATCTAGCTAACACAATATGAAACCACTAACCCCCCCCCCTTCAAAAAATAAAAAAACAGCACCTGCAAGCTACTGACGCGTGGCTACCTTTTCGTCCCGGTTGGTGTTACTGTTGGGGAACGTAGTATTTCAAAAAAAATACCTACGATCACGCAAGATCTATCTACGAGAAGCATAGCAATGAGCGGGGAGAGTGTGTCCATGTACCCTCGTAGACCGAAAGCGGAAGCTTTTAGTAATGCGGTTGATGTAGTCGAACGTCTTCGTGATCCAACCGATCAAGTACCGAACGCACGGCACCTAGGCGATCTGCACACGTTCAGCTCCATGACGTCCCTCGAACTCTAGGTCCAGCTGAGGTCAAAGGAGGTTCCGTCAGCACGACGGCGTGGTGACGGTGATGATGAAGTTACCGACACAGGGCTTCGCTTAAGCACTACAACAATAGTACCGAGGTGGAAATCTGTGGAGGGGGGCACCGCACACGGCTAAGAAATCAACTTGTGTGTATATGGGGTGCCCCCTCCCCCGTATATAAAGGAGTGGAGGAGGGGGCCGGCCGGCCTCATGGGGTGCGCCCCAAGGGGGGAATCCTACTCCTACTAGGAGTCGGTTACCCCCTTTCCTAGTCCAACTAGGAGGGGAAGGAAAGGGAAGAGGGAGAGAAGGAAAGGGGGGCCGACCCCCTTCCCAATTTGGATTGGGCTTGGGGGCGCCCCTCCACTTGGTCGCCTCCTCCTCTCTTCCACTAAAGCCCATGAAGGACCATTAACCCCCTGTGGGTTCCGGTAACCCCCCGGTACTACGGAAAATGCCCGAACCTATCCGAAACCTTTCTGGTGTCCAAACATAACCTTCCAATATATTAATCCTCCTATCTCGACCATTTCGAGACTCCTCGTCATGTCTGTGATCACATTCGGGACTCCAAACAACCTTCGGTACATGAAATCACATAACTCACAATACATATCGTCATCGAACGTTAGGTGTGACCCGCCCAGCAGGGGCAGGGTCAACCCTATGAAGATTTACCACAATAAAGCCCAAGGTCACATGGCGATTCATAGGTAGGGTTAGTAGAGGGCCCAGACCCGAAGGCGACTTAAGGCCCATGATTGTAAACCGCCATGTATGTAAACTTGTATTGTAAGGCATGTGAGAAAGGTCACCGAGCCGGATACGTTGTATAATCTGGCCGGGACTCTGAGGGCCGCAGAGCGTCAACCTGTGTATATAAGGGGACGACCTACCGGCGTCTTAGGACAAGAAACAACAGATCGAGATCCGGGTCAAGCATATTCGCTCCCTTCTCGTTGAAACCCTAGAAATACCAACTACAAACAGGACTAGGCTTTTATCTTCATCGTAAGGGGCCGAACTAGTATAAAACTCTCCATGTCCTTTGTCCTGTTTAACCCCTTTAAGTTAACCTCAACGTGGTGGCTCCACGACTAAGTCCTCACACTAGGACATTTGTCGTGACAATTCCACGACAGTTGGCGCCCACCGTGGGGTTATCGCGCGATGGTTTCGAGTTCTTAAAGGGAAGCTTCGAGGGGATCAAGGGATACGCCATGGGCCGGATGACCAAGAGTCGCCGCGGCAAATTCTACATCGACGTCGCAGGCTGGGCCCCGCGGCCGGCTCAATTGAGTATGGGTACCGGGTCCCCTTTGGCGGAATCCACGTCTTCATAGGCAATATCGGTGAACCGAGCCCTGAGCCGGACATCTGCACCCACATCGTCGAGACGGCTCAGCGTGTGAGACCCGCCTGGGTTCGGACTGCCATGAATAGTGCCTTCGTGGGATTTATCCATGGAGAGGAATCTGAAGACTGGGCTAGCATCTGGTGATGAGACCGTCGTTTATTCTGATGGCGAGTCATCCACCGGTGAGACAAAGTCTTTATATCAACTGCCAGATGGCCGGCTCGGGGGATGTTCCGATGGCAACAATATTCTTGACCCTCGTGAGCCGCCGAATCGGGTTGCAATTTTCATGACCGGTACACAACCCATACAGCACTCATCAACTGCGGCGGATCTGGTTTCCAGATCAGGGACGGGAGTGGCTGCCGGGGCAAGAGGCCCTGAGCGCCCGCCGGCTCAGGCTTTAACTGATTTGTTGGATAAATTGACGACGCTGTTAACAACGGTGGTTAATCTGGCGGATCAAGATTAGCACAATACGGTGATCACAAAACTGCGTGACGAGATAGCGCAGGCCAATGAGGAGCTAAACGCCGAAAGTGACAGGATGGCCGAGGAGCGGACCGCTTTGGATGCCCAGTCACAATGGATTTAGGAGGAGTCATACTGGCTCATGTTGGATCAGAATGTTTTAAACAATGTCATGAGGAGAAGGCATCAGACCTATTTGTCGTCGGTTTATGAGGCAAGGAATCTTTTTAACACGCCAGGACCTAGAACCAGTAACCCAGCGGGGCTAAACCGGGCCGAGGCACCTGGGACGGGGACGCCTGTTCAGCCGCGCATGGTAGATCCACCTCGTCAGAATAATAACCCGCCACAGCACGTGCCAACGCCACTGGGTCATTATTCAAACCCTTTGGATAATATGATCGCTGCAGCATCTCGGTTGGCGGCCATCCTAGTTGAAGGTGAATCGCCAGTAGCAGTTGAGACACGGAGGGAGAGAGATCTTCTTCAGACGGTGCTAGTTCAGCAGCAGGCTTACTCTTACAGCCGTGATCGAGTCCAATCTACTCCTCGCCCGAGCCCGAGCTACAGCAGACATCTCGATGAGCCGGCTGTATTAAGAAGTGGGCGGAACCATAACCCGCCTCGTGGGCATGACCCAGCAGGCGGTGGTGCAAATGCTCAGGACGGGGTGGATCAAGGTAGGGCTCATCGAGAGGCCGAGCTGGCAGCTCAGTATGCTGCTCGTCAACCAACTCCGGTTCGTCCGACCACCTCTATGGAGCCAGGTGTAACCTTTAGAAGCTTGGGCGTGCCATGCATGGTGCCGGATCTATGTAATGAGCGTCTGCCCAAAGATTTCAAAGGACCTCACAAGGTGCAAAACTATACAGCTGATTTGAATCCTGAGGCGTGGATTCAGAGTTATGAGATGGCCATGGAATTGCTGGATGTCAGTGAGGCTACGTGTGCTAAGTATTTTCCCCTGATGTTAGAAGGAACGGCCCGCACCTGGTTGAAGGGGCTTCCTGCTAATTCCATCAGGTCATGGGCTGAGTTGAAAACCTGGTTTATCCAGAACTTCAAAGATATGTGTAAGCAACCCATGTCAATTGTGGATCTGGCCACTTGTGTTCAGGAAGAAGGTGAATCAACAACCCATTGGGTGCACCGGGTCTCAACGATCTTGCACTCAACGGATCACATCAATGCCGACTCAGCTGTGTTGATGCTGGAAAACAATTGGCGCTTCACACCCTTGAAGCAGAAACTGGGGCGGCTCAAACGTCACTGCAATGACATGGGGACACTCATGGCGGCTCTGGTTAAATATGTTGACTCTGATAGTACCAAAGACCTTAAATCTAAGGATGATAAGGCAGGAAAGGGGAAGAGGAGCAGCAATGCTAAAGGACATCAGCATAACCCGGCGGCGAATCAAGGAGGTAATGGTAAGTGCAAAGCTGATAACAGCTTGGACTTTGTGGAAAATACCGATGCACAGAATAATGGCCAGGGTCGTAAGGGTAGACCACCCCCGCAGACCGGAGGATCAGGCATTAATCTTGATCATATGTTGAATCAGCCCTTCCCGAGGCATGGTACACGACAAAGACCATCTACTCATCTCTGGAAGGATTGTTTCATTATGGAGTTCAAAAATTCAATTTCCAACCATGGACCGGGTGGTGGTCCAGGATCCGGTTCTCAAGGTCCGGGTTATGGTGGTGGCGGTTCAAACTCTGGGTTCCAAGGTCATCAAGGTCATGAAGGCAATCAAAGCAATCAGGGCAGCTACCATCAACAGTCAGGTCAGGGGAGTCAATGCTACCTCTTGACCACTGCGTTTGTTTTCCCTTGAATAGGAAAGGGTGGTGCAATAAAGCAGCATAAGTATTTCCCTCAGTTTTTGAGAACCATGGTATCAATCCAGTAGGAGACCACGCGCGATTCACCTAGTACCTACACAAACAAATAAGAACCTCGCAATCAACGCGATAAAGGGGTTGTCAATCCCTTCACGGCCACTTGAAAGAGTGAGATCTGATAGAGATGGTAATAATAAGATAAGTATTTTTGGTATTTTTATGATATAGATTGAAAGTAAAGATTGCAAAATAAAATATATTGGGAACTTGTATGATGGAAAATAGACCCGCCGGCCATAGGTTTCACTTGTGGCTTCTCTCAAGATAGCATAAGTATTACGGTGGGTGAACAAATTACTGTCGAGCAATTGATAGAAAAGCGAATAATTATGAGAATATCTAGGTATGATCATGTATATAGGCATCACATCTGTGACAATTAGACCGACTCCTGCCTGCATCTACTACTATTACTCCACACATCTACCGCTATCCAGCATGCATCTAGAGTATTAAGTTCATAAGAACAGAGTAACGCCTTAAGCAAGATGACATGATGTAGAGGGATAAACTCATCCAATATGATATAAACCCCATCTTTTTATCCTCGATGGCAACAATACAATACGTGTTGTTTCCCTTTCTGTCACTGGGATCGAGCACCGCAAGATTGAACCCAAAGCTAAGCACTTCTCCCATTGCAAGAAAGATCAATCTAGTAGGCCAAACCAAACTGATAATTCGAAGAGACTTGCAAAGATAAACCAATCATACATAAAAGAAATCAGAGAAGATTCAAATATTGTTCACAGATAAACTTGATCATAAACCCACAATTCATTGGATCTTGACAAACACATCACAAAAGAAGATTACATCAAATAGATCTCCATGAGAATCGAGGAGAACATTGTATTGAGATCCAAAGAGAGAGAAGAAGCCATCTAGCTACTACCTATGGACCAGAAGGTCTGAAGTAAACTACTCACACATCATCGGAGGGGCCATGGAGTTGATGTAGAGGCCCTCCATGATCAATGCCCCCTCCGGCGGAGCTCCGGAAAAGGCCCCAAGATGGGATCTCTGGGGTACAGAAGGTTGCGGCGGTGGAAATAGGGTTTCATGGTGCTCTTGGATGTTTGTGGGGTATATGAATATATATATATATATATATATATATATAGGAGGAAGAAGTAGGTCAGTAGAGCAACGAGGGGCCCACGAGGGTGGAGGGTGCGCCCCCTGCCTCGTGGCCTCCTCGTTGATTGCTTGACGTCCACTCCAAGTCCTCTGGATCATGTTTGTTCCAAAAATCACGCTCCCGAAGGTTTCATTCCGTTTGGACTCCGTTTGTTATTCCTTTTCTGCGAAACACTAAAATAGGCAAAAAAGCAATTTGGGCTGGGCCCCCGGTTAATAGGTTAGTCCCAAAAATAATATAAAGTGTAAAAATAAGCCCATTAACATCCAAAATAGATAATATAATAGCATGGAACAATCAAAAGTTATAGATACGTTGGAGACGTATCAGTCAGTAGCAGCAATCCGGGCATCAGAGTAACCCGAAACAGTTGAATAGTGGGCAGTACCACGTCTTCACCACGAGTTTGTGCAAACGGGGTCAGAAGCTTCATAAAAGGGCAGTAAACTCTGTTAAACCGGCAGTACCCCGTTACTTGCGCTGGTCCGAGCAGCCAATTGTGTGGGGTCGAGAGGATCATCCACCCAGGGTTGATAATCCGGGTCATCTAGCGTTGGTGGTCGCACCTCAGGTTGGAGGGTATAAGTTCACTAAGGTGCTCATGGACGGAGGGAGCAGCATCAATATTCTTTATTATGAGACCTTCCGTCGCATGGGGTTGATAGATAAAAATCTTAAGCCGTCAAACACTATTTTCCATGGTGTGGTGCCTGGTAAATCGGCATATCCGGTTGGTAAGATAGCTCTGGAAGTTGCTTTTGGAGATGATCATGATTCTAGATCAGATACATTGACCTTTGAGGTGGTGAAAATCCAGAGCCCTTATCAAGCCCTGTTCGGACGGCCGGCTTATGCTAAGTTCATGGCAAGGCCCTGTTATGTTTATCTGCAGCTCAAGATGCCGGGTCATAAGGGGACCATCACAGTGCATGGGAGCCGGAAGATAGCCTTGGAGTGTGAAGAGGGTGATGCGGCTTATGCTGGGTTGGTTTGTTCAATGGAGGAGTTAAAGTTTTATAAGGATAATGTTGACCCGGCAGATATGACGTCTTTGAAAAAACCAACCATAGAGCATGATCCAGTTTTAAAATTTAAGTCGGCAGATGACACCAAGATGGTTGACTTTGTCCCTGGCGACTTATCTAAGCAGTTCAGTATCAGTGCTAATCTGGATCTGAAATAGGAAAGCACGCTCATCGAGTTCATCCGTGAAAACCTGGACATCTTTGCATGGAAACCCTCAGACATGTTTGGTGTACGGAGAGAACTCGCTGGGCACACTCTTAATATTAATCCAAAGTTTAAACCGGTCAAGCAGTTTCTTCGATGTTTTAATGAGGAGAGACGGAAGGCCATTGGAGAAGAAGTAGCCCGGCTCTTGGCAGCTGGGTTTATCATTGAAGTTTTTCATCCTGAGTGGTTGGCTAACCCGGTGCTGGTACTCAAGAAGAATGGCACTTGGCATATGTGTGTGTGGATTACACAGATTAAAACAAGGCATGTCCGACTGATCCTTTTTCTCTCCCTCACATTGATCAGATTATTGATGCTACAGCGGGTTGTGAGCGTTTGAGCTTTTTAGATGCTTATTCTGGTTATCATCAGATCAAAATGGCAATTAAGGACCAGGAGAAGACAACCTTCATAACTCCCTTTGGAGCCTTCTGCTATGTGTCTATGCCTTTTGGGCTCAAGAGTGCCCAGGCAACTTATCAGATGTGTGTGCAAAATTGCCTTCATAACCAAATTGGGCATAATGTTCATGCCTATGTGGATGATATTGTGGTGAAATCCAGAGAGAAAGAGACATTGATAAGTGATTTGAAGGAAACCTTTTGATAATCTCCGGATCTACAAGATGATGCTTAACCTGGCCAAGTGTGCTTTTGGTGTGCCGGCGGGTAAGCTCCTGGGTTTTTTGGTGTCTAATAGAGGGATTGAAGCTAATCCGGAGAAGATCAAATCTATCACCTCTCTAGCTAAACCGGCGTGTATCAATGATGTGCAGCGCCTGGCGGGTTGTATAGCGGCATTAAGTCATTTCATAAGCCGGTTGGGGGAGCGGGCTATCCCTGTGTATCAAATGATAAAAAAGACAGATAACTTTGTCTAGAGTGATGTTGCTGATGCAGCATTCGAGGATTTGAAGAAGCAGCTGATTGAACCGCCAGTGCTCGCAGTCCCTATCGATAAGGAGCCTTTACTGTTATATGTGGCTGCTAATAGACGGGCCTTCAGTGTTGCCATTGTGGTGGAAAGGAAGGAAGCAGGAAAGGAGTATCCGGTCAAAGGCCGGTTTACTATATCAACGAAGTGCTCATTGAGTCCAAGCAGAGGTATCCACACTGGCAGAAACTTGTATATGGGGTGTTCTTGGCCAGCCGGAAGCTTAAACATTATTTTCTGGGTCATCCTATCACTGTGGTCAGATCTGCTCCTTTGGGAGATATCATCCAAAATAGAGAAGCAATTGGCCGGGTCGCTAAGTGGGCCATTCAGCTTGGACCTCATAGATTAAAATATGTGCCCCGCACGGCCATCAAGTCTCAAGCACTGGTGGACTTATTCAACGATTGGACAGAGCTATAGATGCCTGAGGAAAAGACGGATAACACATATTGGACTATTCATTTCAATGGGTCCAGGCAGCTGGAAGGCTCGGGGGCTGGAGTTATTCTTGCTTCCCCTCGAGGTGATAAATTTTGCTATGGTCTTTGTTTGATGTTTCCTTGTACTAACAATGCAGCTGAGTATGAGGCCTTACTCCACGGTCTTCGGATGGCTATGGAAATGAATTTAAGCAGGGTTAGATGCTTCGGTGACTCAGTTTTGGTGGCTCAACAAGTATCTGGTACTTGGGATTCTAAGGATCCACTCATGGCGGCTTATCGGCGAGAGGTGGACGTCATTGATGGTCACTTCAAAGGTTATCAAGTTGATCATGTTGATCGGAGGAAAAATGAAGCGGCAAACGCTTTAAGCCGGCTGGGCCCAATGTAAGTCGGTACCGCCTAATGTCTTTCTTGACGTCTTGCATAATCCATCAGTTAAAATTCCTACAGAGGATGATTTGGCTATTCCTGTCCCGGAGGCTCAGTTGGTGGCGGCTCTTCATGTAATCCCAGATTGGACAGTCCCTTATTTGGCCTATATGACCCGCGGTGAGTTACCTGAGGATGAAACCTTAGCCAGGCAGATAACCCGGTGGTCTAAGTCAATGTTGATTGTTAATGGAGAGTTACATCATCGCAGTATCACAGGGGTGTTTCAAAGTTGTGTGTCTCCGGAAGAAGTCTGTGAGATCTTACGAGAAATTCATGAAGGAGATTGCGGTCATCATGCTAGTTCAAAGTCCCTTGTGGCTAAAGCTTTCTGTCATGGGTTTTATTGGCTAACAGCTCATGCTGATGCAGAGGACCTCGTCCACAGGTGTGATGAATGTCAGAAATTTGCACGACGTGCCCATGTGTCGGTTCAAGAGTTGAGGATGATTCCAATTACTTGTCCATTTGCGGTTTGGGGGCACGATATGGTTGGGGATTTCAAAAGATCCAAGGATAAGAAGACTCACCTTTTGGTGGCGGTTGATAAGTTCACTAAGTGGGTAGAGGTAGATCCGGTCAGTAAGTGTGATGCAGCAATGGCGGTTCAGTTCATGAAGAAGGTGATCTTCCATTTTGGCTTTCCGCACAGCATTATAACAGATAATGGCACTAATCTTTCTAAGGGTGCCATGGAAGAATTCTGTCAACGTGAGCATATCCGGCTTGATGTGTCATCAATGGCTCACCCCCAATCCAATGGTCAAGCTGAAAGGGCATACCAAGAGGCCTTGAAGGGTATTAAACCCCGGCTTATGGTTCCCCTGCAGAGGACGCCGGGTTGTTGGGTGGAAGAATTGCCTTCGGTTCTATGGAGCATCAACACCACCCCAAATAGATCCACAGGATATACACCTTTCTTCATGGTTTACGGATCAGGGGCGGTTCTCCCTAGTGACATCCGTCATGACTCGCCTCGGGTGGCGGCTTATGTGGAAGAAGACAATGAAAGAGCACGTCAAGAGGCACTTGATCTATTGGATGAAGAGCGGGACATAGCGGCAGCTCGTTCGGTAATTTACCAGCAAGATCTGGGCCGTTAACACAGCCGCCGGGTTAAAACCAGAACTTTTCAAGAAGGCAACCTGGTGCTCCGGCTTATCTAGGATCAGAATGATATGCACAAGTTATCCCCACCTTGGGAAGGACCCTTTGTGGTCAACAAGATCTAAACAATGGGTCATATTACCTTATCGATGTTCGAGACCACAAGGACTCACACACGTCGGAGGAGGAGACCCGTCGGCCCTGGAATATTGCTCAGCTTAGGACATACTACACTTGAGCCACATGCTCTCCTTATGTACATATTTAGACAATGTATATATTATGATTTATATAATAAACCGGCATCCTTGCTAAAGCAGGGCCTCTGTCTTTCTTATAAATGAGTTTTTGGTTACTGGGGGCTTCCGGCTTACGCATGAAGTTATGATTACCCTTTGAATCGGCTGAAATATATATATATATATATATATATATATATATATATATATATATATATATATATACTTGCGAGTTTTCCTACTCAGATTAAAGAGATCAAAGAGAGTTTGTTGTAAAAGCACAGCTCAAACATAGGTACCCCTTGGGCACAGCCCACAATATCACTTGGGGGCTTGGTCGTATTCGAACCATAGCTTAAACCCTCTTGATAGGCGTAAGGCCACCAGGGAAATCACTTGGGGGCTTGGTCATATTCGAACCATAGCTTAAACCCTCTTGATAGGCGTAAGGCCACCAGGGAAATCACTTGGGGGCTTGGTCGTATTCGCACCATAGCTTAAACCCTCTTGATAGGCATAAGTCCACCAGGGAAATCACTTGGGGGCTTGGTCTTATTCGAACCATAGCTTAAACCCTCTTGATAGGCGTAAGGCCACCAGGGAAATCACTTGGGGGCTTGGTCGTATTCGAACCATAGCTTAAACCCTCTTGATAGGCGTAAGGCCACCAGGGAAATCACTTGGGGCCTTGGTCGTATTCGAACCAAATCTTATACCCTCTTGATAGGCGTAAGGCCACTAGTATGATCACTTGGGGGCTTTGGTCGTATCCGAACCATAGCTCAAACTCTCTTGATCGGCGTAATGCCACAATTATAACAATTCAAAACCTCTTGATTTTTTAGGTTTATTTGTTGCAATTTATCATACTTTATGATTCTAATGCACCAGTGTTCATTAAACCGGCTTGGTTTTGACTATAAGTCGCCAGTATAATATTCGGTGTTTTTTAAAACCCGGTCTAGTTTTGTTTATAATTGATACTTATCAGGGTTCCAATTGTGGGTTAGAACCCTCACTACATGAGTTTGGTAAACCAACAATGTGATCAACCATCACAGGTATGATACCTTTTAATGTTTATTATTTCCACCAACTTTGATTATAAATCATGATAAAATCATGTTGGGGTAGTATAATCCGTCCAAGCGGTAAACTGCCAGGACGTTTTTTCTTTTGTTATATGAAGGAACAGCTTCAGGATGGATAATATCATCAGGCATACATGGCGTATCCTCACATGACAGATAAAGAAGTATCATAAAAATAGCCAAATATGCACGAGGGCATAGCAAAGCAAAAAGTTTGAAGCTAGCCTATTACAAGGCATTTCGAGCCCAAAGGATAATTGTTTTTAAGTCTCAAATAGCAGCTGGTAAACTGGCCCCGGCTCATGAATCCTGACCCGGCTGACTGGATGGTTGCGCCTCACCCCTTGCCGGTTCGTCTTCCTCCACCGTCTGGAAATTGGGTTTGGACCAGTCAAAGCCATGAAGGGCGACAAATTCATCCTCATCATCTATCAGACCAGACGGGTCAATCTCAGGGGTGAAAGTGTGCTTACGAATCGACGAGATTAAGTCCATCATTTTATAGGAAGGAGCCGCCATCTTCTTATTGTCTGCATCAAAACCCGGCTGATACTTAGTGAGGTTGGTTTCTTCACCAATAATGGTAGCATGAGGACATGTTTCCTTGACACAAGCAGCAAAATCTTCTTGGTTGAAAGGCGTTCCATCTTCTTTAAAGCTGGGCTATCCTTTAGCCACGTCCGCCGGGTCTAATTCTGGCACCCAGGCTTTAGCACGGCTTAAAGTTGTTACAGCTCCGGCCCTCGCGCATGATCATTTGATTTCTTGGAACCGTGCAGGCAAGATAGACAGCTTCTTCAAGATGTCACTTAATAGAGCCGTCCCTCGATTCACGCGGGAGATAGTGGCAAGTGTCCGTTGAGCTCCGGTGTACAACTGTTCAACCAGTGTGTAAACCGCCTTCAGCTTTACCACGGTATCCCAGTTCAGATTGCTGCTCCTGGGACCTGCAAATATCATACAATGAGTTAAGTGCCGGCTTATAATGGAAAATATTTCTTTGAAGTATGTAACAAAGTGACTTACTGAAGATTGCAGAAACCATCTGAGGCACACGGTTCTTTAAACCGGTGAGTTCAGTTGTGACTTCTCCTAGAGCCGCCTCAGCCTTCTCCGCACGCTGTGTTAAAGCAGTCTTCTCATTGGCCCAAGCTTCTTTCTCCGCGGTGAAGCTGGTCTTCAGCTTTTCGGCCTCAGACACACTCAACTGGAATATGGATTCAGCCTTCTTTGTCTCTATTTCGTGAGTCGCTAGCCGGGCCTTGGCCTCAGATAGTTGGGATTCCAGTTCTGTGGTTGCAGCCTGCATATAGCATAATGTTGTTTCAGTTTCATGGTGGATTGTAAAAGATAAGTCCCAAGTGTTTTGTCAACAATAACACTTGGCACTTGGGGGCTAATGTCTTTCAGCGCAAAAAATTTCAAAGGAAATAGTTTTCTAAAAATTCCCAAGTGTTTTGCAGGCAACAACACTCGGCACTTGGGGGCTAATGCATATTGCTTGATTTTTCTTTCTACAAGTGAGCCGGATAAGCTGTCCACAGTCTCCGCCGGCTCAGGCGGGCTATATGGTTCAGTTCTATGCAATAATTAGTAGGAACGGCTCATTCATACTGATTAAACCGGCCCTTGGGGGCTACACATGCAAATTGAAATACTATAAGCATCCGGCTTAGTTGCAAACCGGACTTGGAGGGAGTCTAAGACAGAGGTTTCTAAGGTATTCTAAGTCTACAGATCACTCAATATTTTCATAATCAGAAGACTTGGTGGCTAGCAGGGTATATAACTTATATGAGCCGGAGAACGTACCTCATATTTTTGATGCATCTGTTTGACCATTTCAATTTCTGAGTCACGGTTGGAGTGCACTTGACTAAGATAACTAGATAGCATTTCACTAATACTCTGGTGAGCATAGTGCGAGACATCCAACCTCACCTTTTGCCTCTCCATAACTTCTTGTTTGGCAGAGTGTCTTGCCAAGATAGTTCGGTTCCCCGGTTCAACGAATCTAGTGCCAGTGATTAAAACATCATCACTATGCCTCTCCGACGAGTTAGCTGAGCTTGACGGCTCAATATTTGATGGATCAATAGTAGTTTCATCTGCAGACGGCTCGGGTAAATCAGGTTGAATGTTGAAGGCAGGGTCCTCTGGCCGTTCAGCATGTTCGGGCACAAAGGTTGACTGCTCCGGGTTTGAGAACTATGTAGACATGACCGAGACTAATCTCCAGTCAATAACCAATAGCGGAACCTAGATGATCATATTGGTTCCTACATATACTACGAAGATCATTATCGGTCAAACCGCATAACAACATACGTTGTTCCCTTTGTCATCGGTATGTTACTTGCCCGAGATTCGATCGTCGGTATCATCATACCTAGTTAAATCTCGTTACCGGCAAGTCTCTTTACTCGTTCTGTAATGCATCATCCAGCAACTAACTCATTAGTTACATTGCCTGCAAGGTTTATAGTGATGTGCATTACCGATAGGGACCAGAGATACCTCTCCGACAATCAGAGTGACAAATCCTAATCTCGATCTATGCCAACTCAACAAACACCATCGAAGACACCTGTAGAGCATCTTTATAATCACCCAGTTACGTTGTGATGTTTGATAGCACACTAAGTGTTCCTATGATATTTGGGAGTTGCATAATCTCATAGTCATAGGAACATGTATAAGTCATGAAGAAAGCAATAGGAATAAACTAAACAATCATAGTGCTAAGCTAATGGATGGGTCATGTCAATCACATCATTCTCTAATGATGTGATCACGTTCATCAAATGAAAACTCATGTCTATGGCTAGGAAACTTAACCATCTTTGATTAATGAGCTAGTCAAGTAGAGGCATACTAGTGACACTCTGTTTGTCTATGTATTCATACATGTACTAAGTTTACGGTTAATACAATTCTAGCATGAATAATAAACATTTATTATGATATAAGGAAATATAAATAACAACTTTATTATTTCCTCTAGGGCATATTTCCTTCAGTCTCCCACTTGCACTAGAGTCAATAATCTAGATTACATTGTATGATTCTAACACCTATGGAGTCTTAGTGCTGATCATGTTTTGCTCATGAGAGAGGCTTAGTCAATGGATCTGCAACATTCAGATCCGTATGTATCTTGCAAATCTCTATGTCTCCTTCCTTGACTTAATCGCGGATGGAATTGAAGCGTCTCTTGATGTGCTTGGTTCTCTTGTGAAATCTGGATTCCTTTAACAAGGCAATTGCACCAGTATTATCACAAAAGATTTTTATTGGGTCTGATGCACTAGGTATGACACCTAGATCGGATATGAAATCCTTCATCCAGACTCCTTCATTTGCTGCTTCTGAAGCAGCTATGTACTCCGCTTCACACGTAGATCCCGCCATGATGCTCTGCTTGGAACTGCTCCAACTGACAGCTCCACCATTCAATATAAATACGTATCTGGTTTGTGACTTAGAGTCATCCGCATCAGTGTCAAAGCTTGCATCGACGTAACCGTTTACAATGAGCTCTTTGTCACGTCCATAAACGAGAAACATATCCTTAGTCCTTTTCAGATATTTCAGGATACTCTTGACCACTATCAAGTGATCCACTCCTGGATTACTTTGGTACCTCCCTGCTAAACTAATAGCAAGGCACACATCAGGTCTGGTACACAGCATTGCATACATGATAGAACCTATGGCTGAAGCATAGGGAATGACTTTCATTTTCTCTCTATCTTCTGCAGTGGTCGGGCATTGAGTCTGACTCAACTTCACACCTTGTAACACATGCAAGAACCCTTTCTTTGCTTGATCCATTTTGAACTTCTTCAAAACTTTATCAAGGTATGTGCTTTGTTAAATTCCAATTAAGTGTCTTGATCTATACCTATAGATCTTGATGCCCAATATATAAGCAGCTTCACCGAGGTCTTTCAGTGAAAAATTCTTATTCAAGTATCCTTTTATGCTATTCAGAAATTCAGTATCATTTCCGACCAACAATATGTCATCCACATATAATATCAGAAATGCTACAGAGCTCCCACTCACTTTCTTGTAAAAAGAGGCTTCTCCAAAAGTCTGTATAAAACCATATGCTTTGATCACACTATCAAAGCGTATATTCGAACTCCGAGATGCTTTCACCAGTCTATAAATGGATCGTTGGAGCTTACACACTTTGTTAGCACCTTTTGGATCGACAAAACTTTCTGGTTGCATCATATACAACTCTCCTTTAAGATAGCAATTAAGGAATGCAGTTTTGACATCCATTTGCAAAATTTCATAATCATAAAATGCGGCAATTACTAACATGATTCGGACGGACTTAAGCATCGCTACGGGTGAGAAGGTCCCATCGTAGTCAACTCCTTGAACTTGTCAAAAACCTTTTGCAACAAGTTGAGCTTTGTAGACAGTAACATTACCGTCAGCGTCAGTCTTCTTTTTAAAGATCCATTTATTCTCTATGGCTTGCCAATCATCGAGCAAGTCAACCAAAGTCCATACTTTGTTCTCATCCATGGATCCCATCTCAGATTTCACGGCTTCAAGCCATTTCGCCGAGTCTGGGCCCATCATCACTTCCTCATAGTCCATAGGTTCATCATGGTCAAGTAACATGACCTCTAGAACAGGATTACCGTACCACTCTGGTTGACCTACGAGGTTCGGTAGTAACTTGATCAGAAGTTTCATGATCATCATCATTAGCTTCCTCACTAATTGGTGTAGGAATCACTAGAATTGATTTCTGTGATGAACTACTTTCTAATAAGGGAGTAGGTACAATTACTTCATCAAGTTCTACTTTCCTCCCACTCATTTCTTTCGAGAGAAACTCCTTCTCTAGAAAGGATTCATTCTTAGCAACGAATATCTTGGCTTCGGATCTATGATAGAAGGTGTACTCAACAGTCTCCTTTGGGTATCCTATGAAGACACATTTCACCGATTTGGGTTCGAGCTTATCAGGTTGAAGCTTTTTCACATAAGCATCACAGCCCCAAACTTAAAGAAACGACAACTTGGGTTTCTTGCCAAACCACAGTTCATATGGTGTCGTCTCAATAGATTTAGATGGTGCCCTATTTAACGTGAATGCAGCCGTCTCTAAAGCATAACCCCAAAACGATAGCGGTAAATCAGTAAGAGACATCATAGATCGCACCATATCTAATAAAGTACGATTACGGCGTTTGGACACACCATTACGTTGTGGTGTTCCGGGTGGCGTGAATTGCGAAACTATTCCACATTGTTTCAAATGAAGATCAAACTCATAACTCAAATATTCTCCTCCACGATCAGATCGTAGAAACTTTATTTTCTTGTTACGATGATTTTCCACTTCACTCTGAAATTATTTGAACTTTTCAGATGTTTCAGACTTATGTTTCATCAAGTAGATATACCCATATCTGCTCAAATCATCTGTGAAGGTCAAAAAATAATGATATGCGCCACGAGCATCAATACTCATCGGACTGCATACATCAGTATGTATTATTGCCAACAAGTCTGTTGCTCACTCCATTGTTTCGGAGAATGGAGTCTTAGTCATCTTTCCCATGAGGCATTGTTCGCAAGCATCAAGTGATTCCAAAAGCCCATCAGCATGGAGTTTCTTCATGCGCTTTACACCAACATGACCTAAACGGCAGTGCCACAAATAAGTTGCACTATCATTATTAAACTTATATCTTTTGGCTTCAATAATATGAATATGTGTATCGCTACTATCAAGATTTAGTAAAAATAGACCACTCATTAAGGGTGCATGACCATAAAAGATATTACTCATATAAATAGAACAACCATTATTCTCTGATTTAAATGAATAACCGTCTCGCATCAAACAAAATCCAGATATAATGTTCATGCTTAACGCTGGCACCAAATAACAAATATTTAGGTCTAAAACTAATCCCGAAGGTAGATGTAGAGGTAGCATGCCGACGGCGATCACATCGACTTTGGAACCATTTCACACGCGCATCATTACCTCGTCCATAGCCAATCTTCGCTTAATCCGTAGCCCCTGTTTTGAGTTGCAAATATTAGCAATAGAACCAGTATCAAATACCCAGGCGCTACTGCGAGCATTAGTAAGGTACACATCAATAACATGTATATCAAATATACCTTTCACTTTGCCATCCTTCTTTTCAGCCAAATACTTGGGGCAGTTCCGCTTCTAGTGACCAGTCCCATTGTAGTAGAAGCACTCAGTCTCAGGCTTAGGTCCAGACTTGGGCTTCTTCACTTGAGCATCAACTTGCTTGCCGTTCTTATTAAAGTCCCCTTTCTTCCTTTTTCCCTTCTTCTTGAAATTTGTGGTCTTGTTGACCATCAACACTTGATGCTCCTTCTTGATTTCTACCTCTGCAGCCATTATCATTGCGAGGGAATTGTCTTATCCATCCCTTGCATATTATAGTTCATCATGAAGCTTTTATAGCTTGGTGGCAGTGATTGAAGAACTATGTCAATGACACTATCAACCATAAGATTAACTCCCAGGTGAGTCAAGTGATTGTGGTACGCAGACATTCTGAGTATGTGTTCATTGACATAGTTTGGAGACTTCATATCTCTCAATCCATTTTGCAGCTGTAGAACTTATTGGAGACTTCATATCTCTCAATTCAGGCATTTGCTTGAAATATTAAATTCAACTCCTGGAACATCTCATATGCTCCTTGACATTCAAAACGTCGTTCAAGTCCCTGTTCTAAGTCCTAAAGCATGGCACACTAAACTATCGAGTAGTCATCAGCTCTCCTCTGCCAGGTTTTCATAACATCTGGAGTTGCTCCTGCTGCGGGTTTGGCACCTAGCGGTGCTTCCAGGACATAATTCTTCTGTGCAGAAATGAGGATAATCCTCAAATTACGGACCCAGTCCGTGTAGTTGCTACCATCATCTTTCAACTTAGCTTTCTCTAGGAATGCATTAATATTCAACGGAACGACAACATGGGCCATTTCTCTACAATAACATAGACATGCAAAATACAATCAGGTACTAAGTTCATGATAAATTAAAGTTCAATTAATCATATTACTTAAGAACTCACACTTAGATAGACATCCATCTAATCATCTAAGTGATCACGTGATCCATATAAACTAAACCATGTCCGATCATCACGTGGGATGGAGTAGTTTTCAATGGTGAACATCACTATCTTGATCATATCTACTATATGATTCATGCTCGACCTTTCGGTCTTAGTGTTTTGAGGCCATATCTGCATATGCTAGGATCGTCAAGTTTAACCCGAGTATTCTACGTGTGCAAAACTGGCTTGCACCCATTGTATGTGAAGGTAGAGCTTATCACACCCGATCATCACGTGGTGTCTCGGCATGATGAACTGTAGTAATGGTGCATACTCAGGGAGAACACTTGTACCTTGAAATTTAGTGAGAGATCATCTTATAATCCTACCGCCGTACTAAGCAAAATAAGATGCATAAAGGATAAACATCACATGAAATCAAATAAGTGATATGATATGGCCATCATCATCTTGTGCCATTGATCTCCATCTCCAAAGCACCATCATGATCACCATCGTCACCGGCTTGACACCTTGATCTCCATCAAAGCATCATTGTCGTCTCGCAAATTATTGCTTCTACGACTATCGCTACCGCTTAGTGATAAAGTAAAGCAATTACATGTCGATTGCATTTCATACAATAAAGCGACAACCATAAGGCTCCTGCTAGTTGCCGATAACTTTTACAAAACATGGTCATCTCATACAACAATTTATATATCATCACGTCTTGACCATATCACATCACAGCAAGCCCTGCAAAAACAAGTTAGACGTCCTCTACTTTGTTGTTGCAAGTTTTACATGGCTGCTACGGGCTTCTAGCAAGAACTGTTCTTACCTACGCATCAAAACCACGACGTTGCATAGTGATTGCTTTGTGATCTTCAGAAAGAACCCTGTTCATTGAATCCGATTCAACTAAAGTTGGAGAAACTGACACCCGCCAGCCACCTGTGCACAAAGCACGTCGATAGAACCAATCTCATGAACGCGTTCATGTAATGTCGGTCCGGGCCGCTTCATCCAACAATACTGCCGACTCAAGAAACAACTAGTGACGGCAAGCAATATGTATATACCCATGCCCATAACTCCTTTGTGTTCTACTCGTGCGAATAACATCTACGCATAGACCTGGCTCTAATGCCACTGTTGGGGAACGTAGTATTTCAAAAAAATTACCTACGATCATGCAAGATCTATCTAGGAGAAGCATAGCAACGAGCGGGGAGAGTGTGTCCATGTACCCTCGTAGACCGAAAGTGGAAGCGTTTAGTAACACGGTTGATGTAGTCAAAAGTCTTTGCGATCTGCACATGTTCAGTTCCGTGACGTCCCTCGAACTCTAGATCCAGCTGAGGCCGAGGGAGAGTTTCGTCAGCACGACGGCGTGGTGATGGTGATGATGAAGTTACTGATGCAGGGCTTTGCCTAAGCACTACGACAATATTACCGAGGTGGAAATCTGTGGAGGGGGCACCGCACACGGCTAAGAAATCAATTTGTGTGTCTATGGGGTGCCCCCGACCCTGTATATAAAGGAGTGGAGGAGGGGGCCGGCCGCCCTCATGGGGTGCGCCCGAAGGGGGGAATCCTACTCCTACTAGGAGTAGGTTCCCCCCTTTCCTAGTCCAACTATTAGGGGAAGGAAAGGGAAGAGGGAGAGAAGGAAAGGGGGAGTTGGCCCCCTTCCCAATTCGGATTGGGCTTGGGGGCGCGCCCCTCCACTTGGACGCCTCCTCCTCTCTTCCACTAAAGCCCATGAAGGCCCATTAACCCCCCGGTACTCCGGAAAATGGCCGAAACATTTCTGGTGTCCAAACATAACCTTCCAATATATCAATCTTCATGTCACGGCCATTTCGAGACTCCTCGACATGTCCGTGATCACATCCGGGACTCCGAACAACCTTTGGTACATCAAATCTCATAACTCACAATATATATCATCATCGAACGTTAAGCGTGCGGACCCTGCGGGTTTGAGAACTATGTAGACATGACCGAGACTCATCTCCAATCAATAACCAATAGCAGAACCTGGATACTCATATTGGTTCCACTACAAGAAATATGTCAACTTATGACCTTCTGTCAGTAACCCTCGAAGAATTGGTCATAAATTTATGACCATTTTAGACCAATTGTTCAAAAGCTGTTCAGGGGGCTCCAAACCCTAAACCATTGCGACCATTTTGGTCAGAAAGGTCGTAATTTCCTTACACGAAATGGTCACAAAGCAAACAGTGCTAGTTCGCTGCCTTATTTCTAGTTGTTAATGACCAATATAGATGGTCATAGCCTTGTAGATTGTGGTTGGTTGTGATGACTAGGCACCATCTCATCAGTTTTGCCTATGTGTCATGTCCATGTGGCAGTTTTTGCCCTAGGTTTTGAAGCAACCTATATTTCTATCATTCCCAAAATTCCCAAAAAAATCTCATAAATTCTTTGGGGCATATCTTCATCAAATATGTAAAAATCCTTCCTTGCCTAGTTCATAACTAATTCAACAATATTCATTTTCCTATTCTGTTCACAACAACACTTTATGAAGGAAGTACTATTTATATATTCTTGATTGCCCTCGGAATTTTTGGGCACTCTTTCCTATCCAAATCATTACCGTGTGACAAAATTCAGCTCCATTTGCCTAGCAAATCTTCTTTGGCAAATTTCCAAAGTTTTTATCCACCTAGAAGCATTGTGAAGGAAGTACCTTTTTTATATCTCTAAATGACATGAAATTTATACAGTTCCTTCATATGTCCAAATTATCACCCTCCTCCAAATTTCAGCTCAGTCAAACAATCTATGTGAGCCCATGTTCAATTTATATTTTATGGCCAAATTGGCACGTTGCAAAGCAAGTGTTATATAGACCCCTCCTATTACCCTCAAACTTTTCGGGCACTCTTCCATACCCAAATCATTGCCACATGATAATATTCAGGTCAATTTTCCTAGTAAATTTTTCTCGGGAAATTTCCAAAGTTTCTACCTCGAGAGAAGCTTTGTGAAGTAAGTACTAGCTAGGCTTACCCAAATGATCTGAAAATTGACCAGCGCATGACCATACCTAAGTAACTTACCTACACAAATTTTGAGCTTATTTCATTCATCCAATCTCTCTCACTAGTTTTCCCAAGTTTCTGTGCATAGAAGAGCATTGTGAAGGAAGTACTACTTTGGCATGTCCAAATGGTATCAATTTTCTACAATGCTTTCCTATGCCCAAATAACCATCCTCCACAAAATTTCATCTCAATCCATTCATTATTTTGAGCCCAGCTTCAACATTCATATTTTTGTCCAGCGTGGTATTTTGCAAAGCAAGTACCACCTAGGATCCTCCTTTTGAGCTAAAAATTTGTGAAGACATTCTCCTTAGTAGATGATCATCCTCAGCCAAAACTCACGCCCATTGGCCATGTGCATTTCCCGTACCGCTAATCAAACACTTGGCTGATAATTCATGTTTGAGCATCGATCGATCTTCTCGTGAGAATCTTATGTTGTAATTTTCTTCCTAGCACCAACCTGGGGAGTGCCCAACCCACTAGACATGCCTAAGCCGCCCAGAACACATGGCAACATTACGGTCAAGCGGTGACCACGCGACGGGCATGCGAGTTTACGCGCTCTAGAGTTGGGGTCCTCGGCCACCGCCCAAACCTCGACGTATTGCCACCAAATCATGTATTTATGATTAAATAGGTCCTTATGTAACTAGAAATGATTTTTAGAAAAAATAAATAGCAAACTATGAGGCAGCTGCAGTTCAAATTTGACCCGCTTCCAACTGAATCGGCGGAAATTTGTCTTTTTCACGAGAGGTGGATCAAAAAATTTTACACCCAACAATTTTGTCAATTGTGCAATAAATATGGCCTGGTATTTTATAAAAATGATTCGGTCCAATTTTGCAACAATTATTTGGTAGTTCCTTCACAAAAAACCCTTCTTTCAGGCACTCGGAAAATGGAAAATGGTTTTTTCGTCCAACGAAAATGAAAACTTCCTTAGGCAACATTGTTTGCCATTCCAATATGCACCCTTGTGCACAATATGAGATCATTTGAACAAACTATGCCATGAATGTGGCCATAAGATTGATCATTGGCTTGAAAGCCATTGATCTCCACACATGATAGCTCGTTTCTGAGAACACTTTTTTAAAATAATTGCCGTATTACAAGTTTGTTATTTTTCCTAGGAACTTGGCCACATATGATGACACAATGAGAAGGTTTCCCAATTTTTTGATTTTTTTGAATTTTTTATGCCCGTTTCAAAATGCAGTCAAAACGGCAGGAATGACCGTTCCTAGCTAGTGGTTGAAAATTGGAATTTTTTTGGTGTTTCTCTGATTAAAAAGATACTTATGTAACTAGAAATGATTTTTGGAAAAAATAAATATTAAACTACGAGGCAGCTGCAGTTCAAATTTGACCCGCTTCCAACTGAATCGGCGGAAATTTGTCTTTTTCACGAGAGGTTGATCAAAAAATTTTACACCCAACCATTTTGTCAATTGTGCAATAAATATGGCCTGGTATTTTATAAAAATGATTCGGTCCAATTTTGCAACAATTATTTGGTAGTTCCTTCACAAAAAACCCTTCTTTCAGGCACTCGGAAAATGGAAAATGGTTTTTTCGTCCAACGAAAATGAAAACTTCCTTAGGCAACATTGTTTGCCATTCCAATATGCACCCTTGTGCACAATATGAGATCATTTGAACAAACTATGCCATGAATGTGGCCATAAGATTGATCATTTGGCTTGAAAGCCATTGATCTCCACACATGATAGCTCGTTTCTGAGAACACTTTTTTAAAATAATTGCCGTATTACAAGTTTGTTATTTTTCCTAGGAACTTGGCCACATATGATGGCACAATGCGAAGGTTTCCCAATTTTTTGATTTTTTTGAATTTTTTATGCCCGTTTCAAAATGCGGTCAAAACGGCAGGAATGACCGTTCCTAGCTAGTGGTTGAATATTGGAATTTTTTTGGTGTTTCTCTGATTAAAAAGATACTTATGTAACTAGAAATGATTTTTGGAAAAAATAAATATTAAACTATGAGGCAGCTGCCGTTCAAATTTGACCCGCTTCCAACTGAATCGGCGGAAATTTGTCTTTTTCACGAGAGGTGGATCAAAAAAATTTACACCCAACCATTTTGTCAATTGTGCAATAAATATGGCCTAGTATTTTATAAAAATGATTTTTTCCAATTTTGCAACAATTATTTGGTAGTTCCTTCACAAAAAACCCTTCTTTTGGGCACTCGGAAAATGGAAAATGGTTTTTTCGTCCAACGAAAATGAAAACTTCCTTAGGCAACATTGTTTGCGATTCCAATATGCACTCTTGTGCACAATATGAGATCATTTGAACAAACTATGCCATGAGTGTGGCCATAAGATTGATCATTTGGCTTGAAAGCCATTGATCTCCACACATGATAGCTCGTTTCTGAGAACACTTTTTTAAAATAATTGCCGTATTGCAAGTTTGTTATTTTTCCTAGGAACTTGGCCACATATGATGACACAATGCGAAGGTTTCCCAATTTTTTGATTTTTTTTGAATTTTTTATGCCCGTTTCAAAATGCGGTCAAAACGGCGGGAATGACCGTTCCTAGCTAATGGTTGAATCTTGTAATTTTTTTGGTGTTTCTGTGATTAAATAGATACTTCTTTACCTATAAATGATTTTTAGAAAAAATAAAAAGCAAACTATGAGGTAGCTACGGTTCAAATTTGACCCGCTTCCTGCTGATTTAACGGAAATTTGTCTTTTTCACCAAAGGTGGATAAAAGCTTTTGACACCCAACCGTTTGGTCAATTATACATTAAATATGGTCTAATATTTTAGAAAAATGATTTAGTGCCATTTTGCAACAAATGAATGGTAGTTTCTTCACAAAAAAACATATTTTTGTCACTCAGAAAATGGAAAATGGTTCTTTTGAGCAAAGAAAATGAAAACCTCACAAATCAACATTGTTTGTCATCCCTAAATACACACATGTACAAAAAATTGGTTTATTTTAACTAACTATAAAAGGTTAAATGTTTGCCTGAGTAAGAGGGCACAAACTATAAGAGAAAAAACAAAAAAATGCTTAAGTCTGATTGGTGGAACCAGCTGTGGCATGGATCAATGACATGGCAAACATCTGTCCATCCATCCATCCGTCCATCCACCCCCTCCGCTCTCTCTCTCTCACACACACACAGCAAACCCATCTTTCTCTCGCACAGCTAACCCTAGCGATCCACCTCTTCCCTCCCCTCCCCTCGCGTAGCCGCCACCCACCTCCACCACGCCTTCCCACCCACATCGCCGCCACTGCCGCCGGCCTACGCCCTCCCCCCACACCGCCGCCGTGAAACCTCGTCCTCACCTTTTCTCCCCGGTCGAGTAGCAGCAGGTCAGGCGGAGGCGGCAGCCAGATCCGCCGCGTTGCTTCCGGATCCGCGCCCTCCCCACCCCCGATTCATCTCCAATCCAACCCCACCCCACCCCCACCCCTACCGGCGACACCCAACCCCACCCCTACCGGTGACCTCCCCTAACCCCATCACCACCGGCGACCTCCCTCCCTTGCTACTCAACCCAACCCAACCCCGATTCGATTCAGTTCAGAGATGAATCCTCTCCCACATCGCCGTCGCCACACACCTTGGTCCACAACACCAACGAATCGCCGCTTAAGCTCAGTGTGGCGGTGGTGGCAGTGCCGTGTGTGTGCCGCTTCTCTCTCGGCCAGATCCGCCGGTTTTGCTTCCCCCACTTGCTCCTACCTGTCGGTGCGATGCGTTTCTGCTTCTCTTCACTGGTTGGTCTCCGCTTGTGTTGCGGCTATGGCGGTCTGGGCGTAGTCTGTGCGCGGGCGCTGCTGTTGGTTGCTTACTGCCGCTCTGGTTTTTGACTGCGTTTCTGTTGTTTCTCCTTGTGCCGGGAGCTAACTGCCATCTCTGGTTGTGTGCAGGCAAGTGACCAGCAGGAGCGCGTTGGAGGGGTCCTTCGGTTGCCGCCATGGCTCAGATCTTGCTCCATGGAAACCTCCACGTCAACAGCTTCGAGGCCTCGTCGCTCTCCCACCCCGGCCGCTGGCCCCCAAGTTCATCCGCAAGGTACTTCCACAGTCCTACTCACGGATCATTTCTGATTTCTCCCTTCATTTTATTTTCTTCCCGTCCAAGCCAAATCAATTGATTGATTGTTACCATGCCCGACTAGACGTGCTAGTCTACAGTATTAGTACATGGTAAAATGGTGCGGTTAGGGAGCCATTTTTTACTAGTACCAGTAAAAAATAACTGAAAATACAAAGAATCACTGCATATTTTATCCAGAATCGTTGCTAGAGTTTTGCTTATGCCAGCTCCTACCGTAGTTGATAGATGATTATGATAGTTGCCCAGTAATTTAAAGGTTGGCCTGATCGTGGTTACATCTTCATTCCCTGAATTGTTTGCCTGGACTCACAGTTTGATGTATGCGATGTGTGTTTCTGTAGTCATGCCCATGATGTGACTCTTCATGTTCTAAACTGATCTTTGTACATTTGAAATCAATGAGTGTAGGTGTGATCTTTGTACATTGTGAGGTTCAAAACTAATATCTCCTCTAGGAAACAAATATTTCACAAGGCATGCTCTGCTTTGAGTTGGTTCGAATTTGAATGGTTCGCCGTGTGTAGGTGTGATCTGAATTCTGAATGGGTCTTTTGGCAGGTACATGAAGGCCGGGAGCACCAAGGCGCACCTCACGCATATTTTGACTGATTCATTGTTGGTGAACTTGCTGGTATGCATGTAGATCATGGTGTACCAGCTTTGCAAGGGCACCATGACCTTGATCCCAGCAAGCGGAAGTGTTCTCTTCTCTTTATCAACCAAAGGCACTTTCTTCTCTCATGGATGGATGGGACTCCATCAATTTAGTATCAGTTTAGGTGTTAGTATGTTGTTGATGCTTGTGTTGATGCCATGCTTTTTGTCTTGTCATGTGCTGATATTAACTGGCAGCATTATCTCCCATGATCGCTTGCTTGCTTGCTTACTCTATAACCTGTACTGCTAAAACATGTTATCCTACTACATGATGCTATATCATTTGCAAATACTCCTGGACATCAGCTCCCATCATGTTGCATTAGCTATAATTTGTACTGCTAAAAGAGGAGTGTAAACTCGAGTAATTTTTTCAGCCATTATCTTTGTTTTCTTTTGGGCGGATGCTCTCCACTGGAGTAGAGCTGGGTACTGCATCTCTTTTTGCATTCCTTTTTCAGTCAGTGCTTGAACGTTTTTTTAAAGATGAATTGGAAAACTTCTGGACAGAAGTACATGGAGTATAGTTGTAACTTCTTGTAGTATAGCTGTAGCAGTCCATTAGGAGTAGTTTTGCATCAGTAGCATTAGGAGTAACTTCTTGCAGAAAATCTTTGACACATATTGTCATGCATAAGTAGCATGTTTGCTTGTTTTGGAGCAGCGATTAAACTACTCCATGTCAAATAAACATTGCTAGGTGAATCTTTTCCATTAATTAAATTTGTACTGCTTGGAGTAGCCTGCTTGGAGTACTTCTTTTCATGGAGCTGCTTGCAGTAATTTCTGATTTGCAGTCAGATTAGCTTGGTAGCATTGCTTGCTCTGCTATTCTCTTCTCTTCTTTTAATTAAAATTAACTAAACCTTTTCCTTTAATAAAATTAGCTAAAACTTTCCCAGTTAATTAAAAATAACTGAAACTATTCCTTTAATGCTTGCATAAACTGTTTTAAAGATGAATTGGAGTACTCCTTTAATGAAGGTTTTGTGTAGTCTATTGCTTGCATCAGTACTTTTAAAAATAAATGAATTATTTCATTTAAGTGTACTCTGGACAGCAGTAGTATAGCACTTGCTGCTGCTGTTAAGCTTGCAGCAGTACTGGTTGCAGTAGTATAGGACTTGGTTACTGCTGTTATGTTTTTCTTTCTCTTCTCTCTTTTCTTCTCTTTGTCTGTTGGAGTAAACTTTTCCAGTATACTCCTAGGAGTAAACTTTCGGTGCTGGAGTAGGAATTGCTCTCAGGAGTAGCAGTAGTGATTTGTTTAACAGCAGCAACGACAGCAGTGCATATCAATTTATCATGATGACAACAGTAGTGCACACCAATTTGGAACTGATTTGTTGCTTCTCCCCTGCATATCAATTTATCATGATGACAACAGTAGTGCACACAAGTAAGTTAGTCTGATGCTAGACTAGACGCCTCTTTATGCAAGTTTATTGTCATGTATATTTATATGTATAAAGTCGAATCAAGTAGTAACATGTGAAAAACACTTGCACTGGTGTATGTAAGGAGTCAAGTACATGTTTGTTACAGCAGGGCAGAGTAGATGTTTGTGTTACCATCCAGTCCACTAACAACATGTTTCTGTTATTGTGGTGCTTGCTTAACTCACTGCCATCTACATTCTGTTCTTTTTTTATCATCTGTCGAGAAACTATTGTGATGATTTGATGCCCATCTGGTGACTATTTATGTCTTTAGTGTCAATCGATGTTGCATAATCTGATTTGGACACCTAGGTTCTTGCATGGTTCTTAGATTAATTGTTCTGTTTTGTTGTTAGCAAATATTGCTTATATTAAGACTATAAACATGTGACTATTCCTCTCATTTACAGGAGTTCTGGGCTGAAGACATTCGGAGAAGCCCGAAGCCCCAATCAACAACTTGCTTTATATATTACTGAATTTGTAATGCTAATATTCTTGAGAAATTTGATGTACTGCTGAACATGCTGGGAATTTGATGTATATTTGCTCGCTGAACTTGATGTATACTTGCTCGCTGAACTCAGAATATTACTTTTTATTCACTTGAAATTCATTTCTTGACTAAAAGTGGCCAGAAAAAGAAATAGATAGCCCAAAAGAAAAATGGCCGAAATGCCTATTGGACCAAATCTATTCGGGCTTTGAAAAAAGGCCTAAAATATATTGGTTGGAACAAAGGCTGAAATTTGAAAAGAAATGGACCGTTGAAAGGCCGGGGCCTAGAAAATATGGTCCAGGCCCAAAAAAGAAATGTACAACAACAGACATCAGTCTAGAGAATCGAATTGTTGGGCCAGGCCCATGTAGCTAGCGAAAATTAACAGAAAAAATAAATATTAAAAAGGCCGAATTGTTGGGCTAGGCCCATGTAAAACACCTAATCGGACCGGGCTGAATCTTGTGCCACATCAGCTTGCCACGCTGGATGCCTACGTGTCCTGGAGAGATTGCTAGTGACCAAAACGCCACAGTGGACATATTTTGGTCATAAACATTTGCGACCATTCCAGAAGAAAGGTTGCTATAGTCAGTTTACGACGCCCAGCTTTTAACCTTCTGTTTTTGGTAACAAAAAGGTCATAAATGGAAATTTGTGACCATTCAGTGACCAATAGTGGTGGTCATAAGTTGACATATTTCTTGTAGTGTTCCTACATATTCTACGAAGATCTTTATCGGTCAAACCGCATAACAACATACATTATTCCCTTTGTCATCGGTATGTTACTTGACCGAGATTCGATCGGCGGTATCATCATACCTAGTTCAATCTCGTTACCGGCAAGTCTCTTTACTCGTTCCGTAATGCATCATCACGCAACTAACTCATTAGTTACATTGCTTGCAAGGCTTATAGTGATGTGCATTACCGAGAGGGCCCGGAGATACTTCTCCGACAATCGAAGTGAAAAATCCTAATCTCGATCTATGCCAACTCAACAAACACCATCGGAGACACCTATAGAGCATCTTTATAATCACCCAGTTACATTGTGACGTTTGATAGCACACTAAGTGTTCCTCCGGTATTTGCGAGTTGTATAATCTCATAGTCATAGGAACATATGTATAAGTCATGAAGAAAGCAATAGCAATAAACTAAACGATCATAATGCTAAGCTAAGGGGGGTCGTGTCAATCACATCATTCTCTAATGATGTAATCCCGTTCATCAAATAACAACTCATGTCTATGGCTAGGAAACTTAACCATCTTTGATTAACGAGCTAGTCAAGTAGAGGCATACTAGTGACACTCTGTTTGTCTATGTATTCACACATGTACTAAGTTTTTGGTTAATACAATTCTAGCATGAATAATAAACATTTATCATGATATAAGGAAATATAAATAACAACTTTATTATTGCCTCTAGAGAATATTTCCTTCAGTTACCAACCGGGAATAAAGGTCCTTCTGCCTGGGCTCCCCGCAGCGGCCACGTGGAGCCCCTTTTGTCCCGCTTCATAAGCAAATTGGGACTAAATCTTTTGGGCTTTGGTCCCGTTTGTTTTGTCCCGGTTCCAGAACCAGGACTAAAGGCGCCTAATCACCCGAAATTGCCGCCGTCTCGCCACTCTGCCGCCGCCCGCCGCTCATCCTCAAGCTTGGTCATCATCCCGCTGCTCGTCCTCAAGCTGGGCCGTCGCCCCGCCACTCGTCCTCAAGCTCACTAGCCGCCCCGCCGCTCGTCCTCAAGCTCAGTCGTCGCCCCGCCACTTGTCCTCAAGCTCACTAGCCGCCTCGTCGCTCGTCTCAAAGCTCGTCCGCCGCCCCACCGTTCGTCTCCAAGCTCGTCCGCCGCCCCACCGTTCGTCTCCAAGCTCGTCCGCCGCCCCGCCGTTCATCTCCAAACTCGGTTGCCGCCTCGCCGCTCATCCTCAAGCTCGGCCGCCACCGTTCGTGCACAAGCTCGGTTGCCGCCGCTCGTCTCGATCCGCCGCCGCTATGCCGCCGAACTAGTTTTACATCATCTATTATACATTATCTGTTAGAGCATAGTTTTACACCAAATATACATCATCTGTTTTTTAAACTAAATATACATCGTCTGTTGACTCTTTTTTGAAGATGTAAAAAGATTTTTTTTTCATTTTCAATAATGTAAATTATACAACATCTACTTTTACATTTCCAAATATATATATAATCTATTGAATATGCTCTAAGAGAGGCAAGCGGTGGGCTGGGAAGGGGGAGGGGGCGACCTAATAATTAACGAAAATACTCATTTGCCACCGATGATGGTTAATACAATTCTAGCATGAATAATAAACATTTATCATGATATAAGGAAATATAAATAACAACTTTATTATTGCCTCTAGAGCATATTTCCTTCAGTTACCAACCGGGAACAAAGGTCCTTCTGCCTGGGCGCTCCGCAGCGGCCACGTGGAGCCCCTTTTGTCCCGGTTCATAAGAAAATTGGGACTAAATGTTTTGGGCTTTAGTCCCATTTGTTTTGTCCCGGTTCCAGAACCGGGACTAAAGGCGCCTAATCACCCCAAATTGCCGTCGTCTCGCCGCTCTGCCGCCGCCCGCCGCTCATCCTCAAGCTTGGTCATCATCCCGCTGCTCGTCCTCAAGCTGGGTCGTCGCCCCGCCACTCGTCCTCAAGCTCACTAGCCGCCCCGCCGCTCGTCCTCAAGCTCAGTCGTCGCCCCGCCACTTGTCCTCAAGCTCACTAGCCACCTCGTCGCTCGTCTCAAAGCTCGTCCGCCGCCCCACCGTTCGTCTCCAAGCTCGTCCGCCGCACCACCGTTCGTCTCCAAGCTCGTCCGCCGCCCCGCCGTTCATCTCCAAACTTGGTTGCCGCCCCGCCGCTCATCCTCAAGCTCGGCCGCCACCGTTCGTGCACAAGCTCGGTTGCCGCCGCTCGTCTCGATCCGCCGCCGCTATGCCGCCGAACTAGTTTTACATCATCTATTATACATTATCTGTTAGAGCATAGTTTTACACCAAATATACATCATCTGTTTTTTAAACTAAATATACATCGTCTGTTGACTCTTTTTTGAAGATGTAAAAAGATTTGTTTTTTCATTTTCAATAATGTAAATTATACAACATCTACTTTTACATTTCCAAATATATATATATATATAATCTATTGAAGATGCTCTAAGAGAGACAAGCGGTGGGCTGGGAAGGGGGAGGGGGCGACCTAATAATTAGCGAAAATACTCATTTGCCACCGATGATGGTTAATACAATTCTAGCATGAATCATAAACATTTATCATGATATAAGGAAATATAAATAACAACTTTATTATTGCCTCTAGAGCCTATTTCCTTCAGTTACCAACCGGGAATAAAGGTCCTTCTGCCTGGGCGCCCCGCAACGGCCACGTGGAGCCCCTTTTGTCCTGGTTCATAAGCAAATTGGGACTAAATGTTTTGGGCTTTAGTCCCGTTTGTTTTGTCCCGGTTCCAGAACCGGGACTAAAGGCGCCTAATCACCCCAAATTGCCGCCGTCTCGCCACTCTGCCGCCGCCCGCCGCTCATCCTCAAGCTTGGTCATCATCCCGCTGCTCGTCTCAAGCTGGGCCGTCGCCCCGCCACTTGTCCTCAAGCTCACTAGCCGCCCCGCCGCTCGTCCTCAAGCTCAGTCGTCGCCCCGCCACTTGTCCTCAAGCTCACTAGCCGCCTCGTCGCTCGTCTCAAAGCTCGTCCGCCGCCCCACCTTTCGTCTCCAAGCTCGTCCGCCGCCCCGCCGTTCATCTCCAAGCTCGGTTGCCGCCCCGCCGCTCATCCTCAAGCTCGGCCGCCACCGTTCGTGCACAAGCTTGGTTGCCGCCGCTCGTCTCGATCCGCCGCCGCTATGTCGCCGAACTAGTTTTACATCATCTATTATACATTATCTGTTAGAGCATAGTTTTACACCAAATATACATCATCTGTTTTTTAAACTAGATATACATCGTCTGTTGACTCTTTTTTGAAGATGTAAAAAGATTTTTTTTTTCATGTTCAATAATGTAAATTATACAACATCTACTTTTACATTTCCAAATATATATATAATCTATTGAAGATGCTCTAAGAGAGGCAAGCGGTGGGCTGGGAAGGGGGAGGGGGCGACCTAATAATTAACGAAAATACTCATCTGCCACCGATGATGGTGGCTTCTCACGCTCCACACGATCGGCAAGTGGCCATGAGCCATGACAGACTTGTTCTTTTGTAAACAACTTGCGCACATGCTATCACCTACTAGGCGTCAGAACACTGCAGGTCACAAGGCCCATGCAATAGCCATGGGGCAAATTCTGGACTGCAAACGACCGGGCATTTCTTGTTCGGCGCCTTAAGGTGCATTCTGTTAACTGGCGCTGATAGCGCTTTACCTGGGCCAGCCCATATACAATTTTATTTCTCTAAACTCCCAAAAAATGTGCACCCAAGAAGTTTCAAACAAGCGAACTGTGCACTCGAAGGTAAGCGCACCAACCACTTAGCTGCTCCACCTGTTGTGATATAGCACTTGCTTTTTTCCTTCTTTTATTTGTTTCTTCAGTTCGTGTTTTTTTCTCCGGACATTCACTTGGTTTTTATTTTTTTTAGTTTTTTCTGTCTTTTTTCTTTTTATTTTTTCTTAAACGTGGGCATTCTTTTCAAACCAATTATTTTTCCCAAAATTCATTAAATTTTACTCAAATTCATGAACACTAGTCATTAACCCGTGCGACTGCACAGGCTAGTATGGTTTATTAGAATAATATAGATCACAGGAGGCCCTGTTAATACTTTTTTGTGAGCTTTTTTATATTAGGCAGAGAGCTCTTTTCTATTATATCATAAGGAAAAAATTGAGAATATTATATTATATTATATTATATTATATTATATTATATTATATTATTGATTTAAAATTATATTATGCGTATCATGTAATGGTTTGGTTTGGTTCCTCGGCGAATAATATACATGTTTTACTATCTACTTGATGATGTTGAGAGCTCAGATAGCCATAGCATAACCATTTGCATTAATGTAGTACTTCTTAATTTAGAATATAATAATTTGAAAATATTCAGGTATAATTAAAGATGGAGACAGGATTACTTCAAATCTATCATTGAATCTATAATACCTAAATAGTTCATCCCCACTAACCTATTTCTCTTGACATGCAGCCTGTTCACATCATCAGTCCAGTCATATCAGCATTTTATTAGTGGCTTACATGTGAGACCCACCATAGTACATAACATCCACATCAGCTTCAGTTACTACCAGTAGGACCACGAGAGGCTAACCATGCACCAACGTCAATTTCCTGATTCAGCCCAACCCATCTCGCCCCCATTCCCCTGGATAGCATCACGCGCGGAGGCGGCAGCCACCGGCGGTGGCGGCGGCCAGGAGCCCCTCTCACACCCTCAGGCAGGAGCGTTCTACGTGCGGAGAGGCGCCCCTCCGGCAGGACCGCCGGCTCAGCTCACCTCTGAACACTCCGACGCGGCAGCCCGAACCGCCTCTCACACCCCTCAGGCAGGAGGAGCCTTTGCGTGCAGCGCGACGGCCTTCCGGCAGTCCTGCCGGCCCAGTTCCCTCTGCGTGCCGCAAGTCGTCCCTCCGGCAGGACCGCTGGCCTATCTCCCCTCTGATTTTCTAACGACTCTCTCGGGCTGTCTCCCCCTTCTCGTGCCCAGTCCCCTCCCGTTCCGGACAAGACGCATCTGCCTTCGGTGGGATGGTCGGATTCGATCGGTTCCACCGGAATCGGACCGCCAGCTGATGTCCGGAGGTGCTCCGTGGCTGGATTCCCTCTGGTGGGCACTCCGTCCTCAGCCATGGGATGCACGCCACTGCTGCTCATCCCGACTGGGCGGAGGCTCCCTTTTCCTGCAGGTGCTGCCCCGCTGATTTAGTGCTCAGAAAATTTTGTTGGCTGTTGATTTGCTGCCAAGGACGGCAAACTCGACTATGGCGACGCCATCTGTGGACTTCAAGGTACTGTGCCTGTGCACTGTTCTTCACAAGAGTATTTTGTTCTTTTTTGTTTCGAGGGAAAGAGTATTTTGTTCTTTCTTATGTATAAATCCCTATATATTCTTATGAAAAAAATGTCACACCAACCTTACACAGCCTACTGCTTCAGCCCCTCTGCAGCCCATTGCTTCCACCAGCCCACATAGTTTACCGTCCCCGGTTATGATCTATAGCGGACAGCCTGCTTTTTGTTGTTGTTGCATACAGGCTGCTAAAAATACAATAAACTCCTGTTGCAGGTGCCTAATTGATGTTTGGCGTTCCCTCTTCTAATAACGTTCGTGACGTTCCACTTCCTCTCCCCACAATCTCGAGAGAAACTGATGGATTTTTGCCCTATAAAGTCTACTACACCTAAGTACCTCACCTCATTTTGTATCATCGTCCTCCAGTACGGGTGGGTCTCTCCCAGAATTCTCATACCGCAGCCGGTGAGAAACTCGCTCCGATCTCCTCCATATTCTGTATGCCATATTACTGCTTTCCATCACAAATTTGCACTTTGTCAGGTTGTGCGTGCTTGACGACACCCCGGTAGCTATCTTCGTTTGTCTTCCCTCACTGCATACACAAACGAATACGATTTCTACCTCCTACTGGTACATATTATTTCTTATTTTCATACCAATTTTGCTGAGCTTCCATTGTAACCCAGAAATGTTATCATCAGGGACACCTTTTATTTCATGCAAATATTATAAACCAGACACATGACTTAAAATTTCCTATAAATATTACCTAATTTATGCAGCTCAAACTGTGCCAGTGTTTTAAAAATGTCAGACCATTTTTGGTTGAAGGCCTGGGCACTCTGCCTCCGAATAAGTGGTGCCTACATGATGAAATTTTTTGCTTGGCCAAACTAGCCTTGTGGGTGAACGTTTCGTTCTTGACCTTGCTTGCTGCTATGTCGTTCAGTGAGGCCAATCAACGTATTTACATTTTCTTTCCAAGTAAGCCATCCAAACAATCACCACGCCCAAATCTTACATGCATGTGCTATATTAATACATACAGTAACTGCTTAATTTACTGGTGATTAGAATCACAATATAAATACCATTTATGACTTTCTATACAGTCACTGCTATTTTTTTAATACCATTCACTGCTAAATTAGTTTTTTTTTGCGGGGCACTGCTAAATTAGTTGTGTATTAATAATTCTTAAAACAACATCGCTTGGTTACAATTTTTTTTTCTGCCCCACATCTATATATAACAGCACCCGTAGCATTCTATCTGTAGAAGTTCATCTTCCCTACACCTAAATATTGACTTTTACAAACTACATGGACAACCAGCAGGAAGGCAACAGGTACAACTATTACATACAAAGTAGTTTTCTCGGTTCCTCCTACGAAATTAACACCATGCATACCTATTTTCCTATAGTATGCGATCTCATGCACCAAGAAAAGTTTTGCCACCTTCATCAACGCAACAAACAAGAGAAAGACACAAAGACTACATAGCGGCTGTTACAAAGATGAAGAATGCTACAAAAACGCCAACAACCAGCATATCATTTCTTTTTTCTTTTTCTTTTGCGAGTAACCAACATCTCATTTCAACACGACACCACAAAGGATCATCCATCCAGGGCTGGAAATACATCTTTGAGTACATCAAGAAAGGAATCCCAGATGTACAATTCGTTCACAAGGAAGAAGATATTGTGCTATTTATCCTATGAAACTGTTATACATCTATCAAATAATCAAGTAAAATAAATTCATTATTACATTTTCACTCAGCCGAATTTATCAAAATTATTGCAACCAATTCCCGCAGCAACGCGCGGGGAATTGTCTAGTTTTATTAATGCATAGGTTCTATTGCATCAAGTTATCGGAAGCATGGCACACGCCATTATTCACATGATTGACTTTCATCAGAGGAATCGAACCCATGTTTTCTGTAAGCATGGCCGACAATCGTAGAGGTAGATGCGTAGGCCTTCACAGAGGCCAATTTCTGGCCTCCCAAGAACTTCTGAATGAATGACCTAGTCGATAGCAATTCGAGGGTAATTACTAATTAGACAAAATTGTCTTTGAATATAAGATGTACTATTACCTGCGTAGTAGTTGTGCGACTCCTGCGGTTCATTACCTCAAACCAATGAAGAACTTAATTAGCTGTATATGGAAAAAATGTGTGTGTTGAGTTTGAGAACATGTTACGTAATAGTGTGATCTGGTGTTTCCATACGGACCTTACACATATTTGTTTAAGCTTTGGTGGCAATGACACATTGTTTCTCCATTTCTTGTCATCTCTAATTAATAATCTATTACAGAGAGGAGGAAAAGACAATGTATCTGTACGCATTGAAGTCTTTACCATCAATAACATGTATGTCCAAGTTAACATGATTTAATCAAGTAATTCTAAATTTCATCCGGTCCAATGGTCTAATTAGTTTTAATTCAGAAGCGTAAATGAACTATGATAATACGCAAAAGTTTGAACATAGGTCTCTAAATTTAAATCATTTTCAGTAGTTTCAATTTGAACTGCCTTTATACAAAGTCACTTTGTATGCTCAAAATAGTAGAAAGTAGAGTACAACAACAATACCTAAATTAGTAGGCCACACAAAGTAAACTGGCTTACAAAGAATAATGCATATAACAACTGGTTTTAAACCATGCTTTTCACCCGCGCTCATGATTGACACAAAAATGCTACTGCTACACATAGCACAAAGATAGCGCAAGTTGCTTCCTTTAATTCAGGTTAGTTGTTGCCGTTGACAGGGAAATATCAACGCGTGTATTATTTAGTAGGCCAAATATTCATAAGAGTGTTATTGCAAAAAAACGAAATAATAATGACAGTGAAATAAAAATATATTATTATTATTATTATAGATAGACAACAAAGTTCACACCGTAGGTCTATTGCCACCCTCAAGATCCCTAGATAACCAACCAAATTTAGAGGCTTTAACCAAATACAAACTTTATGACATCTGTTATGAGAACTGAAAAACTCACAGCAAATCAAAATTCAGAAGCAACTTGGTATGATTACTTAGACCGCTACTGAAACATAAGGATGGCAGGGAGACCGTATCCAAGGCAACTGCAGATTTGCTGGCGCTATCTCCCAGGAGCCGCATCGCAACATATCTCCCCCCCCCCCCCTCAATCAAAGGCATCTTCAGGCTGACGAACCGAATTCCAGGCGTGAAATATCCCAGGCCCCAGCTGGCAGGGAGACCACCACTTGCCCCGTTCCGTCAAATCAAGTCATTACCGCCTCTACCCACCCGCATTCCCAGCAGCCTCCTAGTTCTTTGCAACATTCAAACCCGCCTGAAGATTGCTCTGCCGCAGCGAGGAGTTCTACCTTGCAGGCGTCAATGGCAACTTTTCCCTTCGATCCAGTCCCTTTCCTCCCATCTGGCTATCAGGCCATTGAAGTGGAAGGTCGTCCGGCTCGCCATCGCATCATCCATGGCAATCTCTCCCCCGCCAATGAAGACCTCGCCATTGCAACCATCATTCCAATGCCCCAAGGTGAAGTTGCTTTCCAAAATGTTCGAGAGATTCTTATGGAGTTCTTGCAGTCTAGGCGTATTGTGGTTGTCTCTATCTCCAAGTGCCCTTTCGGTCAGGCGTTTGTCCGAGTTGCTAGTGCTGCTGACCGGGATTTGCTTGTGAATCATGGCCCGCATCCTTACGATGACGTTCATATTGTGTTTCAGAGGCACAATGAGGGCCTAAATTGGAAAAACTTTAACCTCAATAGGGATGTGTGGATTATGGTCTTTGGTTTCCCAGCAAATCTTAGAAATTTCCACGAGCTCTCCAATGCTACTGCTGGTTTTGGGTTGCTGTTAGTTTGGGACCGTACCAAGTCATCTGATGCGGCTGTCGCTCTGAAGGTCAAGATTGAGGCATTAAAAGATGTTCCTTCTAGTTTGGTTGTGACTGGAGTTAAGAGTTTCAGTGGGCAATCTTGGACCTGCCCTGTTGTGATCAATGATGATGCTTTGCTTCCTGGACCTCCTGCAAATGAAGATCCCATCCCTGAGGATGGTAATCCACACCCTCGGCCTAATGAGGAATTTCATCATCCGAATCAAAATAACCTAATGGTTGGGCCTGTTGCTTTTCATCTGATTCAGAATGTTGGCCACGATGCAGAGGATCCTGTCATTAATCCTCCTGCAGATGATGAGGAAGATGCTGGTTGGGGCCACTGGGCTATGCCTCAGCAGCAGCAACTTATTGATGTTGAAATTCAGGCAGGAGAATTCTTGGAGTTGAATGATCCGTTGGCACCTTTGGAAGAAAATGCTCATCTACCTAATGACAGTGGTCTCACTCTATCTCTGGGTTTGCCCAACTCTAATGTCAGTTCTGCTGCTTCTGCAAATGGAGGGCCTCCTATGGACTTAAACGAATTATTGGCTCCCTTAGTTCTTCCTGTTGAGCCTCACCATCCAATCGATCTGGATCTCAACCAGCCAATTGAGCAAGTTCAGCTCCCCCAGCAGCCTAATCTGTTTGGTGTTCCTCTTATCCCTGAGGTAGTTGAGCAAGCTGAAGCTCTCCTTGAAGCTCCTGTTGTACAAGTTCAGGCTCCTATTGCAGTTGCTACTGTTGCACCTCTGGTGCCTCAAGATGTTATTGTTGCACCTGTTATTGCTGAAGCAGATGCTATTGTTGCAGCTGATGGATTGTTGCAAGAGGCTCTGGATGCTGCTGCTGGTCAAGGCTTGATTTAGGATTCTTCTGAGTTGCTCCTAGTTGTGGAAATGTCACAAGAGTTGCCTGTGGATGTCGTGAATGTTTTGCCACTGACTTATGCTCCAGTTGTCTCTGAAGGTAACAGCTGCTCTCAAAGTTCCAACTTGAGTGCTCCACCTGGTTTTCCCCACCCAGTTTTTAAGCCTCTTTCGACTGCTACTGCTTCCCTTACCTCGGGTTGTTTAGATCCTCATCTTAAGTTGCTGCTCCCACATGATGCCTCTGCAGGCCACGACGTGGATTACCTCTTGAAAGAAGGGCTGGATCTTTGGAACAAGCACTTCGCACCTGCTGATCCATCTGACAAGGTTGTGCGGGTACCATCTGAATGGTGTAAATTTATCATTGTGGCTCTGTTAACTCCTAATAACTTTGAGTGGGCTAAAGCTCTTTTAGTTTCCAAATTGTGGGCTTACATTCTTGAGGGTTCAGATAATCAGAACACTGTCCCCTTTGTGTTACCTGATAACTGTTTCTCTGATGAGAGGGTTCTTTGCAATCATGATATCGCTGAGCCAGAAATTTCCTCTAAGATAAATGTCTCCACTCCTCAGGTTCAAGACTCTGAAGGATTCACAGTTCAGGCAGCAGCAAGTACATATGTGGCTCATGACCATAGGAAGAGGAAGGACAAAGCCCCAGTGGTGGAAACTGAGGTGAGAAGAACTTTCAGATTGCAAGAAAATAATAAGGGGTTTAAGAGGCTCTCTTGTCAGGATAAACATTGTTTTCCCTACTCCTCTTCTCCTCCTGCTTTGTCATCCAGAGTTGTTAAGAATCTCTCTGTCTCATTTTTTAAGGTTGATGCTAAGGATTGCTCTGATGAGATGTTGCACCAGCAGAAAAAGAAAAAGGAAAGGAAAGCAAGGAGGCCAACAAGGGGGTGTCCAAGAAGAATCCTGTCTTCAAGCCCTAGAAAATCTTAGTCTTTTTCAGCACTAGCAGTTTCTTTCTGAACTTTGCAATGTGTAAGATGGACATATCTAGTTGTGGACTTCTTGTTACTTTTGGGAACTTTATCGCTCTGTGGGATCTTTTGTCAGATTTGCATGTACCTGAATCCTTTTACCAGATGACACATGTCTGCTCTGCTATGTCATGTGGTTCCTATATAACCCTGATCTATGGGGGTTTGTGCCTGTGTTGGTATCTTAATACCTGTGTTGTGATTGTTGTTGACTGTGGCATGAGCAGTGGCTGTTCATGCCAGTCTTTCTGTCAATTCCAGAGACTGTTATACCTATGAATAGAAGCTAGAATATACTCAATTGGAATATTCGTGGACTTAATGATAGTGGCAAGTGGCTTGCTTTAAGAAATAAAATTGGTGAGGCCAACGCAGACATTATTTGCCTACAAGAAACCAAAAAAGAAATCTTTGATCAGAGATTCCTTAAGAATTTTTGTCCTAATAGGATCAACAAATTTGATTATCTCCCTTCGGTGGGTGCCTCTGGGGGTCTTTTAGTGGCCTGGAATGGTGGCTTGTTTTTTGGAGAAACTGTGTTCTTTAATGATTTCTCAATTTCCATTAAATTTGTTTCACAACTGTTTGGAGAAGAGTGGATCATCACCAATATCTATGGTCCCTGTCAAGGAGAGGATAGAGAAAGGTTTCTTGACTGGTTCAAGCACATCTATATGCCTGATGATATTCAGTGGATTATAATGGGAGACTTCAACTACATCAGGTATCCAAGCAACATGAGCAGGTCTGGTGGAAACTTTTCTAACATGATGAGATTCAATGAGGCTATCAATGTCCTTGCCTTGGTGGAAATTCCACTGAAAGGGAGAAGTTTCACTTGGAGTAATATGCAAGATGCTCCTTGTGGGAGTCCTGGATTAGGGGGTCTCCGTACAGCCAGACTATCTCCATTGGCCGGACTGTTAGACTATAAAGATACAAGATTGAAGACTTCGTCTCGTGTCCGGATGGGACTCTACTTGGCGTGGAAGGCAATCTAGGCAATACGTATATGGATATCTCCTCCTTTGTAACCGACCTTTTGTAACCCTAACCCTCTCCGGTGTCTATATAAATCGAAGGGTTTTAGTCCGTAGGACGATAATCACAACATACAATCATACCATAGGCTAGCTTCTAGGGTTTAGCCTCTCTGATCTCGTGGTAGATCTACTCTTGTAACACCCATATCATCAATATTAATCAAGCAGGACGTAGGGTTTTACCTCCATCAAGAGGGCCCGAACCTGGGTAAAACTTCGTGTCCCTTGCCTCCTGTTACCATCCGGCCTAGACGCACAGTTCGGGACCCCCTACCCGAGATCCGCCGGTTTTGACACCGACATTGGTGCTTTCATTGAGAGTTCCTCTGTGTCGTCGCCGTTAGGCTTGATGGCTCCTACTATCATCGATAGCGATGCGGTCCAGGGTGAGACTTTTCTCCCCGGACAGATCTTCGTATTCGGCGGCTTTGCACTGCGGGCTAATTCGCTTGGCCATCTGGAGCAGATTGAAAGCTACGCCCCTGGCCATCAGGTCAGATTTGGAAGTTTGAATTACACGGCCAACATCCGTGGGGACTTGATCTTCGACGGATTCGAGCCACAGCCGGGCGCGCCGCACTGTCGCGATGGGTATGACCTAGCTCTGCCACCGGACGGTACCCCAGAGGCCGCGCCCGCATCAGCTCCGACCCTTAGCTCGGAGCCAACTGCGCCAATCGAGGACGGGTGGCTAGACACCGCCTCAGGGGCTGCAGTCTCGACGGCGATCGAGCCAAACACCAGCATAATCCTCTGCGCAGCCCGTGACTCCAAGGTGCCGGACTCTCTTCCGGACCCCGAACCATCCGCGCCCCTGCCAATCGAATCCGATTGGGCGCCGATCATGGAATTCACCGCCGCGGATATCTTTCAGCACTCGCCCTTCGGCGACATTCTGAATTCACTAAGGTCTCTCTCTTTGTCAGGAGAGCCCTGGCCGGATTATGGCCAACAGGATTGGGATGCGGACGACGAAGAAATTCGACGCCCACCCACCACCCACTTTGTAGCCACTGTCGATGATTTAACCGACATGCTCGACTTCGACTCCGAAGACATCGACGGTATGGACGACGATGTAGGAGACGAACATGAACCAGCACCTATAGGGCACTGGAAAGCCACCTCGTCGTATGACATATACATGGTGGATACACCCAATGAAGGCAATGGCGACGAGATAGCGGAGGATGACCCCTCCAAGAAGCAACCCAAGCGCCGACGTCAGCGGCGCCGCTCTAAGTCCCGCCAAAGCAAAAGTGGTGATACCGGCACAGGAGATAATAACACTCCGGATAGCGCCGAAGACAACAACAATCCCCTCCAGCAAGATTTAGAGCAGGAGGATGAAGGAGCCAGCTCTCCTGAGAGAGCGGCTGGCGGAGAGGAGGAGGATGACAATTACATGCCCCCCTCCGAAGACGAGGCAAGCCTCGGCGACGATGAATTCGCCGTACCAGAGGATCCCGTCGAACAAGAGCGCTTCAAGCGCAGGCTTATGGCCACGGCAAATAGCCTGAAGAAAAAGCAGCAGCAGCTTCAAGCTGATCAAGATCTGCTAGCTGACAAATGGACTGAAGTCCTCGCGGCCGAGGAATATAAACTCGAGCGTCCCTCCAAGAGTTACCCAAGGCGCAGGTTACTACCCCGACTGGAGGAAGAAGCGTATGATACGGCTGATCGGCCACCTCGTGGCCGCGATAGAGAGGCATTCCAGCCAAAAGCTCAGCCTCCACCCCAACGCCATCCAAATAAAAAGGCATGGGGAGATACGCCAGACCTGCGAGACATATTGGAGGACAAAGCAAAGCATTCAAGATCGATCTACGGATCACGAGGGCGCACCACTCTACGAGACGGTAAACGTCACGCCGGATACAGTAAAAGCAAATCCGGCCGGGCCGAACACAGCGGGCAGGACCCATTCGAGCTGCGTCGCGATATAGCCCAATACAGAGGCGCCGCACACCCCTTATGCTTCACAGACGAAGTAATGGAACATCAATTCCCAGAAGGTTTCAAACCTGTAAACATTGAATCATACGACGGCACAACAGATCCCGCAGTATGGATTGAGGACTTCCTCCTCCACATCCACATGGCCCGCGGTGATGACTTACATGCCATCAAGTACCTCCCACTAAAACTCAAAGGACCAGCGCGGCATTGGCTTAATAGCTTGCCAGCGGACTCCATTAGCTGTTGGGAAGATCTGGAAGCCGCATTCCTCGACAACTTTCAGGGCACTTATGTGCGACCACCAGACGCCGATGACTTGAGCCACATAATTCAGCAGCCAGAAGAGTCGGCCAGGCAATTCTGGACTCGGTTCCTTACAAAGAAAAATCAAATCGTCGACTGTCCGGATGCGGAGGCCTTAGCGGCTTTCAAGCACAACATCCGAGACGAGTGGCTAGCCCGGCACCTTGGTCAGGAAAAGCCGAAATCTATGGCAGCTCTCACGACGCTCATGACCCGCTTTTGTGCGGGAGAAGACAGCTGGTTGGCTCGCAGTAATAACATATCAAAGAACCATGGTACCTCAGATACCAAGGACGGCAATAGCAGGTCACGTCGCAACAAGCATAAGCGCCGCATTAACAGCGAAAGTACTGAGGATACGGCAGTCAATGCCGGATTCAAAGGCTCTAAACCCGGTCAGCGGAAAAAGCCATTCAAACAAAGTACGCCGGGTCCGTCCAGCTTGGACCGTATACTCGATCGCTCGTGTCAAATACACGGCACCCCAGACAAGCCAGCCAATCACACCAACAGGGATTGTTGGGTGTTCAAGCAGGCCGGCAAGTTAATTGCCGAAAACAAGGACAAGGGGCCGCATAGCGATGACGAGGAAGAACCCCGGCAGCCGCACACTGGAGGACAGAAGAGGTTTCCCCCACAAGTGCGGACGGTGAACATGATATACGCAACCCACATCCCCAAGAGGGAGCGGAAGCGTGCGCTCAGGGACGTATATGCGTTGGAGCCAGTCGCCCCAAAGTTCAACCCTTGGTCCTCCTGTCCGATCACCTTCGATCGCAGAGACCACCCCACTAGTATCCGTCATGGCGGATTTGCCGCACTGGTACTAGACCCAATCATCGACGGATTTCACCTCACTCGAGTCCTTATGGACGGCGGCAGCAGCCTGAACCTGCTTTATCAGGACACAGTGCGCAAAATGGGTATAGACCCCTCAAGGATCAAACCCACAAAAATGACCTTTAAAGGCGTCATTCCAGGCGTAGAGGCCCACTGCACAGGCTCCATTACACTGGAAGTGGTCTTCGGATCCCCGGATAACTTCCGAAGCAAAGAGTTAATCTTCGATATAGTACCATTCCGCACTGGTTATCACGCGCTGCTCGGACGAACCGCATTTGCTAGATTCAATGCGATACCGCATTATGCATACCTCAAGCTCAAGATGTCAGGACCTCGCGGAGTTATTACAGTCAATGGAAACACAGAGCGCTCTCTACGAACAGAGGAGCACACCACGGCCCTTGGCAGCAGAAGCGCAAAGCAGCCTCTCAAGGCAATCTACCAGTTCGGCGTTTCAAAGCCCAGACACCTTCAAGCGCGCTCGGGGCAATCAGCAAATAGACCGCCTGGTGTGATCTGAGCTCGCGTAGCAATACGGCGGCCACCCCAATCCCAGCCCAATGGCGATATTCGTGCCGCGCGTACCTAATTACGCATTAAAAATGCCATGGGCAGAGGTGGGGAGGGGGGGCACAACTGCGGCACGCCCCAAAACGCGGCCTAAACCGCACTAGGGGCTTCCCGTTTGGTTATTTTTCTTTTTATTTCAGGACTTTAATCTCTGGAAACACTGTTCGGCAGCTCTATTGCCGAACACATGATACATCAACCAAGGAGGCAGACAGCTACGTTATACAACGGAATTCCCAGGTTGATTACAGATTTCATATCATTCCTCAACTCATCCTTGGAAGGGACATAGTCCTACTCTTTTGCTTATTGCACCATCTGTATCACTCTGCTTTAATGCAATTTTTTCATAAACAATGCATGACATTATGACTATTATTGCATTCTTGTTATATATATATATATATATATGTATGTGTTCATTAATGACGCCTTGCAACCGTACACTCTGGTACGGCCAATGCACCAGGGGCTTACGTACCCACAATATGGTGTGAAAAGTCCGAACACTTTCACAAGTGCGGCACCCCGAACTTATAGCATTATATGCATCAGCTCCGAATCATGTCTTTGGTCAAATGTTGGGTTTGCCCGGCTCCTATGTTTTGGTACCTTACGTTCCGCTCTATCGGCTAAGGTAGCGCTAGGAGAACTACTGCGATTGTGCCCCGGTTCTGCCGGGCCGAGCACCTCAGTAGAGAAAGCTAAAACTGACTGTCATGATAAGGCGAGAGACTGGTCGCTGTTCGGCGAGGTTTTTCGAGTCCCTAAAGACTTATGCCGCTTAGGGCGAGGGGCCGGCTCCGTCCGGCTTACAGGCGTGTATCGCGCCCCGAATTCGGCCTTCCGAATACCAGGGGCTTCGCCGAAATTTAAAATTATAGAATTCTATGGCTAAGTGAGAGTGATAAAGCATTATTAGTCCGGTTGCCTTGTTCGTTGTGCTGAGCACCTCCCTCGAAGGACCCAAACATGGGAACAAGAGTGCTCAGGTTTATCCCGAACACCCCAGCACTCGTGGCATGGGGGCAGAAGCCGAGGACTAGCCATCTCTCAGATTGGATAAACAGCCAAACAGAAGGTAATATTTTAAATTCTAACAAGCGTTGCATAGCGAATATGATACAAGTTTTCATACATACAGGACAAACGAGCAAGTCTCATTCAAATATTACATTTTGTGAACACTCATCCGCGATAAGACGGGCACCCGGCAGAACACCCTCGTAGTACATCTCGGGGTGGCGGTGCTCCTTGCCCTCCGGTGGCCCCTCCTTGATCAGCTTCACGGCGTCTAGCTTGACCCACTGCATTTTTACACGGGCGAAAGCCCGGCGTGCACCTTCAATGCAGACGGATCGCTTGACGACCTCCAGCCGTGGGCAGGCATCCACAAGCCGCCTCACCAGGCCGAAGAAGCTGTTCGGAAGGGCGTCGCCAGGCCACAACCGGACTATGAAGCCCTTCATGGCCTGATCGGCCGCCTTATGTAGCTCGACCATCTGCTTCAGCTGGTCGCTCATTGGCACCGGATGTTCGGCCTCAGCATACTGAGACCAGAACAGCTTCTCCGTCGAGCTTCCGTCCTCGGCCTGGTAGAATTGTGCGGCATCGGACACACTGCGGGGCAAATCTGCGAATGCTCCTGAAGAGCTCCGGATTCGGGTAAGTAATCGGTAATTCACTTTACATGCTTGCTTTGCATATAGAAAGCCTTACCCGCCGCTATCTTCTTCATCGCGTCGATCTCCTGAAGGGCCTTCTGGGCCTCGGCCTTGGCACTCTTCGCGCTCTCATGGGCCGCGGCAAGCTCAGACTCTCGCGTCTTCAAGTCAAGCTCCAACGCCTCGTGCTTCGTCACGAGAGCCTGGAGCTCTTGTTGCACCTCGCCCACCCGAGCCTCGTGCCTCTCTCGCTCGGTGCGCTCCTTGGCCGCTGTATCTTCGGCCTTGGTCAGCGCTTGCTTCAGGGTCGCCACCTCGGTCGTGGCCCCTGGCAAAACATACAATGATCCTGTCATTTTGCAATCACATCCTTTTTTATATACATATATCTATAGACGGGGTGTTACTTACCCTCGTTCTCCTCGAGCTGCCTCTTGACAAGGCCGAGCTCTTTCTTGGACCCATCGAGGTCTTGCTTCAGTACGGCGACCTCCACAGTTAGTGCGGCGGACGCCAGCAGAGAAGCCTGCGTATGCATATTGACATACTTATATTAGACTCCTGTGATATTATTTGATCCTCTGTTCGGCTTTTCTTTGCGAACACCGAACAAAGCATCAGGGGCTACTGTCTATGCGGTAATACTTCTACTACATTTTAAAAACACTTATCTCAAAGCCTGTTAGAAGGCTAGTACAGGCTTCAGTCAATCCGCTCTTGGCGGACTGAACCTTCTGGATCACCGCAATCATGGTAGTGCGGTGCTCCTCCTCGATGGAAGCACTGTGAAGTGCTTCCAATAGATTGTCCGGCACCTCTGGATGGAAAGAGGTCACCGGCACAGGCGTCTCACCCCTCTTAGAAGGAGACAGCCTGCCCGAACCTGGAACCGCTGGAGGTTCCGGCGTGGTGTTCGGCTAAGGGCCGAACTCGGAGCTCTCAGGGGCCCCGTCCCCTCTGCTCCCGGAGTCCGGAAGGTCGCCTTGAGCCGCCTCCGGGACTGTCTCCCCTCGATCTGGTGCCTCTTGAGACAACACCTCGGCGTCGTCGGCAGGATGAGGGGATGTGGCAGTCGGGACTGGATCGCTATCCATGTCCGACGAACCCAGGGAGCCGTCCGATGATACCTCGATATTGGCTCGTGGCGGCCTGCATAATTATGTTCGGTGATTAGGGAAAGCAATGCGACAAAGGAATCCTATGGGTTACTTTGGTATCCGAATACTTACGATCTCCCCTGGGGCTTGGCCCTAGGCAACCACTCGTCTCCACTTTCGTCTGCGGCGGTGGAGCTGTCCGGAAGGAGAGTCCTTCCCTTCTTGGACCCTCCGGCCTCCCCAGTCGGGGCGACCTTCCTTTTCTTGTCTCCCCCAGTCGGTGGGGGAGCCTCTTCTTCCTCTTCCTCGTCTTCGGGGGAAGAGTGCGCCGCAAAGTCATCGGACGGTGGGTCCGACGACGCCTGGCGTCGGGAACTCTTTTGAGCTCCCTTGGCCTTCTTGGTCTTCTCTGGCACCTTATAAGGGGTCGGAGTCAACATCTTCGACAGAAGGGCGTCTGCGGGGCCTTCGGGCAAGGGAGCCGGATAGTCGATCTGTCCGGCCATCTTTTGCCAGTCCTGTCAAAGGCATGGGAGTTTAGATCCCGCATAGAGTCAATCTATATAAAAATAAGTATCCTATGAAAGGTAAAACAACTTACCGCGTTGGCTTGGCGCTTCGCTCTGAATCCGCGATCCTCAGTAATGGGGGGAGGGACCTCGGCGCTCTTGAACAGCACCCTCCAGGCATCTTCATGAGTCGTGTCGAAGAGCCTGTTCAGAGTTCGGTGCTGCGCCAGATTGAACTCCCACAAGGTGAACTCCCGTTGTTGGCACGGGAGTATCCGACAGATGAGCATGACCTGGACTATGTTGGCGAGCTTGAGTTTCTTTTCCACCATGTTTTGAATACATGTCTGGAGTCCGGTCAGCTCTTTTGAATTACCCCAGGACAGGCCCTTCTCCTTCCAGGAGGTGAGCCGCATGGGGGTGCCAGATCGGAACTCGGGGGCCGCTACCCATGCGGGGTCGCGCGGCTCGGTGATATAGAACCACCCCGATTGCCACCCCTTTATGGTTTCCACAAAGGAGCCCTCGAGCCATGTTATGTTGGGCATCTTGCCCACCATGGCGCCTCCACACTCTGCCTGGCGGCCGCCCACCACCTTCGGCTTGACGTTGAAGGTCTTCAGCCATAGGCCGAAGTGGGGCTTGATGCGGAGAAAGGCCTCGCACACGACGATAAACGCCGAGATGTTGAGGATGAAGTTCGGGGCCAGATCGTGGAAATCCAGGCCGTAATAGAACATGAGCCCCCGGACGAAGGGATGGAGAGGGAATCCCAGTCCGCGGAGGAAATGGGTGAGGAATACACCCTCTCATGGGGCCTGGGGGTGGGGATGAGTTGCCCCTCATCTGGGAGCCGGTGCGCGATGTCGTCGGGCAGGTATCCGGCTCTCCTCAGTTTCTTGACGTCTCCCTCCGTGACGGAGGAGACCATCCACTTGCCTCCCGCTCCGGACATGGTTGGAGAAGGTTGAGATGGAAGTGAGGACTTGGGCGCTAGAGCTCGAGTGTGCGGGAGCGGATGAGCAGAGGAGGAAGAAGGCGTGGATAGAAAGGTGAATCCTTATCCCTTTATATGGGCGGACAAAACTAAGCGTCCCCACTTGCCTGGTAAAACTCGCTTATCCCCCAAGCGCCGTAATTGATGGCGCGGTTGGGTTACCCACGCCCGTATTGATGAGAATCCCGTAATAAGGGGACACGATCTCTGCTTTGACAAGACGTGTCGAAAAACTGCCTCGCATTATGTGCGGGGCTGGTTAAAAGAAACGGTTCGAATAATCACCGGGCCATGACGTAGCGTCGTGTTGCCAAAACAAGCTAGCAAATTAGATCTATGAAAACATTATTCTCTCTACGCTGGAATGTGGAACTTATTTTGCAGGGTCGGACACTATCCTCATATTCAAATTCTTCTGTGATGTATTCGGAGAAGGAACCCGCCTTGCAATGCCGAAGACAAATGCGCGCCGGACTCATCGTCATTGAAGCCTGGTTCAGGGGCTACTGAGGGAGTCCTGGATTAGGGGGTCTCCGGACAGCCGGACTATCTCCATTGGCCGAACTGTTAGACTATAAAGATACAAGATTGAAGACTTCGTCTCATGTCCGGATGGGACTCTACTTGGCGTGGAAGGTAAGCTAGGCAATATGTATATGGATATCTCCTCCTTTGTAACCGACCTTGTGTAACCCTAACCCTTTCCGTGTCTATATAAACCGAAGGGTTTTAGTCCGTAGGACGATAATCACAACATACAATCATACCATAGGCTAGCTTATAGGGTTTAGCCTCTCTGATCTCGTGGTAGATCTACTCTTGTAACACCCATACCATCAATATTAATCAAGTAGGACGTAGGATTTTACCTCCACCAAGAGGGCCCGAACCTGGGTAAAACTTCGTGTCCCCTGCCTCCTGTTACCATCCGGCCTAGACGCACAGTCCAGGACCCCCTACCCGAGATCCGCCGGTTTTGACACCGACACTCCTTTTCTAGAAAAATTAGATTGGGTTTTTACTTCTAAATCTTGGACTTCCCAATATCCCATGACTGTTGTCCTTCCTCTGGCTAAGCCAGTTTCAGATCATATACCTTGCTTAATTCAGGTTGGCACTCATATTCTCAAGTCAAAGATTTTCAGATTTGAGAACTTTTGGTTGCAAATTCAGGGATTCAAAGACATAGTCAGGCAGAGTTGGGAGAGCCCTATTTTTATTCAAGACAGTGCTAAAGAATTACTGCTAAGTTTAAAAGGCTTAGAAAATGTCTGAAGATTTGGGCAAGGAGCGTTTCACAGTTGAGCATCTCAATCAAGGCAACTAATGAAGTAATTTTGTTCCTTGATTCACTTGAGGATTTCAGAAACTTGACTAATGTTGAATCTAATGGAAGGAATTTTCTCAAACAACATCTCATGAACCTACTACAGTTGCAGAAAATCTATTGGCAGCAGAGGGCCACTATTCGGTGGGTAAAATTTGGAGAAGCAAATTCCAAATATTTTAAAGCCAAGGCCACTATAAAGCACAGAATGAATCATATTGACTGCCTCCAGGATGAATTGGGTAATTCCTTCAGTGATCATAGTTCAAAAGCCAATGTTCTGCATCATGCTTTCAAGAAGAGATTAAACACTTCAGTCCCAACTTTCAATCCTTTGAATTTAGAGAATTTGCTTCATTCAAATGTGGATCTTTCTTTGCTGGAGGTTCCTTTCTCTAAGAGATTGACAGTGTAATCAAAGACCTCCGTCCTGACAAAGCCCCTGGACCAGATGGTTTTAACACCAATTTTGTGAAGCACTGTTGGGACATTATTGCTACTGATTTCTATGCGTTGATTGAGGATTTTTATCATGGCAGAATCAGTTTGCAGAGCATCAACTCCTCTTTCATCACTCTCATACCTAAAAAGGATGCTCCTGTTACCCCCAATGACTTCAGACCTGTTTCTCTTCTAAACTGCTCTGTCAAAATCATTACCAAGCTGCTTGCAAACAGGTTGCAATCTGTTATTTTGAAGCTGGTTCATGCTAACCAATATGGTTTTTTTAAATCAAGATCCATTCAGGATTGTTTAGCTTGGACATATGAATACATCAATCAATGCAAACATTCTGGGAGTGAAGTCATTGTAATCAAGTTGGATTTTGAGAAAGCTTTTGATCTCATTGAGCATTAAGCAATCAGGAATATTCTCACTGCTAAAGGTTTTGGCACTCGATGGCTTATGTGGATGAACATGATTTTTTCCTCTGGGTATTCTTCTGTTCTCCTCAATGGTGTTCCAGGGAAGCAATTCTTGTGTAAAAGGAGGGTTAGACAAGGTGATCATGTTTCTCCTTTCCTCTTTGTTCTAGCCGCAGACATTTTGCAATCAATCCTCAATGAAGCCATGCATAACAATTTGATAAGGAGACCCCTGGAGCATCACCCTTGCCCTGATTTTCCAGTTATTCAATATGCAGATGAGACTATCATTATCATGCCTGCAAGCAAAGCTCAGATTGAACAACTGAAGAACTTACTCCTCCATTTCTCTATCTTTACTGGTCTGAGGGTAAATTATGAGAAATCTGTTATTGTCCCAATTAACACCAGTCCCTCAAATTTGCAGTCTTTAGTAAACAGACTTGGTTGTGTAACTGGTAGTTTTCCTTTCACATACCTTGGTTTGCCCTTGGGTCTCACTAAACCTAAGCTGGAAGATTTTGCCCCTATCATCGAGAGAATTGATAGAAGGCTCTCTGGTTGCTCCACTTTGCTGTCTTTTGGAGATAAGCTCACTCTTCTCAAATCTGTCTTCACCAGCTTGCCTACCTTTTTCATGAGCACTCTGGATCTTCCCCTGGGCATTGTAGCTCAAATCAATAAATATCTTAGGCATTGTTTTTGGAGAAAGTATGGTATGGAGGACAGAGGCACAGCCATAATATCTTGGAAAAAGGTGTGTGTTCCCAAAGATCAAGGGGGACTGGGTGTACTCAGCATTGCTGTTCATAACAACACTACTAGGAAAAGGGCTATAGATGGAAATGACACTAATGGCGCACCAGACATGTGGTGCGCCATTACTATATACTAATGGCGCACCATCTGCTGGTGCACCATTAGTGTGGAAGACACTAATGGCGCACCAGGCACACGGTGCGCCAGTAGTAACAAAATGTTTTTTTTTCATTTTTTCAAACATACTAATGGCGCATCCGGGCAAAGTGCGCCATTAGTAGTTAGAACTACTAATGGCGCACCAGCCGTAGAGTGCGCCACTACTATATTTTTTTTACTTTTTTACAAAACTACTAATGGCGCACCGTTGCATAGTGCGCCATTACTAGTTTAAACTAGTAATGGGCACTTTTTTTTACTTTTTGATATCATGAATATTTTTAAATTTCATGGGCACTTTTTGAATTCATGAATATTTTTTCAAATTTGATGATATTTTTTCATATTCCATATGAAAAAATATTGAATATTCATGAGGACACTCGATCTCGATCCCCCTCCCTCTCGATAGCTATCCCCCTCGCCAGATCCCCCTCGCCGCCGAGCACGCCCCCCCCCCCCCCCGCACCCTCCCCCCGCTCCACCGCCGCCGACAGCCCCCCGCACCCTCCCCCGCTCCACCGCCGCCGCCGATGATATTTTCAAATAACAAATTTGATGATATTTTTTTAAAAATTATTACTGTTTTTATAAAAAATTATTACTGTTTCATATTCATATTCATATTCATTTTCTAAAAAATAATTATAAAAAATTGTAGACTACAATTGTTGTTAAACAACAATTATTACTATTTTTATAAAAAAATATTACTGTTTCATATTCATATTCATTTATTAAAAAATAATAATAAATATACTAATGGCGCACCGGCCTGGTGGTGCGCCATTGCTATCTAAAAAAAGATTTCTAATGGCGCACCGGCGGTGGGTGCGCCATTGCTATCTAAAAAAAGATTTCTAATGGCGCGCCGACGGGTGGTGCGCCATTATTAAGCTTCCCCCTATAGCTAAGTCCTTCCTCTCCCTCGCCAGAGATCCCCTTTCATCCCTCTCTCCCTCGCCAGACCCACGACGCCGCCGCCCCGACCCCCGCCGGACTCCACCCCCGCCGCCCACGCGCCCCCGCGCCCCCACCCCCGCCGCCCCCACCCCCGCCGCCCCCGCGCCCCACCCCCGCCGCCCCAACCCTCAATGTCTTCGCCTTCTTCCTCGCCGTCGGCGCCGAGCAGCGACGCAGCACCGTACGCCCCCCGACCCTCCTCCTCCCCTTCCCCTCCTCCTCCTCCCCTTGCCCCCCGCCTGTGCTGGGGCTGACGGCCCCTTCTCTGTCTCGCAGGGCTCCGGCACCTCTACGACACCGACGCCTCCCCCGTCTAGGGCGTCTGCGCCTTCTTCCACCTCCGGCCACCGCAGCCTCACCGTCGATCCCCGCACGAGCTCGCCATCGTCTTCCTCTCGGTGAGCTGCACCGGTTCCCCTCCCCCCCTTTCTGTTAACTGAACATTGTCAGGTTTAGGTTCTGTTAACTGAAAAAGTTTAGATTCAGAAACATTGTTGGACTGATAGGAAGTTTGTTGAACAGAGCAATCTACACCTGTAATTTCTACTGTTATGCCTCTGTTGATTGTGATCTCTGCACATGTTTAATGTCTATGCTGTTGTGCGGCTGTTATGTGTGTCTATGTCGGTGAGCTTGTGTTATGCACTTCTGTGTTTTGATGTCCCCCCTTACCTTAGTTTTTTCATCTCACTGGTCCTTTTCATTGTATTGGTCCTTTTCATTTTAGTCAAAGAGGCCCCAAGTTCTCTCTTCACTTGTGTGGTGATTGTCTTGGTCCTTTTCATTTTTGTCAAAGAGGCCCCGAGTTCTCTCTTCACTTGTGTGGTGATTGTCTTGGTCCTTTTCATTTTTGTCATGGCATTCTTGAGGTGCTGATGTGTCTGAGGGCATGAACCATGATCAAGTTGAGTTCAGATTTCATTAGATTAGATGGATTATCATGCCTTGTGTCCTGATAGTTGGATATTTGAGTAGTATTGTCAACAGTAATAACTTTTACATGTTTGCATTGCTTCCAAGAGTAACAGCAGGTGCTTATGACACCTTTAGGAGATCTACTCATCTCTAATCATGCTACTCAAGGATAGGAACCGTAGGCATCTCTATATATTTTTCAGTGTCCTTTATTGGTGGTTCTATGATGTAGTCCAGATGAAACCAATTGCATGCATTGAGAAATAGAGTATTAAAACAGGACTTGATGTGGTTTTCCACTTAGCTATCTGAATTGAGAAAAAACATAGCTTTTGCAGTCTCTGAGGCAAAACTTGCTACTCCATATACAACTAATATTACTACTAGACAAGATACTACTCCATATACTACTAATACTACTACTGTATTTCGTTTCAAAGTTCAAAATGCTGGTACTGAGATTTTCATTTCCAATGAGTGATGTTTTTCCTAGCAGTAGAAAAAACATAGCAACTTCTCTGTTTTTATAAAGCTGTTCTTATATGGGTGAAACTTCACTTGTTTTTAGGCTAGTGCAGGGTGTTGCTTCTTCTGTATGGGCCAACTATGTCACAAATAAATTGTTCCTTCTTCTGTATTTGACAAGTAATGACTTTTAAACATGATGATCATCTTGCTAGTTTGCTGGGTTTTGTCTTCGACCATTGTGTCGTGATGAATTTGCAGGTACCCCGAGAGGCCCTTGAGTTTGCTGGAATGTCGATTAACTTCTGTTCCGGCAAATTCGGGTACTCCATATGTCCTATTTTTAGCAAAGGTCATGCCAAAATTTTCCGTGAATTTTAGCATGACTTTGCTAAAAATAGGACATATGGGGTACTTGCGACTAATGCATGCATCGGCGTCAACAAAACCTAAATGATGAAAGCTTAGGCTTTTAGGGTGCCTCGACGTCGACAAACCCTAAATGATAAAACCTTGGCTTTTAGGGTGCCTTGGTGTCGATAAGAACCTAAATGATGAAAGCTTAGGATTTTAGGGTGCCTCAGCGTCGACAAACCCTAAATGATAAAAGCTTAGCTTTTAGGATGCCTCGGTGTCGACAAACCCTAAATGATGTAGTTTTGAATTATGAACGTAGGATATGTCGTCATCATCATCGGACGACGAAAGTCTCCCGGTGGAGTGCGACTGGTGCCACGACAATCGAGGTCTGTGCGACATGCCTCACCTGGACGATGATCGGCGCTTCAGCATTAAGCTCGAGGAGACCTTCGAAGTTGAAACGGTACACAACGACGACAAGTGTTATTTTCATAATTAAGCATGACTTCAACTATTTCAACGTGTAATTTTCATCTTTTACAATTCGAGTATAGCTTATCCCATGCCATGCAAGACGCTATGTCTTGGAGAGGATGGATTTTGAAGACCATGAAATTTCTGAAACAAAGAAAATTCACCTAAGGACTCATCACGATGTGGACTTTGAAGTAAATCTATATAATTCTGAGAGCGTAACCCATTTTGGTTGCAAAAATTGGGAAGCATTTTGCAAGATGTATGGTTTTGATGAGGGTATGCTTATCACCATGGATCTTGGTAATCCTGACATCAACCAAGACAATATGGACATTTGGGTCCTTGTTGATCCGCCTCCAGTTCTACCACTATGTGAGTTTCTCAAACATAGTTATTAGCTAATTTATATTATTTATTTCAAAATAGTTGACAGCTTATTTCCATTGACAGCTTATTTTTATTGTTCAAAGAATGTGCGGGAGATGGTAGACAAAACCCACTACACCGATGGCTCCGAATTAACAACTTACAAGGAGAAAAATCATCTGGTCGGATTTTGTACTGACATTGAGAATTACACTATCCACAATCAAACTTCTCAACATTATGGTAAATACGTGCCACTAGTGCATGTGTTCAACTACGGTAACTACCATGGAGATACCCTGGTAAGATTTTTACTATTACGACATCCATGCATCTTTTGCATACTTCTAAAACTAGTACATAATTGCTAACTATGAAGTTATGACTATGTTTTTCAACAGATAATCCCAGAGAATTGTGTGCCTCATATGATGTATCAGAAAGGTAGTGTTAATGTTTTGAACATACAGCCAGGTCATCCTACGAATCTCAACTGTCCATACGAGATTTCTAAAAGAAGTGGAGACATGAAAATCAAAGGATGGAAAAAATGTATGGACAGTCGTAAGGAGCTTCTTGGAAGCAAAAGGAAGCGAAGCGCAAGAATTGGAGACAGGATGTTCTCCATTCTCCATAATGGAGAGTCAGGGTCTATATTGTTTTATGCTATTTTAGCTTAAATAGGGTATTTAGGTCCTGCCTAATACTGATGATCATGTGCTAAGAACAATTAAGTAGGGTTGGTTCGATGACTATCAAGATGATGATCGTATGACTTGTTATGAATAACGAGTAGAAGTTGTATGATGATGAATAGTAGGACTTCTTAGGATTAGTATTACTTCCGACAAACTCGATACTCGCGGTCTCGAGACTTGTAATGTTTTATCTTTATTCGGTCTTTTGAATTCGGAGACTAATATGATGAATTGTATTCGGAGACTAATCTTCTATTGTATTCGATGAATCTGCTGTTGCTGTGTGCTACTGTCTATATTCAGTCAAATAATATATTTTGTAACCTGTGCAAAAATCAGAAAAGTAAAAAAAACTAATATTCATACTAATGACGCATCACTACAGAGTGCGCCATTAGTATGCCAAGTATACTAATGGCGCATCCATCCGCAGTGCGCCATTAATGTGCCAAAGCACATGGTTAAATATGGCCCTGGGAGGCATACTAATGGCGCATGGTGTTATATACTAATGGCGCACTGGGTGGTGCGCCATTAGTATACCAGATACTAATGGCGCACCTGTGATGCGCCATTAGTAATAAATACTAGTGGCGTGATACTAATGGCGCACCAGTGATGCGCCATTAGTAGGCAAAACTGGTGCGCCATTAGTAGGCCTTTTCCTAGTAGTGCAAATGTCTCCTCATGAAACATCTTCATAAATTTCTTAATCATGAGGATCTTCCTTCGGTAAAGTTAATTTGGGATTCATACTACCCTGGAGGTGTGCTTAATAATCGACCTGTGAGCTCTTTCTGGTGGAGAAGTATTCTGAAACTGCTGCCTCAATTCAAATTGGTGGCTAAATGCAACCCTGGACAAGGAGACACCATTGTTTTTTGGCAAGATAACTGGGGGCATGGTGCACTTAAAGACAAATATCCAGAGCTATATTCTTTCACGCACAATGAAAATATGTCTACTCAGGCATTCTTTCAGTCTGCTCAGGACATGGTCAGCAATTTCCATACGCCCTTATCAGTCAAAGCTCATCAGCAGTTTCTGGAGTTAGAGATAGTGGTGCAACAGTCCATGAATACCTCTTTGCAAGATAAATGGATTTACCCTTGGGGCACAACTTACTCCTCCATCAAGATGTATAAAGAATTGATTGCTAGTGAGCTGGCTCCTCCCATATACAAGCAAATTTGGAAATGTGCTGCTATGCTCAGATACAAGATATTCTTCTGGCTTCTGCTTCATGACAGAGTGAACTCTAGAAATTTGCTTCAAAGAAAGTCTTTCTACCTTCCTTCCTATGAATGTGTTCTTTGTCATACTCATACCATGGAAACTTCAATGCATCTCTTTTGGGACTGTGATTTTGCCCTCAACTGCTGGAGCTCCATTCTTGGTCAACGATACAGAGGAATCTCAGTGTTGGATGAAGTCAGCTTATCCATTCAGGCTCTCTCCACCCCATTGCTATGGAAGTTATCATAATGGGCTGCTGGAACATTTGGATGCAGCGTAATGGAGTGACTTTCAAGGCTATCCCGGCTTCCGTTCTCTCTTGGAGAGCTTCCTTTCAGGCAGATCTGCTTTTTCTTAAGCATAGGATCAAGGACAAGTTTGCAGATAGACTTTCTAGTTGGATTGATCAGTTCTTAGCATAATTATCATGTTGCCTCAAGGTTTCACTAGGACTGGAGTTGGGTAGGGTGAGCCTTTGTTTTATTTGGGACTTCTGTTCATATTTTATTCTTTTAATATATTTACCGTAGAACGATTGTTCTACGATTTTCGGTTCAAAAAAAAACATAAGGATGGCAAATAAGCCATGAAAGCTTTTGATTTTTTAGAAAGCTATATTAAGAAGTGGGCATCCGAGAATTTAACCCTATGTTAGCTTATGCTAATGTGAGAGCATATGGCCGAAACTCTTCTTTTTCCTGGAATTGTGTCATTGTATGGTCAGAAGTTGAGCAATCACGCACAGATCACTATATTTGCTAAGTGAACCTATAAGTACATGTAGATACGCACATGCATCCATTGAAGCCCCAATCTGAAACGTAAGTCATTAGTATATTTTACACGTTAATCTGGGCATTTAGCTAGCTTCTATGAGCTATTTAATTGTGTAACGGAGGAGCCATACTAATCTATCCCTAATTTTTTTTAATAATAAAACACGGATTGACTTCGTTGGTTCACCGTCACAATAAATACGTTTTTTCACGTAAATTTACGATTTCAGTTTTTTCCACCTATATTATTTTCGACATATGAGGTGGTACTATTCATCCGAGGTAGTACTATATTATAAAGATAGATATAGATATATATTTTGGTAATCAACCTATACTTCATGAATAAATATCGTTCACGTGTTACTTCTTTTATTTCGTCCGTTCATCTTGGTCTTTCCTGTACGTGTCTCTCAGTTCGACTCCAACTCTCTATCACTCGCCTCCTCTAATTTCTCCCATAAATATGGATTGAATCCCATGGACGTGGAGGTTGTGGCGGACATCTCTGAGGCGTGGATCGGCGGCTGGAACAACAACCACCGGCTCCATCTATGAGCCTGGCCTAGAAGACGTCATTAAGCTGTGCCGCGGCCACAACCTATTCTTCAACACCGACGTTGGCGAGGTGGATATCGTCTTCTTCTTCGTCAACACCGACACGGAGAACCTTGGCCTTGGCGCCGGCAAGGCCGGTGATCTCGGAGAGCGCTCTGCACATGATCACCGACGTCTCCCTCTTCGATAGGATCCAGATCGAGAAGTCCACCGTGTCCGTCAATACCCGCCGAGGCCATCGAGAAGATCCTCGCCCACAACGGCCGGTGCTTCCAGTACCAAATCCTGTCCAATTTGGCGTTCCTCGCTGAGGGCACCGCCGTGCGGGACCTATTCATGCCCGACCGCATCCTCGTCGGCAGCTGCGAGATGCCCGAGGGGCAGACCACCGTGAAGGTCCTTAACCAAGGACGTGTACGCGCATTGGGTCCCGTGGACTGCGTCATCACAATCAACCTCTGGTCGGCCGAGTTGTCCAAGCTCGCCGCCAACTCCTTCCTCGTGCAGCGCATCTCCTCCGTGGACGCCATCTCTGCAACGTCATCGAGGTGGCCTACTCCATTCACTAGTAGAAAACAGGGCTATGGTCCAGGCCGGCTTAGCCCATTAGTCCCGGTTCAGTGTAGAACCGGGACCAATGTGGGTATTGGTCCCGGTTCGTGAGCCCAGGGGGCCGGCCGGGCCACGTGGGCTATTGGTCCCGGTTCGTCTGGACCTTTTGGTCCCGGTTGGTGGGACGAACCGGGACTAATGGGCCTCGCTCCTGGCCCACCACCATTGGTCCCGGTTGGTGGCTTGAACCGGGACCAAAGGCTCCCCTTTAGTCCCGGTTCATGCCACCAACCGGGACCAATGAGGTGCCTATATATACCCCCTCGCGCAAGAGCAGAGCACAGTGCTCTGTTTTTTCTGGCCGAGGGGGAGAGGGCTTTGTGGTGCTCTAGCTCACCTCCTATGCACATGAGGTATTCGATGGAATGCCCGAGCCACACTATTTAAGCTTTCTCCTCTCGAAGCTCGACCTTCAAGCTCCATTTTCCTCGAGATTTGTCTAGATTTAGCGGTCCGTCACGCCCCGTCCCCGTCTTCACCGCCGTCGATCACCCGCGCCGATCTCATCACCGACACCACCGTGGTGAGCCTCTTGTTCTTATCTTCTTTCTGAAAGGAAAAATATTCTTACTTGTATGTTTAGATAGATACTTGTATCATTTTCTTACATTTATTATTGCATGTTATATAGTGCGATGGTTTTGGTATCCGCCCCCGTCGGCCCTCGTCCTGTCTATGATTCGGATTTGGTATGTATATTATCTTTATAACTATTGGTTCATTTATTGTTTATGAAAATTATGCCGACCAACGTGACATAGATTTTATTTATCTAGGATGTATGTGAATCGGAAATGCCAACCGACCCTATTGTCGAGAGGTTAAATTTAGTTGAAGAAGAAAACAATTTGTTGAAGGAAAAAATAAAAAAATTGAGGAGGAGAAGATGATATTGGAGTTGCATGTTGCGGATGTCGTCGATGATCACAAGATCAAGATGGATGCAATGCGCTTGAAGATTAGAAAGATTAGAAAATATGCCATTCATACCGAGGCTTGGTATCATTATGCCGTTGGATCAATTGTTACCTTGGTTGCGATTATGATCGCATTTGTTTTCGCATTGAAATGTTTTACATAGTTTCAATGTATGGTTTAATTAATTAGATGCTCTGGAGAGCTATATGTTGTTAGATGAGAACTATGTATGCACTTTGGTTTTAATGTGATGATGAACTTCTATTAATTTGGACACTTAATTATATATAATGCACGCAGATGAACCGGCAATAGATGTACGGTGACAGACACACCCGCGAGTACATTAAGGGCGTGCATGAGTTTCTCGATGCGGCTGAGGCAAACAAGCAGAATGGTTTTATGTGTTGTCCATGCACTGAATGTGGGAATACGAGGTCTTACTCTAACCGGAAAATCCTTCACTCCCACCTGCTTTACAAGGGTTTCATGCCACACTATAATGTTTGGACGAGGCACGGAGAAATAGGGGTTATGATGGAAGACGGCGAAGAAGAAGAGTACGATGACAACTATGTGCCCCCTGAATACGGTGATGCTGCAACGGGGGAGCTGGTGAAGATCAAGAGGAACCAGACGATGTGCCCAATGATGCTGCCACGGGTGAAGCTGCTGAAGATCAAGAGGAACCAGACGATGTGCCCGATGATGATGATCTCCGCCGGGTCATTGTCGATGCAAGGACGCAATGCATTAGTCAAAAGGAGAAGCTGAAGTTCGATCGCATGTTAGAGGATCACAAAAAAGGGTTATACCCCAATTGCGAAGATGGCAACACAAAGCTCGGTACCGTACTGGAATTGCTGCAGTGGAAGGCAGAGAATGCTGTGGCTGACAAAGGATTTGAGAAGCTACTGAAAATATTGAAGAAGAAGCTTCCAAAGGATAACGAATTGCCCGACAGTACATACGCAGCAAAGAAGGTCGTATGCCCTCTAGGATTGGAGGTGGAGAAGATACATGCATGCCCTAATGACTGCATCCTCTACCGCGGTGCATACAAGGATCTGAACGCATGCCCGGTATGCGGTGCGTTGCGGTATAAGATCAGACGAGATGACCCTGGTGATGTTGACGGCGAGCCCCTCAGGAAGAGGGTTCCTGCGAAGGTGATGTGGTATGCTCCTATAATACCACGGTTGAAACGTCTGTTCAGAAACGAAGAGCATGCCAAGTTGATGCGATGGCACAGTGAGAACCGAAAGAAAGATGGGAAGTTGAGAGCACCCGCTGACGGGTCGCAGTGGAGAAAAATCGAGAGAAAGTACTGGGATGAGTTTGCAAAGGACCCAAGGAATGTATGGTTTGCTTTAAGCGCGGATGGCATTAATCCTTTCGGGGAGCAGAGCAGCAATCACAGCACCTGGCCCGTGACTCTATGTATGTATAACCTTCCTCCTTGGATGTGCATGAAGCGGAAGTTCATTATGATGCCAGTTCTCATCCAAGGCCCTAAGCAACCCGGCAACGAAATTGATGTGTACCTAAGGCCATTAGTTGAAGAACTTTTACAGCTGTGGAATGGAAACGGTGTACGTACGTGGGATGAGCACAGACAGGAGGAATTTAACCTTAAGGCGTTGCTGTTCGTGACCATCAACGATTGGCCCGCTCTCAGTAACCTTTCAGGACAGACAAACAAAGGATACCACGCATGCACGCACTGTTTAGATGACACTGAAAGTATATACCTGGACAAATGCAGGAAGAATGTGTACCTGGGCCATCGTCGATTTCTTCCGACCAACCATCAATGTCGAAAGAAAGGCAAGCATTTCAAAGGCGAGGCAGATCACCGGAAGAAGCCCGCCATGCGCACCGGTGATCACGTGCTTGCTATGGTCAATGATTTACACTACGTAATCTTTGGAAAGGGTCCCGGTGGACTAGCTGTTCCGAATGACGCTGAGGGACACGCACCCATGTGGAAGAAGAAATCTATATTTTGAGACCTACCCTACTGGAAAGACCTAGAGGTCCGCTCCTCAATCGACGTGATGCACGTGACGAAGAACCTTTGCGTGAACCTGCTAGGCTTCTTGGGCGTGTATGGGAAGACAAAAGATACACCTGAGGCACGAGAGGACCTGCAACGTTTGCACGAAAAAGACGGCATGCCTCCGAAGCAGTATAAAGGTCCTGCCAGCTACGCTCTTATGAAAGAAGAGAAAGAAATCTTCTTTGAATGCCTGCTCAGTATGAAGGTCATGACTGGCTTCTCGTAGAATATAAAGGGAATAATAAATATGCCAGAGAAAAAGTTTCAGAACCTAAAGTCTCATGACTGCCACGTGATTATGACACAACTGCTTTCGGTTGCATTGAGGGGGCTTCTACCGGAAAACGTCCGATTAGCCATTGTGAAGCTATGTGCATTCCTCAATGTAATCTCTCAGAAGGTGATCGATCCAGAAATCGTACCAAGGCTAAGGAGTGATGTGGCGCAATGTCTTGTCAGTTTCGAGCTGGTGTTCCCGCCATCCTTCTTCAATATCATGACGCACGTCCTAGTTCATCTAGTCGACGAGATTGTCATCCTGGGGCCCGTATTTCTACACAATATGTTCCCCTTTGAGAGGTTCATGGGAGTCCTAAAGAAATATGTCCGTAACCGCGTTAGGCCAGAAGGAAGCATCTCCATGGGCCATCAAACAGAGGATGTTATCGGGTTTTGTGTTGACTTCATTCCTGGCCTTAACAAGATAGGTCTCCCTAAATCGCAGTATGAGGGGAGACTGACTGGAAAAGGCACTCTTGGAAGAGACTCAATAATATGCAGGGACGGATATTCTTGGTCTCAAGCACACTACACAGTTCTACAGAACTCTACCTTGGTGACCCCGTATGTCGATGAACACAAGAACAGTCTGCGCTCCAAACACCCGGAGCAGTGCGACGACTGGATTACATGTGAACACATCAGGACTTTCAGCAGTTGGTTGGAAACACGTCTCAGAGGTGACAACACTGTTTGTGATGAGTTGTACTTGTTGTCCAGGGGACCATCTTTGACTGTATTGACTTACAAAGGATACGAGATAAATGGGAATACATTTTACACGATCGCCCAAGATCAAAAGAGCACCAACCAAAACAGCGGTGTCCGCTTTGATGCAGCAACCGAGAGCGGAAAGGACACATATTATGGTTACATAGTGGACATATGGGAACTTGACTACGGACCTGATTTTAAGGTCCCTTTGTTTAAGTGCAAATGGGTCAATCTGTTAGGCGGCGGGGTACAGGTAGACCCACAGTACGGAATGACAACAGTGGATCTGAAAAATCTTGGGTACACTGACGAACCGTTCGTCCTAGCCAATGATGTGGCACAGGTTATCTATGTGAAGGACATGTCTACCAAACCGAGAAAAAGAAAAGATAAGGAAGCGAATACATCATACGATGAGCCAAAGCGCCATATAGTTTTTTCAGGAAAAAGAGACATCCTGGGAGTGGACGGCAAGACAGACATGTCTGAAGATTATGAAAAGTTTCATGAAATTCCTCCCTTCAATGTCAAGGCTGACCCAAGCATCCTGATAAACAATGAAGATTATCCATGGTTACGGCGCAATAAGCAAATGACACAAGCGAAGAAAAAGTGAAGACTTTCTCCCGCAACTATTATGATAATACCATGCCAAATTTGTAACAGACGAACATGCTACCATTGTCCGTTTTGTACATGCACATGCTATGTGGGTGAAATTATGATACCATCCCAACTTTCAACTTTTTCAGAGTTCATTTGAAATGCTTTCATGTCTTATGGTTTGAAACTTTGATACTTCGAAAGTGATTGTCCATTTTGTACACAAAGTGCATCAATTTTTTGTCGTAACCCTCTCTACTTTTTGGAACATGCTATGTGGGTGAAATGATGATACCATGTCAACTTTCAACCTTTTCAGAGTTCATTTTGAAATGCTTTCCAATTTCAGAGTCATTTAGCTCAAAGAATGAATTAATAGCAAACAGAATAAACTACAAAACTTTTATGAAAATAAAAACAATCAATTAAAATATTATGTTATGATCAACTAAAATAAAACTATAATATTCTTCAATAGCAAAAAGAATATAATTTTTGTGACCTAAAATCAAACTATAAGTATTTAATTGTAAGTATAAATAAAAAATAAATAGCAAAGAAGAAAAAATTTCTAATTTTATAGTAAAGTTATTCATAAACTAGTGATTCACACAAATTTTTAAAAATTCAAATTTAAACTATTTAAATTTAAAACTAATGGCACTAACAGAAAGTTTATAATTTTTGTGACCTAAAAGCAAAAGAAATCACTAAAAAACTGTAAGTATTTAGTTTTAAGTAGAAATAAAAAAATAAATAGAAAAAAATTCTATTTTTATAGTAAAGTTATTCATAAACTAGTGATTCACACAAATTTTAAAAATTCAAATTTAAACTATTTAAAATTTAAAACTAATGGCACTAACAGAAAGTTTATAATTTTTGTGACCTAAAAGCAAAAAGAAATCACTAAAAAACTGTAAGTATTTAGTTGTAAGTAGAAATAAAAAAATAAAAAACCAAAAAAATATAGAAATAAAAAAGAAAAAACCAAAAAAAATGCCTCCTACTGGGCTTCCACGGCCTGAATACGACTAGAAACCCTAAATGGGCCAAGGTTCAGGCCCGCAGAAGGCCCAATAGGCCCACAGGCAGTAGCAAGTTTAGGCCCGAAAGCCTGCATTAGAGAGGAGCTCGAATGGGTAGGCACACCAGCGCTTATAAACCAGTGCCGGCGCCCTTCAGCTAGCGATGTGGGACTAAACTTTTGGGCTCGGGGCAGCAAAGGCCATTGGTCCCGGTTGGTGGCACCAACCGGGACTAAAGGGGGCATTGTCCCGGTTCGTGGCACCAACCGTGACCAATGCCCCCCTTTAGTCCCGGTTGGTGGCACCAACCGGGACCAAAGGCCGCCGCTTCCCGGCCTTTGGGCTGCTGAAAATTGGCCTTTGGTCTCGGTTCGTGGCACCAACCGGGACCAAAGAGGGGCATTGGTCACGGTTCGTGCCACGAACCGGGACCATTGCTCTGGGTATATAAGGTAGCACTTGTGAAATTTTGGCCAACCGCTCCCATTCGCCCCCAGGCCGTTCGTCGTCGTCGTCGCCGCCCCGAGCCCGTCGTCGCCCCGCGCCGTCGCCCCGCGCCCGCCACACGCCGCCCCGAGCCCGTCGTCACCCCGCGCTGCCCCTTCCCTGTCCCCGTCGCCGTCGCCGTCGCCCGCCGCCGTCGCCCCGCCCCGTCCCCGAGCCCGTCGTCGCCCCGCCCCGTCCCCGAGCCCGCCCTGCCCCGTCCCCGAGCCCGCCCCGTCCCCGCACCATCGCCCCGCCCCGTCCCCGAGCCCGTCGTCGCCCCGCCCCGTCCCCGAGCCCGCCCCGCCCCGCCCCTTCCCTGACCCCGTCACCATCGCCGCGTGCGCCGCCCCTTCCCCAACCCCGTCGTCGTCGCCCCGACCACACGCCGCCACTTTCGGTCCAGCCGCCGGCGCCCTTTTTATCACTGATTTTAGGTTGATGATATGATGATGTTGATGATATGATGATGTTTTTTTTTGTTGATGATATGATGATGTTTCTTTTCTGTTGATGATATGATGATGTTTTTTCATATATGCATTTTTTCATATATGTACTAATTTTTTTAAGTTGTTAGTAGGTATCGATTTTAGGTTAGTGCATTTTATCACTGATTTTAGGTTAGTTGATCGATTTAGTGCATTTTATGTTTGTTACATTTTAGGTTAGTGCATTTTATGTTAGTGGAGAGGAAGAAGGAGAAGACGAGGAGAGGAAGAAAAGGAAGAGGAGAAGAAGAAAGGAATAGAGGAGAAGAAGAAAAAATAGAAATTTTTTTCTATTTTTTCTTCTTCTCCTCTATTCCTTTCTTCTTCTCCTCTTTTTTTCTTCTTTTTTTTTCTTCGATCTTCTCCCCCTCCCGATAGGAAAGTTTTATATAGAAAGTTACAATTTTAGAAGAGTTTTATATTTGCAAAAGTTACAATTTTAGAAAAAGAAGGACAGGAAAGAAGAAAATAAGAAGAGGAAAGAAAGAAGAAGAGGAGAGGAAAAGAAGAGGAGAAATAAATAAGAAGAAGAAAAAAGAAGAAAAAGAAGAGGAGAAGAAGAAAGGAATAGAGGAGAAGAAGATAAAAATAGAATATATATTCTATTTTCTCTTTTCTCCTCTATTCCTTTCTTCTTCTCCTCTTTTTTTTCTTCTTTTTTTTCTTCGACACGTGGGGGGGTCTAGAACGCCGGACATTCATGAGAGAGGCGAGGAAGAAGGGGAAGAAGAGGGAGAAGAAGAGGAGAGGAAGAAGAGGAAGTCTTCTCCTCTATTCTTTCTTCTCTTCTTTTTTCTTCTTCTTCTTCCTCTTTATTTTATCGGGAACGAGGGTCGTCGAGAGGTCGAGGAGCGGTAGAGGAGAAACCCTAAATAGAAAGTATCGTCGGTGTGAGATACATGTACCTCGTGTTGGGGAACGTAGCAGAAATTCAAAAATTTCCTACGTGTCACCAAGATCTATCTATGGAGAAACCAGCAACGAGGGGAAGGAGAGTGCATCTACATACCCTTGTAGATCGCTAAGCGGAAGCGTTCAAGTGAACGGGGTTGATGGAGTCGTACTCGTCGTGATCCAAATCACCGATGACCAAGTGCCGAACGGACGGCACCTCCGCGTTCAACACACGTACAGCCCGGTGACGTCTCCCATGCCTTGATTCAGCAAGGAGAGAGGGAGAGGTTGAGGAAGACTCCATCCAGCAGCAGCACAACGGCGTGGTGGTGGTGGAGGAGCGTGGCTAGAAGAGGAGGAAGAAGAAACGCAGGGCTGCACCAACGAGAGATCGAATCGCGTATTATGGGCAGCCCTATGCCTCACTATTTATAGGGGAGAGGGAGGAGGGTGCGCCCCCCTCTAGGGTTCCCACCCCTAGGGGGGCGGCAGCCCTAGATGGCAAAGGGGGTGGCGGCCAAGAGGGGAGAGGAGAGGGAGGCGCACCAATATGGGCCCTAAGGCCCATATCCCCTTAGGGTTTGCCCCCTTTCCACCTCTTAGGCGCCATGGGCCCTTGTGGGAGGCGCACCAGCCCACTAAGGGGCTGGTCCCTCACCACTCTTGGCCCATGCAAGCCTCCGGGGTTGGTGGCCCCACTTGGTGGACCCCCGGGACCCTCCCGGTGGTCCCGGTACGTTACCGATAAACCCCGAAACTCTTCCGGTGACCAAAACAGGACTTCCCATATATAAATCTTTACCTCCGGACCATTCCGGAACTCCTCGTGACGTCCGGGATCTCATCCGGGACTCCGAACAACATTCGGTAACCACATACAAACTTCCTTTATAACCCTAGCGTCATCGAACCTTAAGTGTGTAGACCCTACGGGTTCGGGAGACATGCAGACATGACCGAGACGTTCTCCGGTCAATAACCAACAGCGGGATCTGGATACCCATGTTGGCTCCCACATGTTCCACGATGATCTCATCGGATGAACCACGATGTCAAGGACTTAATCAATCCCGTATGCAATTCCCTTTGTCTAGCGGTATTGTACTTGCCCGAGATTCGATCGTCGGTATACCGATACCTTGTTCAATCTCGTTACCGGCAAGTCTCTTTACTCGTTCCGTAACACATCATCCCGTGATCAACCCCTTGGTCACATTGTGCACATTATGATGATGTCCTACCGAGTGGGCCCAGAGATACCTCTCCGTTTACACGGAGTGACAAATCCCAGTCTCGATTCGTGCCAACCCAACAGATACTTTCGGAGATACCTGTAATGCACCTTTATAGCCACCCAGTTACGTTGTGACGTTTGGTACACCCAAAGCATTCCTACGGTATCCGGGAGTTGCACAATCTCATGGTCTAAGGAAAAGATACTTGACATTAGAAAAGCTTTAGCATACGAACTACACGATCTTTGTGCTAGGCTTAGGATTGGGTCTTGTCCATCACATCATTCTCCTAATGATGTGATCCCGTTATCAACGACATCCAATGTCCATAGCCAGGAAATCATGACTATCTGTTGATCACAACGAGCTAGTCAACTAGAGGCTCACTAGGGACATATTGTGGTCTATGTATTCACACGTGTATTACGATTTCCGGATAATACAGTTATAGCATGAATAAAAGACAATTATCATGAACAAGGAAATATAATAATACTTTTATTATTGCCTCTAGGGCATATTTCCAACAGTCTCCCACTTGCACTAGAGTCAATAATCTAGTTCACATCGCCATGTGATTAACACTGACAGGTCACATCGCCATGTGATCAACATCCAAAGAGTTTACTAGTGTCATTAAACTAGTTCACATCATCATGTGATTAAGACTCAATGAGTTCTGGGGTTTGATCATGTTTTGCTTGTGAGAGAGGTTTTAGTCAACGGGTCTGCAACAATCAGATCCGTATGTGCTTTACAAATCTCTATGTCATCTCCTAGATGCAGCTACCACGCTCTATTTGGAGCTATTCCAAATAACTGTTCTACTTGGAGCTATTCTAAATTGTTGCTCCATTATACGTATCCGGTATCTCTACTCAGAGCTATCCGGATAGGTGTTAAGCTTGCATCGACGTAACCCTTTACGACGAACTCTTTTACCACCTCCATAATCGGGAAAATTCCTTAGTCCACTAGTTACTAAGGATAACTTTGACCGCTGTCCTGTGATCCATTCATGGATCACTCTTGTACCCCTTGACTGACTCATGGCAAGGCACACTTCAGGTGCGGTACACAGCATAGCATACTGAAGAGCCTACGTCTTAAGCATAGGGGACGACCTTCGTCCTTTCTCTCTATTCTGCCGTGGTCGAGCTTTAAGTCTTAACTTCGTACCTTACAATTCAGGCAAGAACTCCTTCTTTGACTGGTCCATCTTGAACACCTTCAAGATCATGTCAAGGTATGTGCTCATTTGAAAGTACCATTAAGTGTTTTGATCTATCCTTATAGATCTTGATGCTCAATGCTCAAGTAGCTTAATCCAGGCTTTCCATTGAAAAACACTTTCAAAATAACCCTATATGCTTTCCAGAAATTCTACGTCATTTCTGATCAACAATATGTCAACAACATATACTCATCAGAAATTCTATAGTGCTCCCACTCACTTCTTTGGAAATACAAGTTTCTCATAAACTTTGTATAAACCCAAAATCTTTGATCATCTCATCAAAGCGCACATTCCAACTCCAAGATGCTTACTCCAGTCCTTAGAAGGATCGCTGGAGCCAGCATACCTTTTAGCATCCTTAGGATCGACAAAACCTTTCTGATTGTATCACATACAACCTTTCCTTACGAAAACTGGTAAGGAAACTTGTCTTGACATCCATCTGCCAGATTTCATAAATGCAGCTAATGCTAACATGATTCCGACGGACTTAAGCATCGCTACGGATGAGAAAATCTCATCGTAGTCAACTCCTTGAACTTGTGAAAAACTCTTCGCCACAAGTCGAGCTTCATAGACGGTGACATTACCGTCCACGTCCGTCTTCTTCTTAAAGATCCATTTATCTCAATGGCTTGCCGATCATCGGGCAAGTCCACCAAAGTCCATGCTTTGTTCTGATACATGGATCCTATCTCGGATTCCATGGCTTCTAACCATTTGTCGGAATTTGGGCCCACCATCGCTTCTCCATAGCTCGTAGGTTCATTGTTGTCTAGCAACATGATCTTCAAGACAGGATCACCGTACCACTCCGAAGTAGTACGCGTCCTTGTCGTCCTACGAGGTTCGGTAGTGACTTGATCCGAAACTTCATGATCACTATCATAAGCTTCCACTTCAATTGGTGTAGGTGCCACAGGAACAACTTCCTGTGCCCTGATACACACTGGTTGAAGTGATGGTTCAATAACCTCATCAAGTCTCCACCATCCTCCCACTCAACTTTTCGAGACAAACTTTTCCTCGAGAAAGGACCCGGTACAAGAAACAATCCTTATTGCTTTCGGATCTGAATTAGGAGGTATACCCAACTGTTTTGGGTGTCCTATGAAGATGCATTTTATCCGCTTTGGGTTCGAGCTTATCAACCTGAAACTTTTTCACATAAGCGTCGCAGCCCCAAACCTTTAAGAAATGACAGCTTAGGTTTCTCTAAACCATAGTTCATATGGTGTCATCTCAACGGAATTACGTGGTGCCCTATTTAAAGTGAATGTGGTTGTCTCTAATGCCTAACCCATAAATGATAGTGGTAATTCGATAAGAGACATCATGGTACGCACCATATCCAATAGGGTGCAACTATGATGTTCGGACACACCCTCACTATGGTGTTCCAGGCGGTATTAATTGTGAAACAATTTCCACAATGTCTTAATTGCGTGCCAAAGCTCGTAACTCAGATACTCATCTCTATGATCATATCATAGACATTTCATCCTCTTGTCACGATGATCTTCAACTTCACTCTGAAATTACTTGAACCATTCAATAATTCAGACTTGTGTTTCATCAAGTAAATATACTCTACATCTACTCGAATCATCTGTGAAGTAAGAACATAACGATATTCACTGCATGCCTCAGCACTCATTGGACTGCACACATCAAAATGTGTTACTTCCAACAAGTTGCTATCTTGTTCCATCTTACTGAAAACGAGGCTCTTTAGTCATCCTGCCCATGTGGTATGATTCGCATGTCTCAAGTGATTCAAAATCAAGTGAGTCCAAATGGTCCATCTGCATGGAGTTTCTTCATGCGTATACACCAATAGACATGGTTCGCATGTCTCAAACTTTTCAAAAACGAGTGAGTCCAAAGATCCATCAACATGGAGCTTCTTCATGCGTTTTACACCAATATGACTTACATGGCAGTGCCACGAGTAAGTGGTACTATCATTACTATCTTATATCTTTTGGCATGAAAATGTGTATCACTACGATCGAGATTCAATAAACCATTCGTTTCAGGTGCAAGACCATTGAAGGTATTATTCAAATAAACAGAGTGACCATTACTCTCCTTAAATGAATAACCGTATTGCGATAGACATAATCCAATCATGTCTATGCTCAACGCAAACACCAAATCTCGATGGTAGGGGGAGCGTGCGATGCTTGATCACATCAACCTTGGAAATACTTCCAACACATATCGCCAGCTCACCTTTAGCTAGTCTCCGTTTATTCCGTAGCTCTTTTATTTCGAGTTACTAACACTTAGTAACCGAACCGGTATCTAATACCCTGGTGCTACTAGGAGTACTAGTAAGGTACACATTAACATAATGTATATCCAATATACTTCTATCGACCTTGCTAGCCTTCTCATCTACCAAGTATCTAGGGTAATTCTGCTCCAGTGGTTGTTCCCCTTATTAAAGGAGCACTCAGTCTCGGGTTTGGGTTCAACCTTGGGTTTCTTCACTAGAGCAGCAGCTGATTTGCCATTTCATGAAGTATCCCTTCTTGCCCTTGCCCTTCTTGAAACTAGTGGTTTCACCAACCATCAACAATTGATGCTCCTTCTTGATTTCTACTTTCGCGGTGTCAAACATCGTGAATACCTCAAGGATCATCATATCTATCCTTGATATGTTATAGTTCATCACGAAGCTCTAGCAGCTTGGTGGCAATGACTTTGGGGAAACATCACTATCTCATCTGGAAGATCAACTCCCACTCGATTCAAGTGATTGTTGTACTCAGACCATCTAAGCACAAGCTCAACGATTGAGCTTTTCTCCGTTAGTTTGCAGGCTAAGAAAATCGTCGGAGGTCTTATACCTCTTGACGTGGGCACGAGCCTGAAATCCCAATTTCAGCCCTTCGAAACATCTCATATGTTCCGTGACGTTTCGAAAACATCTTTGGTGCCTCAACTCTAAACCGTTTAACTGAACTATCACGTAGTTATCAAAACGTGTATGTCCGATGTTCGCAACATCCACAAACGATGTTTGGGGTTCAGCACAATGAGCGGTGCATTAAGGACATAAGCTTTCTACTGTCCGCATAATCGCTACTATCAACTTTCAACTATATTTTCTCTAGGAACATATCTAAAACAGTAGAACTAAAGCGCGAGCTTACGACATAATTTGCAAAGATCTTTTGACTATGTTCAGGATAATTAAGTTCATCTTATGAACTCCCACTCAGATAGACATCCCTCTGGTCATCTAAGTGATTACATGATCCGAGTCAACTAGGCCGTGTCCGATCATCACGTGAGACGGACTAGTCATCATCGGTGAACATCTTCATGTTGATCGTATCTACTATACGACTCATGCTCGACCTTTCGGTCTCCGTGTTCCGAGGCCATGTCTGTACATGCTAGGCTCGTCAAGTTAACCCTAAGTGTTTTCGCGTGTGTAAATCTGTCTTACACCCGTTGTATGTGAACGTAAGAATCCATCACACCCGATCATCACGTGGTGCTTAGAAGCGACGAACTGTAGCAACGGTGCACAGTTAGGGGAGAACACTTCTTGAAATTGTTGTAAGGGATCATCTTATTTACTACCGTCGTTCTAAGTAAACAAGATGCATAAACATGATAAACATCACATGCAATCAAATAGTGACATGATATGGCCAATATCATTTTGCTCCTTTTGATCTCCATCTTCGGGGCTCCATGATCATCATCGTCACCGGCATGACACCATGATCTCCATCATCATGATCTCCATCATCATCGTGTCTTCATGAAGTTGTCTCGCCAACTATTACTTCTACTACTATGGCTACCGGTTAGCAATAAAGTAAAGTAATTACATGGCGTTGTTCAATGACACGCAGGTCATACAATAAATAAAGACAACTCCTATGGCTCCTGCCGGTTGTCATACTCATCGACATGCAAGTCGTGATTCCTATTACAAGAACATGATCAATCTCATACATCACATATCATTCATCACATTCTTCTTGGCCATATCACATCACATAGCATACCCTGCAAAAACAAGTTAGACGTCCTCTAATTGTTGTTTGCATGTTTTACGTGGCTGCTATGGGTTTCTAGCAAGAACGTTTCTTACCTACGCAAAACCACAACGTGATATGCCAATTGCTATTTACCCTTCATAAGGACCCTTTTCATCGAATCCGTTCCGACTAAAGTGGGAGAGACTGGCACCCGCTAGCCACCTTATGCACCAAGTGCATGTCAATCGGTGGAACCTGTCTCACGTAAGAGTACGTGTAAGGTCGGTCCGGGCCGCTTCATCCCACAATACCGTCGAAACAAGATTGGACTAGTAACGGTAAGCATATTGAACAAAATCAACGCCCACAACTACTTTGTGTTCTACTCGTGCAAAGAATCTACGCAATAGACCTAGCTCATGATGCCACTGTTGGGGAACGTAGCAGAAATTCAAAATTTTCCTACGTGTCACCAAGATCTATCTATGGAGAAACCAGCAACGAGGGGAAGGAGAGTGCATCTACATACCCTTGTAGATCGCTAAGCGGAAGCGTTCAAGTGAACGGGGTTGATGGAGTCGTACTCGTCGTGATCCAAATCACCGATGACCAAGTGCCGAACGGACGGCACCTCCGCGTTCAACACACGTACAGCCCGGTGACGTCTCCCATGCCTTGATCCAGCAAGGAGAGAGGGAGAGGTTGAGGAAGACTCCATCCAGCAGCAGCACAACGGCGTGGTGGTGGTGGAGGAGCGTGGCTAGAAGAGGAGGAAGAAGAGACGCAGGGCTGCACCAACGAGAGATCGAATCGCGTGTTATGGGCAGCCCTATGCCTCACTATTTATAGGGGAGAGGGAGGAGGGTGCGCCCCCCTCTAGGGTTCCCACCCCTAGGGGGGCGGCAGCCCTAGATGGCAAAGGGGGTGGCGGCCAAGAGGGGAGAGGAGAGGGAGGCGCACCAATATGGGCCCTAAGGCCCATATCCCCTTAGGGTTTGCCCCCTTTCCACCTCTTAGGCGCCATGGGCCCTTGTGGGAGGCGCACCAGCCCACTAAGGGGCTGGTCCCTCACCACTCTTGGCCCATGCAAGCCTCCGGGGTTGGTGGCCCCACTTGGTGGACCCCCGGGACCCTCCCGGTGGTCCCGGTACGTTACCGATAAACCCCGAAACTCTTCCGGTGACCAAAACAGGACTTCCCATATATAAATCTTTACCTCCGGACCATTCCGGAACTCCTCGTGACGTCCGGGATCTCATCCGGGACTCCGAACAACATTCGGTAACCACATACAAACTTCCTTTATAACCCTAGCGTCATCGAACCTTAAGTGTGTAGACCCTACGGGTTCGGGAGACATGCAGACATGACCGAGACGTTCTCCGGTCAATAACCAACAGCGGGATCTGGATACCCATGTTGGCTCCCACATGTTCCACGATGATCTCATCGGATGAACCACGATGTCAAGGACTTAATCAATCCCGTATGCAATTCCCTTTGTCTAGCGGTATTGTACTTGCCCGAGATTCGATCGTCGGTATACCGATACCTTGTTCAATCTCGTTACCGGCAAGTCTCTTTACTCGTTCCGTAACACATCATCCCGTGATCAACCCCTTGGTCACATTGTGCACATTATGATGATGTCCTACCGAGTGGGCCCAGAGATACCTCTCCGTTTACACGGAGTGACAAATCCCAGTCTCGATTCGTGCCAACCCAACAGATACTTTCGGAGATACCTGTAATGCACCTTTATAGCCACCCAGTTACGTTGTGACGTTTGGTACACCCAAAGCATTCCTACGGTATCCGGGAGTTGCACAATCTCATGGTCTAAGGAAAAAATACTTGACATTAGAAAAGCTTTAGCATACGAACTACACGATCTTTGTGCTAGGCTTAGGATTGGGTCTTGTCCATCACATCATTCTCCTAATGATGTGATCCCGTTATCAACGACATCCAATGTCCATAGCCAGGAAATCATGACTATCTGTTGATCACAACGAGCTAGTCAACTAGAGGCTCACTAGGGACATATTGTGGTCTATGTATTCACACGTGTATTACGATTTCCGGATAATACAGTTATAGCATGAATAAAAGACAATTATCATGAACAAGGAAATATAATAATACTTTTATTATTGCCTCTAGGGCATATTTCCAACACGTCGGTGTCGGACACTACACCCACATCCCACAAGTGGCGCGGGCTTCGACGCCCACGTCACTTGTGGGACGTGGATGTAGTGTCCGACACCGAAGGCCACATGTATATCACACCCATGATACTTGCTAGCTATTTAGGGTTTCCTCTACCGAAAAGAAGAGGAGAAATAAATAAGAAGAAGAAAAAAGAAGAAAAAGAAGAGGAGAAGAAGAAAGGAATAGTGGAGAAGAAGAGAAAATAGAATATATTCTATTTTCTCTTTTCTCCACTATTCCTTTCTTCTTCTTCTTCTTCTTCTTCTTCTTCTTCTTCTTCTTCTTCTTCTTCTTCTTCTTCTTCTTCTTCTTCTTCTTCTTCTTCTTCTTCTTCTTCTTCTTCTTCTTCTTAGCCGGAAGTAGAGAGAGGTTTCCTAGTGTCAAAGTATTGAAGAAATCCATGCCTTCATCATTAGCCGGAAGTAACCAGGGCATGTTGGTACGAAGTTCTGCAAAGTTGTTTTGGAATGGAGTCCCGGATAGAATAATCTGCCTTTTGGTACGAATTCAGCAAAGGCCTTCCAAATAGCGATATTCGGAAGGCTCTTGCTGAACTTTGTACCAAAAAGCGAATTATCCTATCTGGGAATCCATTCCAGAACAACTTTGAAGAGCTTCGTACCATCATGAACATGTTACTTTCGCCTAATGATGAAGACATGGTTTTGTTGAATCCCTTGACACTAGGCAACCTCCCGACCCCTCGCGATCCTATCGAACATGAGAGGAAGAAGAGGATAAAAAAGAAGAGGAAGAAGAAAAAAAGAGGAGAAGAAAGAATAGAGGAGATCTTCTCCTCTTATTTTTCTTCTTCTTCCTCTTTTTTTTATCGGGAACGAGGGTCGTCGAGGGACATAGATGTAGTGTCGTCATTGTCAATATATACCCCCTCCCGATAGCTTACTATGATTAGGTAGCTAGTTCTACGTTTGGCACTAATATATCCATCTGTCATGTTTGAATAATAATTGCCATGTTGTAAATATTTGTAGAAACTATGGACACCGCCCTAGACGAAGGAACAAAAGAAGCGTTGTTAAGGGACATAATCGCAGAAGGAAGTGATGCCATCTCGTTGTTTCTCAACGAAACCGATGGTCTGGAAGGAGAGGGTGAACAAGCTGGCTACGGTGACCTAATGCCGGTGCAAGAAGAAGAACATGAGGACGGCTCCGGTGACCCAATGCCGGTGCAAGAAGGAGACCGTGATGACGGCTCCGGTGACCGAACCGAGTCCGGCCAGGTATATATATTAGTTAAGCCTATGCTGGCTAGCTGATTGATGCATTCATTGTTTTGGTATGTACACATATTAATTAAGTCTTTGTTCTTTTTTCTAGCCCTCCGAATCGAGCACAACTTCGGTAAAGAGACGAGGCCCGAAGAAAAAGTTGAGCTCGGATGAAAAGTTTGAGATCATAGCAATCGCGCCCGACGGCCAACCTATTGAACCCCTCCGGACAAAGAGCGCATTTGTTGCTTAGTGCGGGGTTTGGTTAGGGACAAGATCCCGATAAGCATCCAGCAATGGTTTAAGCCGGCTACAGAAGACCCTGAGGTGTCTTATGTCAATGATATGCAGAAAAATGATCTTTGGACTGAGCTGAAGTCAAATTTCACCCTACCGCCTGAGGATAATCCAGAGAACCCAGTTAAAGAGAAATTAATCAAGTCTTTTGCTCTGAAGAGGATGGCAGAACTATTCAGGAGGTGGAAGAAAGAGCTGAATAAGTTTGTCGAAAATAATGAGACACCAGAATTCAAGGGCAGATATGAGAAGATCAGAGATCACTGGCCCGCATTTGTGGCCCACAAGACATCAGAAAAGAGTAAGAAGATGTCGGCGACAAACAAGCAAAATGCTGCGAAGAAGAAGCTTCACCATCGCACGGGGTCAGGTGGCTACCTCGTAGCCCGGCCTAAGTGGTCCAAGACTGACAATGATCTGGTTCATAAAGGGATCGAACCAGAGACAATTAACTGGCCAGACCGTTGCCGGACTTGGTTCTTCGGGGCTGGCGGAACACTGGACCCTGTAACAGGGAAGTGCATTTGGACGAACGATCAAATGGACATACCAGTCAGTAAGCTTAAGCAGTATATCGAAGCAGCGCAGGAAGGGACGTTCTTTCCAGACAGAGAGAACGACGAGCTCACAATGGCCCTCGGGAATCCTGAGCACCCTGGACGGACACGAGGCACGCCAGGCTCCATTCCGTGGAAGGTTGGGTTTCCGGACGCAGGCGGTTACAAATCCCATGAGAGGAGGAAAAAAGTGCAGCAGACCCAAATACAGGCGCTGCAAGCAAGGGTAGACGCGATAGAGGAACGAGAAGCAAATCGCAGCAAACGTACTGCCGAAGCCTCCCCCGAAGCTACCCCGCCATCTCAGCGCAGAAGCGGCGTGGCTTCCACCGAGCTGCTTCAGCTGGAGCATGCCTTGACGGCTCCTGCCAGCTATCCCGTGGATGCTATAATGGAGTCTCAAAATTGCCACCTTATGACGCAATGGATGAATTTGAAGGTCAAGGCGGTTGTTGGCTGTGTTTATCCTACTGAACCCGGCGCAACTTTTCACTGTCGGCCGATTCCAGAAGGATATGCTAGGGTGATGGTGGATGAGATAACGGAGGGATTTGAGGACCTCCAGCTTGACCACCCTACCGGTGAAGGGGAGACTCGGCTGGGGTCTGCTCTGAAGACTCCATGCCTATGGCGGAAGGAGCTCATCAACCTTCCGAACTGGACGCCACCGCCTCCTCCTCCTCCTCCGGCGAGTCAGGGCACTCCGCCTCCACCGCCTCCTCCTCCAGCGAGTGACGATCAGGGCCCTCGGCCGGCTCCTTCTCCGGCGCGTGGCGGCACTCTGCCTCCTTCTCCGCCTGCGCCGACGCGCCCGAGCAGCTAGCCTCCTCCTTCTCCGCCTCGTCAGCAAGGGCGGAAGAGACCTGCCGCCGCTCCAGCTGCTCCGGCGCGTCGTAGTCCTTCTCCTCCGCCGCTTAAGCAAGTAAAGAAGACAACCGCTCCGTTTGCTCGGTCGGCGTCTAGCAGTACAACCAGAGGCGGGAGGACATACAGATTCGGTCCTTCTCTGAAGACTCCAGAGAAGTTACCATATGAGAGGACCCTGGAGGAGAACACCGAGATCACGCGAGAAGAAGTGAGGAACTTCTTTGAAGGGGTGAAAGCAAAGAAACATCCACCTCCGGAGGAGAAGGTAGATCGGGTGAAAGTGAAGCGCACTCTGGCTGCCCTGACAAAACCATCGAAGTCTGATCCGCCGAAAGGAAACTATGACCGCATTATTGGAAAGGAATTTGCCGAAGCGGAGCGGTCGGGAAGTACTGTCAGTGATCAAAGGCTGAAAGAATGACGAGCTGGGAAACAAATTGCCCAGCTCGGCGAACAAGCGAAGCAATCGTGCCCCCCGCTCAAGGTGCCTAGCCACAACATCGATAATGATCCGAGGATGGTGCCCGGTTATAGCAATCTTGCAGATTACCTGCCCGACGAAGTACATTATGAACCCATGGAGGTGCAAATACAAAGATACGAGTACGGGAAGCCTCTCGTCATAGATGAAAGATCTCTATCAACGATGATGCGAAGATTGCATGATTGGTACTTGAAAATCTGCAGAGACTCTGGGGGGAGGAGTACTTTGTATGTGAAAGTTAAAAAGGAGCATGACCTCGTTGGAATTGATCTGTTGCCTGTTCCATTTGAGGAGTTCTATTAGTTTTTTAATCAATTGGCCCTCGATAAAACAACGGTCGCCTGCTACTGTCTGTAAGTAGTACTACTTCTGTCATTAAGTTTCTCTATATAGCTTAGCTCTTTCATTGCATGTATTTATAATCATCCTCACTATATTATGCAGATTGAAGATCGCCGAATTGAAGAAAAGACAAGTCGGTGATATTGGGTTCATTAACACATATCTCATAGATGCAACTCAGGTTAAACTTCATGCCGCAGCTACCGAGGCCAACTTGCTATGATCGTTCGTAATAAATCAAAACAAAGATATAATACTCTTTCCTTACAACTTCAGGTGAGTGTTACTGTCTTGTGCGTATTCGGTTTTCCTTATATATTAGTCAAGGTTATAGTAATGTAATTCATGAGTTATGCATGTGTGTGCAGTTTCCACTATATTCTTCTAGAGATTAAGCTTGAGCAGGGAGTAGTAACCGTCTTGGACTCTAAACGAAAAGATCCCAAGGAGTATGCGGACATGATTGAAATCATCAAGAAGTAAGTTAAATCGATCATTATCCACCATATCAGCAACTTTGTTCATTTCCTGATATCAAGTAATTGTTTTCTTTGTCGGCAGGGTTTGGAGAAAATTCATCAAAACAGCTCCGGGACTGCCGAAGGAGCTGGAATTTAGACACCCGAAAGTAAGTACTATAGTAGCATGTTTCGCGCATCTCCTAGTGATTCAAGCGCTAGTTTCATCAATACCATTTAGCATTCTTGCTTATCAGTTTGATTGACCTCTATTCTTGTAAAATGGTTGTGGCAGAAATAAGGGAATGATTTCTGTGGATACTACATCTGCGAGTCCATCCGCCACACGACCTGTGAGCGGGGTGGGTACTCTAACGAACAATATGAAGTACGTAAATAACAACATTCACAATTTTATTTTATTACCATCATTTGTGTTGAGTTTCATTCATTTATATATATATATATATATATATATATATATATATATATATATATATATATATATGTATGTATTGACCCCCTTCTTCAAATTAGATGTTTCGGAAGTGGGATGAACTCCTAGCACCAGCTCGCATGCGAGCAATTCAAGAGGAATTGGCGGCATTCTTTCTTGACCACGTGATCCCTGAAGATGAAGAATTCTATGTGGACC